>NW_028248508.1:0-1200000 GCF_964263255.1 Lissotriton vulgaris | reverse complement strand
TTTTGTGACATATGTACAACGTTAACAGTCAACAGCGTTTCGACCCTGTGTGCAATATAGGGTCTCTTCACGACTTAAACGTGTGGGGAAACCTGAAGGATGATCTGCAATGCCTAGTGTGGAAAGAGTGTCACCGTGCGCACACTGCAGGAAAATACTCACAGGGGACCCAGCCGGGCACCCGTGTGAGGGTAGGTAGTGGTTTGCAGTCAGAATTTAAGGATGGCACAGACGAGAAAACCGCAGCAAATCAGAAGGCAGTAATAGCGAGCGCCGAAGGGGTGTGTCTGAACGCTGGAGATGGGGAGCAGGGCCGAACACTGTGTGTGTCCGGAGTGTGACGGGTTCTGGCTCCGTCTAATTGTTTGTATAAATAGCTTACATCCAGTAGCGAAGATCTAGCGATGCCTGGATATCAATGATCCTGCTCCCAGGATACTTCAGAGCAGAAGAGCGTGTATCTGGGCTCTTTCTGAGTACGGTTTCCTTGTTCTTTGTTCTTGCTAAATGGTTCCAGCAGTTAAACCTAACTTCCGTTTTTCTAAGAGCAGCACCAACCAACTACAGTTGCCTTCACTTCCATTCTTCATCTCTTGTTCTGGAGAACTCTTTTTCCTGTTTCCGGCACACCATGACTTCAGCTGACGTCACGTCAGTGAAACAGTTTTTTTCCCCAGTTGTCTTAGTGGTGAATAAAGCATACTTTATCAGTGCTGCGCTGGTTTCACTTTCTTTACTCTCCCTCCCAATCAGTCAGCAGGCTCCAGCACGCCGGGGGAGCCAGGCAGACGGAAAAGGCGGGTTAGGCTGCAGTCAGCCTGAGACCAGGGGGGCACTGGTCTGTGCCCCCTGCTGTGGACTGGCCCTGGTCTCCAGGGAAAATTATAAGTATTAACTCTTTATCAGCGCAGCGCTAATGAAAGGGCACTGGGCAGGTTTTGCTTTTACTGGCCTGTGTTTTCAACTCGCTCCCCCTACACCTCCCTTCCAATCACTCACAGGGCTCCAGCCTGCCTCAGTAAAGGATCTGAAAGGACGGATCAGATGTATGCAGTGGACTAGCACTCACCCTCCCTACCTCTTTTCCACACCCAGGCGATTAGAAAAGCCAGTTGCTTGTTTCTTTATCGTCTGCTGCTCCTGCATGTTTTAGGTCTCGCCTAGCTAATGCGTAAGCGATGATATGCGAGATATTTAGTGGGCTTTTAAAAGTGCTCCCAAAGGCTGCAGGCGGATCGGGTACAGTGCATGTGCGCCGGGCGCGCGTGCGTATTATATGTCAGCCTGCAGCCTTTGGGAGCACTTTTGCGGCCTCTTTGATGTTCTCAGTGAGCCGCGCGGCCACTGAGAACATCAAAGCTGCCGCAAAAGTGATCACAACTCCTCTCTCCTACCTCTTGCAGTCTCACTTCTTGTTACTTTCACCTTTGCCACCAATCTCTCCCATTCCTTTCATCCCCCTTCACTCATTTCTACTTTTTCCACACCTCCTCCAGCCCCTCATCCATCTCTTGTCGGCATGTTCAAGATCATTGCATTAAACCGGCGTCGAAGATATTGCATAAAATAGAAGAGAAATAACATTTCTTTGGATTCGCTCAGATTCTTCTTTATTAACCAAGAGGCTACAACTACATCACCACATCACATAGCGGGTTCTTGTGTAAATGCAACAGAACAAGACTTGCATCAGTATTCCGTCGCGAGGTAAACTCAGTCATTTATCCAGACACGCACCAAGTGCATTATTCCCGATACTGCTGAAAATTAAAATTCCGAGGCCTCATAATGTCTTCACGCAGTATCTCGTGAGAAAGGCGGCATTTATCAATATACAGTATTTCTACTGCTTCCTATTAGGTGTTCCGTCGATTCACACAGACCCTTCACACAGCCGAGAACCCCTCTACCTGCACCAGTGCACATGCAGGCAGAGTCAACAGGCGCACAGCATGTGCAGTTTGGCGCAGATACTCCACGCGTGAATCACAGCTGCCCCCCTCCACCACCAGTCTGGGGAAACCCATCCAGTCCAGCGCTCTGGCTGCACAGTGCACTGCCTCGTGCACGGCCCTGCTGGAGTCTGGGGCTACTTGGGCACGCATTTTAAGGGACAGCCCACATAGAGGATTGCAGCAAAGCCAGCAAGCATGACTCTCAGACATGCCGGCCACCAGCTTTCTGTCACGTGCACAAGCGCGCGCGACGTGCACAGCTGCCATCTGACTCTCGCGCCGCGCGGCCATTGCTTGTCTCGCTAATATATAGACGCAAAGGCTCCCATCCAGCGCTTTAAGTGCCATGGGGTAAAAAAAATTGCTAAATAGCCTTGCATTCCATCTACCACAGCATATGAAAATGTACTTTCGAAGTGGCTTTCATTCAGAGCCGCCCAAGCCTGCCAAAGTTTTCCACAATAAATAACCTATCCTCCTTTACCAGTGTGTATCAAGGGTTGGAAGTTCGCTTCAGTGTAGACTCTGTATGGGGAGTTTTCGTTTCAAATTCACCAGGTTTGAGGGCTATATCTGAATCTTGATAATTAATTCTCCTGTTGATATCCCACTGGCACTGTTAATCAGCAAAAGTCCATCCCCCCATCCCCCGAAATAGATCTGTGCCTTTAGTCTCCAGTCAAAATCTTTACCAAGATGAGCCCCGATAACGTTCATCCCACTTAATATCTTTCCAGTGCCCCACGTAATGCTTATTATCGTGAACGGCACTTTAAAAATAAGCTACGTGAGATATCGAAAATTGTGCTTCCCTGGAATACTTTGTCACAACAAAGCTAACTCTAGCTATCCTATATGAATGCTAAGGAACACAGCCATCTGATACAAGATAATGCAAAGCAGGCCCATCAAAAGTATCGTGTTTTGGACCACCTAAAATAATCTGCCATCCAATAGGCAAAGGCAATGTAAAACCTGCTGAATACGCAAACAGGAGAATTGTTCCGGAAATCTGTCCGGGAAAAAATACTACGCATATCAATTATGCCATGCTCAATGTGCTAAAAGCAAACACAATACATTTACAAATATATAAAATCATACAAAACGAAAATACCTAAAACGTGCAGAATCTGACATGTGGAGAAACAGATATGGGGACATTCTCCATCAACCCCAGCAACTCACCCTGAGACAGGCTGAATTGGAGGCAAGCACACAACTTCATACACCCCCCCCCCCAAAACACACACTCCCACACACACACACAACCACACACACACACACAACCACACACACAACCAACTACACCCAAACACACAACCAAACACACACACAAACACACACACACACACACAAACCACACACAACCACACACACACACCCAACCACACACACACACAACTACATACACAACCACATATACACACAACCACACACACAAGCACCCACAACCACCCACACCCAACCACACACCCAACCACACACACAACCACACACACAACCACACACACAACCACACACACAACCACACACACAACCACACACACAAAACCACACACACAACTACACACACACAACCACACGCACAACCACTCACAAACCACACACAACCACCCACCCAACCACACACACACACACCCAACCCCACACACACACAATCCCACACACAACCACACACAACCACACATACACACAACCACACACACAACCACGCACACACACAACCACACACAACCACACACACTTAACCCAACCACACAAACAACCGTACCCAACCACACAAGCACACACACAACCACACACAACCACAAACACAACACACACACAACCACACAACCACAAGCACACAAACAACTACACACACAACCACACACACACACAACCACACACAGAGGACCACACACACAACCACACAACCACAGCCACACACACAACCACACACACACACACAACCACACACACAACCACACACACAATCACAACCACACACACAACTACAACCACACATACAACCACACGTACAACCACACCTTAAAAACATGGCTGTTCTCATCGTCCTAACTCCCCCGTCACACCATCAGGGAGCTCTGTAATCATTAGCGCCGAGACACCCTTACGGGTATTTGCGCGCTTTAAAAATTGCAATAAATAAATAAATAAATAAATACAACCACACACACACAACCACACCGTCAGTGCACACTTTCACCAGACACAATCAGTCGTCAATGCACGCTTTTACCGGGCACAAACCCCACCAGCCGTCAGTGCACACTTTCACCGGGTACAAACACCACCAGCAGTCAGTGCACGCTTTCACCAGGCACACACACCACCAGCCATCAGTGCACGCTTTAACCAGGCACACACACACCACCAGCCGTCAGTGCACGCTTTCACCAGGCACACATCACAAGCCGCCAGTGCACGCTTTCACCAGGCACACACACCCACAGCCGTCGGTGCACACTTCCACCAGGCACACACACCACCAGCCGGCAGTGCACACGTCCACCAGGCACACACACCGCCAGCCATCAGTGCACCATTTCTACAAGCACACACACCACCAGCCATCAGTGCATGCATCAATTGTTAACGCATCCACAATTTACTATTGTAGCAATCACAGTATGGCACACTTTACTTTTAAACATATTCATCTAAAGCGCAGCATGCCACCATTACGACAAAAATAACTACACCTTTTTTTGGCCTACAATTTATAGACTTTTGTAGCAATTGGTGTTGCAATATTTAGCAATGCCAATAGCTCAAACTTAATTAATGCCAGACCTAATGCATTGCAAATGCTTGTTTCACTTTTCTGTTGCCCGTTTCCCTTTTTAAGGTCTGTGTAATGTCATCTGTTTCTGACATTTTTCTGTTCGGAAGTGCAGCCTTAGAACGGATCGAAAAAAAGTTCACATTACTAGAAATCAACAATTAACTAGATAAAGCAACACAAAGTGGTCGCAAAGGTCCCAGATTGGTGTTATTCAGATCCAATCACATTAGCAAGACTTGGGTTTGTCACTGAAGCGCTAGTATAGTTTTTCTTTTTAACCTGTTTTTCTTCTCATTTCCTTCCTTCGCTCCCCTTTGAAATCGATTTTTTTTTACGCCTTTTCTGGAAATGTCATATTTTTAAGAATTTTTTTCTGCTACCAAATGCAGTCTTGGAACGGACAGGCAAAAATGGTTCACAATACAAAAAATATTTATTTAACTAAATAAAGCAAAACAAATGGTCACAAAGTGGCCAGAATGTTTTAATTCACACCCAAAAAACATTAGCTCCGAAATTCCAGCTGTGCCACTGGCTTGTTGTTTCCTCTGGCATACTGCAGAGCCCATCTTGCAACCTTACTGGAAGGGATTAATTGAGTCTTTCATCCTTCCTTAGTGCCAACTAAACTGGGCTAATCACTGCGCCTAATAATTATCGAGGCTCATTTTATGCACACACTGTTGAACTGTCTGAGCACACGGCTGAAGCAGCGTAGTTTCCATTATGTTAGTATGACACAGATGTTAAATTGTGCTTCAAATAGCACCACACGCGATGTAACTACTAGTACGAAACACACACACTTCAGTTGCCACAGAATAAACCACAGTAATTGGTCTATAGTTTTTTGCACTGTTTGTTATCTCTTTCCCATCTGCCTGCCCCTTCACTGTCTCCCCACCAGCCCCATCACTCTTCCTTTCTTTCCCTTCGCTCTTGTCCTCCCCTCCCCTCTTAGGAAACCATAAAATGCCGCAGTCTACTTTATCAGGCATGTATGTGCTTTGCTTATTTCTGCTTGTTTTTTCTCGGGATCCCTGCTGCTGGTAAATTCTCAATTCATACCTTAAGAAACATTGCTATTTGCAACTCCAATACCTCAAAATGTAATTAATTCGAGACCTATTGCATTGCAAATGCTTGTTGTATTTTGGTCTTTGGTTATTCCACATTATGTCCTTGTCCAGCATAAGTAAATAGCGAGGGTTTGATTATTTACAGCAGTGGATGAAACATTCCACCCTACTGTCCTTCGGTTTGATAAGATTATACCAATGTTTTTTAAGGTTCATAAGGTTTCCTCAGCAGAGTACTGCTTCTTTGAAATTTAAGTCAGAGATTTGGAAGAGCCCTATCTTGGCCCCCATTCTAAGGTATTTACTGCGTAGGACTTTATTTCCCATACCCAGTTAGGAATTGCTCTGATATATCTTTACCCCATCTTTCAAATTGTAAAATTCTTGTCATGTTCTATCCTTCATTCAGCTTGCTGAACTCCCCTGGTCCTTCCTGTGCTGTTCTTCATGGAAGTACTGCCTTCCTCTGTCATAGCCATGAGTGTCAGTGAATCATTGGATATGTTGGTGTAAGTACTGATGATTTTTAACAAGCATATTGCAGAGGAGAATAGCCGTCCCTTATCATCCTTGACCTCTCTGCAGCGTTCAACACCATATTCCACCACACACTCATCAAGAGACTGCACCAGATCGGGATCAACAGGGACACACTCAGATGGATTGCTTCATTCCTCACAGGATGTATACAGAGAATCCACCTACCTTCCTTCACCTCAGAACCCAAGAGCTACCTCAGAACCCAAGAGCCCTATCTACGGCGTCCCTCAGCCCCACCCGCTTCAACACCCACATAACACTGCTAGTTGACATAGTAAGAACCCACGATCTCAACATCGTATCCTAGCCAGAGATACTCAGCTCATCATCTCACTCTCAGCAGACCCACCACCACCACGACCAATTTCCAATACTGCATGAAGAAATGTCGCAGACTGGATAAAGGCCAACTGTCTGTAGCTCAAAACTGACAAGACCGAAGTGCTGATCTTTGGCAACCACACCTCCCTATGGAACGACACCTGGTGGACCGTCAAACTCAGACTCACCCAGGCCGAAAGACCAAGCAAACAACCTCAGGATCATCCTGGACAGCAAACTCACCATGAAACGACAGATCAACGCAGTCTCCTCTACCTTCTTCCACACTCTTCGAATGCTCAGAAGAATCTTCAAATGACTCCCGATCAGCACCAGAAAAACAGTCATGCAAGCATTAGTCACCAGCCATCTGGACTAAAGCAAGGCACTGTATGCAGGAATCACCACCGAACTCATGAGAAGGCTTCAGACAAACAGACCTCAGTAGCCAGACTGATCCTCAACCTGCCCAAACGCACCCACATCAACTACACCTGAGGAATCTCCACTGGCTCCCCATCCAGAAAAGATGCCAATTCAAGATACTGACACAGCCTACAAAGCTCTCCACGATTAAGGACCAGTGTACATGAATCGCCTCCTGAATTTCCCCCAGTCATCCAGACACCTTTGCTCTATCGCCCTCTCACAGACTGCGCATCCGCCATAGCCACAGCAGAGGTCGCTCCTTCACCCACCTCGCCACCAAGTCCTGGAATGCCCTCCCCTCCGCCTACGAATGTCGCCCTCGCTGATAGACTTCAGTAAGAAACTCAAGACCTGGCCTTTCAACTAAGCCTAGCAACCTACTGCCTGTATACCCTCACGGGTGTTAAGCTGTGCTTTACAAGTATTGATTGATTGACAGGCTGTGTGATCAAACAGTGCTGTTTGCTCACACTTGAGGTACGTGTTTGGACTCCCCCAAAGTGCCACACCTTTAAGATGTTTCCTGATGATCTGATTCCTATAGCTGCATGTGTAGACAAATAACCTATGACTTCCCCCTGTTTTGCCCACCTACTTCGTAGCACGCGATGGAGAGGATTGGGACCATACCACACTGTTAGCTTATCTTGGATTTTCGTGGGAGATTCTCCCCTGCCTTGGGTATGGTATGCCGGTGAGTGGTTACCTATACATGATGATAGAGAGGTCTTGTGAGATACTTTGGGATATCCTCCTATTGTTAACCTAATCGTTATTTCTATTTTTTACATGTCTCTGTTCATGTCATCTTAAAGGTGTACTTGGAGCTTCTCTAAATCAATTCGATGCCACCCTCAGCAGCCCCCACAAGCAATATTCTCTGTGCTAGATACTTTCATCCCCCACTTCCACTTTTCGTTTTTGGCTTTTGGCTTTTGGTTCCCTTGTGAGGTTCTAACCCCATACTGTGCTACCTCTAGGGTTGCCCTCTCCATATGATTAGTGCTGGTTCGTGAACGCTACAGCATAGTGGGGAGTTTTAAGGTATTGTTCACTGGTATTCCTTAAATGGCCTGTTTATTGGTGATCGCTGATCTTGAAGACTTGGAGCCTATGCGTTGATGCTCTGTAACTTTAAAGACATCCGTAAAAAAGGAATATGAAAACCGATGACATCACAGCACAAATACTATTGCCTTCTCTTCTTTATATTTGTGTTTCATAAAGAGTCTTTGCTTAGTTTGGTATGGAGAAACAAGGGCTATAACTGTTTCAGTGCTGTCTCCGATCTTCTTTGGGGTGGGTCAGCTCCTGTGCGTTGCATAGGATGTACTTCGTTGCATAGAGGAAATCAGACCCTCGGATTCCTTTGTTATTTTACCACCTCAGGAATCTAGGAAGCAGACACATTTATGGAGTGTCGATGGTTTGACGCTTTTTTGCTTTAGGAGCTTTTTCAGTTTAGTCTGGTGTTATGTTATGATTATTCTTATGTGTGTAGCTTTAAGGCTCGTGTTGGAGCGAGCCTCTAGAATGTTTACCTTGCTTCAACTGTGTTCTCTCTTGTGAGTCAGTTACTACCTGGCTGCCTTGCTATGAGATGTGTTCCTGGCTCCGCCTGTGCTTCTACCTTCATACTTGAATAAATCACCTTGTGGAATTCCTGCCTCGACTACCTTCTTAACAACTGGCTACGAGGGTGGGATCCGGATCATTAATATCATTTTTTTTTTTTACATTTTTTTATTTATTTATTTATTTTATTTATTTATTTATTATTTTAAAAAAAAGGAAAGGAGATATTGGACACCTTATCTTTTGAGGGTTCGTTCATTTCTACTTTCTCCTACTTGTGGACTGCTGCTCCACCATTCTGCTGCAACTACGGAGGAACTTTGTCTGTTTTCTTGGGGTAAGCGGAGATCGTTGGAGTTTGCAATCCTTGGATGGCGCCCGCCTGCATCTTTTGACTGTGTTTCAAAGTTCCAGTCGCGTTCCTTGCTGCGTGACCATCTTCCATCTACGCAACTCTTCGGCATCATCACCCTGAACTTCACGGAATGACGGAGGCACGTAAGGTCACGCTACGTGACCCTGCGTAGCGGCCATTTTGTGTTTACTTTGTTTGCATCCAGAGCCTTGTCACCGGCAGAGAGCAGATACCCTATCATTGAAAGGGAAGCCTTAGCCTGCGCATGGGCTTTAGAGCATTTTCGTGCTTTTGTGTGGGGTAAAATGGTAAACATCAGGACTGATCATAGACCGTTAGTCCACATCTTATCTACTGAGGGCACTGCAACTGCTTCAGCTAGGTTAGCTAGAATTTCCATGCGTATGAAAGAATACATATATAGCATCACGTATGTACCAGGGAAAGACAATGTAATAGCCGATTGTTTATCAAGATTACCTTCCCCTCTATAGGAATGTGTTGACGACCCGTGGGGGAATTTTACTGTGGCATTTGTACATGATTCGGGAGTTCCAGCCATCAGCAAGGAAGATTGGGTAAAGGAGCATGGTTTAGACAAGGATTTAGTACAAGTTTCTGAATTTATCTGTCAAGGTTGGCCTAAAGAAAAATCCTTGTCAGGCAGTTTGAAATCATATTGGGAAATTCGTTCTGAGCTATCATTGGAAAGAGAAGTTTTGATGAGGGGTGATAGGATCATTCCACCTTTTGGGTTAAGGAAAAGAATCTTGCAGATGTGCCATGAGGGACATTTCGGCATAGTAAGAACCAAATTGGCTGTCAAAAATTTGTTTTGGTGGCCGAAAGTTGACAAAGAGGTTGAAATCTTTGTTAGGGGTTGTTCAGTGTGTAGTTCAGCTGATAAGTCCTTGAGGACTTTGAGACCTACCATGAGTGAGGGACTCATTCCTAGTCTTCCTTGGGAGACTGTTGCAGTGGACATTTTTGGTCCGATTGGGGATGCGAAGGAGTATGGACTGGTAGCTATTGATCTTTTTACCAAATGGCCTATAGTTAAGTTCGTAGGAAAGGTGGACACCCAAGCTGTTTTAAAATTTTTGGACAAAATTTTCGTAGTGGAGGGATTACCAGTGAATATTCTAACGGATAATTGAGTACAGTTTTTATCAAAAGATGCCAAAGAGTATTTTGCAAAATGTGGCATTACACATAAAACCACTTCCTTGTACAACCCTAGCGGGAATGGAACTGTAGAACGCTTTAATAGGGTTATTAAAGGCATTTTGCAAGCAGCTAACAACAAGAAGTTAGATTGGAAATTGGAGATACAGAAGGCTGTTTGGTCCTACAAAGTCACCTTGAATAATTGTACTGGTGTCTCTCCTTTTGTAATGATGAGAGGTAGATTACCCAGATGTAAGTATAATCCTGGGTGGGTTTTTAAGGACAGTGTTCAGGATTGGTCCCCGGAGGAGGTTAAGAAAAATCTTGTTTTGGCTCACGACAAAAGCAAGCTTTACTATGATAAACTTCATGGTGCTAAGGAGGTTGCTATAAAGGCTGGTGACTGGGTAAGAGTTAGGAAGCCTTATAGAGTTGTGAAGGGTGAGAATAAATTCGACTCCCCTAAAATGGTTGTTGATGTTCTCGGGAACTCTGTTAGACTGAGCGATGGCAAAGTTTGGAATTTAAAGGATGTGGCCTTTGACTGTTGCCAAGATCCCGGTGGGGAGAATGTGGAGCCTGGGAAGAATTGCCATGGTAATTTCGATTGGATTGAAGATTATTTCGAGAACACTGAACTTCAGTCTCAGTTAGCGCCGGATTTGTCACTTCCTCAATTAAGGGGGGGGGGGGGGGAGGAGTGGTGGTTGGTGATTCTACCCATCAGGCTCAGGATGAGCTTCTCCCTAGTCAAGGCGTTGTTGACCTCAAGGACACTAATGTGTTTTCTTGCCCTGCTCTTATTGATGCCAATTCTGTTCCGACCATACCAGTCGCAGATAATTCCAAGAGGTTGAGAGTCTCGCCTGGCTGGCTTAAAGATTATGTTAGGTAGACTTCTTTTGCTGAGTTCCTTGATTTGTCTTCCCTTTCCCCGCCTATCCTTCCTTCCCTTCACCGTTTTCCTTTTTGTTTGTTATAAGGGGGGGGGTGTGTTATGTTATGATTATTCTTATGTGTGTAGCTTTAAGGCTCGTGTTGGAGCGAGCCTCTAGAATGTTTACCTTGCTTCAACTGTGTTCTCTCTTGTGAGTCAGTTACTACCTGGCTGCCTTGCTATGAGATGTGTTCCTGGCTCCGCCTGTGCTTCTACCTTCATACTTGAATAAATCACCTTGTGGAATTGCTGCGTCGACTACCTTCTTAACATCTGGGATCCTCAATGTAGCATCTTTTTAGTGAAGCAAAGCTTACTGTGTGAGCATCCTCTCCGTGTATAATTACAGTCTCATGGTCACAAATGCACGTCACATTCGCTTTGGGCGCTTCACATTTGATACCTCCTTTGGTCATGTGATTTTAAAAGTCAAGTGGCTATGTTTTTTATCAGGACTTGTTTCCACTGCTTAGGTCGTAAGACGAAAATGTTACCCTAGTGACTTTATGGAATACTGAAACATTGTGACAATGTAGTAATGTCTACAGGTGATACTGGAATGGGATGTTGGAAGCCGCCTGGAGACTTCAAAGTTAGGATGAAGGTTTATGAAGTCATTGGAGATGCATTGCATCAAATCTGTCACAACACAGGAGCCTCCAGAGGACCCTAAGATTCCCTCCAGGTTCCCACTATTCTTAGCTCAAACTGACAGGAAAGCTTCCCAACTCCACATTCCTGTTTTGCTCTCTATCCGTTATTTGTGGTCAGAAACCACTGCTCTGATTTCTCAGTGTTTGCTCCTCAGATGCAACATCCACTCCTATTTCTGCAATAGAACGATTGGTTTTATAAATGTAGAATTGTACCTAAAGAACAGTGTGCAACTGGCAACGAATAACAAAATAAAGTATCTAACTCAACCTGTGTTTAGAAAATGGAAGAACTATATTCAAGTTTTTAGAGTTGTATTTTATCCAAGTCATAGTGCTTGTAAATATTATTCCCTATTGTGTTCAAAATGGTGATCTGTGCTTCTGAACAGTGTGCACGAACTGTGGACTTTAAGTGATAGACTTTCATTTATATATCTAATATTCCTCTGTTAAGTATGTATTACTATTCTAATATTCTTCTTTTTATTTACAATAAAGAGAAATTAATGACACTAACAAAGGTCACAAGATGCTGAAGAAGATGGGCTGGAAAAAAGGAGAAGGATTAGGCAAACATGGAAAGGGAATTAAAGACCCGGTAAGTGTTTTTTACTCAGATATGCTGAATTGCACAGACGTGGCTATGTTTTTCTTTTTGCGATCATCACTTCAGTCTTACTTATTAGATTTAGTGAACCACACACTGCATTGAAGCTGTTTATTCGATTTTCTAGCTCTCTGAGGTTTAAAAACAATATACGAATGCTTTGTGACAAACACAACATGACCTTAAATTAAGGAATCATGCTGAAGAACTTCGTAGCATATGTAAACACAGATAGGCTAATAATATGTATAACTACATATAGTTTAAGGAAAGGAACACATAGCTCACATTATGACAAGTATAATCGCATGGCTCATTTCAGTCATACATTTGGGTAATTCACATTAGAGCAGTCAGTGGCACAGGGAAGTTGCAGTAGATGGACAGGAATGTCAAAATACATAACACATACAAATCCTGAGCGTGACTCCTCTAGGATAGAGACATGCAAAGCAAGACTGACCAGTGTAGTAGCATGGTTGGCAGTGATGTGCAACCATTGGTTAGGAGGAAAGTTAGACTACAGGAATTTCCAGGGTAGTATTTTAACCTAAGCAAACCACCACATCATTAATTAAGCAAAAGTATTAAGAAGTCATCTAAACACAAATGAGATGCTTCTCAAAAACTACATAACATAACCCATTCTTTACACTTGGGAGGAAAATGTCTCATGACTGATATAATACAAGTTGGTGGTATTATGCAGGTACGCATATCTAGAGAATTAATAGATTCCCACTCCTACCCCATTATTCTGTGCTACACTAGGATGGCGCTGGAACATGGGGTGCAGGCCTTGATGGTGGTGACGTCCATTACCACCCCCTTTTGTACCGCTTTTTGCCGCCATAAGTGTGGCAGGGATGCTCAGACGTGAGTCCCTTGCTCACTTTGCCACTGGATTCAAGCAAGCCGGGCTGAAGACGGCTGGAATGCCAGAAACCGGTCCTCGGAAGCTTGTTTCCGGTCCAGGGAAGGCATGGCTTGGCAGTTCGGGCTGGACTGTTCCCATGAGGCACAGGGTCAGACTGATTTGCATATAGCCATGTCTGAACTGGGGTGGTAGAGTGGGCTAAAGAACGGGTATGGATTAAACCCAGATCATTTGACTGGGTGTGAGTGTTTGATTGGTTCAGATGATCCGTCCATTACCACCCCTTTTTGTACCCCCTGCATGAGCAGGACACCCCTCCAAACCCTGGAGTTGAGTCTTCAGGCTTTGTAAGTGCGGTCACACATTTTGAAACGTACAGTGGCCATCTGTCACTACGAGATGACTAACTATATAGTGGCTGTGCTGAATCTGGGCATGTTTGATATCAAAGAAGTTGTAATCATACCCCAACACAGTTACCGGTGTTTGAGGTATGATACGATGCACTCAGAGGCTTCTTCTGGAAGCCCCCAGTACTCCCAGTAACAGCCTTCCACAATCTGCCAGCAAGCTAGTGCTGCTGCCGACCCCAGAAAAGATTCTGCCCTCCTGTTGCTGCGCTGAGCTCAAGAAGGGGAAGGTAGAACAATAGATCTCCTGTCACAGGGAGGTGTGACAACCTCCCAGACAGGATTTAGTGTATTGGACTGGGATGGGGGCGCTTGCCAGCTCCACCAGACTGCTTTCATGGGTACAGTATGGGTTCATACTCCAGTTGGAACCAGCTCTGGGAGCCACTGGCTCCCGCTCCGGCACAAAACTGGACAAAAGACATGGGAGTATCCTCCTCCCCCCCGCCTCGCCCCCCTGTCCAGCCCCCTCCTCTTGGAGGGAACCTGAGTCATCCTAACCCCTTTCCTAGGGTATAAAAGAGCTTACCTGTGGGTAGGTTCTCAGATTCTTCGTGGGACAAGACTCAATCCTGAAACCACATCACTTTTCAACCATCTGGACACTTGGACTATGCCTGGAACTGAGACTGCATCAAGGAAAACTTCTGCTGCTCGTGATCTCAATGTTCTGCAAGTCATCTTCGTCGTCTGTGTCTGTGCTTCTTCTAGGATCTTCAACAGACCTCTGGGCATAAAGGACTCCCAAAGTAATCTCCCTTGGAGTGAAGGAGTCACTCCTTCGCATCTGCAGGCACCGAAATGAAGCTGACCGGACTGCTGCTCCTGATGTCCATCGGACTTCAAAAGGTTCAGCAGCAGAGGTGGTAGTTCTGCAACTCCCTCGAGGCCTGACCTGTCCTCTCTGCAATTTTGAGGCCAGTATCCCTCGTTGGAACGGCTGGTACCAAAACCTTGTGAACCACTGCAACTTGCTTTTTCCAAGGCTTGTTGGCTCTGTGCTCCAGAGATCTTTGGGCTCCAAGAAGCTCCAGCATCTCTTGCTACCAGATACAGCTTCTTCACTGCATCCTCTACACCAAGGGCCTCCCTTCTTGGTGAGCTGTTCGATGGCCTCTTGCGACTCCTGTGGGTCCTCCTGAGGTACTTCTGCTTCAGTGGACTCCTCTGCTTGCTTGGGGCCTGATCTGACTCGCCTACTCCCTTGGTCTTTGCTGATCCCAACGTTTCTCATTCTTCACTGTTGCGGCTGCCAAGGTTTGTTGATGTCCCCGCCGGACACCGACTCCCTTGGTTCTCGTCTTCTGATGAGGGATAGTTTTGCATGGCTTTCTGGTCTTCTCAGCGTCACCTTATCCTCACAGCTCCAGCAACGTGGTCACCGTCTACTCCTTTGAACCATCCATCATCGGTGGGCATTACTCTTCTGTTCCTCCTGTTCCCCTTCGTGTGGCATAGACTCTGTCCCCACTGCTTGCAGGTTCTTCTCTTTAAGAGTCCACACTTGGATTCCACCAGACCCTTGCACCGTCTTCGCCAGTGGCATCTTCACTGAAGTCCTCCATTGTGGTCTACCGTGGTTTCCAACATCACGTTGCACCCATGCACTCGGCTACCCTGGTGTAGGTATCCTGGGTCCTGGGGTATCCACAGGTGGGGTGACTCTCCAACTTTGTCTTCCACAGGGTTTCTTCAGGGTACACTGGGAAGGGTCCTTCTTCAAAACTGCAACTGCGACTTTCCCATTGACTTCTATTGAGTACGCGGCTATGTTGCCACTCTGTATACAGCCTCCTTGGGATTCCTGGGTACTTAGTTTGGGTGGTTCCTTGGGTCCCCAGCTCTTCTGAGTCTCCTGGACCAAGTTCCGACTTTGGTCGTAGTTTTCATTCCACTTTTTTAGTCTATGGTTTGGTCTGCCTCTTGAGACCGCAGTGTATTGTGCTTACTTACCTACTTGCAATTTAAGTATTCTTGTGTATTTGTGTTTATATCTCCGGGTAGGAGATACACCAATGTGTTAGTGAGTGTTGTGTAATAAATAGAACTATTTCTATACATACACTGTGTGATTCTTATTTCTTTAACCTACACTACATGATTAGATCTGGCAAAACAGGCTGCTTAACACACCTGGATATGCCTGAAGACTGCTTTCCACAGCTAACACTTCGAGAGCTTTCTAAGGTTGTCTAAGACCACTAAAATCACCGTAAGTGTTGCCTGGATTAGTGCAACGTGCTTCACTTAAATACATGTGCACCATATACGAAGCCAGCCTCCTATGCCAAGTGAAGAGGAGTTAGTCATCTATTAGGTGAGACAGTAGGGCCAGATGACACTTTATCTTACAGTGCTGTTCTTTAGAGTGCTGCCACCAACCTGATTTCCAGACAGGTCAAGGAAAAGAAGGATAACATCATTATTGGCAATCTGACTTGACATTGAAAAGCACTAACTAATTTATTCCTATTTTGAAAACCACATGATTCTCAGACTTAACCCTTAGGGGCTGAATAGTCCAGTGAAATCACTTGAATAGAGTGCAAATGTGAAATGGCAGTGCCGGATTAACGTGGTACATACCTCAAAGAAAATGTTTATCAACCTATGAGCAATTAATCAACAGCCAATTTGGGTATGTAAATTATTTGAGACTGCAGGGCAGGGATATCAATAACATAGATTATCACTAATTCATAGGAACTGCTGTGCAGGTAAGATTTCTTACAGTGGGAACATCATTAAGTAGGCCATGCATGCACTCCCTGACGTTTATAGACCATGTGCGGCAAGGTGATTAGAAAGTGAAACAAGGGAGTGGTGTCTGCATCCTACATTATTGAGAGACCACTATTTAGAAAAGAGAGACGTCCACAGCAAGAAAGATTCAGAATTTAATGAATGAACCGAGGTATCTCTCTTGGGTACTGAAAACACATTTGAAGCAGCCTTGAGAGGGAAATTGATTGTAATAATGGCAGACCTGCTCAGACTATACTGTTGGAATTAAAGAGATTAGAGGCCTATGATCCCACTTGAGCGGGATCATAGGCCAAACTCCTTCCATATCCCTCGAAGAAAATATTTTAAAAGCAGAATTGGACTTGCGTCTCCTAAAATAACAGTCTTCTGAGTCAAGCGACTAAGTACCTGGCTCAACAACGGTGGGGAACAAAGAGAAAGAGTATATATAACAAAAATAATCTTCAGTAAGGGTTTGAGATTGATATGCAGAATAATTTAGAAGAGTGTAGACAGTATTATGAAACTTTATTCTCCGCTAAGACCCATAATCTGTAAGCACAAACATTATATATCGCAGTGGCACACTCAACTGTAATACCTCAGGGGCAGACCAGGGAGTTGGACTTGTTCATAGCGGATAATATTTAGCCAGCATTTGGACATTGCACTGTGTCACTCACATGGGTCCCAGTATTGTACACCCTGTATATCCACAACTATAGCCCTGGCAGCTTGAACGCTTTGACTTATGCATGAGATAAAACAGGACATGACTGGCTGAGATTAAGTCCACCTGAGCCATTGCTGGTCCATACCAGGACCTTCACTGGAAGGTCGCATACTTATACCGGTGTCCAAAACCTGTTTAAAATCCTGCCACTTTCTCACAGAGCAGATGCATTTCAAACACTGAATGATAGGCAAACACAGCAGTGAGGCCACATCTGTGGTGTTCAGTGCAAGAAACAAATCCCTGTCTACACTGGGATGGGGGGCGATGGAGGGTGTTGTAGTCCACGTCAAACAACATTTAACACTATATGGCTGTTTAGTAAAAGTCTCTTGTTAAACTTAATTATACATTTTAAATATATGCTCAAAAGTGCAATGTGCTTTCGACAAGCCAATGCCTCAGCCTTTCTGCCATCTCTCCTTTGAAACACAAGTAAACACCATCTGCCAAGAAGGTGAAACCTAAGTAACATTTTATTCATGTTCAAAGCATAACAAGATAGTATTGATGATAACATTTTACCTCATAATGGTTGTTGGACAGGTCAGCCTTAGGGTGGTCTTCCCCTACCTTTTTGCCCTTTTGCCTCCCATTTTTACCATACCTTTTGTTGGACTTAGGACTCTGGGCGCCTCACAATTGCTAAACAGTGCTGAGGAGCAGGTGCTCTCCCCTAAAACCTTGTGAGGCTGGCATATCTGCCACAAGCCACTGCTACCTCAGTAAGGCTTAATCCTCCATAGGCTAACATTGGGAACCTCCCCTTACGGGATAACTTCTGACAGGGACCTAATAAGTCTGTCATGTTTGGTCTTGTTGGACTCTGGGTGGGGAACCCTTTCTAATGATATATAGGGTTTGGGCACTACTACGCTAGGGATCCTACTTTTATAAAGGGGACCTTTTCCTACCTACACTTAGATTAGGCTCTGCAGACTCCCCCCTCCCCTCTGCATACTGATAGCCTGCCTGGGTTGGGAGGTGGGAGTGGTGATTCACACCTTCTTCCCTGCCCACTGTAGCCTTAACAGCCTGTCTCTTGTCACTGTGACAGCTAGGTCAGGGAAGGCAGGGAACTCCCTGGACTCTTCCAGAAGCCCCTGCCCCCCAGACCCTTCCAGAGACTTCCATCACTTTCTAGCCCTGGCCTGTAGAATATATAAGGGAGGGTCCTGGCCTCACGTTCTTGTTACACCCTGGACTAAGAAGAAACTCTGCTGAAGTGCAGACTGCTGCGCTAGGAGGATTACCACTCTGCTGGAGCTGACTGTTCCTAGGAACTGCTGCCCTGTGGTGCTTGAGCTGCCCTACTGCCTGCTGATCTGGCCCTGCCAAGGGGAGACTGAAGAAATATCCCAGGAGTGTCTCCGCAACATCCAGAAGGACTACCTCTGCGCTTCTGAACAACCTCCGCACCCGGAACACTGTCTCTGCAGCCCTGGGTGTGGGAGACAACTTCTTACACCCCTAAATCATTGCAGCTGTTGGAAGACTCTGACTGCGGTGCATAGCGCTGTGGGTGAACTGAAGCGCTATGCCCCTGTAATTATCATTACCGCCCGGGGCTCTTGAGGAACTACAGAAGCGCTGAGCGGCTGTCATCTGCACGTTGTTGGAAGCAGCGCTGTTTATGCCCAACTCGCCGCCACCAGGGTCTGAGCGCACTGGGTAGCGCTGAGAAGCGAAGCGTTGTGTGGCAGGAAGCACCGCCACTGCCCCCGACCCGAAGGAAACGTAAAGCGCTGTGCGGAGGAAGCGCTGTGTGCGACTGTGGCCCACATACTGAGGAAGGCAGTGTGGTTTAGGCCCCAACAGCGGCATTGTAGGGAAATTCAAATTTGCCTCCCCGTAAACACCGCCGCAGCCCGGGAACTTTGAGAACCTCAGAAACCCCGAGCGCAGCTCCTCTGAGGTCGGACGAGGAGCCGCGCTGAGATTGGTGCCGGTGGGCACGTTGCCTGGAAATGGAAGACTCGTCGACGCCGGGCGGGAGGGGCTGTTTCGCTCCTCACCCGGGCAGCGCCTGCAAGTATCTAACACCCCGGAGACCCACAGAGCCTCGCACCAGTGCCTACAATCCCTGCCGCAGGTAACCATTCTGGATGCCAGGTTGCTGCGAGTAAGCGGGTTGTGGGCCGGGCAGGAGGGTAACCTCGCTTCGCTTGAGGGGCCTTCTCTTTTGAAGTGCGGGGCTGCGTAGTTTGCCAGGGGGGGGGCCGCCAAGGACTGCCCCGAGTACCTGATTGTCGGCTCTGCGTGGGGCACTCTGCCGCTGGGGCCCTGAGGTCATCTAGAACGCGCGTCCATCCCCACAAGCAGGGGAAACATCGCATACAGGACAGTGCTGTTAAATCCTAAAGTACTCAAGGATTGGGGCCCCTTTCACGCCACTTAGGGAACTGTCTTTAACCCGGATGTTAAGTACTGCTCTGCAAAAGGGGGTCCAAACTCGTAAGGACTGAGTATGGTGCATTATCTACTGTACTCGAGGAACTGTGTTTCCCCAGGACTGCATAACTAAAGGACATTCACTACCTGGCATCGATGGCAATCACCGCATAGGTGTTACTTGTGGAGGAACCATTGATTGGGCATCACCTTATTAGTGATCTTGCCTGGAAGCTGGGTTCATATCTGATTATTGATCTTGCCTACAGCTGCATTTACCTGATGATTGATCTTCCATAATTCTTAATTAAAGATTTTTATATTTATGTACACAATGGTGTGGTGTCCCTTTTGTGAGTGTTTTTACTGCGTCCTTGTTGTTGTGTGTTTCACAAATACTTTACACATTGCCTCTGAAGTTATGCCTTTGCTGCTCTGCGCCAAGCTACCAGGTCGGAAGCGGTGGTCCCTACTTGGACTAGGATGCATACTCCTGCCAACTAGAGACCCTGGTTCTAACATTGGTGATCGAGCAGTGGGATAGGACTTGTGCTTGTGTAACACCACGCAGCGACGTAGTGTACACCACAACCCTACACCTGACTCTACTGAATTTTTTTCTACCCTCTCCAATTGGCATTTTTGAATATTTTTTTTTAATTCTCCCTGACTGGCTGTTTTTTTTGTAAAAGTCCCTTTTGCCTAAGTTCAATTTGATTTTCTCTACAAACATCTGAGGCCCCAACCACCTAGCAAGGTGGAGTTCGAGCTGGCCAACCTGGAAGCTTACACGGTGGCGCAACTCCAAGAATTCTGCGAGGAGAAAGGGGTGCCCTTCAAGCGAAGCGCCAAGAAGGCCAAGCTTTTGAAAGCCTTGAGAGCATGGGTAACAGCCCACTCAGAAGGAGATGGGGACGGGTAAGGACCAGAGCACACCACCACAGGAAATATTGACTTACTGCACTTGGTGGAAAATGGTAATTCGTTACCAGGTACAAGGGTACCTTCCAGGGCTGGCAGTTGCGCGTCAGTAAAGATCCTGTCCTCAGAGGACTTGGAGAACAGGAGAGAGGAGAGACAGCTCAGGTTGGAGCTTGCTAAGCTGGAGAAAGATCGGGAAAGGGAAAGGTGGGCCATGGAGCAGGATCGCGAGAACAAGCGACTGGCTATGCAGGAAAAAGAACTTGCCCATGAGCTCAGCCTGAAGGAACTGGAAATCCAGTAGGGGCCAACAGCAACAAGAATGGTGGCAGCGTACCTATGGAAGCTTCACGTGAGTCCAGGGTCTTTATGCCTAAAGATGTGATGGCCAGTTTTAAGGTGGGGGATAATATTGATAAGTGGTTAGCCGCCTATGAGGTGTCTTTAAGAGCCCATGGGGTACCAGAGAGTTATTGGGGGGGTGGTTTGTATAAGTACCTACCTCCAGATGTTAGGGACACCCTACATTACCTAGAGAAGGTAGACCAGACTAACTATTCTGTCATGAAAGCCGCATTGCTTAAGAGGTTCGGTCTCACCCATGAGAGGTATAGGCAGAGGTTTAGGAATAGCCACAATCTTCCCACACAGAACTGGGTAGACTTCCTGGACTACCCTAGTTAAGCTTTAAAGGGGCTGGGTGCAGGGCAGCAATGTGCATGACTATGAAGGGTTGTATGACTTGTTTTTAAGAGAGCACCTTCTAGAGAAATGTTTTCCAGAGCTGCGCCAACACCTGGTTGACCGCAAGTTGACCAATCCTAGGAAGCTTGCGGAGGAGGCGAACACCTGGGTCAGTACCAGGGTGTCTAAAAGGGGTTCTCGGGGGACTCCCAAAGGGGTGGTCAGGGTTCCCACCAGAAGAAAGAGGGGGGGAGGTGTAGCGCTTGGGGAGGAGCTTTCCCTAGATGATGGCAGTGAGGGGGCAGGGCTTGTCCTAGTGTCTTTGGGAGACAGTGAGATGGTTCCTAAGGTCCACGTGCCCTCCAATACTAATACGTATAGGCAGTGGGTCACCCTCAATCGTCAGGGAGTGGAGGCCCGGAGGGACACAGGTGCCAGCATGACTATGGTAAGGAGTCAGCTGGTGTCCCCAGAGCAAATAATTCCCGATGCATTCCATCCAGTTGTGATGGCTGACAACCGGGAGGGTCATTATCCCGTAGCACAGGTTCCATTTGAGTGGGGAGGGGTTTCAGGCCTTTTTAGAGTTGCTGTGAGCCCTGCCATGCCAGTGGACTGTCTGTTAGGGAATTACCTTGAGCACACTGCCTGGAAGGAGGTAGAGCTCAAAGCGCATGTGAAGATGCTGGGGTTACCAGAGTGGATCTGTGCTATCACAGGGTCCATGGCTGCCCGGAAAGGGAGTCAACCAGGGCTGGAGCCTGGGAGAATGGCCCAGCCAGCTGCTAGAAAGGGAGGAACCCGAGGGCGTGGGAAGCCCGCCCCGGGGCGGTCACCCCGTGAGATGGATGGGGCACCTGAGGAGGTCGCACCGGAGTCCACGGAGGGGGACGTTGCTCCCTCGGGGGACCTACCTACCCCTGCAGCGTGGCAGGTGGAAGGAGGGCCCACCAGGGAGGAGTTTTGCCAGGCACAGGAGGAGTGCCCCACCCTTGAGGGCATGAGGCGACAGGCCGAAGCCCAAGCAGCAGGCAATGCCTCCGCGAAGTATCACATTTACTGGGAGGATGGGCTCCTATACAGTGAGCCCAAGGCTCCTGTTCATGGGTCATCAAGGGCCTTAGTGGTCACCCAGTGCTACAGGGCCTTTCTTTTGGAATTGGCTCATGAGATCCGTTTGGCAGGACATTTGGGCCAAGACAAGACCTTTGCTAGGCTTGTCCCACATTTTTATTGGCGGCAGATGAGGGTCTCCTCAGATACATTCTACAGGACCTGTCTGACCTGCCAAGCTAGTGGGAAAACAGGGGCTAAGCTGAAGGCCCCCCTGGAACCACTACCTGTCGTTAGCACCCCTTTTGAGAGGGTGGGCATCGACATTGTTGGGCCCATGGATCCACCGACTTCTTCTGGCCACAGGGTTATCCTGGTTCTGGTGGACCACGCCACCCGGCACCCAGAAGCTATTCTTGTGAGAACCATCACTGCACCTGCAGTGGCCCGGGCCCTGATGGGGATTTTTACCAGAGTGGGTTTCCCAAAAGAGGGGTTGTCCAATAGGGGCACCAATTTTATGTCTGCCTACATGCAATCCATGTGGAAGGAGTGTGGGGTTACTTATAAGTTCTCTACCTCTTACTACCCACAGACTAATTGTCTCATGGAGAGATTTAACAAAACCCTAAAGGGCATGATTAGGAGTCTGCCTGAGGGCCTGAGGAAAAAGTGTGAAGTCCTCTTGCCTTGTTTGCTGTTTTCCTACAGGGAGGTACCACAGAAGGGGGTGGGTTTCAGCCCCTTCGAGCTCTTGTACGGTGACCCTGTTAGGGGACCTCTCAGTTAAGTGAAGGATGGATGGGAGAAGACTCCAAGGAGGCTTCCCCGGGATGTAGTGAGCTACATGCTGGCCTTCCGCAGCCAAATGGCCAGCCAGGCGGTGATGAAGGAATGGTACGACCAGAACTCTCAGCCTGGACAGAAGGTGTGGGTCACTAAGCCTGGAGAGCTCAGTGCCCTCCAGGACCGCCGGACAGGCCCTTATGAGATATTGGAAAAGAAGGGTAAGGCCACTCACCTAGTGGACCTTAAGACCCCCAGGCAGCCCAACAGGGTGCTACACACCAACCGCCTCAAACCCCACCATGAGAGGTCTGAGCTCACCTTACTGATGGTGACTGATGGGGCAGAGGAAGAGGAAAGTGAACCTCTCCCGAACCTCTTTGCTTCCAAAAAGAAGGATGGATCGGTGGAGGGAGTGGTCCTCTCCCCATCCTTGACTCCTGAGTAACAGAGGGACTGCCGCCAGGTCCTGGGACAGTTCTCCTCAGTGTTCTTCCTTATCCCTGGGATTACCCACCTGTGTACCCATGATGTGGACACAGCCCCCCTGTCAAGTCCAAGTCTTACAGGCTGTCAGATAAGGTGAAGGCCAGCATCCAGAGTGAAGTCACTAAGATGCTGGAGTTGGGGGTGATAGAGCCCTCCAACAGCCCTTGGTCCAGTCCGGTGGTTCTGGTACCAAAAGCTGCCCCACCGGGCACCAACCCAGAACTTAGGTTCTGTGTGGATTACAGAGGACTAAACTCTGTGACCAAGACTGACGCTCATCCTATCCCTAGGGCGGATGAGCTCATTGACCGACTGGAGGTTGCCCGATACCCGAGTACCTTTGATCTTACGTCAGGGTACTGGCAAATCGCTCTAACGGATGGAGCCAAAGAGGTCTGCCTTTTGCACCCCAGAGGGCCAGTTTAGAGTGATGCCGTTTGGATTGAAAAATGCTCCTGCCACCTTCCAGCGGCTGGTGAACTGGGTCCTCTCCGGTTTAGAGGCCTTCTCTGCTGCATACCTGTACGATATAGCTGTCTTCAGTAGCAGCTGGGAGGACCATCTGGGTCTCCTCCAGGAAGTGCTTCAGGCCCTGCAGCAGGCAGGCCTGACTATCAAAGCCAGCAAATGCCAGATAGGGCAGGGGTCGGTAGTCTACCTAGGACATTTGATAGGCGGGGGCAAGGTGCAGCCCCTACAGGCCAAGATAGAAACCATCCTGGCCTGGGAGCCTCCCAAAACGCAGACTGAGGTCAGGGCATTCCTGGGCCTCACAGGTTACTACCCAGATTTGTCAGGGGCTATGGCACCATTGTGGCCCCCTTGACTGAGCAAACCTCTAAGAAATACCCTAGAAAAGTGATTTGGACGGAGGCTTGCCAAAAAGCCTTTGACTCTCTAAAGTAGGCCATGTGCACAGCTCCTGTGCTCAGGGCCCCTGACATCTCCAAAGAGTTCATTGTCCAAACGGATGCATCAGAGCATGGCATAGGGGCAGTACTTTCGCAACTCAATGAGGAGGGACGGGACCAACCAGTTGCTTTCATTTCCAGGAGGCAACTCCCCTGAGAACATTGGTGGAGTGCGATAGCGAGGGAAGCCTTTGCGGTGGTCTGGGCTGTGAAGAAGCTGAGGCCATACTTGTTTGGCTCCCACTTCCTGATTCAGACTGACCACCGGCCCCTCAGGTGGCTCATACAAATGAGGGGCGAGAATCCCAAATTGTTGAGGTGGTCCATTTCCCTACAGGGGATGGACTTCAGGGTGGAACACAGACCCGGAGTAGACCACGCCAATGCTGATGGTCTCTCTAGGTTTTTCCGCCTTAGTGATGAGAACTCCCTAGAGGTTGGGTAGTTCTCCCCTCTTTCAGCTGGGGGGACAGGTGTTGGACCTGTCAGCCTTAGGGTGGTCTTCCCCTACCTTTTTGCCCTTTTGCCTCCCATTTTTACCATACCTTTTGTTGGACTTAGGACTTAGGACTCTGGGCGCATCACCATTGCTAAACAGTGCTGAGGTGCAGGTGCTCTCTCCTAAACCTTGTGAAACTGGCATATCTGCCACAAGCCACTGCTACCGCAGTAAGGCTTAATCCTCCATAGGCTAAAATTGGGACCCTCTCCTTACGGGATAACTTCTGTCAGAAACCTAATAAGTCTGTCATGTTTGGTCTTGTTGGACTCGGGGCAGGGAACCCTTTCCAATGATATATAGGGTTTGGGCACTACTACGCTAGGGATCCTACTTTTATAAAGGGGACCTTTTCCTGCCTACACTTACATTAGGCTCTGCAGACTTCCCCCTCCCCTCTGCATACTGATAGCCTGCTTGGGTTGGGAGGTGGGAGTGGTGATTCACACCTTCTTCCCTGGGATGAGCGGTGATGGGCTGCCCACTGTAGCCTTAATGGCCTGTCTCTCGTTACTGTGACAGCTAGGTCAGGGAAGGCAGGGAACACCCCAGAACTCCCTGGACTCTTCCAGAAGCCCCTGCCCCCCAGACCCTTCCAGAGACTTCCACCACTTTCTAGCCTTGGACTTTAGAATATAAGGGAGGGTCCTGGCCTCATGTTCTTGTTACACCCTGGACTAAGAAGAAACTCTACTGGAGTACAGACTGCTGCGCTAGGAGGATTGCCACTCTGCTGGAGCTGACTGTTCCTAGGAACTGCTTCCCTGTGGTGCTTGAGCTGCCCTACTGGCTGCTGATCTGGCCCTGCCAAGGGGAGACTGTAGGGAAATCCAAATTTGCCTCCCCATAAACACCGCCGCAGCCCGGGAACTTCGGGAGCCTCAGAAACCCCGAGCGCAGCTCCTCTGACGTCAGACGAGGAGCCACGCTGAGATTGGTGCCGGTGGGGATGTTGCCTGGAAACGGAAGACTAATCGACGCCGGGTGGAAGGGGCTGCTTCGCTCCTCACCCGGGCAGCGCCTGCAAGTATCTAACACCCCGGAGACCCACGGAGCCTCGCACCAGTGCCTACAATCCCTGCCGCAGGTAACCATTCTGGATGCCAGGTTGCTGCGAGAAAGCGGGTTGTGGGCCGGGCAGGAGGGTAACCTCGCTTTGCTTGAGGGGCCTTCTCTTTTGAAGTGCGGGGGCTGCGTAGTTTGCGAGGGGGGGGCGCCAAGGACTGCCCCGGGTACCTGATTGTCGGCTCTGCGTGGGGCATTCCTGAGGCCGGATCAGCGGGCCCTAACCACTCTGCCGCTGGGGCACTGAGGTCATCTAGAACGCACGTCCATCCCCACAAGCAGGGGAAACATCGCATATGGGACAGTGCTGTTAAATCCTAAAGTACTGAAGGATTGGGGCCCCTTTCACGCCACTTAGGGAACTGTCTTTAACCCGAATCTTAAATACTGCTCTGCAAAAGGGGGGTCCAAACTCGTAAGGACTGAGTACGGTGCATTATCTACTGTACTTGAGGAACTGCATTCACTACCTGCATCGATGGCAGTAACCGCATAGGTGTTACTTGTGGGGGAACCATTGATTGGGCACAGAATATTCTTACCTTATTAGTGATCTTGCCTGGAAGCTCGGTTCATATCTGATTATTGATCTTGCCTACAGCTGCATTTACCTGATGCAGAACTAAAGGACATTCACTACCTGGCATTGATGGCAATCACCGCATAGGTGTTACTTGTGGGGGAACCATTGATTGGGCATCACCTTATTAGTGATCTTGCCTGGAAGCTGGGTTCATATCTGATTATTGATCTTGCCTACAGCTGCATTTACTTGATGATTGATCTTCCATAATTCTTAGATAAAGACATTTATATTTATATACAAACTGGTGTGGTTTCCCTTTTGTGAGTGTTTTTACTGCGTCCTTGTTGTGTGTTGCACAAATACTTTACACATTGCCTCTGAAGTTACGCCTTTGCTGCTCTGCGCCAAGCTACCAGGTCGGAAGCGGTGGTCCCTACTTGGACTAGGGTGCATACCCCTGCCAACTAGAGACCCCGGTTCTAACAATGGTTGTCTTTCGCTTTAAGTAAAATGTTCCCAGTTCTTCTTAAGACTCCAGTGAACCATTTGTGTGACCGAAAAAAAAACCTTGTTGGGATGCGGGAATGTATCCTTCCTCTCATATGGCTGAGATACCCGCCACCCCCTCTCAACACAATCCCCAAGAATGGGAATACGGAAACATTTCTGAACTTTTGGAAGGCGGGAGGGAGTTACCCTCCCGGCCGTATTTATTAAAATATGAAACAAAATTAAAACATTAAAATAACAGTTTCATATCATGTACAATTTCATTTCCATATATCGATGTTTTGGCTGACCTTAACATATTTCTAATACAAAGGTTCTCCTAGCCGATACTAACATCCTACAAAACATTTTTAAATTGAAATTGTACATCCTAACGTTAAGGGCCAACGGCAAGGTCGTAACCGGTGTCAGATCCCTAAACCAGAACTACCACCTCACTTGTGAGGGGCGGCCACACAGAGGACTGTACCTCATGTGCACATACCAATTTCCCTTGTCTTGACGGGGGCCCTCATTAACTCGACGCCATTTTAAGGTCGTCCGAGGACTCGTGTGAGGTGTCTAGAAGGTAGCGTGGACCCCCCCTCCCCACCCCACACAACTTACCACATCTGCCGTCGCAGATGTCCTGGCCCCGGGAAATTCCCAGGAGGGGCCCGTAGCCCCTCCTATCCAGGGAGGGGCCTTGACCACCTTCCCTTTCCTTTCGGCGTCCCATCCTTAGAAGGGACCGCCTCCCCGTTGAGGGGCCAATGGCCACCTCCCCCCGGGCGCTCCCATCCGTAATGGGTGATGCCCCCCCCATAGGGATCTTCCAATTACTGCTCACCGATCATGACCTTACCGCCCGACCGAAAATAAATACGACATTAAACTAAAAAGGACTAATCACTAAAGACAGAAGATGCTCAATATATGAACTGTCGAAACATCACTGATCAACACTGGTGCAAATACTTTATTCAATAAAACACACTGTACGAATTTATCCACTTTATTGCACAATGAATAACAACTTTTAATCAAAAGCAACCTGTAAGAAAATCGCGTTACCACTTTATTACATAATGAATCACACTTTTAAACCAAGTAACCTGTAAGAAAATTGAGTTACCATATCACGACTTCACTTCAAACCACTTGCTGTATCCAGGGGCTGGTGGGTGGGTCAAAATTGGCTCTTCGTTCCGTCTCGAGCTCACGGGCAGCGGGGAGGTGCAGCTTCAGAGCACAGGAACAAGAGGATGCTACTTTGGCTTGTCGCTCCTTTTATCCCTCTTCGGGCGGGCGTAAACCCGCCTCCGCCCGCCTCCGGGGGCGTGGCTGGCGGCTTCGGTGTCTAGGACAACCCACTCTAGGGCGGGAAAAAGCGCGCCCCGGCTACGCCACTTCGGGCATACCAGCCGGGACTCGCCTCCCGCCCAAGATGGCTTCCCGGGGGGATCGGAGTACTCCACCATACGTTCGGGGGGACCGATTGGTCGCCCCTTTCCATATGGCTGAGATACCCGCCACCCCCTCTCAACACAATCACCAAGAATGGGAATACGGAAACATTTCTGAACTTTTGGAAGGCGGGAGGGAGTTACCCTCCCGGCCGTATTTATTAAAATATGAAACAAAATTAAAACATTAAAATAACAGTTTCATATCATGTACAATTTCATTTCCATATATCGATGTTTTGGCTGACCTTAACATATTTCTAATACAAAGGTTCTCCTAGCCGATACTAACATCCTACAAAACATTTTTAAATTGAAATTGTACATCCTAACGTTAAGGGCCAACGGCAAGGTCGTAACCGGTGTCAGATCCCTAAACCAGAACTACCACCTCACTTGTGAGGGGCGGCCACACAGAGGACTGTACCTCATGTGCACATACCAATTTCCCTTGTCTTGACGGGGGCCCCCATTAACTCGACGCCATTTTAAGGTCGTCCGAGGACTCGTGTGAGGTGTCTAGAAGGTAGCGTGGACCCCCCCCCCCCCCTCCACCCCACACAACTTACCACATCTGCCGTCGCAGATGTCCTGGCCCCGGGAAATTCCCAGGAGGGGCCCGTAGCCCCTCCTATCCAGGGAGGGGCCTTGACCACCTTCCCTTTCCTTTCGGCGTCCCATCCTTAGAAGGGACCGCCTCCCCGTTGAGGGGCCAATGGCCACCTCCCCCCGGGCGCTCCCATCCGTAATGGGTGACGCCCCCCCCATAGGGATCTTCCAATTACTGCTCACCGATCATGACCTTACCGCCACAGGGATAGTTGACCGGCTATCCGGACCCCCCACAAAAAATCCTACCTAAAGGTCATGCTGTAAACTCTTTAGCCAGGCTACGACGTCTCCTATGAGTAAAGAATTCCCCACCCGGGACAAATGGACCCCATCCTCCAGATACATACTGTCCCCCCTGATACAACCATGAGGAATCGAATGCAATGCACTTGTACGAAACAGTCTAGCCAACTTGTTATTTACTTTCTTCACCGAATGATTTATAGCAGACACAGAATTCGCCCCCGCCACACTTTTCGTGGAATCATATGGGACCATGCAATTGTGCACCCTGGAACCCTTCTCGCCAACCAACTCACTGTGGATAGTATCGCCTCGAGAAGTAGTCGTCTACCAGTGGTCACCAAATCATTGCCCCCAAGATGCACTATGATTATAGATGGCGGTGACCTTGTCCGCCCTAACAAACCCTCAACAAAAGGTTGAAACTGGTCAATACAGAGCCCGCCCCTTCCGTAGAAGGTCACCCTGTACCCGTATTCCCCAGCCATGTGAATCATGTCACCTGCTTTGAATACGTCCCCGGCACGCCTCACGTATGAGTGGCCCACGACCCACACCACTTTTTCCGCAGCCGGTGATCTTTGACCGCTGGTTCCCAGGTGTCGGGTCGACTGCACAGTCCGCCCCGCCTCGTAAGCTTGCGAAACTGTAAACCAAACAAAAACAAGAAGCGTGAGTACATGATTACAGCTTCACAACATGTGCAACCGCACATACCTTTTGTAACAGTTCGAGGACCAACGCCCCAATTGTTTCACTTTTTCCACACTCAGACCCCTGGCTGTAGCCTCTGTAGCAGCCCCTATCCGGAAGGAATGGGTCCCAAAATCGCCCGGGTTCAAGCCCGCGGCCGAAATTGCCATTGTTAGCACCCGCTGGAACTGAAACCTCGTCAGTGGGGTGGCATCAGTGTGCCTCAACAGGGTCCCCCCCCATGATGCCGCCCTCTGCGCCAAATATTCCTCAACGCATACGACGGGGCACATGGGAGATCCGGGACTCCGATGGACTACCATACTGTCCCCGATCGCACCCTGATCGGTCTTGGACCTGGGAAACGAGACCATCATCGTATCCCCCTTAACTAGAACGTGCTCTCGGCACAGTTCCCCCCCCCCCCGTATCCTGCTTGTTCCTCGCCACCAGTTCGCTTACCCGCATAGCCCCATGGAATGCTAATGCAAAAGCGGCCCTGAATAACACTGTTTCAGACTGGGATGAACAAGTCGCAGGGAGAACGGAAAATAACAGAGCCAACCTCTCCAGACCTATCGGGTGCCTTTCATCTACTCTGCGACCCTCAAGGCGTTGCCACCCACGCAGCGCTTTCTGTACTACGAAAGATGCAGTAGGGTCCTGGATCCCATGAGCCCGCGCCATGAAGGAAATGGCGGCCCGATGCCTCTGGGCCGTGGCTACCAATTTGCCTGCCTGATGTTACGACAGCAAAAACTTTACGACATATTCTTCCTGGCCCCAAAGCTCCCCCCTAACCGAACCCAAAAAGGACTGATAAGAACGGAACGCCCCTTCATATGCCTTCCTCGTCCTGGGTGCTAAACTCTCTCCCACGAGGTTTTGTAGTTCGGGGCACCGAGAGACCAGAGAGCTTCGGGGAATGGTGTTGACACCGGGTCCGCTGTGGGCAGGAAACCCCAGAAGGCCTGCATACGGAAACGAGAAAGCGCATCAGCCGCCTGATTCAGTACTCCTGGCACATGTCTTGCCCTAAAGAGTACGTTCAATTGCATACATAGTAACACAATTTCCTTAAGCAATCTCAGAATCCATTTGCATCGTGCTGCCTGACTATTGATACACTCAACCACGGTCATGTTATCCGACCAGAACACCACAGAGTGATCCCGGAACCCCTCAGGCCATGTTTGTAGGGCCACCAGAATAGGGAACAGTTCGAGAAACGCAATGTTGCTCGTCAGCCCACACTCGTGCCACCATGACGGCCATTTTTGGGCCGACCAGTGATTACCGAATATGGCGCCAAAGCCTATACTCCCCGCCGAATCTGTCCACAGCCCCAACTCCTCGGAGGACACCGCCGGCTTGTTCCAGACCACCCGACCATTGAAATCCGCCAGAAATGCCAACCAAATGCGCATGTCCTGGCGAATCTCGGCCGAGAGCCTCGTGCGATGGTGCCCTTCTTTAAGACCGACCATGGCTTGAGCAATCTAGCGGGAGAAAGGGCGGACCCATTGGCATTACTCTAAGGGCAAAATTCAACTGACCCACAGTTTGCTGCAATTGATGCAAGTTCACCTTGGTTTCCCGAATACATGCCTCAAGGGAGGCCCTGAATCTCCCCACCTTTTCTTTGGGCAGCCGGAAGCAACCTTCCAGTGAATCGAGCTCTATTCCCAGAAACTCGAGCGAGGTTGATGGCCCCACCGTCTTACCTGGTGCCAATGGCACACCAAACTGATTCATCAGACCACAAAATTCATTTAAAGCTTGTGCACATTCTGGATCCCCAGCTGCACCCAGGAACAGAAAATCGTCAAGATAATGCATAACATGCTGAAACCCCGTCATTCTTGTGAATACCCATTGCAAAAAACAACTGAATTTCTCAAAATAAGCACAAGATATGGAGCATCCCATTGGCATACATTTATCCATGTAATAGCGCCCCTGAAACATAAAGCCGAGGAGACGCTGATCGTCTGGGTGTACCGGGAGCAACCGGAACGCTAACTCGATGTCTGATTTGGCCATCAGCGCTCCGGGCCCCAGGCGATTCAACATGGCGACGGCCTCATCTAAAGATGCGTACCGCACCGAACACACCTCCGGGTCTATCGCATCATTCACCGAAAGACCTCTCGGGGCGGACAAGTTATGTATTAATCGAAACTCACCCGGGTCCTTCTTGGGGACCACTCCCAAAGGGGAACAAACAAAATTAGCAACTGGTGGCGTGTCGAATGGTCCGGCAACCCGACCCCGGATCAACTCTTTCACAATCTTCGCCTGTACCACCGCCGTATTCTGCAGGACCGACAGTTGGTTCCTACACTGTGCCTTACCCTGAAAATTCCCCACTGGGATGCGGAAACCATATGAAAACCCATCCCGCAACACCCCAGCGGAGACATGATCCGGGTATTCATTGAGCCAAGGAATCATTGCCATGGTATCAACCGGGGTAGGTAAAGGCGCCCCTCGGACTATTTCAGACCTGTTTGGCGCTTCCCCTACCTCCGTTATCACCCGTCTTGGCTCTGCACATGGTCTCAGGATGCGAGGATTGCCCACACCCCCCACAGTCGTGCCTAAACTTGCATGACCCCTGGGGCCTCGTACACTTTCCTCTGTTAAAATTCCAGCAGATACCCTTTTTGCCTGTATTGCCACTCGATCTCGAGTGATGCTCATTACTTGAACCTGCCCGAAAGGGCGCCCCAGATGAATGGCGGGAAAACTCTCCCCCGCTTCCCCCCACCAATGGTGCCTTTAACATGCCTGAATTCTCCATCTTTTGCCAAGAAATGGAGTCGTAACAATCCCATGTCGGAGATGTGTCGAACTCCTTGGCCTTCCTAAAAACATTATCATAACAAAACCACTGATTGCCCTCATATGACTGAGAGTACTCCATAATACGTGTCTGGTACACGGGTAACTCGGCCAACATTTCAGGCCTTCGTTCCCCCATAATTGAAGTGAAAATGCCAAATGCTCTGCCCCAATTACCTATGTTCTCATCGACCTTAAAAGCGGCCATCTTGGCGCGCCAAACACTCGGGTGCAAAAACTCTTTTTGACCCTTCACATGCTCGATCTCATAATGATCAGTTAGCAAAGAAAACATGTTCACATATTTCTCACCCCATATCCTCTCCTTGATTTCAATCGGAATATGCTGAGCCACTTTCTCCCTTCTCGAGGGTACAGACCCCTCCCCCGCAATCGGCAGTCGCTGCTTACCTGAACTAGAGGCTGTAACCGTAGTCGCTGCCGAACTCGTGCCCGCCGCGGTTTCACCCACTGGAGCCTGCGGGGGAACAAAAGGACATGGTGCCTTTGCGGCCCCTCTTGACTGCCGCAACTGCCTCATTACTGCCCTGGCGTCATCCGCCGTGGTGCCTTCGCTATCTTTCCCCAACCACGCTGCCAGCTGTGCAGCCAACTCGGGAGGCATATCCTCCCCGTTCACAGGGGTGACTACAACGGGGATTGGTTGCCCCTCCTTCGGGACCGGGATCGGGGCTTCAGTCGGTGTATCGGGGAGCGCCGGCGGCGCCTCGGGAACCGGGGTCTCTCCCCCAGTTGCCCCCCTCTTAGACCTTCTACCTCTCCCGCTAGGGACTACTCCCGGCAATGCTGGTCCGACAACTCGCTTTGGGCCTCCTACACCGTTCATTGCCGCCATCTGTTTCTTCATCTCAGCCATGTCTTTCACGACCATGCGGAGCATCTGATCGGTACCGACCCGCTTTCCGACCTTCTTGCCCGGCATTCTCGAACGATGATCTCTGAAAGAACAAAGACAAAATTACAACGCTCAAAATTGGCTCTTCGTTCCGTCTCGAGCTCACGGGCAGCGGGAAGGTGCAGCTTCAGAGCACAGGAACAAGAGGATGCTACTTTGGCTTGTCGCTCCTTTTATCCCTCTTCGGGCGGGCGTAAACCCGCCTCCGCCCGCCTCCGGGGGCGTGGCTGGCGGCTTCGGTGTCTAGGACAACCCACTCTAGGGCGGGAAAAAGCGCGCCCCGGCTACGCCACTTCGGGCATACCAGCCGGGACTCGCCTCCCGCCCAAGATGGCTTCCCGGGGGGATCGGAGTACTCCACCATACGTTCGGGGGGACCGATTGGTCGCCCCTTTCCAGAAGCAGCCCCAGCGTCCCAGACTCAGTGATCACCAAGTGCCTCAGCTCCTGTAACATTCTTCACAGCAGAGACAAGCATGCGCACACGCTTTCACTGAAAGCGGACAGGTTACCCCTGGCAATTGTACTCTCAATAGGTAAATAAAATCAACCAAACGTGTCCTAGATCCCTGATCAGACTAAATAAAGGCAAAACCCATTCCAGAGTACGGACTTCAGCCCTGTGAAAAGTTACCTTATGCAACTTTAGTATGTAAATAAGTGTTCTTGAAGCATATATTCTATGAATTATAAATGCATATAAATGCACTGAAAAATGTTTCTCTGTATACCTCTAAGAGTCTTTTTTTAGCCCTGTGCAGGTCAAGCAGAACGGCACGCACAACCAATCGTGAAATATAATTAATGTTAATACTATTACCTATGTAATAATCATGGAAATGTTGCATTTCTCTTCATACGCGCACCGTATGCATTCGTGAGGGCAGGAAGGTTTGAAGGAGGGGAGACTGTAGCACACATGAAACTCGAACTGGGAAATATGTAGTCAATTAATTATTACAATTTTCTTAACAATTCAGAATGACTTTTCCATGGAGAAGGGTATTGTGTAGCACCTATCAAACTAATAATCTAAATATGTTGTAAATGAATTATGTACAACCTGTTTCTCGGTTTCAGTTTGCATATGATATGCTATGAGTCAGTATTAGAATTGCAAGTCTTTGCCTAAAACCGTTTCTGCTTTGCCTTCTGTGAAAAGATGGCATTTAACAGAAGAAATGGGTCTTCAGTGTGTTCCTTGTAGGGTCTTTCTTTTCCAAGTGGTTGGCTGAAAGCAGCATTAGTTGTGGCTGTACCTTTCCATTTATAAATGGAAAACCAGCATAATTGACTGTAGTATTGGTATTTCTGGAACTTGTTACTGAATTCAAATAAAGTTTAACTTTTAGAAATAGTGGGTGGTAATCTGTGTTTAAGAAGTCCAAGGTTTTCACCCTTTTATTGGATGTCAAGATCAGGCAGCAGTCGAAAAAGTATCCTGGGCCCTCTCCAAAATCTCGAGTGCCCCCATACACTATGAAGGCACTCGAGAATTTAGCGAGACGGTAGGGCGAATTTCCACTTCAGCACTTTTAACGGATTTGAAGTTCTTTCGTACTTCCCACTGACATAAAGCTTTCGGCTCGAAATGCATGGGTTATTGTATACGAAGGTTTTTTATTTTCTATATTATAAACAGTCTCTGTTTTTCAGAAGAAAAAATGTGCATGTTAGCACATGCAATCCTCATTCATAGTGTACACTGTAGGTCTCAGGCATACATATATTATCACCTTCTCGGCAAGTGCTTGTAAGGAGATAGCACAGAGAAACATGAACATGTATTGAGAAGACAATTGACTTGGGCTCTCCATTCCTCATGCCTGGATACCTCCGGAGTGATAAGCTGCTCTATATAAACACTGATTGATTGATTGGGTTATGTACGAAGGCAGAGGATGCCCTAAGAAGTTTGACAGAATCTAGGGGAAATGGAGAACTTATTATGCACTTGATGAAGAACATAGGAGCATATGTATTAAAAACCAGTTTTGCTAGTCTTTAATAGCGATTTTTTGCAAATCGCTATTAAGGACTCGCAAAATTGAATATATGTAGGAATCGCAATATTAATTGCGATCTCTTAGTATTCCTTAATTGCAGATCCCAAATTGCGATTTGCAATTAAGGAATAGTTTTCCATTCATTCTGGGAAGACATTAGCAATTTGCCATTTTAGGTACTCGCAAATTGCGAATGCAAATTCAAGGGTGTCAAAAGAACACCCTGTTGCCCCCCAAAAATATGTATGTGGCCACATGGAACTTTGAAAACTGCTAAAAAAGTGGATTTTTCAAAGAAATCGCAAATTATTTTGCGATTTCTTATGCCAAAATCTCACAACTTGGGTGCATCCTGTATCGCTTTTAAGGAATCTCAATTTGAGATTCCTTAAATCCACTCGCAAAATAAGGAATCTCATATTTTGTGATTCCCTATTTTGCTATGCCCTTTTGGGATGATACATCCCAGAAGACCTTTTCCCGTTCGCAAACGGGCCGATTCTGTGAATCGTCCGTTTGCGAGCGGGCAAAAGGCTTGATACATATCCCCGTACGTGCTTTCCCAACAGGGAATCCTCCATATAGAAGGGTGAGATGAGGTAGACCCCCACAAGGAGGTGGAGAGTGGATAAGACAATCCATTAGGTTAGAGAGGAGGGGTCGTGGTGGAGGAATATAATGTAGGGGGAAATCCGCATTTATGAGTCTATACTGTGCATATTGGTTTGTTCCTGAAAAAAATAACATTATTTAGAGAAAAAAAGAGTGGTACCTGGTGTTGATACCCAGTTAGAGGGTGGAAGCATTTGATTTATTTGTGACGCAGTCTGGACTGTGTGACCATAAGTACAATGTAAACCAGGCAAAAGTTTAATCACCATAATAAACAGCTGACTAATTAATTCAATCTGTGTTTAATATCAGTGCATTGTACAAAATGTATTAAACTAAACCAATATATAACTTATTTGACAGATCCAACTTCAGATACGTAAGAAAAAAGCAGGCTTGGGTGCCGAAATGGCTACTTCAATTGAGGACATGCCCGCAGAAAGCAAGAACAAACAGAACTGGGAGCTGGCCCGCAAAAGATTTTCTGAATTTTTTCCGAATATCAAATTGAAAGACACGCCCCAAGGCACACCTTGGGTCAAAGAGACATCAGAATAATTAACCACCAAGTGTTTATCACCATGTTATAATGGACTCTGTTCGCGAAAAAGCTGTTTTTGGAACTTGACCAGTATGTGGAGCATACATTTTTAGTTCCACTGATGTAAAAATATTTTGGTAACCGCCAAATGTTGGATAATTTGGCGTTCATATAGGAAAACAAGCACAGGTGAACTAGAGATACAATGTATTTAGAGGGGACTGAGAATGTAAATACTGTAACATCAATGGATTGTGCATGTGTTTCTTATTGTGCAACTAAGATTGGTTTTTTAATGCAGTGGATTAAAAATGACTGTTTATTTTTTAAGGTTTCACTGACTCTTAATGGTATGTATTTCTCTTACATATGTAAAATGCAGCGCTGCAGAAGAGTAAAAACATGCAGTGAAAAAAAGAAATAACTTTCATACATCTATGAATTTCCCTTCAGATTTTTGCGCGAAGGATGGCTAATCACAAGTGGATTTGGACAGCCACATATTCCACACAACGCATTGTGGTCTAGGTATCTCCCAAAGGATGCTTCTTTTGTGCTATAAAACTCCTGAGAACTAATACGAAATCTCTTTAAAACAAAAAAATCAGGACTTCTGCTTTGTAGAAGATTGTAATTTCACTGCAATATAGAAATTATTTGAGAGAATACTGTTTCTGGTAATTGTCATGGAACAAGAGTACGGTTCTGTTTAGATGTTATCGATAAACTAGCAACATTTGTTCATAATTTAGTTTACGATTAGAATGGATGAGACGGCAGTTACTACTGAAGCTATTTTTATTCGGAAAGGACGATTTTAGGGATAGAAACGTCCTGTGAAATTATCTTTTGCATAATTTTTAAAAAAAAGCAGAAATGAATGTTGAAGCTCTACAAAAGATAGATATATCTTTCAAGATGAAGATAATATAAAAAGGTGCCTAGTGTATCAATTGCTAGGGTTAGAAAACTATATTGACCAAAAGAGTGAACAGATTTACTGGTAGAAATGAGGAGTATAGTTAAATGGGTATGGAACAGAAGTGCAACAGATAACAAGGTAAAAGGACTACGAGTAGGGCATTGTACATTCAATGGTGAATTAATCAAGTTAAAACATAACCCTTCTCAAAAAAGGTTGTAAGATCCCATGCATTACTAAATGGAAGGAAATGCATCTTTTCCAATGACCACCCCATAGTTTTGGATTGCTGCTGCTGGTTTTTCGATTCTTATAATGCACTGAGGCCTGTTAACCAGACCTCAGTGCCAGTGTTCTAACCCTTTACAAAGTATCTGTTGAATTGGCTTCCAGCCATTGTAATTATTCAACTTACTTATAAGGTCCTAGTATATGGTACCCAGAGCTTGTAAGTTAAAGGGTCCATTCAGAGCTGCAGCACTGATTGTGCCACCCTGAAAGGGAAAAAACACAAAATGGCTCTCAGCCTGCCACTGAAGCCTGGAAGAGCATTTTTAAACTGCTAGTTCGCCAATGCTATTTAAACCAATGGCAAAGTCCTCCCTTCCCTCAGCACTACATATGTCTCCCTGAAGGCCTTCGAGCGCTAAGGGAGGGAGCTGTATGTTATTAAGTTGGACATATATTTTCTTATATTCTAACAGTAAAAAACCCCAAACTGTTGTTTTTACTGTAGAAAGGCTTTTGCCCCATTGGCCAGTACAGAGGTACAGGCGGACCTCTCAGCTCTGCTATCTTCTGATTGGGACTACTAAAAATAGTACTTCAAGGTGTCAAACTAATTGTGGCATTAAACCTGACTTGATGCCCAAGTCGAATTTAATGCCACTTTTAAGGAAAAGCAACTTTTAGAGAGTTGCCATGCTTTTCCCTATTTTATCGAGTGGCCATTCACAGATTCTGGTCACCAGACAACCTTTTGCTCTCCTAGGAAGGTGTCTGAAAAACTCCCCAGCCCAGGAATAGAGGCATGCTGCAGAGAAGTGTTCCCTCCCTCTTGCAGGAAGCCACAGAGGGTGTTGGCCCAAAAAGCGAGCTTCAGCGGAGAAGCCGCATTTGATAGGCAAATGTCAAGCGCACTCGAGAGGGGCTTACCTTTTGTTCAGGTAGATGGATGGGTTGGCGGTGAGAACAGAGGGGGGAAACCAGTTGCCAAACCATATTTTCGGTGGGTATGTAGCCCACATGTAGCTGCACCTCTAGAGTGGGCTCTACACACCAAGAGAAGGGTACAGACATCTTGGGAGTGGGCAGAACAGTTAATTCTGGGTTAGCTAGGTGCCACACATAGCCAGAAGTCGTCATAAGGTGGAAGGGATCCTGGTAGCCCATTAGCTTGTGACTGCATCATTACAAAGGAGGTGATCACGTAGCTGTATTGGCAACATCTTTAATAGTAACAGCCAGCAAGACTTGCGTCCTCTCACTTAGGCCTCTGTCAACTGAAAACCACATACCTGTCTCCCATTCCAACCCCCCCCCCCCACATTCCACAGAGAATCCTGCACGGGATAATAGGACAATACCACACTTCTGCCCTCTTAAAAAAGCCTCTTAATATCTACATTCAGTTTTTTTAAACTTTCCAAATTAGGAATCTAAAATGGAATATTACGAATATTACATGTAAATATAATGGAATTTCGCATAACAACTTATCCTACAATAAATTCTTTGAACTTCCCTGGTTGCACCACAATCCTACTAACTACATTCTTCAGTTCCTCCGCCATGGTCATCATGGCGCCCTTCATTATCTCCTGCACCTCCTTCCAAGGTAGGATGATAAGATTCGGCTCCAGAGTCGACAGTTACTTCAGATCCATTAATTTGATCACAACCATCTTCCTCATGGTCCTCAGCCACTTTTCCTCCACACTCAACATCATCTCACATCCCAGAATCTACTGGGACAGCCCAATTATCTTTTCCATAAACTAATTTTGTTACACTTTGATTACATACTAAAATACCCTCTAATCGCTTAGTTCAGCTGCATTGGAGAAAATACTGACAACACAAAGTAGGTCACGGTACTTACCCAACCCCTTCCTAACTCCTACGCAATTCTTGACGCAAACTCAATCCACCACTTGCAGGGTAGCACTCTACAAGTCAAGTCAAGTCAAGGAATTTATATAGCGCCCTACATACCCAGAGGGTCTCAAGGCGCTTAGGGAGGGGAGGAGGGATTACTTGTCAAATATCCACGTTTTAAGTTGCTTTCTGAATGCTAGGTGGTTCTGGGTAAGGCGAAGGTAGGTGGGGAGTGAGTTCCATGTTTTAGCAGCCAGGTATGAGAAGGATCTGCCACCCATGGTGGTCTTGTTCATGCGAGGTATAGTGGCGAGGGCTTGGCTGGAAGAACGTAGTTGGCGGGAGGGGGTGTAGAAGGACAGTCGTGAGTTGAGGCATTCTGGTCCGATGTCGTAGAGTGATTTGTGTGCGTGGGTTAGCAGTCGGAAAGTGATCCTCTTATTGACGGGTAGCCAGTGGAGGTCTTTCAAGTGGCCAGAGATGTGTTCGTTGCGCGGGATGTCTAATATGATCCTGGCTGAGGCGTTTTGGATTCGTTGGAGTTTCTTCTGGAGTTTAGCGGTAGTACCTGCGTAGAGGGTGTTTCCGTAGTCCAGTCGGCTCGTGACCAGGGCATAGGTGACTGTTTTTCTGGTTTCGGTGGGGATCCAACGAAATGTTTTTTTGAGCATGCGGAGAATGTTGAAGCAGGATGAGGATACGGCGCTGACTTGTCTGTTCATTGAGAGTGAAGAGTCCAGGATAACGCCTAGGTTCCGTGCATGGTCTGTCGGGATGGGTGCCTTTCCAAGGGCTTCCGGCCACCAAGAGTCGTCCCATGCAGAGGGGGATGTACCTAAGATGAGGACTTCTGTTTTATCTGAGTTCAGTTTCAAACGGCTGTGTTTCATCCATTCGGCTACTTCTTTCATTCCTTCGTGTAGGTTAGTTTTGGCGGTGCTAGGGTCATTGGTGAGTGATAGGATCAGTTGAGTGTCATCCGCGTAGGAGATGATGTTGAGGTTGTGTTGGCGTGCGATGGCCGCGAGGGGGCTCATGTATACGTTGAAGAGGGTGGGACTGAGTGAGGATCCTTGTGGTACGCCACAGATGACTTCAGTGGCCTCGGACTTGAATGGTGGAAGGCGGACTCTCTGGGTTCTTCCGGAGAGGAACGAGGTGATCCATTCAAGTGCTTTTCCTTGTATTCCGATGTTTCTGAGGCGTTGTAAAAGGGTGCTGTGGCAGACTGTGTCGAAGGCTGCAGAGAGGTCGAGGAGGATGAGGGCGACTGTGTCTCCATTGTCCAGTAGAGTTCGAATGTCGTCTGTTGCTGCGATGAGGGCGGTTTCAGTGCTGTGTTTTGCTCGGAAGCCAGATTGTGAGGAGTCGAGGGATTTGTTGGCTTCGAGGAAAGCGGCGAGCTGGTTGTTGACAGCTTTCTCGATTACTTTGGCCGGGAATGGAAGGAGCGAGATGGGGCGGTAATTTTTGAGTTCGGTGGGGTCCGCTGTGGGTTTTTTCAGAAGGGCGGTGAGTTCAGCGTGTTTCCAGCTTTCCGGGAAGGTGGCGGAGTTGAAGGAGCAGTTGATGACCTCTCGGAGGTGCGGTGCTATGATGGAGTCTGCTTTGTTGAAGATGTGGTGAGGGCATGGGTCAGTTGGGGATCCTGAGTGGATGGAGTTCATTAGGCGGATGGTGTCTTCAGTGGAGATTGGGTTCCAGTCATTAAGGATGTTCGAGGGGGGTGAAGGTCCAGCAGATGGTTGGGTGGGTTGGTCTTCGGGTCGGTTGTCGAAGCTGTTGTGGATGTCTGCAATTTTGTTGTGGAAGAATGAGGCTAGGGAGTCGCAGAGGGCTTGAGAGGGGGTGATGTCGTTGGAGTTGGCCGAGGGATTGGTAAATTCCTTGACGATGTTGAAAAGTTCCTTGCTGTTGTGGGCGTTGTTGTCAAGTCGATCCTTGAATGCTGTTTTCTTGGCCTTTCGGATTAGTTGGTGGTGTGTGCGGGTGGCGTTTTTGAAGGCGTCCTTGGTGCTAGTGGTTGGGTCTTTTTTCCAGGTCTTTTCAAGGGAGCGGCAGAGTTTCTTGGACTTCTTAAGATCATTGTTGAACCATGAGGCCTTCTTGCTGCCAGGTTTGTTTTGACGTTTTTTCAGTGGTGCTAAGGTGTCGGCGGTGTTGGATAACCATAGGGTGAAGTTGGCGGCGGCTTGGTCTGGGTTAGAAGAGTGGGCTGGGGTGTTTAGAAGGAGCGATGAGGAGATCTGGTCGATGGTGATTTTGTTCCAGTTTCTTTGCAGAGTTGGTTGGAGGTGGTTGATGGGTTTTGGTTTGTTGTAGGTGAAGTGAACGCAGCTGTGGTCAGTCCAGAGGAGATCCGTAGTGTGGCTGAAGGAGACATGATTGCTGGAGGTGAAGATGGGGTCGAGTGTGTGACCTGCGATGTGGGTGGGGGAAGTGACCAGTTGTTTGAGTCCGAGGTTGGCGAGGTTGTCCAAGAGGGTGGAGGTGTTGCGGTCGTTGATCTTTTCAAGGTGAAAGTTGAGATCTCCCAGAAGGATGTAGTCTTTGGAGGGGAGTGCGTGTGGAGTGATGAAGTCCGTGATGTCTTCGCTGAATTTTGCGCGGGGTCCTGGTGGTCTGTAGAGGAGGGTGCCTCTGAGTGTGGTCTTGGGGTCGATGTGGATCTGGAAGTGAAGGTGTTCGGAGTTGGCGAGGTTGGCGTCGGAGCTGGTTGAGATGCGGATTGATTTTTTATGGACTATAGCGAATCCTCCTCCTGTGTGGCCGGTACGGTCCTTGCGAATGATCTTATAGTCTTCAGGGATGGCAATGGTGATGTCTGGGGCGGAGAAAGCGTTCATCCATGTTTCCGTTAGGAAGGCGATGTCCGGTGAGGTGGTGTCTAGTAGATTCCATAGGTCAATGGCGTGCCTGTGGACCGATCGGGTGTTGAGCAGGATGCATTGTAGGTGGGTGGGGTCGGGAATCTGTGGTGTGGTCGCAGCGGAGATGTTGTCGGTGCCGATGAATTTGCAGGAGTAGCAAGAGAAAGGTCCATGGGTGTGGCCAGGAGCGGCTTGGACGCAGGTGGGGGCGCGACCGGGGTTAAGGGCTAGGAGGGTGGCGGCATCGTAGGTAATGCGGGAGGGCTGGGAAGCGCGAGGAGCAGGGGGTCTGGCGCTGGGCGCGGTCCAGGCGCGGACAGGCGTAGACGGGCTTACCTTTGGCGCACCTTCGGCGCGGTCGCTGCGCGTGAACGCTGCGCGCGGGAAGAACTGTCATATAAGGATGGTGGGGGGGGGGGCGAGGGCGTCTCAGCTGGGAGGCGGGGCGGGCTAGATACTACGACAACAACAAACAAAATGGAGGCGGAGGGGGTGAGTACAGTAAACGCGCAGCAAACAGAGTCAAAACAGGGGAAATAGCACCCAGAATTTCAGGCAAAGCTAAGCGGCGATCAGGCAGGCAGCAGGCAGAAACAACAATGCAGAAATGAATGCAGAGCGGCACAGTGCGCAAACAGGCTGTAATCGGCAATTATATCTATTAACGTGCAAGTAGAGCTAGGCGGCGATCAGGCGAGCAGCAGGCAGCAAATGATTATGCAGTAATGCGAAGCACAACGATACCAATATCCTCGAGGGACACAGGGGAGCGACCACTCAACTCAGGGAGAGGAGCGAGTCACGGCGCCTTTCAGGAAGGGAGCGCTGGTTATAGTCAGTGGGAGGGCGTCTCAGCTGGGAGGCGGGGCGGGCTAGATACTACGACAACAACAAACAAAATGGAGGCGGAGGGGGGAGTACAGTAAACGCGCAGCAAACAGAGTCAAAACAGGGGAAATAGCACCCAGAATTTCAGGCAAAGCTAAGCAGCGATCAGGCAGGCAGCAGGCAGAAACAACAATGCAGAAATGAATGCAGAGCGGCACAGTGCGCAAACAGGCTGTAATCGGCAATTATATCTATTAACGTGCAAGTAGAGCTAGGCGGCGATCAGGCGAGCAGCATGCAGCAAATGATTATGCAGTAATGCGAAGCACAACGATACCAATATCCTCGAGGGACACAGGGGAGCGACCACTCAAACCTTGTAAAATGTTTACAAGGTACATTATGGGTGCAAACACGCCATGTTTGCACCCATAATGTACCTTGTAAACATTTTGTGCTCTTGTGATATTTTTCTTCACTACCTCGCTTCACCATTCTTTTTTCCTGTCACCCGCCAGCCAAGCAATATTATACTTGGTATATGGTTTTCTCCCCCTAAACTCTTTAAAGGGACTGTAACCTGTAAGCGCAGGGGTAATCCCGTATGTCCATATCAATTTATTGAGCTCCACTTCCCAACTCACTCCAACATTAATAGCAATTTGAACACTTCCTATGATAACTCTGCCAAAGTGTTCCACTTCCCCGTCGCAGGCGGTATTGATAGGTACATTTATTTTTTACCCCCTTCCTGCCTAGGAAATCTTTTGTAAAACTCGACACAAATTGAGAACCACTGTCACTCAATAATACCTTGGGAATGCCTTCTCTAAGAAATATCTTTTCCAGGAAGGGAACAACTACTTTAGAATCCACCGTAGTTAAAACTTCCACTTCAGGCCACTTTGAAAATAAATCCACCAACACCATCACAAATTTAGGGGTGCCATTAAGTTCTAAAATTGGTCCCAGAATATCTATAGCCAAAATTCCCATGGGCCCTCCGGACATTCAGTCGGACACAGCGAAGGCCTACAATTCTTTTGACACTTTTCAGCACTAGTAAATTGCACACATTCACAGACAAATCTTTCGACTTCAATAACCAACCCTGGCCACCAAAAGGAAGTTTTAACTCCCAACTTTGACTTAATAATCCCAAGATAATCCTTGTGCACTACATTTCAAATCTAACCCTATAGCACTTGGTGGAACAATCCTACAACCACTTAACAAAAATCCACTTCATCCTTACGCTTTTGTTTGGTCATCCCACTTGCATGTAATCCTTAACTTTGTTCAAGACACTGTCATTACAATGCTCATTGCTCCACTCCTCTTCCAAGATAGCACCTAGTGCATTTTCATCAGAAGCAACTCCATATTCATCCCATTCATTCTGCACAGGTTTAACCATGAGTATTGAAGATGTGCCAAAGAAGTTTGGCACGTTGTTCTGTATTCCTGGTACATATTCCATAATACAGTTTCAACCAGTCTGAAGAACATCCTGGCTAGTCATGGTGTTGCTTTCAACATACAATTCGTGGTGAGGGCCTTATTTAATGGTTTGAAGTATGAATTCAGATCACGACACATATTGTCTGAATTTTTCCACTCTCCACACACACCCCAGCATTTTACTCGCAATCATTGAAAGATTTCTTGTGATGGTGAGAAGGAATGGGAAGCAAAAGACAAATTATACTCTCCATCTTCTGAAATTTGTAAGAGCATAGCTTCTAATCTTTCCCCGCTGGCTTCAGAAGTTATCACCAAGTGAGCCAAAGGATGAAACCTCTGGAAGGGAATAGCATTGCAAGGGAATAGCATTGCAGATCTCATTCTTGACATATACAAACTGTTCCTTTAGTTTTCATTCCAGTGAAACTTACAATGATGTTTAAGCAACTGTCTCAAATCATATGTTTTACTAGCAAACCCCTTCACATACTTGGAATACAATTCCACTAATCCAAGGGAGGATCTCACCTAATCTTTACATGTGGGGAAAGGGGCCTCCTAATGGCTCTTAAGATGTATTTTTTTGGTTGTACCCCAGCTCCACCAACCTCATGTCCCTGGTACGTGACAGAATTCACTGTCAATTTGCACTTCCTCAGTTCAACAGTCAGACCTCTTTCCTTCAAAATGTTCAAAACTTTCCTCAGCCTATCACCATAGTCATCTCTTTTTTTCCCCATTGACTAGTATGTCATCCTGGAAGAATGCAACTCCAGTGGTCTGCTTAAATTAGTTGAAATATTAACTTTTGAAATAAGGCAGCCACAGAGCCTAGCCCAAAAGGCATTCTGTCAAACCGAAAGCAGCCAAAAGGAGTCACAAAAGCAGTTAGGTTCCTACTACCAGGATGCACAGTTCCCCGATGGTAAACTGAGGTCAAGTCGATGGTGGAAAACCACTTCACACCCTTAGTCTTAGCAAGCAATTCATTTGTCCTAGGTGGAGGGAATTTATCCACTACAGTATTCCTAATGAAAGCCCTCAAGTCAACACAAAAACAAGCCAGGCTGGTGGCCTTGTGTGCTACAGCTAAAGAGGCTTACCACACCTTACTCTCCACCAGTTCTATAATACCATTCTTCAGTAAATTGTTTAATTCCTCCTGAATTTCATCTGTCACACTGAATGGTATGTTCCTGACTTTATAGCACACATGCTTTGCCCATCCTTAAATATGATCTTGTGGTAAAAGCCCTTAAGTTTACCTATTTTGCCTGAAAAAATGCTGGGGAACTCTCCCTCCATTTGACACTTATTCTGGCTTCCTCACTGTTAACCAACATGACAGGCTCCTGCTATGTGGATGCAATATTTATCCCAATACTTTCTGATCCTTCCAACCTAACAGGGGGTGACCATACTCACCCACTTACAATTTGCATTTTGCTTGTCTGCATTTGAATACAAACAACAAGTCCCTGGATCTCAACATGGGAATTTCTACCCCCAGTATATCTCATGGGTGCACATAAGGTAGTAAAAGCTCCAAATCCAATTTTTCACTGACCTTGTTTCTCCAGACCGCTTTGTTCACTGTAATGTATGGTGAGTCTGAATCTTCCTCTATCTATATTCCAACTCCACTGAGGTTCATTTGGCAACCTATCTTAAACTCACCACTTACTACATTCAAAACCATACAGTAAATTATCAAAACACAGTCTGGTACTTACCTGTTTTCACCCTCCAAAGATTCAGACTCTGACTTCACCACACAGTTCACTGATTTCTGTTTCCTCGGGCACACTTCTGCGAAATGCCTCATGATTCCACAATACAAACATTTCTGTTTAGCAGCAGGGCAATTCCTGCCTGGCAAGATGATTACCACTGCAACATCTAAAACATTTAAGGTTCTTTACGGCTTCAGTAGCGCTTTGTTTTGTCATGAGCTTTATGTTCTGTTGGTTGCCTTTGGTCTCAGGTTTGTTCTCATGTTGTGAAGTAACTTTACAAATAACCAAATTAGTACTCTCCTGCTATGCATCTGCTGTAACACTTCTAGGTGCTGCCTTGGCACACCTCTTGGATAGTTCCACTTTTTTTTTTTTAAATTGCCACAAACTCTTTAAAGTAAGAGTCACCTATAATCCATAACCTATCTTGGGGGTTACAATCACGTATAAGCTCTAGGAAATTGACATTTTTTACAAAGCAACAACATAATCATTATGTATCTCGGAAACAACTTGTTTGCTTCGAAAAAATGTTAACCTTTCAATAGCCACGCACACTAGCGACTGGAATAACTGTCTACATCATCTAATGCATTTATGAAAACATCAGTTTATGCATTTGTTCTAGTTAAAAAAAAAAAATTGCCATAAATTTGCAACCATCCATGTCACAAAGTGTGCAGCAAGATCGTTTTCTTTTTTATGTGTCATCCTCGATAGTTGAATTGTAATTTAGGAAATATTCCGACCACTTCATTGGAGGCTCCCCAGCAACTGAATGAAACGTTTGGGGTGGAGTAAGGTTGAATGTTTGTGCAGCTGCAGACATGTTCCCACAGTGCAGCTAGCACAACCCAGATAATGGTACTCCTTCTAATTTTGTAATAATTCCAGAAAAGAAACCCCCTGGCTTTACACATGCTATGTTAAGGTAGGTATTTGAACCAAAACAAAATGTTTATAAATATTAGCGACTTTGTTTAAACAGTCATCTGAAATCCTTGCTAGGTTAAGGTGCAACGGTACATGTGAATGAGACCCAAATGTTAGTAAGCATAAGTGCCTCCATTTTAAAATTAACAGTCACCCGAATTCTTAAAATTTCTCAAAACCTCACCCCGTAACTCATAGTCTCCGAACTTGTGTATTCGATGTCCATGGCAACCAGTGCTGCTGCGATGGCCACAGTAAGAATGCCACTCGCACTACCAGCCCTGCCGTCTTCCACGAAACAGGACCTCTACGTAGGCACAAGTGCCTGGATTCCAACAAGTAACTTTGTCTGACGCAGCCTTCCGCTGCGTCTCTCCCAGCTTCTCCATCCCACCGGCACATAAAGCGAACTCCACAAAGACTCACCGACAGGTAATACTCCAAGCATGGTGAGTTCTGTTGTCCTCTCGCCGCCAATATAAAGGAGCAAACACAAGAAGATGATGGACGGAGCGCTGAAACTTTTCTAACACCACCCCTAGTTACAGATCTGAGTTGAATCCATCATCGTTCTTTAGCTCAGTACGCCACCCCAGTTCAGACAGAGCTATATGCAAATCAGGCAGGGTATGCCCAGACGTGGGTCCCTTGCTCACATTGCTCTGGATTCAAGCGAGCCGGGCTGATGAAGGGTGTTACCCAGAAACCGGTCCCAGGATGCCTGTTTCCGGTTCAGGGAAGACCTGGCTTGGCAGTTGTGGACTGGATTGTTCCCATGAGGCACAGAATCAAGATTGATTTGCATATAGCTGGGTCTGAAATGAGGTGGTAAAGTGAGCTAAAGAATGATGATGGATTAAACCCAGATCTGTGACTGGTGCTGAAATGTTTCAGCACTTCGTCCAAATCTCCTTGTGTTTGCTTTGTTCACTCTAAGTTAGCAGGGTAATCCTAACCGGTCCCAGGATGTGTGTTTCTTGTTCAGGGAAGACCTGGCTTGGTAGTTCGGGCTGAACTGTTCCCATGAGGCACAGGGTCAAGACTGATTTGCATGTAGCAGGGTCTGAACTGAGGTGGCGAAGTGAGCTAAAGAATGATGATGGATTAAACCCAGATCTGTGACTGAGGGTGAGTGTCCGAAAAGTTTCAGCGCTCCAGCCATCTTCTCCTTGCCAATATAAAGGAGATGATCTCTCAGTTGTAGCAGCAAAATCTTTTTTTAGTAATGGCCAACAAGACACACGTCCTCTCGCTTATGCTGCTCTGAATACTGCTTAACTGTCTCCCATTCCAAAACCTCCCCACATCCTCCACCTGTTGGCTCGTGCAGAATGCTGCAAGAAACAATAGGACTATACCACGATCATCCCCCGAGGACGTTTTCTCTCCATAATTATGGCACCCTGAACCTCAGATCACATCTAGACTGGAGAAAGGACCGAAGAAGGACTGTCCTGCTGACCCCTGAACCTGGAAAGAGAAGTTGCACCAACCACTGGACTGTGCCTGCTGCTCCTTGAACTAGTGAAAAGATGGCTGTGCCTGACTTTTGAAAAATTCACTCCACAGCCCGACAGAAAAGGTGAACTTCAAGAGTCTGTCAGTTGACTTCCTGTTCCAGCACCAGGGCCATAAAAGCTGAAGTATCCCGTTCTGGCTGGTTGGTAGCCACTTTCTTCAAATTGCCACTAACCGCCAACATGCAGCCAAGAAGACTGCTCCTCTGTGCTCAAAAATGTCACCAGAGTCTGCCAGACCCAGTAACGTCAGCAGAGTACAAATTCATCGCCATAGACTGACACTAGCCCTCACCAAAAGAAAGCGCTAGGCCAGCTATAACCAGGGACTGGTAGGCCAGTCGTAACTGGACTTCTGCTGGTTCAAAGAGGACTTTGAGGGACCCGGACTCTTGTGGTCCAAGTCGTCCCCCCTGTCGCAGGGATTCCGTGCTCAGACAGAACTGTGCATAGAGGCTTGGAACCTCAGTGAATTAGAGTGTGCCAAAACTCACCTTAGTACCCAAAATCCCCTACCAGACTAGCTACAGTGCCTCATTGGTTATCATAAACTCCCAATGCTTAGACAAACCAGAACATGAACTTAGTATACCTCAGGTAAAGTGGAACACATGAACACTCTTTCGTTATACAGTCATTTCAATCCAGAACAAGGAGTAAAAGAGGACACGTGCATATTTGAAATGTTTATTGCTCTCAAGCGCAGTATCTTAGCCAATACAAGCAAACATATTATAAGAAACAAAGTAATCAGCATAGTCACTAGTCCATAGAACACAAACGGTGAAAGCATAGTATTATGCTAAAATGAAAAGGGTTTTAACAAAACCTAATTCTCACCCTCCCTAGCTAGTATATTATATCTAAGAAGGTCTCTTGTGGGTTTTAGCAGAGCGGCCCCATACCTCGGGATCCTAGTAGTGAGGGATCACATCATCAGCAACCAGCTCTCTGCGTGCGAAGCACCATCAAGTGTGTTTGTATGCTCTTGTGCAAAGCAATATAAAACGCGCCTAAAGCCAGAACTTGGCTACAGCTGCATGTATGTTATGTCTAGGGGCGTGCGAACATCAGTGCTCATAACAACTACTGTGTTGAGATATCCTTGAAGGTTTGAGCACTCATTGTACAGACACAGCTCGCCAAGCAAGACTGATATCAGTGCAATAACCTATTATTCTCGCATCAACTGAGAAAATTTTACTAGGCTCAAAGCTAAAGTAACAATAATGTGTCGTGTGCAAAAACAGCAGAAAGGTAAAATGGCGTTTAACAGCTATAAAGCCCATGCTAACTTAACACAGTAATCAGGCTACATCAATCAATATATCACCCTCCCTTGATCCGAGCACGTATCAGATAAGATAATAAATAGGACTCAATTTTTTAAAGCAGAGTTCAATAAAACGTTCAGTTCGAAATCAAGTAGGTGAGGAAAAAATAATTTAGTGCGCCCAAAATCCAAAATCTCACCATCATGACATAGTAATGTCCAATGTTAGTAAAGCCAATAGGTCTGAACCCAAAAAAAAATCCATCATGACTCGAAAAAAGTGTGGAGAGGGAGTGAAAAAACAGGACATGATAAGCCACAAACAGGAGTCAGCCTGAAACGGAGTATGCAAAATAAGCAGCAACTGCTTCCAAAAGGAAGTCACTGTTATCATCCGAAAATAACTCAGCAATCTAGTTAAGGAACATACATGCTCTTCAAGTACCGGAGCCTCTAGTACCATCAGAGGACAACTTGGTGGGTTTTCAATGAAGCTGTGTGCCAAGAAATCTTGCGCCGCTGTGTAAATATTCCAACAACCCAGAACTCCATGCATCGCTGCAAAGGCCATAATCCCTCTGTCAGAACAAAGCAATTCATGAGCAACTAAGGGACTCATGAGATGATCATAATCCACTTCAGGAGACACCAAACTGCAGAGACACAAATCCAGGGTCCACATGAAATCACAGCTCAGGCAATGAAATACAGGCTGGACACAGGTGAAAAAGGAAAATCGAAACAATAATCCATATGATGCGCTCAGGGTGGCAAGTGGTAGCACACCATAGTAATCAAGCATCCGGTTGCGAAACAGAGCTAGCTGCTCCTGCTCGTTTGCGAACACAGGACGGGCATCCATTTTGAATAAAACAAAATGGAAACAATAAACCCGAAGCCAGCGCCAGTAAAACGGGAAGACCGCTGAATACCCTCGAGAATATTGAGTGAAAGAAAGCAGGAATGACTCCAAATATTTTTGGGAAAGAAGTCACCAAACCACTGCTTACTACTTTAAAAAAAAAAAAAAAGCCAGCCCCGAAGTGGAGGATGCGTTAAAGATTGTATGTATCAGCTCACCGAAATATGAAGGAAGGTCAGTATTTAACAAAGCATGCACTTCTGTGCTGGTGTTAGCTTCGTGAAGGACAAATGTGTCTCTAGCAGATGTCAGGGCAACTTCCTTCTGTGACAATAAGGCTCTTATTCTGCTCATTTTTTTTAACTCAGACTTCAAGGCCGAAATCCTCGGGAAGATGGAAACAACCAGGTTCCCATGCGGGGGTGGATAGAGTACATTCTTACAGCAAACTACACGCTCACTCACAGTTACAATGTAAGCTTTTCCTTTTAATAACCCACAACATTCTTCATTATTCAAGAGTAAATCACTTCCGTTTGCCAATAGGTTAAAAGTCGGGACTATAGCAGGCACGGGTGTACCCTTCAAAACACAAGCTAAATTCGGGCGGTCCTGACTACAGGAACCATGCAATTGGATGTGTCTGCACATCAATGAGTGATCCGGTGTTTCTGTGCATTCATCTCCTTTAAGATATACCACTTTACCTATACCTCTGAGACACCTATAAGTAAAGGGGAGCGACCAGGCCTCATGTAAGAATGAAGCGCCGAGCTGTTCGTACCTGCCTATGGGAAAATGCTTCATGCTATTTTTAAATTGAAAACGTGCAAAAGGTAATGTTATCAACCCGTGAATAAGCCACGTTGCAGCGGTGGCCTCTGCCACTGAAAAGGGTAAAGACTCTAAACGCTCAATATGTAAAATGGAGAAAGAAGCATCTCTCATAGAAATCAAACGTTGTTTTTCAGTTAAGTTAAAAGGTGCAAACAGTGACGTGACATTAATAAAATTCCAAGGCACTTTTTCATTCTTCAGTGTCTGTAGGGTCCACGCAAACTGCATAACAGAACGCAATTGATTCTGACCATGGTATAAAATAGACACTTCATCCTATACAATTTCAACAACAGATGACACAATATTGTCTAATGTGTAAATGCGGGTGGAAAGGGTGTTAATACTGTTGTCTACAACCGCAAGCACTTTCTTCAAATTAGCTTGGTCAATAGCCCTAAGGCTAAGGGTAGCCGCTTCAATCTGTGATGTTTTCCAGAGTTCATTATAAACAGCATAGATCCATCTTTTAGATCTACCATTAGCTGGGCCCTTAATGAAATCATTCAAGTCAACCTCGTCTGTCAGTTTAGACAAATGCAATTTTACTGACGCCAATGTAGAGTGTTTGAGCCAATTATGACATAATTTGCCTACTGAATAAGTAGTTACAGTATGGTCACTCTCAAAACGGGGATCTACTCTGACCTGTGTAAAACCCTCAGCCCGGCCCAAAAAACGATGTTGGCACGAATCTGCACTTCTGTGCCACATCAACCAGCCCTCGTTAAAGGAGGAATTTAGCAAAAGGGTTTGCAACTCTCTTATCGAAAATTTTGTAGAATTTTCCCAACCCGGATATTCTTCAAAATCAGGGAAGGACGGAGCATTTAATTTTTTAGAAGTAGCCAGTCCAAAGCATGTTGTCTGTGAGATAGTAGAATTCAAAAACAACATATGATTTGGGATGAGACATGCACGGTGCAAAGCCTCAGTGCCTTGTACCTGCCAACTTTTAGAACCCCAAACTGATTTAAGGTCAATAGTTTCCTTCCACAACTCGTAGCCACCTACAGCTAGCTGGTCTAGAAAGGACTTCGAATACAATAACTTAGTATCGGTACGTCTAACTTTGGACATGGATTTATCTGTCATTTTAAAATAAAAGGAAGCGGGATTGGGCTGATTAAAGTCAGTAAAATAAGTGTATTTTTTCAAAAATGTACTTGAGCTTCCTCTTGAAGGAGCTGGGCAATGTTCCCACTGGGTATAATTCACAGCACTCCTCCTAGAATTAGTTTTGTGTAAGTAGTGATTGCCAAAATGTTGGAAACAAAACAAATCACCATAATTAGCAGATTCTAAATATAAATCTTCAGCATCAAAGGCAGCATAATATTTCAAATCCGCAAACAAAGCCTCTACGGCCTGAACATCCCATTCATCTGAACGCATGTTTTGTTGAACTACATCCCCCATGTTAACTGTAAGTACATTAGGAACATTAATAACTTCAGTCGGGCCATGGATTTCAAATTTAACTGCTTCCCAGACTATTATATCCAGGACAGGCCATGCGGTGATGTTAACAAAGGCCAAGTCTCTTTTCAGTCTGTGGGCTGAATGTGAGGAGGAGTGGGGTGCCAAAGTTCCATTCAGATGTCTAATGCATGTTCTCTCCTCGACATAATGTCCATTTACTAGTCGAAAAAATAAAACACAAAACCAGTTGACATAAAAAAGATAGAGAGCAAAAAGCCCCAACCAAACGTAAGTCCAAGGGGGAATCAAAAAATGTTTCTTAAACAATGTCACGTATGTTCTTAACCTCGTCGGTTTCACCGACGTTTGTGATATAGTGTCAAATTAAAATCTGGACTCCGTGGCCAAACGAGTTTGCAAATCAGGCATCGATAAGTCAGTTGGGTAGGTGTAATCTGCATCATCAGGGATTGTACCAGGAAAAGCACTCAATAAAGGACTGGAAATTGCAGGCATCTCGTGGGCCACCTCCGGAGAGTGATCAGAAGTAGTGGCCATAACAGAATTTCTCACTATCGAAGGACATGAGACTGCCGGTGTCATGCTAAGAAGAATCGTCCACTCTGTGTATTTTGACATTGTCAATGGAGATATACCTGTTTTCCTTACGACCTGGAAGTGGTGGTAAAATGACTGTTCTTGTGCCCTTCACTCCAAGGACGGGAACCGGAGCACGGTATGAGGAACCAAATTCCTTTTTGTTATCGATCTTCTCCCAAACCAGTTCTCCGACTTGGGGTAGCCAGCCAACTACCGGGATCTGTAAAACATCATCCGAAGTGGAGGGCAAGTGTTCCTTTGCAAGACTGTTTCTGGTCTCTTGTAGAGTCTGTAAAACATTGCAATATTCATCTACGTCAAAGGAAACAGTCGAGCCAATTGCGTGTAGACGGTCAAGGTCCGTAACATACATCTTGATACCAAAGAGCATTTCGTATGGGGTCTGCCCACCTTCTAGGGAGATTATTAAGCGCACGCTGCACGCCATTAAGATGGGCCAGCCAGTTTCCGCCAGTGCCTATAACTCGAGCTGTCAGTGATTGCTTTAAGTCACGGTTCATTCGTTCCACAACACTATAACCCTCAGGTCTGTATGGAGACGAAAACTTGACTTGGACCCCCATCGAAGTCATGGCATCCCTATACGCCTTAGAGGCGAAAGCAGGACCCTGATCCGAATGGAAGGTACCACAGGCAAAAATCCCTACAAAGACACGCAAATCCCTGATGACAGTTCATGAATCAGCGCTGCGATGAGTCCATACCCAAATAAAGCGTGTGCAGGAATCAACTGCTACTAAGATGTACTTATACGCAGTATCAGAAGAAAAGGGACCGCAGTGATCTAAATAAACACAACCAAAGGGTTTATTAGAAATGAACAACTGTGTTTGGGGCGGACGCGATGCAGTTGAAGGCTTAATCTGCTGGCATATGTCACATCGAAGGACATAGAGAAGTTATTATGAGGTTTGCGGAGGGCACTCCTGATATGTTTAGAATTAACCTACTATTCTATCGGTGCTGTGACTGATAAGGGTTGTCAGTCCTTTATGTCATGAGAGTTTAGACCAACCACAGGGTCAGTCCAGTCACGCACGGTTCACTTAGTGTTGTCCCACACCTTTTGTATTTACCAGCGTAATCAATACTTAATCAATTGCATTTCATTGATTTATTTCTTCATAATTATGTCCAAAAATTCATGTTTTAAATCACGTTATTAAAACAGTCACTTTTCATTCATAAACAAAACATATACATCATAATTATCATGTTTCCTATTGCTAATTTACAACAAGCTTTTTAGCACATGACACTTCTTAATCGCATGCCCGATGCATTTCGGCACCCAATTGGTGCCTTCCTCAGGGGCTTCACTTGTGAATTTTGGGGTTTTGCGTGTAAAATCGATACGATTCTGGAGCTGTGCCTGATGCTCTCTGCTTCTAACCTGTGATATTTCTGATTAAGGGATCTAAAATCTCTGCGTCTATATTCTGGGTCTCAACTGTCGCGTAAACGAAGGTGTTATGTTCCTCAAGGGAATAACACCTTTGTGTAAGCGACAGTTGAGACCCCGAATATAGACGCGGAGACATCGATTTTAGATCCCTTAATCAGAAATATCACAGGTTAGAAGCAGAGAGCATCAGGCACAGCACATAACGTTGATACACTCCAGAATCGTATCGATTTTACACGCAAAACCCCAAAATTCACAAGTGCTAAAAAGCTTGTTGTAAATTACCAATAGGAAACATGATAATTATGATGTATATGTTTTGTTTATGAATGAAAAGTGACTGTTTAATAACATGTGATTTAAAACATGAATTTTTGGACATAATTATCAAGAAATAAATGAATGAAACGCACAAGACTATCCACTAAAGCAGAGCCGTGGGTGTTCTGTACTGCACAGGTACGGCAATGCGAGTTTAAATGCCGGTAATCCAACACCAAACAATATGAACCGTCAGGCTTGGTTACAGTAAAAAGAGGGTTATTCATAGGTGACACACAATTTCCAATAACACCCCGATATTCCAATTGTTCAAGGATTTCCGCAACGGAAGCTTTCGCTTCACGTTTTAAGGGATATTGGGGTTGAGGCTGAGGCATAGACCGCAAAGGAATCTCGTGGTGTGGGGAAAATTTATCCCAACCACAGTGAGTACGGTACAGAGCCGGCGCAAGGGCCTTAGCCCACTCTTCTGCAAAATTCAGCGCATGCTCCTTCGAGACGGTGTGTGCGAAACTAGGGAGTATTACCTCCTCCCCTCTCGGAGCCGTGAGCAAAAAAGGTGGGGCCCAGTCAGCCTCTGCTAACAAAATATCATAGGTAGTCGTAAGATTCTCCCAAAATACACCTTCTATCGTGCGTTGAATGTCACCTTCAATGAATAAGACTATTTCATATATCCTGTCAGGGGGAGCTACTCTAGTGTCAGCTGTCTCCACAACAACATAACGGTCAGTCGCTGTCCCCTTCAGTAGTGGACGCAGGGCCTCTCGCAGTATGGTAATCTCCGCCGCGCTGTCCAGCAAGGTCAGAGCCCACGTTTGATTCCCGAGCTGGGTTCTCACTATCTGTGGCATATCTGTATGCTGTTAAAGCAGCGACCTTCTTTTTCTGAAACTGGGGTCTTTTCGGTGTAGAATCGTCCTGCTTGCCTTTGCCATCTTTCGTCCCTGCTGGCCACCCCGACCTTTGCCGCCTCCTCCACGACCGGATGAAAAAGCCGATGTGTCCTGTAAAGAACGAGGAGAGCGTTGATCAGAAACCTGAAAACAATCAGGTGATTTTATCGTTGTGCGATCGCGCAAGTCATAAACACGTTCTGAGGGCGCAGGCAACGGAGACACAGGACGGGACTCCTGTTTCTGTTGTTGCTGTTGTTTTCCCTGCTTCTGTTTCTTAGGCCAATTTTGTTTTTTGGACTTGGGCTGTTCGTCGCTTTCCGACTTCTGCTCTTGGGGTTGTTTTTTCTCTTTAGTAGAAAAAGGCTTGAGACCCCTACTATTGCGGCCCACTGTTTTACAAGCCGCCACAATAATTTTCGCCAACTGTCTGTGTTTATCGGCATTGGGAACCGCCTGCAATGCATTGGCCACCTGAAAGTTCACTGCATCCCCCTTGACATTAGCAAGGATGAGATCGTAAACCACATCAAAGGTGCCACAGAGACGCATACCCAATTCAACCGCAGCCACTGGTCCGTGGTCATCCTGAACACGTTTAAGGACCGTCGGCAGGACAGTCATAGACGGAGTGCCGTAACACCTCTCGTAGACTGCCGCAAATGTTTTTCCCCAGGACTCACAGTCACCGATTTCGGGGGTCAAGTCCTTCGGTAAGCTAATTGTCAGAATCCTGTGTTTTTCACCAGGAGACGTGTTAGGAAATACAGCTTCCAGCTGGTCAAACTTCTCGGCAAGCTAGTTCTTGGGGACGCCTGCCCATCACAGCGTTGACCATAACGGGACTGAGCTTCATACCGCTCTGCCCGGCGGGAAGCGCCGCGCCACCCTGGGCCCCACCTGGGAGATTGTGGGTAATGTATTGCACCAACGACCTGATCACGCTGATTGAGACTAGATGCAGTCTCCGTAACTCAGCTACTGAACATGCTCCATGTTGAGGATGCGGGGTAAACCCAACCAAAACAAGTCAAGTAGCTCCTGGAATGGACAAAGGACCCAACCTCGGAGCTGCTAAAGGATGGGGTAGGGTGCCATTAAACCAAACTCAATGCTGACAAGTATCAATAGGATCCTCCTGTGCCCTATAGGGAGTGTATTCATTCAGGACAACAGAGGGAGTGTACGTATGGAACACACCAGAAGTAGCGTCCACAGCAGGGAAGGTCACCCACGGATAGAAAATTTCGTATGGGTAAGCCACATCCGCACTCACCACCATTATCACCGCCATGCCATCCACGGGAACATTATAATTTTGCAAATGATTGCGCACCGCAGTGCAACTATGCTGCAGAATGTCCACCGCGGCCATAGTGACACAGAAAGGTAAAGGTACAAAGTCAACCCTGTAGCACAACTGGGTAGTAATTCAAGGAAACCGTTTTAGAAAGATTCAAGCTTGAAAAGACCTATACTAATATAGGTAGGTTTATCCAACACCACCGTAACCAGAAACAGTAGCGAAGGGGTTAAGGATTGAAATGATGTACTACTCAAGTATCATGCTATAAGACCACCAACGATTGGGCGCCATGTCGCAGAGATTCTGTGCTCAGACAGAACTGTGCATAGAGGCTTGGAACCTCAGTTAATCAGGGTGTGCCAAAACTCACCTTAGTACCCAAAATCCCCTACCAGACTAGCTACAGTGCCTCATTGGTTATCATAAACTCCCAATGCTTAGACAAACCATAACATGAACTTAGTACACCTCAGGTAGCGTGGAACACATGAACACTCTTTCGTTATACAGTCATTTCAATCCAGAACAAGGAGTAAAAGAGGACACGTGCATATTTGAAATGTTTATTGCTCTCAAGCGCAGTATCTTAGCCAATACAAGCAAACATATTATAAGAAACAAAGTAATCAGCATAGTCACTAGTCCATAGAACACAAACGGTGAAAGCATAGTATTATGTTAAAATGAATAGGGTTTTAACAAAACCTAATCCTCACCCTCCCTAGCTAGTATATTATATTATATCTAAGAAGGTCTCTTGTGGGTTTTAGCAGAGCGGCCCCATACCTCGGGATCCTAGTAGTGAGGGATCACATCATCAGCAACCAGCTCTCTGCAGGCGAAGCACCATCAAGTGTGTTTGTATGCTCTTGTGCAAAGCAATATAAAACGCACCTAAAGCCAGAACTTGGCTACAGCTGCATGTATGTTATGTCTAGGGACGTGCGAAGATCAGTGCTCATAACAACTACTGTGTTGAGATATCCTTGAAGGTTTCAGCTCTCACTGTACAGACACAGCTCGCCAAGCAAGACTGATATCAGTGCAATAACATATTAGTCTCGCATGAACCGAAAACATTTTACTAGGCTCAAAGCTAAAGCAACAATTATGTGTCGTGTGCAAAAGCAGCAGAAAAGTAAAATGGCGTTTAAACAGCTAAAAAGCCCATGCTAACTTAACACAGTAATAATAATAATAAGGGTAGCTTATAAAGCGCTTGGTTACGCAGACGCGTGTCCCCGCGCTACAACTGAAAAACTCTGTGCGAGGTTGGAGACCAGTGATCAGTTATCTGGAGAACAGGTATGTTTTTAGGTTCTTGCGGAAGCTGGCTTCGGAAGGATCCAGACGGAGATGGAGAGGAAGGGAATTCCAGCTTTTCGCTGCCAGATGACGGAAGGAGCGTCCGCCCATACGGGCCCTTTTGACCCTAGGAACCTGAAGTAGGCCCCCATAAGAGGAGCGCAAATCGCGTGCAGGTGAATACCTTGTCGCTAAGTTCTGGAGTGGGATAGGTGATTTCTTCGCTAGGATGCGGTGGCATGTACAGAGGGCTTTGAATTCTACTCTGCTTTTTACTGGCAACCAGTGGAGGGTTTTGAGAGCGGCTTTGGTGTCTGATCGTTTGGGGATTTTTAGGATGAGACGGGCTGCCACGTTCTGTATTACCTGAAGGCGATTCATAGCTTTGCAGGTGGTACCCAGGTAGAGTAGGTTGCCGTAGTCAAGGCGTGATGTCACAAGGGCGTGTACCAGTGTTTTCCGTGCTGACATAGGAAGGAGGTCAAGGACCTTCCTTATGGTTTTTAGGATGCTAAAACAGACACCTGCAACTCGGTCTATTTGGGGTCCAAAAGATAGGTCAGCGTCGAGCCATACGCCAAGGTTTTTTACTCCCTGGCGGGGTATGGGAGCTTCACCCAGGCATGGAGGCCACCACGCCGATGACCAAGCAGATGGGTTCCTCCCCACAACGAGCACCTCGGTCTTGTTGCCGTTTAATTTAAGGCAGTTGGTGGACATCCAGGTTTCAGGTTCTTGCATGCAATCCCTGAAACTGTCCATCGCAAGACCGGGTGCACGCGATAGGGAGATAGCCAGCTGCGTGTCATCGGCGTATGACACAATGCTCAATCCGTGACTCACGGCAATTGTAGCCACTGGAGAGACATAGAGATTAAACAAGGTTGGGCTCAGGGACGAACCCTGGGGAACGCCCTGTCCCAAACCTATGTCTCTCGAGTAGTGGCCGCCCTGGCGAACCTGTAAGCTTCTTCCTGTCAGGAAGGATTGTAACCATTGGAGTGCAGCATCGGATATTCCTCCGTTGTTCAGACACTGTAGCAAGTTGTCGTGCGCAACAGTGTCGAAAGCTGCACTCAGGTCCAATAGGATGAGGGCCATGGTATGTCCCTCATCCACCCCCTGACGTAGGGTCTCAACTGCAGTGAGCAGTGCGGACTCTGTAGAGTGGCGGGGGCGGAATCCGAATTGGGTGTCATGCAATAGGGCAGGCTTTTCCACGAAGTCCATTAGTTGTATATTGACCGTTTTTTCAGCCACCTTGGCCAGGTAGGGCAGGAGTGAGATAGGGCGGAGATTGTCAAGTTTCTCAAAACTGATGGTAGGTTTCTTCCTGAGGGGCAGAACAACCGCCTTTTTCCAATCCCTAGGTACTGTCCTGGTGCTAAAAGATACATCAAGTAGATGTCTGATGTATGGTTCTAGTACCCTTAGACTGTCCGTCAGGCGTTTGGGTGTGGTTGGGTCTCGAGGAGAGCCCGACTTCACCGACCTACAGATTTTTAGAAGATCTTCCGTGGGAGGGGTAACAAAGTTGGTAAGTCTTGGTTTATCTCCCCACTCCCTTGGGCTTTCAACAAAGTCTGCGCCGGTTTTAGGCTGCGTAGGGAATGCTGAGTAGATTTTTGTTATTTTTTCTGAGAAAAAATCTGCGATTTTGTCACACAATTCTGGCGAGCAGTCATCGGGGACAATAGCTGAGTTTCCGCTTGAAAGAGTTTTGTAGAGTGAAAACAGCTCTTTCGTCGAGTTACCAGCCTCACTGATCCTAGTCGTATAGTATGCTGTTTTCGTCTTTCTGATTAGTCCATGGTAGGTTCGTCTCTCGGTTAGATAATTAGTTCTGGTTTTTTCAGAGAAAGTCTTGCGCCATTCTCTTTCGGTTCTTTTCAGTGCAGTTTTCTGAACTCTTAGTTCCACGTTGAACCACGGGGCAGTTTTGTTTATGCGTCCCCCAGATGTGGTTTTTAGCAAAGGGGCTGTGCAGTCTAGTGCCTGCACAGCTCCCTCAGGCTACATCAATCAATATATCACCCCATCACTCATACACCAAGGAATAACCCCCAAGAAGGCCCTATCGACCGCACAGCACCCAGAGCATCTTTCAGCCTTCTCAGTATTCTGTAACCTCCGCATCAGGTCCACTCCATTGAAGTCTACGGCAGTCCTTCTGTAAAGTGTGGAGCTGGCCTTGAGAATGCTTTGGTGACCAGGTAGTTGTTCAAATATTCCTGTCAGAATTGGTCACTCAGTCTGGGACGGAGTATTCAAACACAGCTCTTTAAAACTTTTTTCCAAAAGTTTCCAACATGTACCTGTTACCAATGCTTGTTTGTGCTTTGGATTAAAAAGCGGAGATTTGTGTTTATTTAAAAACCTATATCTCCTGAACCCTCATGTGGATTTTGTTCGTTTCAGTGTCTAAAAGTTTATAAAAGTATTGTTAGATTTGGGGGTCTCTAGTTGTGACAAATAGGTACCCTCTCCTCTAGTCAGGATAAGGGAATTACACTCCTAAAATAACCCCTGCTCACCCCCCTTGGTAGCTTCGCACGAGCAGAAGGGCTTTACTTCAGAGGCGTTGTGACCACATACAGAAACCCAGTGACAACACTATAAATGGACACCAGGTTTTATATAAAAAATAAGTAGACTTTTTAAAGAGTTACCACAAGACCATAAACAACAAAAATACACAATAGGATTAATTTAAGATGGTAGATTTAAGCTTAGTTCAGTTCCGCTCTTAGATGCGACACTGCGTCAATATACCTTAGGTTGCGTTGCACTTCCACGACAAGCAATGTCGCAGCAATGGGAAATGCGGCAAAGTTCCGATACAAAGAAATAAAGACGTGAAGATCTTCCAGATGCGGCTCGCTTCTCGGGGGTGCAAGAAGTTCTTGGTTCGATGTGTGGACTGCAGCGGCGACACCCTTACGATGCAACGACAACAGCTCCAGCGGCGACGCTCTTCTCCCCCGATGCGTGGAGCTTACGCTCAAAGCGACAACTACAGCGGCGACATCCAAGATGCGACGGCAGCAGCTCCGACGGCGGCGCGCTTCTCTGGGATGCGAGGTGCTTGTGGTTGATGCGGTGCAATGCAACAGTTCCAGTGGCGACACCCTCCTTCGGAGTTGTGACGGCAGGCACAGCCACGGCGACACGCTCCGACCTCGTTGCGAGATTCTTCTCCTGATGCGGTGCAGTGCGACAACTACAACGGCGACACCCTCCTTCGGGGTTGCAACGGCAGCAGCAGCCACGGCGACACGCTTCCTCTTCGTTGCGGCACGCTTCTCTCCGATGCGATGCAGTGCACAGTTCCAGCGGCGACACCCTTCATCGGTGTTGCGACGGCAGGCCCAGCGACGGCGACACGCTTCTTCTAGTTAGGTCGCGCTCCCAGCTCCTTGCGACACGCAGTCCCTAGAAGGCCCAAAACAGTAGCAGGCACTTCCAAAGAACTCTGGGGAGCTGGGGGTGAAGTCTGTTGTCCCTGAGACTTCAGCAGGAGGCAAGCTCTTTTCCAAGCCCTTGGAGATCCTTCACAAGTTGAAAGCAAAGTACACAAAGTTCCTTTCTGCTTCCTTTACCATTAAGGCCACCACTGCAGGCTAATCCCCCAAGCAGCACTTTAGCTTGGGAATAGTCTCTCCTCAGTTTCTTCAGGTTCAGTAAAGGTTTCTTCTTGTAGTCCAAAGTGATCTAATTTCATGGGATCAGGGTCCCAATATTTATACCCCCAAATCCTTTGTTCTCTGAGGGGAGAGGGGCATTTGCCCAGTCCAAACCAGTTCTGAAGCACTCTGTTTACCAGACTTCTTTTAACTTTCACAGTGCAGGGCATGCACATCAGACGCCCCACAGGAGGTGGAGCCAGCATTGTGGAAGGTAAGTAGAGTCCTGGAGCACTTTGTTTACAGGACTCCTTCTCTTCTTTCAGTGTGCAGGGCAAAGACATCAGCCGCTCCCCAGGGGGTGGAGCCAGCATTGTGGAAGGCAGGCACAGCCCTATTCAAGGTTCAGGTGCAACTCCTCCCACCCATCTAGATGCAGATCTCTCTATTTACCACTCAGTGACTCAGCCTGTCTCCTGGAATTCCCCAGCCCTGTCACTCACAAAACCAGACATAGGAATACACAACATGCTGAGGCAGGTTTGAATGGTTAGACGAGAAAATACCTACTTTCTAAAAGTAGTATTTGCAAACACAGAATATTAAAATAAACTTTACTAAAAGATGTATTTTATTATTCTGAGTTCAGGCATACTAAACTCGAATTTCTACCATGTTCTCTGGGACAGTTAGGATTATAAACATGTAATAATCTAACTGCCCATTCTGGCCTATGGAGAACAGGTAGCCTTGCAATAGTGAAAAACGAAAATGGCTGTAATTCACTATTAGGACATGCTACACACATCAGGGCTTGTTCTACCTTGTACTTACAATGCACCCTGCCCTGGGCCTACCATAGGGGTGAGGGATATGAAGAAAAGGGAAGGTTTAGGGACTGGTAAGTGGGTGCACTTGCCCAGTCAGCATGACAGTACCAGACAGCACGCAGGCTCTGCAATGGCAGACCTTAGACCCATTATACAAGGCTGCTTCTGTGGGTGGCACAACTAGTGCTGCAGGCCCACCGGCAGCATTTGGATTTACACGCCCTGGGCACACTCAGTGCACTGGACTAGGGTCTGGCAAGTAAACCAAATAGCCAAACATGGAACCACTAATTAGTACATCAATTTACAGTAGGGAGCACTTGCACTGTGGCACTGGATATCAGTGATACAGTGCCCAAAGCCTCTAACACCACCAAAAATACATAAGGCAACAGCCAAAAATGTAAGGGAGAACCACGACAATGGTGCCAGGTCTCACAAGTATCATCTATTCTTTTGTGATGTGTGGCCTTTATTCTCTTTAATGCATCTAAATACTTTACACTAGTTCCTTTGTTTAAGGCGTGCTGCTCGAAGCTGCAGCCACCCAGGGTTGAGCAAGAGGTTCTACAAACTAGCCTAAATGGACCCAAGACGGTTTCATGAGTGTATTACACGGTGAGGTCACACAACCACACCATATAATACACCACAAGCCTTACACTAACGTTTTTATTAGTCTGCTTATGAGCGTCTCATTCTCTATACCTCGTATCTTTCATAGCAATTGTCATCTTATGCAACAACCCTTTTTCACTAGAAGAATTTACCAAGATAGATTTACAGTGAGTTCTTCCTCATCATCTCCCAACTTTCTTTCCAGCACCCATTATCAGAATTTGCATTGTAAGTCACATCTGTTTTGAAATCACTCTCCTCTCATGGCTCAATAGTCTTTATGTCTTGGGCCACTGCAATATTGCCTCCATGAGGGGTGAATTTAATAGTCTATTTATGCAGCATAATATGTGAGTGAAGGAAAGGACATTTATGTTTTGTGTTGTGTGAGGTCGATTTGTGTTCTGTGATGTCGATATAAAATGTTTTTTTTAAATGTTACCATGCTTATAAATTCACACTAAACAATTATTTTAGGAAAATAAATCTAAAGAAAACAATTTTATGTATTCAACTACTAACGCTAAGAATAGTATTAACCAGTTACATTTGTATTTTGCAGTAGAACACCAGAATGCTATTTTGTTCGTTTGATAGTGTTTACTTAAAGTCCTATTCAACATTCAGAATTAAATATTTTGTTACTGTCTGAAATGCAACAGTCAGACGGGTAATGCAGTTTCTACATTAATGAGTTGAAAAGAACACCTTCATGACACTTTTTGCCTGCTATGACAAAAAACGAACATCCTTAGTTTCAAACAGAATGAGAATACCCTAATTAATTTTCTCTGTCCTCGTTATCTCTTATAAGACGCAAAAGGAAGAGAAGCGGGAATAGAGGAGAGGTCATCTGATTTGGTACCAGGAAGTGAACGAGAGAAAAAGAGGGGCAAAGAGTAGGCGCAATAGGAAAAAAAACACCTTCCTCAAACAACTGAGGACTACAGAGAAAATAATACACAAGTATTGTCCCTAAACACATATCACTTTCTTCTATGACTATTTTGAGGGGGTCAAGTTGAGCAAAATAGAATTAACCCAAACCTCGGACTCCCCAGGCTTTTTTCAAACTGTCTAGAAACTTTTGCGTCACGTAGATGCTGGCAGAAAGTAAGATTTCTCTCCATACCACACCTTATTACATCCAGGTTCCATACACATGCCCTCGTGCCGCGCTCAGCAAGTCACTATAATTAACCTTCACGGGTGTTCTGTTTCCAGGGTCTGGACTTGGTAGTTGAAGAATTGAAGCACTATTCTCCTCTCCACTTTAATACCACCTTTCAATGAAGCCGGTCTTTCTTCAGCACTAAGTTGGCCCATCTTTTTCCTGGGGATGGGGGCGGCTGGGGGGTGGGAGAGCAGTTACTAGAAAAGTTTCACTGCTATCATATGCTTTCAGTTTCCTCAACCCTGCTCTCAAGCAAGCACACAGCTCTAAGTCTAGAGGAGCCCTGAAACTCAATTTCTGAACAGTCTATTTTGTTCCACTGGTTCTGTTCTTTAGCTGAAGCACTTTACCATCTAGTACTCCTACCACCTTATCCAGATCCTGCACTTTCATGATGTGATTGTGCTGCAGTGGACGTTTTACCACCATGACCACGTTTCCCAATATAATGTCCAGACCATTATCATTTGTCTTTGTATTTAAAATAATTTAGGGCTATGTAGTTGCCCCCCTCATCAGCCATATCTCGCATGTGGGAGGAAGAAGTTATGTTTTCCCTTCTAATTTTTGTTGATTCTTGATGTCTTTAGAACCACCTTTCAGGTACAATTACCTTAAACAAATATGTATATTAACCACATTGCTGCTGTGGTTATTTTTGCCCTGTGTTGGAAATTGCCATTTTGCTGGTGTCATGACAAGCTCAGCTCGTCATGAGCATGGAAGGGGCTAAACTGTAGGCTTGAAAGTGGGATCTGTTGGTTTGTGTCATCTACCCTGGATGCACCTTCCAGCACACTCCTATCCAGACTACCCAGATACCGTCTCGCTCTAAAGAACCAGCCCTTTCCCCTTTTTAACCAGTATACAGCATTCTGAACCAGGAGTGTAGATTTGTGGCAGTGTGCCGACTCTGGAGTTCCGCAGCAGCCTGGATTTCTAGCAGTGGCCCAGCCCAACATTATCCATCTTTGCCTCTTTAACTGGTCACAGTGAGGCGCACTCCTGATTCCACCTTTAAAGCAGCGCCATGTCCTTTAAGCTTCAAATATCGCTTAACTCAGTTCAATTGGTTCTTATTCCTGCACGAAGTAATCCAGAGGGGAATAGCCCACCAACGGTCCATAGCAGATGGAGGCCATCATTTACAACCACCACCACTAATTATGTTTTATAACCTGCTCACTTGAGGCGACTGTGGTGCTGATTCAATGTTTAAGGTGTGGGATTGTTAAAAGTACTACATTCTGATTACAGACCAGCTTATAGCACGTGATGTTGATTCATTGCTTTTGAGTTTCTCAAAAGAAAACCCTTGAAAATTCATCAGATGTGAACACAACTTGACTTTTAAAAACTTGACTTTGTAGTTCTATAAAATCCTGACTATGCTATTAGGAAAACTGTTCTTTGAGAACATCATGATTCAGCTATATTTTGGCTTTATCAATATAACAAAGCATTTGATAGATTAAGAAATGCATAATTAAGAGGTAACTATGAAATCATCTGTAAAATCTCCCAAATTAAATGTGTGCTTTTATATTGTAAATAGCTTTCCCATTGTTTCATTCTGACACTGAAACCGTGCTGATATGCTCTGATTGCACCCTTTTCTTACAAATGAATTGTTCTCTCCACTTTCTGCAAATGGCTACCAGATTTTTAGGTCTCACCTACGCAGCGCGCATGCGCTGCATAGGAGACCTTTAGCCGTCGTGCAGCTCTTTTTCAAAGCACATACTGGTGATGGTGGCGGCATACAGCTTGCGGGAGTGCGCAGAGGCGCGCCACAAGCACGAGTATGTGCTTTGAAAAAGAGCTCTCCCCAGCGCCCGCGTGTGCACCACTCGCGGGTGCACCACTCCGCCTCCCTCTCCCACTGCTGCCTGCATGAGGCTCCACTTACTTTAAGGAGAGTGTTTGGCTTAGGGATGTTGCAATAATGTGTTTCTTTAACTTTTCTTACGCAATTCTGTGTTTAAATCCTTACCAAATAAGCCTGTTTCTGCATCAGGCCTTGTGGCTCTGGCATGGTCAGGGCCCAGGGTATTCCTTGGCTTATAACACTCCAGGGTTGCAAACCAGTGAAATGTTTCCATGAGGTCGAGCTTTAACCAATAACTGAGTAATGTAACCGAGTAACGTGTCGGAGGCCTTTGCTCCCATCAGAAGCCTATATAGCGAAAACAGTGGTTCCAGTGGCACATTAATTGTATAAGCAATAATCAATGCAAAACATAGTATCAAATAACATTATGAGGGTTTTTAGGGGATGTCGGAGGGAAAAACAATAATACTCTTAAGGTGTTAAGAGGGAAAAACAATACTCTTAACACCTTAAGAGTATTATTGTTTTTCCCTCCGACATCCCCTAAAAACCCTCATAATGTTATTTGATACTAAGTTTTGCATTGATTATTGCTTATACAATTAATGTGCCACTGGAACTACTGTTTTTGATATATAGTACGCACCCTGGTTCTGCTGTGAGTAGGGTTCCCTTGTTTTTCTTGTGACCCATCAGAAGCTTGGCGCTTCCGACGCGCACACGTCACTACACTCCCTGGCCTTAGTTAGGAGTCGCTATGGCTGGGACTCACCTGGTGACATGTAACGAGCTATTTATAAACAGCGCACCCAGTAACGAGCGTGGCTCAGCAAAACGAGTCCAGGAGAGGTGTCTAAACGCATAGTTCAGCTATGTTTATTTATAGCACCGCGGATATAGTCAGTCGCCACGTTTTCACTGGGCGACCTTTGCTCTATGACCTTGCCCCTCCCATCATTGCCGCTGCTTATTTATCGACCACACAAGATGCATCGCCAGTTTTACAAATGAGCACAGCTCCACCGAACTCTCTCAGCCCTACAAAGACGTGCTAACATACACACTTGTGGTACTAGAATGAAGAAAACATACGCTCCTACAGCAAGCCGACACATCAATATAGGAATACAATGGTCTATTTTACTAATAGCAGCGGAGCTGCACCCACCGCTTACTGGAGAACTTAACTTCTATCATTGGGATACATTATGCAGTATTTTTATTTTATATAATAATTATATCAATATGGCATGTATATTTACCACAATTAATATTATAATTAATATTACTATCAGTGGCTGGCTTGAGTAGGACTAGATATGGAAGTGAAACGGGCACTCATCGATGCGGAGACTGGAGTTAGAAAACTGTGTTGATATTTTTTAACATACGTGTTTCCCCCTCTGAAGCCCTGTAGTATGGAGATAGAATACATTTCCATTTAATTGGTGTAGCAGGTATGGAGGAGGGGCAGATCTTCTTCCAAATCACTTACAGTACACATGGTACCAGTCCCTCTCCCCGGCCCCGGTTCACATCATACCCAAAGAGGGGGCACCCATGACTGATCAACTTAACACCCATGCCAGTTATTGCTTGTACAGACAGAGCTGTGTTCATACCCTGCACCATCATCCCTGCCCAAACTCTGAAGCAGCATTGCTACTGTCTGTCTCTTGCCCCGGTTCACATCAGACCCAAGCCAGGGGCATCCATGAGTGATCAGCTCAAGTAGACCCACTCCAATTCTAGTTTGAGCATAAGGCTCTGTGCTCAAGTGTGGACCCCGAGTCACTCTCACTGACTGACAGACTCACTCTCTCACTCTGTAGTGTAGTTCCTAGTTTCCCACTAGGCCATGCGCATTGGAATAACATAAACAGTAGTATCGACGTGGAACTGCGGATATTCCAGGCCTCCACGGACTATGCTAAACTTAATTGGGTGTGTTACCAACTAGCTCAGAGGTCACTGGAAACTTTCTTCTCTGCATGGGAAGTGATCAGCTTCCTTGGCACAGACAAGAAGGGATTCAGCTTTCCAACAACCGTGCAACATGACAACTTTGCTCCTCAGATCAAGAGTCAATCTCTAGGGTCGTGTGAAACAATAGACATGTATTTCACTCAGTCAGTTTAGTGCAGTTTACTTTCACGAGATGTAGAGAATAGAGAGACGGGCGTTTGTCAATAAAGGGTTAACATTTATTGAACAGTCTTTCTTCTCGTACAAGAGAAATGTATTGCCACAATTGCAAGACTTGTTATGATAAAAAGTACGTACAGTAAGATAAGTATTGCGAAATAGAACTGTAAAAGCATTGATATGGTTTCTTAGCCATACAATGGTTTAAAAGTAATAAAACATATATATACAGTCATATATACATTAGGCTAAAATACTCAACTGGTGCTTCTAACTATGCCTACCCCAGTGTGCCTGACCTAAGCCTACCACGTGGAAGGGGAGTAAGTAAGTAGCTTTAAGTTAAGTTGGTTTTGCCAAGGTTTGCTTCAAGAATTCTCGTCTAAGGGTTTAGTCAACACCATACCTCTGAATAGAATGATGGAAGTCTGGTATTTCCTTCAGGGGGCACTCAATATCCCAGTCACCCGCGAGGGCAGACCGGAAACGCTGGAGCTGGATTTCTCTGCAGGAGAAAGGCAGCGGTTCTTCTTCAGCGCGTCGGGAGGAGGAGGCGGGGGACAGCGTCCGCGGCAGCTGGAATCTGCTGGGCTTCTTTCGCAGAGGGACGGCTGTTCAGCTCCTAAGCGTACTGCACCATCGTTCGCGCTTTAGCAGCGATAATGGTATCAGTAGCTTCACCACCAAGGGACAACAGCAGCAGCGTACTGCCTGCAGCAGCAATGGGATGCACAACAGGGTGCACGGCAGCTTACAACAGCACGACAGCTTTCAGCTCACATTGCTTAAGGCAACGTTGGTAATATTTATACCTGACAGGTGCCGGGTTTGACGCAAGTTTGCTGGACATAAGACGTCAATTAAAGATGTCACTAGGAAGTGATAGTTATCAGTTGCTCATTAGAGTTCCATTACTAATCAAAACACAGCAAGCGGGGATTTCCAGGTTTTCTGAGTTTTTATCTTGTTGAAGAACTCGGAGTGTTAATCTAGGAATATCAGATAGTGACTTCTGCTCTGTCATTGCACTAATTGGTTGCAAAGGAAGTGGCAGAGAACTATGCTGGAATGTGGCTCTGTTCGTGTGAGGCCAGAGATGACTTTCTGAAAATCGCACTTGAACGGTTATGCCAATATAGGGAATAAATGGATTTATAGCCGAATAGGGGCATAAGGTCGCAGTATCGATCAGGAACCTAGATAAACACGCAACACCCACTCCACGTTTTCATGTCCATCAAATTACTAAAACTAGATCAATTAGATGCATGTGTAACATTGCCCACCCCAAAATACATAAATGTATTCGAAATAGGCGTATATTGTAATACGTGAAATTTAGGTACTGTACGTTTTTGAAGCATAGAAATCATTCAAAAATTATTGCATATGAAATCAATGAACGATTATGCAAAAAGAATTACACATGAAGTATCTCTGACAGAAGAAGGGCAAGATAAATCATCACATAAAAATGCATTGTAATAACATGTGCTAGAGGCTGATGTAATGTTGTTATGTCTCTAGATGTGTTTAGAAATAGAAGTTTGAAGCTTCTGTTCTCTAAGAATAGTTTTTACGTTAAGCAAAGAATTGTTCGTGCCAAAAAAGGGTGAATATTAAAAAAATTGTCCAAATCAAAAGAATTAATGCTTGAACGGGGAAAAATAGAGTTCCAAAGCTTTTGGCAGTTTTTGTTGATCAAAACTGAAGGCCGAATTTAGAGTTCATGGGAACGCTGTGTGTCGGAAAAGCTTCTAAAAGTTATTGTTTCTGTACGGGTGAGAACATCGTATCAGACAGGCTCTCAAAGAATTGGTCTACAAATTCAGGTGATAGTTCAACCAAATTAGATAGCGCTGTAACTTGGCAGGTGTGAGAATGACTGCTGTCATCATAGTCGGGAGCAGCAATGCTCACAGAACGTTGTACCTGGATGATGTTGCTTTTGTCACTCGCTCCACTGTTACCACTTGGTTGTAGCACAGGAGTCTCCACGAATGCCGTCATCAGGATTGGTAGCCGCTGGGGACAACACAATGCGTGAGCCGTTATTGGACTGAGCAAAGTATCGACGTCCATTGGTACTGCTGATGGAAGTGAAAGACAGATGTCCAACACGCATTCATCGCCGCAAAGCATACACCGTAGCACAGGTAAAATGCAATTTTGCCATATCGGTCTGAATGAAAGGAACCAGGTCATGTTTAGATCTCTCAGCCTGGCCAATCCAAGGACGTTAGTTATCCTGTCCCGGTAGCGCATTGCTAGGATTGTCTCTTCCATTCCCATGGGAGCTATGTCTGAGCCGAGGCTTGCCATAACGAAGCAGGAGGGTCAAAAATAAAATCCCTGCTACAAGTCCCAAAAATAATGGTATGCCGCCAAAAACAGAGTGTACAAAATTAGGAACGATTCCCAAAATTGCCTGGAAGGGTGTTAGAAGTCCCGTAAAGACGGTCTTAAATATGCCTGGGATGCTTGTTGCACTAGACATGTTAAGGAGTTGGCTGAACATTTCTACGAAATGCACGGGGCAATTTGTTGATAAAAGGTCATGAACTTCAGTAGCTGTCCTTGCAACTAGAAGATCATACGTCTCTTTTGATGACGTTATAGGCACTGTTGTCTGTAAAAGTGCAGATTTCATTTTGCTTAATGTATCAATTCGTATAGAATAGAGATTCAGACGAGGCCAGATGGGAGTCACTGTGTCTGCAGGCCCACTCGGGAACAATGCTTGCATACAGCATTTGACCATGGATGTTACTTCTACTAGATAACTTTTCCCTGGCACGAGGCCACAACATCTGTGATCCGTTCTAAGAATGTAACTCCCGTTTGAAAGTTGCATAAAGAAGGGCTCTATCTGAGTTGCAGGTGTGACTAGCTGGTGGCATGAAAGGTTGTTTGAATTTCCATCACATGCTCCGTGTAAATTAATACCCTGACACAAAAGTATACCGCTTAGTGAATGTTTACAATTTTCACCACTAAGAAATACATTTTTGTCGCTGTCACTATAGCAAGAATGTGTGTATGGTAATTTCCATTCAGATTTTACATATCCTTTACCCAATTGTTCATACTGGCCAGCAGGTATGTACTCAAGGCACTTTTTAAATCGGAAAGTTGTTATCGGAATTGTGATAATTCCGAGTATTATCCATTCAATGACAGGACTCTCTGATATTGTCAATGGTAATCTCTCGAGTTTTTCGATGCTCAGGATTGTATAGTCTGCTCCTTTCTGTGCCAAACTGATCTGTTTATCAGTAAGGTTAAAAATGGAAAATAATGACGTTGTGTTGATTAAACGCCAAGGCACTTAGCCTGAACGAAGATTTTGCAGCGTCCAGCCTAATTCTATAATAGAACGTAATTGCGACTGGCCATGTTGTAACATTAGCAAGTCTCTATCTATCACATCAAAGGCAGAGGATACAATATTGTCCAACGAATATATTCTGGAAGACAGAGTCATTAACCCATTGTCTACTACAGAAAGTGATTTCTCCAAATTAATACGATCAATTTCTCGTATTTTTTCAGCAGTTTCAATTTGCTTTACTTTCCAAGCCTCGTTGTAAGCAGCATAGATACTGGTCGCTATGAAACGCTTTTGACGCTGTTTGCGTGGTCCAAGAATGAAATCGCGCAAATCAGCACCATCTTTTAGTAAAGACAAGTGTTGCTTAATTTCAGCCAGTGTGGATGTTGTTAGCCATTCAAGGCAGAGTTTCCCTACACTGTATGTTGTTATAATCCCTGGATGTTGTCTCTGGGAGTATCTCGAGTCTAATCTGGTCATTTTTAACCCCTGTGTTTTATTCAGGAATCTATCTTGACAGCTGTTTGTGTCTGTAGGCCAGATTAGCCACTTTTTCCAATCAGGATGTGTTCTGTTAAAATGTAAAATTTGTGACACGTCTAACTCAATATCTGTAGTTGCATTTTCAGGTATTGGCTTTGGTATAGACGGTGTTTTAAGGTCTTTGATCTTAGCTAGGCCAAGACAGGATGTTTGGTGTATTGTGTCATTTAAAAATAACATTTGTTCTGGTATCATGCAGGTTCTAAATAGTGCTTCAATGCCTTGCACCTGCCAATCTTTTGTACCCCAAATTGTTTTCGTTTCAATATTATTTTTCCAATAATCAAAACCAAATGTCATCATTTTGTCATAAAATGCTTCTGAATATATCAATTTAGAATTTGTCAGCATTGTTTTCATTCCTGTTTTATCTAACAGTTTGTAATAAAACGTTTCTGCATTACTGGTGTTAAACCCTGAGAAGTATTTGAATTTCTCAAAAAATGCTTTAGAACTGCTTTTAGGTGGCGTAGAACAATGTTCCCATTGATTATACATAAAAACATTTCTAGGCTGTGCAGATTTATGCAAGTAATGATCCCCATAGTGGGTGTAACAGAATAACTGCTCATAACTAGATGAACCTTGTAAATAATCATGATCTGTGAATCTAGCTGACATTACTAAATCAGACATCATGTCATTAATACTGTTAAAGTCCCAATCATCAGAGAATGTACTAGGTGTCACAAAGTCACTTAAGGAAACCTTTAGTTGATGAGGATACTTCAGGATTTCGACCGGACCATATATTTCATAGTCTGTTTTCTCCCATACTACCCCACCAGGTATTGGAATTGCCGTGACATTTACTGTTGACAGTTCTCTTTTCTTCACGTGGGATGATCTGTGTGGTTTCAGGACTAGGTTGATGTTCTGACTTGCTGTGTCCATTCAATTGTAATAAATTTTCCTAAAATTAAAACTAAAATTAGGCATAGTAGGAGTATGAATACCCCTGAAATAATCCAATGCTCAATCAACGGTGAATCCAGATACAATTCTTTGATTTGTTGAAAGAGTTCCGTTGTAGTTTCTTTAGAATACTTTTTTGTTTCTGGCATCACTTCGGGGTCATTTAAATCTTCAGAGAAGTTGTCGAAGTTGATGAAATAACCAGAGGCAGTTCTGTCAATTGTTGGGATTGTTCTTTCAATCTGTCTCTCGGTAGCACTTTCTGATGCCACATCATTGTAGACTGGTGTTGTTTCTTGACGAACTGTTTCAATCTGTGTTTCAAGAGGCACGAGTTCCATGGCTTTATTGCATAGTCCTTCTTTGTGCACTGCAGGCTGATCGATTGTGATTAGCCTTTCAGTTTGAACCTCTTGGATTGTTGCAAGTTTGGGTATTCTGTTGTTTCTTGGGAGTCCACTGGGCCTACTGTTGATTATAGGCCACATGCTTGTGGTTTTACCAGATCGATAGACACGACTCTGTTCTCCTTTTTACCAGCAAGGGGCGGTAGTACAACTGATCTTGTTCCGGTGACTGCCAAGACAGGTACTGCTTTTCTGTAAGAAGGCCCAAATTCCTTCTTAACCGCGATCTTTTCTCTGACTAGATCCCCAATCTTTGGAATCCAGACAGGCCTTGCTGGGGCTGTTGCTGGTGGTGCCTCGTCAGTGGTATTTGGCTGTTGCTTTAACTTTATGTTGCTTAAGGATTTTCTTGTTTCATTCAGTTCCTGTAAAACAGCCAAACGATCCTTTACATCAAAGTGCGTTGTTTCTTCTTGTACCACTGACATCTGACTATCGAGGTCCTGAATACGCATTCTAATTCCGAACAATAGTTTGTATGGGCTGAAACCTTTTAGAGAATTTCTTGGCATGTTATTAAGACTAGTCTGGACACTTATTAAATGTTTGACCCACCCAGCGCCTGAACCTAATACCTTCGCTGTTATAGATTGCTTTATGTCACGTTTTTTTCTTTCTACCACACTATTCCCTTCGGGGTGCGACGGACAAGAATACCGCAACCCAATTCCCATGCTGGCCATGGCCTCCTTATAAGCTCGAGAGCTGAAAGCAGGACCCTGATCAGACTGGAACGTGGTAATTGCGTATGTGCCGATAAAGACTCGCAAATCTTTTATAACCGTTCTAGCGTCAGCCGAGCGCTGGGGCCACATCCATATGAACCTCGTACAGGAATCCACTGCTACCATGATATATCTATAGTTGCCGTCCCTTTGTAGGGGACCACAGTGGTCCAGGTAAACGCATGCAAATGGTTTATCCGAGATGAGAAGGGGTGTCTGCGCTGGTCGTTTTACTGTTGATACTTTTATCCTTTGGCATATGTCGCATTCTAATACATACTTTTTAGTTTGTATTCTCAAGCGAGGCCACCAATATCTCTGTTTTAATAGTGATATTGTTGCGGAAACGCCAGTGTGTGCAGAAGCAAGCCCTTCGTGTGCCGCTTTGATTAGTCCTAATCTGTGTTCCCTGTTTGGAATTACTCTATCCCCCACTCCAGGGATTCGAGCAAAAGGAACATTATTTGTATCCGTTAAGTACAAGTACTTTTCAGGAAAGCCTTTTGGGAGTGTTTTCTTATCATTTTTTACTGACGCACTGACAGCTTGTAGAATATCGCTGTCTATTTTTGTTTGTGACCGAGTTATCGCAGCTACGGAAGCCGTTTGCACAGCTGCCTTCGCGGCTTCATCAGCCAATGAATTCCCTGCAACGTGAACGCCATCACGTTGATGACTCAGTGTATGTATCACGTGAGTCTTTTGTAGTTCTTTCTGTAAAAGAACTACCTGTTCCCAAAGCATTTTATGCTTTATTGTGCCACCTTTTGCATCTTTGAAACCATTTTCCACCCAATTCTGCAAGTATTCATTATAAGATTGTACGCAATAAAAAGAATCGCACACTATTAGTGTGGGGAATTCGCGATCGGTATTTTCTAGCGCCATCTTAAATGCTACTAATTCAGCTCGTTGAGCCGAGCAATCTCCTAGAGATTGTGTTTTGGTGACCATTGGTCTAAATTTACCTTTGTGCCAGCGACCTTTAACAATCGCGCACGCAGCACTGTAAGCTTGCTTACCCCCAACTGCGGGTTGTGCTGATCCGTCAGTATATATAATACTTCCGTATTCTTCGAGAGGCAGGATTTCAATTGGCAGAGGACATTCATATTCATATTGTAAAAATTCCTGTGTTTTTAAGTTAGGATCAAATTCGTAAACTACGTCTGTTGCAGCAAGAGAATTAACCCACTGGATCCATCTCGGATGCAAAGCTTTAGCATTAGGAATGCTTGCTTTAGTTACCGCTTCTAAAGCCGGTATAGGTGTTACGATTATTATTCGTTTACCTTGTGCTAGTGGCCTTTCTTTCGCTACAGCAGTCTGAAACGCAGTTAGAATTTTCTCAGTTGAACTGAATTTTATCTCAGCCTTTGTGTACAAATGTGATTTGTAAGCTATTGGTACCTTTTCTCCCTCATTAGAGGTTAGGTACGTGAATCCGCATCTTCCTGGGATGACTCGGATTACAAGATCATGTGTGTTGTCACGTGTATCTAATTTTGTTTTTGCTAACATGTCTGTTTGCAGTGATCTCAAAATTTCTGTGTGTTTTTGAGTCCAATTGATTTGTTTAAAATCAGGTTTAATTAGTTCGTAGAGAGGTTTAACCCTCTCTGCGTAATTTAGAATGTATGTTCTTCCGAAATTCAGAAAACCTAGTATGGATTGTAAATTCTTCAGCGTTTTTGGAGCTTGGAGTACAGTGCACTTCTCTAAGAAGTTGTTCGCTAGGCTTTTCCCTTCACTTGATAATTCGTACCCTAAAAATAGTACTGTCAGATGGGCAATTCGGGACTTTTTAAAGTTGAATTTGTAACCCTCTGCTGCGAACCCAAGTATAATGGTGTTCACTCTTTTCAAGTGAGTATCCAAGTCGTCGTCTGTGAGATAGATATCATCTACGTAAGATAATGCCTCATCATCATATATTTGTAGTAACTCTGTTACCCTAGCTGAGAATAGTCCTGGGCTGTTCTTGAACCCCTGTGGGAGTCGACAGAATTTTTTCTGTGACCCAAATGCAGAGAAAGCGGTCAAATATCTGCTTTCTGGTGCAATGTTTTGACAAAAGAAACCATTAGAAATGTCTAATGTCGTTTTATATTTTTTCCTAACTATATTATTCATTAGGGCTGCACTATGCGAGTTTTGTACTGCAAAAGTTTTGCAACATGTATTAAGATGTCTGTAGTCCAAAACTAGACGATATGAATTATCTGGCTTGGAGACAGGAAACAAAGGATTGTTCATTTGAGAGGTGCACGTTTCAATCACCCCCTGGTATTCAAGTTGATCTAAGATCTCCCTGACTCGTTTTTTAGCTTCTTGCTTTATGGGATACTGCCGTTGGGCAGTTGGTTCACTTTTTAATTGGATTTTGTGAGGAGGAGAGTCCTCATCCCATCCTACATGATTTTTATATAATGCAGGTGCCTGGGCCACTGCCCATTTCCTTGCATATGTATATTTTTTGTGAATCGGAATGTGATTCGAGAAGGCAGGCATAATCACTTCTTCGCCACGAGGGCACTCCCTGACAAACTCCGGGGGCCAATCTTTTTCAGCTAACAGAATATCATAGCCTTTTGAGAGCTTATCCCAAAATAGACCTCTTATTTTCCTAGTCTTATCACACTCTATACGCAATGTTATTTCGTATATTTTATGGGGCTCGCTAAGTCTGGTGTCGGCAGTTTCAACCTGAATGTATTCATTCGTGTCCACTGTCTCCAGATGACTCATCAAGATCTTGCGCGCTATACTGATTTCTGCTGCACTGTCCAACATTGTCAATGCCCACTCCCCGTTTTTCAACTGTGTCCTCAGTATTCTCGGCATGGTTGATTACTCTAATACTGGCTACCTTCTTTTTCTGAAATTGAGATTTTTTACTCTGAGCAGGTTCCTTGTCTTTGGACTTGGTGTGCTCTCCTGGGTCTGACCGTCCTCTTCTTTCCGAATTCTGTGGAAAAGATCGAGAGGGACGTGTATCAATACTTTGATATCTATCAGGTTTTTTCAGATTATCCCTATTTCTAAGGATATACCTTTTCTCAGAGGGCTCCCTCTGGGGAGACTGGCGTTCTCGAGTCGGAGTTCTTTCCCTCCGTCGAGGAGACCTTCCTCTGGACTGGAAAACTCTTTCCTTGGGAGTGGATTGTTTATTTCCATCCCAGCTCTTTTTAGGAGTGTTTGAATTATTTTTAAATAATTTTACTAACTCTCTATATGCTTTTGTTAATTCTCGTATGTTAACTAAGAGATCTTCCTTTGACATTTTTGCAATGTCCGGATGTGGTGTGTAGCTGGCTAGAACCGGCCACGTTGCTCCTGGTCTACCTAGTGGACCGAGCCTGGTAATGTGATCATTGTGTTTTAGGGCGCCATTAAACCAGAGCAGGTGCTCTTGAAATTTAAGTGGAATTTCAATCTCCTCGAAAGGAGCGTACTCTTCCGGAGGTTTCTCTATTTTGTAATAGTGAAACTCTTTTGTTCTAGCGTTTACCGCTGGAAAGTTTATCCATGAATAGAATACCTCTGTCTGCCGATACTCGTGAGCCTCTATCACGAAAATTACTGTACCACCTTGAGGTGTCGGTCCGTTTTCTATAAGTTTTAAAGTTATAGATCTTCTTAAGTGGACCGGGATGATAATAGCATCCGGGTCTGTGTGTTCGGGACCTTGCTGAGTCGCATCTGCTGCGGCCCCAGTGGTTCCGTTTTCTCCTGGCATTTGTTAAAATGCAAGGTTTGCAGAGTAGGTCTCCAAGGAGACAAAGATTAGGTGCACAATATTTTGGAACACTGTATCCTTCAACGTTGAATAAACCAGAGCTTTACATAGGAATCTCTTCCTACTAAGGTCGGGCGGATTTTAACCTTTCACCCACTCCAGACGTCTATTGGAGTATTTACGGGAGAAAGGGGTCTGTGTGAAATATGCACAACTGAGTTACTCTAACGTCTTGCGTTAGTTTATCGCCTTACCAAATGTTGGGCGCCATGTAGTGTAGTTCCTAGTTTCCCACTAGGCCCTGCGCATTGGAATAACATAAACAGTAGTATCGACGTGGAACTGCGGATATTCCAGGCCTCCACTGACTATGCTAAACTTAATTGGGTGTGTTACCAACTAGCTCAGAGGTCACTGGAAACTTTCTTCTCTGCATGGGAAGTGATCAGCTTCTTTGGCACAGACAAGAAGGGATTCAGCTTTCCAACAACCGTGCAACATGACAACTTTGCTCCTCAGATCAAGAGTCAATCTCTAGGGTTGTGTGAAACAATAGACATGTATTTCACTCAGTCAGTTTAGTGCAGTTTACTTTCACGAGATGTAGAGAATAGAGAGACGGGCGTTTGTCAATAAAGGGTTAACATTTATTGAACAGTCTTTCTTCTCGTACAAGAGAAATGTATTGCCACAATTGCAAGACTTGTTATGATAAAAAGTACGTACAGTAAGATAAGTATTTCGAAATAGAACTGTAAAAGCATTGATATGGTTTCTTAGCCATACAATGGTTTAAAAGTAATAAAACATATATATACAGTCATATGTACATTAGGCTAAAATACTCAACTGGTGCTTCTAACTATGCCTACCCCAGTGTGCCTGACCTAAGCCTACCACGTGAAAGGGGAGTAAGTAAGTAGCTTTAAGTTAAGTTGGTTTTGCCAAGGTTTGCTTCAAGAATTCTCGTCTAAGGGTTTAGTCAACACCATACCTCTGAATAGAATGATGGAAGTCTGGTATTTCCTTCAGGGGGCACTCAATATCCCAGTCACCCGCGAGGGCAGACCGGAAACGCTGGAGCTGGATTTCTCTGCAGGAGAAAGGCAGCGGCTCTTCTTCAGCGCGTCGGGAGGAGGAGGCGGGGGACAGCGTCCGCGGCAGCTGGAATCTGCTGGGCTTCTTTCGCAGAGGGACGGCTGTTCAGCTCCTAAGCGTACTGCACCATCGTTCGCGCTTTAGCAGCGATAATGGTATCAGTAGCTTCACCACCAAGGGACAACAGCAGCAGCGTACTGCCTGCAGCAGCAATGGGATGCACAACAGGGTGCACGGCAGCTTACAACAGCACGACAGCTTTCAGCTCACATTGCTTAAGGTAACGTTGGTAATATTTATACCTGACAGGTGCCGGGTTTGACGCAAGTTTGCTGGGCATAAGACGTCAATTAAAGATGTCACTAGGAAGTGATAGTTATCAGTTGCTCATTAGAGTTCCATTACTAATCAAAACACAGCAAGCGGGGATTTCCAGGTTTGCTGAGTTTTTATCTTGTTGAAGAACTCGGAGTGTTAATCTAGGAATATCAGATAGTGACTTCTGCTCTGTCATTGCACTAATTGGTTGCAAAGGAAGTGGCAGAGAACTATGCTGGAATGTGGCTCTGTTCGTGTGAGGCCAGAGATGACTTTCTGAAAATCGCACTTGAACGGTTATGCCAATATAGGGAATAAATGGATTTATAGCCGAATAGGGGCATAAGGTCGCAGTATCGATCAGGAACCTAGATAAACACGCAACAACTCTAGCGGATAGACTCACTCTGCCACTGACTGACTCACTCTCGCACTGACTGAAAGACTCACTCTCACTGACAGACTTTCCCACTCTCTCCCATTGACTGACTGACAGACTCTCCCACTCTCTCTCACTGACTGACTGACTGACAGACTCACTCTCACTGACTGACTGAATGACTCACTCTCACTGACTGACTGACTGACTCACTCACTCTCACTGACTGACACTCACTCTCACTGACTGACAGACTCACTCACTCTCACTGACTGACAGACTCACTCACTCTCACTGACTGACTCACTCTCTCTGACTGACAGACTCACTCTCACAGACAGACTCACTCTTTCACTGCCAGACTCACTCTCTCACTGCCAGACTCACCCACTCTCACTGACTGAGAGACTCACTCTCACTGACTGACAAACTCTCACTGACACTCTCCCACTCACTGACAGACTCTCTTTCACTGACTCACCCACCCCCTCTCACTGATTGACTCACTCTCTCACTGACTGACTTACTCTCTCTCACTGACTGACTGACTCTCACTGACTGACTGACTCTCACTGAATGACTGACTCACTCACTCACACTGACTCACTCTCACTGACCGACTCACTGACTCACTCTCACTGACCGACTCACTCACTCTCACTGACTGACTGACTCACTCTCACTGACTGACTCACTCTCACTGACTGACTGACTCACTCTCACTGACCGACTCACTCACTCTCACTGACTGACTGACTCACTCTCACTGACTGACTGACTCACTCACACTGACTCACTCACTCACACTCACACTGACTGAATCACTCACACTGACTGACTCAATCACACTGACTCACTCACTCCCTCTCACAGACTCTCAGTGACAGACTCTCCCACTCTCTCTCACTGACTGGCTCTCTCTCACTCACTGACTGACTCACTTTCACTGACTGATTGACTCTCTTTCACTGACTGACTCTCTCTCACTGACTGACTCTCACTGACTCTCTCTCACTGACTGAATCTCTCTCTTACTAAAAGACTGACTGACTCTCGCCAAAAGACTGACTCACTCTCACTGACTGACACTCTGACTGACTGACTCTCACTGACTGACTGACTCTCACTGTCTCTGACTGACTGACTCCCTCTCACTGACTGACTCACTCTCACTGACTGACTCACTCTCACTGACTTTTTCACTCTCACTGACTGACTCTCTCTCACTGACTGACTCTCTCACTCTCTGACTCCCTCTCACTGACAGACTCTCTCACTCACTCTGACTAACTGACTGACTGACCTTCACCCTCCTGTTATTTATGCCCCTCCCCCACCCCCATAACAAAAAACACAACAAGCAACCATTGGGACAGAAAGATACAAGTTGCCAGCATTGAAAGGACAAAGAAAACTCAAGACCTTATTTTTAATACTTTTTTAATATGGTCGTTCAGTTGTACATAATGCTTTTTTAGTAATATCTAAGGTAACAAAATGCTTCTGACACTTCTTCATTATTACTTTTCAGCATGCTGCAGACTTCTGTACAGCACAGCTTAAAAATATAGGTAAAAGCAATATCTCTGGCTAAACACTTATAAGTTCCCAAGGCAAGACCTATTGGCTATGCTTTTTAAGTACTCCTGACAGGAGACACCAAACGTCAGGTATGTCCCCGTGCCGCAACTGTTTCAGTCCATCTAGAGCAATAGGCCATGTTAGTAAAAAAAATGTCCTTATCTAGTTTTAGCAAGTTTTCCTCCAGGCAACCCTCTTCTGCCCGTCTAAAATGTTTCCCCCATTAATTCCAGGTCCCTTCCTGAATATCACCTGCATATTTCTGACTAGATGAACATAATTTCTCCTATTTTCTTCCTCACAGAGACCTGTTTAAGAGCTCCTCAATAATAGACCTTGCTCTAGTGGTCCCAAAAGGGTACCCTATTTGCAATGTAGACTGCCAAGTATGTCCAGGTGAATATATCACCATCATTTTATTCCTCCCATTCTACTTGTTCCATCACCGGCAAATCTGTATAGTTTCTTGCAGAAGCCTGTAAATATATTATAACAAGCATTGGCATAGCCAATAGGTCACCCGTAAGGGTCTCTAGGCGCTGGGGGCCGTCGGGAAGATTAAGCAAGCTATTGCCCAGAGTCACTTGGTGCTGGGCTAACCTGCCGTCAGAGCTGAGGATGAAACCGTGAACCCCAGATTCCAGCGTCAGTCGCCCTGGCGCCACACCTCTTCCTTTGGGACCTTATAAGTGTTTAGCCATTCAACAGTTGATGTTGTTGCACCAAGGATATTGTGCTGCATAACTAAATACTCATAAGGTCCCAAAAGTGAGACCTATTGGCTATGCCAATGCTTGTTTTCTTGGTGACGTTTGAATTGCCGTCCAACACCAAGGCACCGTGGTCAACCTACAATTTTGAGATATTATCATCATCAGCAGAATGTAACACGTCTGGTGTCAACTGTATACAGAATACAGATACATCCCTTTCAAGGTCTAAATTCACTAGTATGCTGTTGGTAGAGTAATAGGTAACACAGGTAGGTTACCTAGAGCATTATTTGCATTCTCCTTTACAGTGTTTCTGTGACCCCCTCATCTATAAAAGACAAATACTTTTTTTTCAAATCATTAATGTGACATGTGCCTGATTATGTTACATTTCCGGGGGTCACAGGCCTGCTTAATCCCTTTTGCCCTTATATACTGCAGCATCCTATTCCCCGGAGGTTTTCAAATATTTATAGAGCTTTTGATACGATGTTGGAAAAGTGAAAACAACTTTGAAAAGGAATTACATGTAAAATGATGGACGGGGAGACCTCCATCCTATTCAAGGGACAGAATGCACAGTAATGGATATAAAGTAGACTATAATTGAGACAGTTCTGCAAACCCATGAGAATCGAAGAGAAAGCATTAAAGCCTATTTGGCCTTTGCTCTTTCATGTCCTGTCTGCGTGACCGTACTTATGTTTAAATTTGTTATTGTTAGAACAAGAAGTCAAACAGTCATTATAACACCAGTGTCATGTCGCATAAAGATTGGGCCTCACGAGCAACTTTTCTGGAAACAACTCCCCTCCCCAACATCCCTCCCCTTTTCAGGGTCCTCTTACAAGTGCTATATTTAACATGCATTTGCAAAGCAATCCGTCTCGCATTTGGAAAAGTTAGAGCTTTTGTCGCTGTAAATGGTATTGTATTTTTACTTAGGTTTCTTGTTTGTAGTGAAGTGGATGTATGTTGCTTGTAGTGGAATTATGTGGTTTGATTCGGTTTTGTTAGTTGTGGAATTGGGCAGGGTGGAATGTGTAGTGTATTTGTATTCTTGTAGAATGATGAATATATGAGGGAGATTGTTGGTATGTGGCATGGAGTAGATTTATGTGAAGTGTAATTATGTGGCATCGAGTGGAGTGTAAATATGTTGTATGGTATGTAATTGTGTGACATTGAATTGTGTGGTGTGGAATTATGTGGAGTGTAAATATGGAATTATGTGGAGTGTAAATATGGGGCATGTTGAGTTGAGTTTTGTTGTGTAATTATGTGTTTTGGAACTGAGTGGATATATGTGGAGTGTAAATATGTGGCGTGAAGTGTAATTATGTAGGCTGAAGTGTATTTATGTGCAGTGGGATTATTTGGAGTTGAATTGTGTTGCGTGTAATGGAATTATGTGGAATGGAGTGGTATGGGAAGTGGAATTATGTGGCATGGAGCGAAGTGGAAATATGAGGAGTTCAATTTGATGGATTATCTTTATGTGGTATGTTGTGGAATAATGTGGAGTTGATTTGTGTGGAATTAGTAGATGGTGAAATGTGTTGTGTAGTGGAATTATGCAGTGTGCATTTGTGTGGACAGGTTTTCACTAATGTTAGGAGGCCAAAATAGCATGCAAGCCGTGTGCCAGGGTTGTATACAATGTGATAGAGACCTACTTCATAAAAGCAGCCTTGTTCAAACGGCATAAGGTGTCATACTTGGTTTGGGCAAAACGTTTTGTGGCTTCTGTATTTTCAAAAGCTATGTAGGAGTGAGAAGGGGGTTCCACAACAGCAAATAACCCTATACGTGCAAACACAATCTGGGTGCTATAGGGCACAAACAGAAGCTACTTTATTAGGTGATGGGGTGGTAAGCATCACTGCTTCTAACCATGCAACCAATTTCAAAATACAAAATTATATGAACCCCTCGCCAAAGTTTAGAAGGAAATTTGTAGCAACACATATTTCTTAAGTTGCGTTATAAATTGCAAATAAAATACAACCAAAAAACCTATCATTTTAACACAAGTTAACTGCAGTCTGTTATCGGCTCAACCCGACTCCCCAGGTTTGGAGGAAGCCCATTGTAAAGAAACACGGAGGCAAGTATGAATGAAGCATATTATAGCCTTTATCGTCATGGGGGGGGTCTTGCCAAATGGAAATTAAAGAGGCCAACAGAAAGGAAAGGCAGACAACTAAATTGAGGGGTAGGAACGGTACACAGGGATGGAACCGGGGCAGAAAACAAAGAGATGCAGGAACCATGCGTGAAAAGAAAGACCACAGAGGCGTAGGACAAGCAGAAGTGGAGACAGTACGAGATGAGACGAGGAAGCAAACAAACAAACGATGGAAGACAACAGGGACTAGGCGCATCCAACAAACATGAGTGCATATCGCGACACATGGGGACACCTCAAGTGCAAAACAAAAAATACACTGCCCAGGCCCCTGCTGACCCCCCACAAATCAAAACATTGCAAATTAAAAAATGCAACACTACTTCAGATACAAGAAGGGGCACCCACTGAAAAGGATGGAGCTGAGCTGTCTGAGAGAAGATTTTGATTGCATTGTCCCAACAGTGGAAAACATCCCCAAATGCCCTCGAAATTATGATTTCAATAAAGTTCATTTACAATTTGAAGATCTTTCATCTGCAGTTTAATTTGAAATGATTTCATTTTTCAATTGTTCATTATGTATTTCAATCATACATTAGGTTTATCAATGATTTCAAGCCCTTGCCCTATGCATTTCGGGCCTAGCCCTTCATCAGGGGCTGTTTTTTTCTGCCAAAAAAAGAAAATACACAGCATTGTGGTAAACGGTACACATATAAGAGCATCAATTTTAGGCTGTTTCTTGTATGTGAGAAAACCTTATGTCCCAGGGTGCAACTCAACTAGAGACGTTGAAAAAATCATTATGTGATGGTAGCACCAAAAGATGAAGCACGTAAGTGGTGAAAAAGAGAAAAAAGGATGATCGATGTTTAGTAAAGCTGTAATAAAACCAAGTACGACCAGTGTTCTGAATCATGCATAAGCGTAATCTACGAAAATGTCACGGAAATTACCCTAACATTGTATATCAAACACGATAATAACTTACTTGTGCATTCAAAGTTATTTTACAATAAGCCTCAAGTAAGTATGAAAATTGCGTGCTGCCTGAAAATCATTGCGATAAGATATTATTACCTCGGTCAACATGGCGAAACAACGCGTGTTGTATTCGGTACAATAAAAGTAAGAGGAGACTTACTTAGTTCGCACTCAGTGCGTGTTCGGACTTTTCTTACTCGTATACGGTCTGTCTCGTCCTGAAATGACAGCAGGTCGATTGAAAATCAGTGCAACGTGTATCTTCACGAAAAAAGCGGTAACCATAGTGCAGGTACAGGCTACACCCCCACACCATCCTAGACCTGATAAGGGACCTGCACGCACTCTTGGAGCACCCAACACCAAGGGCACATGCCATATCACCACATGCGCAGGTGGTCTGTAGCCTACACCTGCTTGCATCTGGCAGTTACCGGGGGTGATAGCTGTGATAGGTGGGGTGTCCCAGAGCTGCCTGTCCCGTTTCTTCAGGAATTTCCTGGAGGCCATGATGCAGAAAATGCATCATTACATCAGCTTCCCTGACACACATGCGCAACTGCTGAAGACCAAGACTGACTTTTACCAAATGGCACAGTTTTCACATGTGATCGGCTGCATTGATGGCACACACATCCCATTCGGCCCACCTGCAGCCACTGAGTACATCTACAGGAACAGAAAGTCCACACACTCAATAAATGTGCAGGTAATCTGTGATGCTGCCAACATAATCACAGACATCGTGGCCAAATTCCCAGGAAGCACCCACGACTCCTACATCTTCCAGAACAGTGGGATCTACACACACCTGACAGCGGGGGAATTCGGAGAAAGATACCTGCTAGGTAAAACACTGTGACACACCCAGATAGATATTGCAGATGTAGGTGTTGTGCATGTGAGTAATGGCTCTCTCTTATCCACATAGGCGACAGCGCACATGCCGTCCGCTCATTCATCCTCACTCCCTACCTGAACCCATCAACCCCGAGTGAGAGACGTTACAACATGGCACACAAATCTTCACGCAATGTCGTGGAGCGCACCTTTGGGCTGTTAAAAAGCAGGTTCCGCTGCCTACACAAAAGCATAGGAGCACGTCAGTACTCACCCCATATCTGCTGTAAAATAATTGCAACTTGCGCAATGTTGCACAACCTTGCCACTAGGAAAGGAACAGCAGTAGAATTAACAGATATTGAGGAGGATGAAGATGCACAGCCTGAGCCCAACACAGCAGGAGTGGCGCCAGCAACAGGTTGGAGACAGATACGGGCAGAGATCACACGCAACTATTTCTAAGTAAGTAAGGAGACACAGGCAGTGCATGTACATGACGTAGTTTAATAACTGGGCACTGCGACAATGAACAAATGGCACACCATGCCAGTCCAAATGGTGACAACTTTGATAGGTAGTAATGGGTTACTTCACCCTAAATATGTTCAGAAATGTTTGGGCAGCATTAACGTCTGCGCCCACGCACAACAGTGCTGGATGCCTGCAGCTGGCCTTCCTCACTGTCTCCTGAGCCAGGGCCCGCAGCAAGCCGCCTGCTGTTCCTCCATGTGTCTGGGACAGGTGGGGGGGGGGGGGTAATGCTGCTCCTGCTGGTGGTCTCATCACTCTCCCTCACACCTAGTGCACCGGCATTGGCTGACTGGGTGGTCAGCAGCACTTCCGGTGCAGTTGTCACCTTCCCCAGCCCCCTGGTGACATTAGTGCAGCAGTGAAGTGGCAGTTGCCAGGCGGTTCACTGCCCTGGTGTGCTGCTCAATGTACTGCCTCTCCCTGCACCTTCTTGCCCTGTCCTCATCCAGTTTGTCACAAAGCACCATCAAAGACTGGGACATGTCCCACATGCCCTCAGTCATCTCCTTCATGCCCTCCGCCATAGAGCTGATGCTCCTGTCAATATTAACCATGTTCTGGTTTAGGTGCCGCATTTGTCTTTGAACTTTAAACTGACTGTATCGACTTCCCCTGCAGGCGCTGCACTTTGACCATACTGGCCTTCAGCCCTCCGAAGACCCCATCACCATGCCGAGTTGTGGTGTGCTTCCGGGCCCTGCGGCGTCCCGCACCTGTGTGCGCACCCTCGGAGGTGGACTGCAGCCCAGCATTTGTTTTCTCCAATGGAGTAGTTGGTGTGTCACCCCCCCCTTGTGTCCTCAGAGGACGACTCAATGACATGGAGAGTGGCAACAGCAGGCCTCCTGGGCCTTACCACTACAGATGATGTTGCTGCTGGTGAGGCTGAGAGTTCTTGTGTGGCTTGCTGTGGTGGTGAGTCAATCAGCAGAGTTGATGCTGGCTCTGCTGTTACGGCTGGCTCTGGTGGTGCAGCTGCCTATGGTGTTGGTGCCGGTGGTGGTGGAGTGCTGTGACCTGCACTTGTGCTGGTATCCTCAGTTCTTCCCTTATGGGGTGCCCTTCCCTCCTTCTCCTGCACAGTCCTGTGCCATGACTCTCCTGTGGACAGATATGGACATTAGCTCAGTTGTCTTGCAGCCCTGCATTTCAATATTAAATTACAATCCTGTCACACTACCTTAATATCCTTTGTTGCTTCTGACTGATGTGTGTGGCATGCCTTGTTGTTTAGTGTGATGATTGTCATGATGGGTGTTTCACTGACTACATCTCCCATAGTGCATTGATGGTGTATACTAAAACGTGTACTGGAGTGACACAGCCACATTGGGGAATAGGGATAGGGAAGGGGGAGGATTGCTGTGCATGCTTCTTACCTTGTTTTGTGGCAGCTCTGGCTGGGCTGTCTGCATCCCCGATTCCAGACACACCCTTGGGATCCAGGGTTGACTCAACCAGCTGCTCCAGGTCAGTGAGGACAGGTGCCCTTCCCCTTCCTCCCCCTGTGACACTGGCCTCTTTCCTCTGTGCGGCCAGCTTCTTCTTGGTTATGATCCGAAGGTCATACCACCTTTTCTTGAGGTCATCTATGGTCCGTGGGCTCACCCCAATGGCATTCACCTTTGGCTGGATTGCCAGCCAGATCTTTCTTTTCACAATCCTCTGCTACCTGCAGGGACTGCTTGCCAAAATGTTGGTGTGGTGTTTCACCGCCTCCTCCACAAGGACCTGACGCTCACTTGCACTGAACTTCATTTTCCGTTTCCTTTCTGCTCCTTCCCTCTCTGATTCATTGGAAGCCATCCTGCCGTTTTTCTCAGCAATGTTCAGCCAGTGGCTCAGTTGCTCCCAGCTCTCCAGAAGGTTCTGATTGTCTGCACCTGCATGGGTTTGGCCACTTCCTGTTTGTGGGGTGGATGGATGCACAGGATTGGTTGAATCCCCAATTGCTTGTTTTTTTAATCTCCTATTCAGTATTTATCGATTTGGTATTTACCGATTCGGTAAATACTGATTCGGTAAACACATATTTGGTACACATTTTCCGAACTTTTACGATTCGGTAAATGTTACCGAATCCTGAATCGGTAAAATATATTTACCTACATATGGCCCCAACTATCATAAAATTTTTCCAATGTCCTTTAGTATTTACAAGAAACAATTTAAATCCACACGATCATTAAGTCCTTTTGGATGTGCGGTATTAAGGAAATTAATCCAGAATATCTCCCTCCGTTGTAGATGTTGGGTGTTGTCTCTTCCTGGGAGAATCTGAGCTTGCTCCAACACTAAAAACTGTAACTGACTGGGATTATGGTTGTGAGTATTGCAATAAGTAGCCAATGGCGATTTGGAACTTTTCGTACGAATGTTATTTTTGTGCTCAATTAGCCTGGTTTTTATTTTTCGCTCTGTTTTTCCCACATAGGCTAAGCCACATGGGCATTTAATCATGTAAATCAAATGTTGATGGAAACGAATAAATTTTAAAAGATTGTTTCGGTCGGTGGCTTTAGTGTAAACAGTGGTGTCCAATTTTACCGCAACTTTATGTATCAATACATCCAAAAACGTAATCTGTTCCTTATGTATGATATGAGTAAAACCAATCCTGTCATTCACCTGATTTAGTTTGGTTATTGTTTGAAGTAAGGCTGTTTCAGACCCCTTTCATAAGATGAAGATGTTGTCAATATATCTCACATACAATAATATTTTCAGACCCTTCATGTTGATTTAGGATGTTATCTGTTTCGAAGCGGTTCATAAAGATATTCGCGTAAGGAGGTGCTGCACAATTTCCGATGGAAGTTCCAGAGGATTGAATAAAATACTCATTGTTCCACATAAAATAACTGTGGTAGAGGGTAAAATGGAGAAGATCCATAAGAAATACTTTTAACTCTTGGTCCATTTCTAGCCTCATTCAGAACGATGCAACAGCTTTCAATCCAAGATCGTGGGGAATTGAAGTATGTAAGGATTTTACGTCAATCGTACATAAAATCATTTCTTCAGTGTATTCTCCTGCATGTTTTTCCAAAATAGTTAGGAAATTGGTGGTATCCTTTATGTAAGTGGTCATGGTTTGAACAATCGCTGTAAATGTCTGTCCAGATACTTTCCAATGGGTTCATGGATGGAATTGATAGTAGATACTATTGGTCTGCATGGAGGATTGGTAGGATGTTTATATACCTTTGGAATCATATAGATATATGGGATAGCTGGATTTTGTTTGATGAGAAATTCCTTTTCCTTACTTCCTATGATTACCCGATTCATTGCTCGATCAATTATGGTAGTGAGAATTTTTAGAAACTCCTGAGTCGGGTTCATGTTGATTTTACTGTACGTGTTGGTGTCATGAACTACCCTTATTAATCAAGCAATGCATCGGGAGTCTGAATTAAGTAAGTCTCCTCTTACTTTTATTGTACCGAATACAACACGCGTTGTTTCGCCATGTTGACCGGGGTAATAATTTCTTATCGCATTGATTTTAAGGCACCACGCAATTTTCATACTTTCTTGAGGCTTATTGTGAAATAACTTTGAATGCACAAGTAAGTTATTATCGTGTTTGATATACAATGTCGGGGTAATTCATCTTTTGGTGGTACCATCATGTAATGATTTTTTTCAATGTCTCTAGTTGAGGTGTGTTAGACGGGGACCTGGAGGGTCGGCCGAGGACAAGGGGAGAGGCCTCCGGGGAGGGCCGTCTCCAGCGATCGTACAGACAAGTAACTTCCCCCCCACAGATGGACACCACACAAGGATAAGGTTAACGCTTTTTATATGCAGTTCTTGAAGCAAAGTATCACGGTACAGTGAGATCGGGACACGAGGGTCCTCTCAATTCTAGTCTCTGGAAGGGAAAGGGGGTAGCGGGACAGTCTTGTTACCGATCTGGTATTGAGGTGGTATGATGGATAGCTCACAATCCTCGAGCTCGGAGTTCTGGATGGTTGGGCCGCGGCAGCGCCAGCAGGCTCGGATGACAAGTCTCACTTGAGGAGAGCCGCGGCAGCACCAGCAGGTCCCGACGATGATGTAGGTTGCAGAGGGCCGCGGCAGCGCCAGCAGGTCCCAGGGCGATGTAGGTTGCAGAGGGCTGCGGCAGCGCCAGCAGGTCCCGAGGACGATGTAGGTTGCAGAGGGCCGCAGCAGCGCCAGCAGGTCCCGACGAGGAGGAAGGTTGCAGAGTGCCGCGGCAGCGCCAGCAGGCAGGACGATGGTTCACAAGGCAGGGCTGCGGCAGCGCCAGCAGTCCGTCAAGGATGAGTTCTTCTAGGTGTCTCTCGACTCCAGGATACAACTGCCTTCCTGCTCTGGAGCTGCCCCAGTTATAGGTCTGGCCTCCTTTGATGTCCGGACCCTCGCTCTTGGAGGTCGGGAGGTCCGGGATGAGGGAGTCCAGACACCCAGCAGGGGGGTGGAGCCAGCGCCCGGGGAGGCTGGGGGCGATCGGCACCTGGCGGGGGAGAGCCATCGACACTCCTCTCTCCCATTGACCTGCCAAGTGGTCCGTTCACCTCCTGGGTGGATGGTGGTGCCGGGATGTCGGGGCCTGGCCAGGCCCAGGGTTGGGGTCGAGTTGAGGCCACGCGTTCTCGTGGTGCAGTGTCCAAGATGGCGGCTGGGCCGGGCAATGGTGCTGGCGGTGGCCCGGGCCAGTGATACAGAGATGTCCGGGAGCAGGCGTCCCGTAGGGGACGGGTTGCGGGTTGCTTCTGTGGGTCGTCGGGGTGGTTCTTCTGGTGGCACCGGGAGAGCCGGTGTCCAGGCTCTGTCATGCGGGGAGGGAGCGAGCCCTTCACGAGGCCTGTCCAACAAGGTGCACCCTGGGACATAAGGTTTTCTCACAAACAAGAAACAGCCTAAAAGTGATGCTCTTATATCATATGTGTACCGTTTACCACAATGCTTTGTATTTTCTTTTTTTGGCAGAAAAACAGCCCCTGATGAAGGCTAGGCCCGAAATACATAGGGCAATGCCTTGAAATCATTGATAAACCAAATGTATGATTGAAATACATAATGACCAATTGAAAAATGAAATAATTTCAAATTAAACTGCAGATGAAAGAGCTTCAAATTGTCAATGAACTTTATTGAAATCATAATTTTGAGTGCATTTGGGGACGTTTTTTCCACTGTTGGGACAACGCAATCAAAATCAGTTATTCATTTTTCTCTTACTCAGGAGGAGTTACCAAATAGCACCAAACCACCTTGAATACTTTCATCACATTTTACCTACAAACACCAGGAATGCGATCAATCCTCATCAAGTATTCTAATGTCTGAGAGAAGACCACCAAGAGAGAGCTCGTCCCCACCCCGCGAGCTGGTCCACATCTCGCAACGCGAAAGCCATTGAAATGGATCCATACCCTGTGGAAACCCCAGGCGCCAGCCACCGCCTCCAGGGTTCACAGCACCACGGTGCCACTGCTACCAAGTTCCGAGCTCCACCACGTGGGACATCTCCATGCCTTCAGTGTGCACGTGTGAAACTTCCCGAGAGACACCCCAATGCGAGCAGACGAAAGCAACCATGTCCACGCAATGAGAAGAACACAAGCCCCCATTGTGAACCGCAGTGGACACCCAACCCTGCCCCTCCTCATTCAAGATATGGGCTTCCTAGCTCCAACACACAAGTAGCAACAACACAATATGCAGAACTGCCTGTCTTAAGTCCCACACACAGACTTAGAAGCAACACAATTCTCTTGGTCGGTCAGCACACAAAAAAATATTCTCCTGCATAGCCGACCTCCACCACAGCTACCTTGCCAGGCAAACTCAACTGGCTTGGTCACAGACGCCAAAATGCGATTGGCCAAATCTTCAGCCTTCACACAATGGAAGAAGGAAGGGCCCGACAAGGGAGGGAGGGAAAGCGAAAGCATGCCTCCATGTGCGGGTGCGTGCACATCTCTTGTCCATACGCGTGCACATTTTGTCCACCCCGTACGCTTGCACATAGAATTAGTATTGATTCCAAAAGGCCCTCGCACGGCGAGGGCAGCGCATGCGTGCTGCTAATGCCAGACAAGACCTAAAAAGGGAAAGATCCATAGAACTTTGTTGTCAAACCCATAACAGTGCGGCCAAGGGGTCACTCCGGTGGCGCCGTTCGCCGAAGCTGTTGAAGATATCTAGTGTAGGTCAGCTCTGTGAACACTTGTTAGAGGAGCTTTAGAAACGGCTGCTGCATGTCTTGGTATGAATCCCATTGTTGTGTCAGGGTCAGGGAAAGCCTCTCCATCACCGAAAGGTGCCACAACCGGTTCAACCAGTTGAGCTGAGCCTGCACCCTGTCTGTTCCCCATAGAACTAATATGGATTGACGTGCTGTCTCCAGTGCCAGAGCGATATGCCAACCGGGACTTAAGCGGGAATGTGAGCGGATTGGGTAGACCCAACACTATGTGGGAGGGGAACCTGGGTTACTGAGTGACAAAGTGTGTGTCAATGTCTGACATAACCTCCTACCAAAACTGCTTCAATTTGGGACACTCCCAAAGAATATGCACCAGTGTCCCCCGGGAATCGCAGCTTCTCCAGCACCTGTAGCTGCGTTCCGGGTTCCCCCATGTAAACGTACTGGTGTTAAATACCAGCATGTGGCGATTTTCGTCGCTGTCACCCTACTTAGAAGCATTCAAGGCTTTGTGTCGCCTTCGGTAATAAATGTGTTGCTATTCGCCTGTGGGAAATTGTCTACCAATCTCTTTCTCCCACTGGAGCTGTACATGGGATTTCTTCTCTGACTCCCCATCCCTCAGAAGCCCATACAGTTCGGTGATCAAGTGCATATCTGTGTCCTTACTGAACAGCCAACTCTGAAATTTAGTCAGCGGACTTTGCATGAACCTGTGCCTTATCTGGGTATTGCGGTATCTCTCCAGCTCTGGCATCAAAGGTTCAGCATGTGGGGCATCAAATGCAATGTGGTACTCCTCATCGAAGAAATGCCCTGCCGATCGGCACTGTGGCCTCTGCCACATTCTGAACATAGTGTTGTCAGGACCTGGGGCGAAGTCCCCGTTCCCCACCACCAGAGTGAGGGGGAAGGGAAAAGATGTCAACTCCCTTCCCACCCTGTGTCCCACACCTGCATTGTAGGCGAGGTGACCAAAGATACGTAGAGGTTCACTGAGTGGTGTGTGTGAGCCAGAAACTGAACCTTACACAAGGCTGTTCCTGCCAATGCCCTGTCTATAAATAACCATCTCTTTTTGAACTCCGGACGTCAGCATTCAACTAAATATTTGAGCTGCGAGGCCTGAAAGTAGCACAACAAGCACAGGACCCCCAGTCCACCAACTATGCTCACTTTGCATCTGAGAGCGTCTGTCTGCCCACACAAAATGCTGCAGCACGTCCTGTAACTCCCAAAGCATCGCCTTAGGCGGCTGCAGTGGAAGAGTTTGAAATATAAACAATTTCTTAGGTAGGATTGTCATTTTCATGGTGGGAACCCGTCCAACCCACGAAAGCAGGTACAGCTGCCACTGTGCTAAATCCACCTTTACCCTCTCAAGCAACTTGCTTGTTGTCACTTCAGCTATAGTCGGGCGAGCTGGAGGCCCAAGTAAGAAATGAACTTCGTGGCCCACTGAATTGGAAACGCCTGAGAGAGATGTTCCCTGGTTTCAAGGACAACCGTAAGATCTAGGACCTGGGATTTAGTAAGGTTTATATGGCATTCCGAGACTGCCCCAAACTCCTCCAAGAAGCTTGAAAACGCCCTCCCTTGGTTATGCAGCACAACCAGCTCATTGGCGGCATACAATGTAATAAGCTACTCCCACCCGTCCCCCAAATGAGCACTCCTGCCACTCCGGATTGCCCCCAACCCTCTGAGCGAATGGCTCCATGTAGAGCGCGAATAGTAAAGGGAATACTGGGCATCCCTTCCGCGTGCCCTGACAGATAGGATATCTGTCTGAGTTTCGGCCTTGCCACATGTTCATCTCCCGTGACAAATGCCCCTTCCTCTGTCAGTAAGAAATCAACAGCGGTGGCCTGTCGCTGCTCCTTGAGTTTGTTCGCAAATAACCTTCCACATCTATTTCCCCCAACATAGAAGGCGTGTTTGCGATGTAAGAGTGCATATTCTGCGTAATCTAGGTCTAACACTGCAAGTTGTTTTCTAATGGCTTCAAGGTGCCCCAGTTCGATGGTGGATGTGTTCAAACTCTCGCACCTGCTGCTGAAGCTGTGTGCGCTTTTCCCTCCTGGTTTTATCTGCTGCTGAAATGGCGACAAATTCCCCCCTAAGCACTGCGTTCATTGCATCCCAGACCGTTGAAATTCTCACCTCTGGTGTATCATTAACCTTCAGATAATTCTCGATTGCTCCTCCTATCTGCCTGACCACTTCCAGTCTGGTGAGGAGAGTCCTGCTATTTCCAGTTGCGCAGAGTGTCAGACAAAGCACAAGCACAAGGCTCTATCACCACCGATACTGTCGTATCCTGTACCTCGCAGGAGCCCAGAAAAATGTTGATACAGGCATGGGATTTATGTGCATTTGAGTAGTAATCGTGTGTAGCAGGGTGTCTTTCTCTCCATAGGACCCTCAGGCCCATCTCTTGGAGCCAGAGACCCCCGTGGATATTGCTGTCCCCATCCCCTGTTGTTGTGATGAGCAATCTAACTCATTGTGGAAAACAAAATTAAGAGCTCCCCAGAGGATCACCCAGCGATCCTTTGTCGACCTGATGTCTGCCACCGCCCTATTCAAAACCTGTTCCTGACCCTCGTGGGTGCATAGATGGAGCCTATGACCTTGGAGTGCTGGCCAAAGTGAATTCGATACCCCAGCAGGCGGCCTTTCAAGAGCAGCGCGACCCCAGCCACTCTACGTGGCAGACAAGAGAACACTGCTGAGGGAACGCTCTAGATTTAAGCCTGTGCCAATCGCTAGCTTGTAGGTGAGTCTCCTGACGGAGGTAAATATTGGAATGGGAGTGGTCTAGGTACGAAAGTATAGCCCGTCTCTTGACGGGATTATTAAGCCCATTGACGTTGAGGGTCAAGAACCCCATCATGGATGCCATGGTAAATGCAACTCATTCGATCAGCCTTCCCGGCCTTCTTTCCCCTGCTCCTGTGAAGCCCCCCTGACGACCACTTGTATCATTGCAAGAAACGTGACTTCGTAATGAGCACTCGGAAACCAACCCCTATTCAAAAACAGTAAACAACCATTGTCCCTGGATTGTGAAGTGGATTGAAAGGTCCAACCCCAGTCCAGTAGAAAAAGAACATTAGGGGAACATGACCATCCTCCTTCAGCCTCGACCACCGGGCCACCCCAAACCTTAAGTAGCTTATCTTCAGGCAGGGCCTCTAGTCCCAGATTCCTTCTTTAGCTTGTCAAGCAGAGCCCTCTTCTCCGATGCAATGTTCTCCCAAATCTGGTCTGGAGCCCCCGAGACCAGTAGGCACCGGTCTCAACCACTGGTACCCACTTGCTTGGCCGTTCCTCTTCTCTGGTCCCGAGTGGTCCAGGTGCTAGGCATCGAACTGTACCAATTCACATGCCTTCGCCAAGGAACGGAGGTGATGAAGACATTGCTGGCAGTGGAAAATCATCCCGAAGGGGTGACCCAATGAGTAGGAGATCTTTTTGTCTCTCAAGAAAGCCGTGTCTGGGCGAAATGTCCTCCTCTTCTGGAGGGTAGAAGCTGCGAGGTCCTGAAGCAATTGCTGGGTATGCCCCCGGGACACTATTGGCGATGACGACCTAGCCACCCACAGGGTCCACTCCTTTAGGGTGCAGTTAAGTACACAAGCTCAGATGTCCGCTGCCTGGGGCTGCCCAGGGCCACCACGGCCCACTCTGAGTTCTGTCCGGGTGAATCTTGACTGCCAGCGTGTCTCCCAGAATCTGGGCTAACAGATCTGCCGTGTAGGCTTCAACAACCCCTTTCTTCGCTTCCCGCGGGGCCTCATTAACGCAGATGTTATTCAGCCTGAAGCGGTTCTCGTGTTCCTCCGAATGGGCCTGCAGGTCCAGTTGCTTGTCTGGATCCACGTGCCGGGCCGCTCCCTCCATCAGAAGCCTCCCCTGGCTCTCAAGGGGTCAGCCCAAGGCCTCCTCCGACTGCTCCGGTCACAGTCCCTGGAGGAGGGCTCGACCCGCTCCTCGTCAGGAGTCTGCCTTCGTTGTGCTCTACGACTCTGGGTTGACAACTGCAGGATTCAGCCACTCTCTCGACTGCTCTGTGCACTTTGCTCTAAGTCCCCGCCACTGCTAATCCGAGTTGGCGGAGAGGCCAGGTGGTACCGAGGATGGAGAGACCGAGTTCCACGTCCTACTCGGTCGCCATCTTGGCTACGACTCCCAGCATGACCGTACGTTAAGGATCAAATTGGCAGTTTCTTTCTCACTTAATTTAGATTAGTTTGCAGGAACTCCCACACTATGCTGTTTCCATTCTTCCATTGTCCATGCACATTTGTCCTTTAGAGTAGGCGATGTGTCCATGACTTGAGTGAAATGGTATATTTCTATGACCCTGAGATTTACCTTCAATTAAAGGAAGAACTTGGGGAGGACAGTATTGGTCTGTGTTGGGCCACATTCATGTCAAGTTATGGATGAAGCACACATTGTTGTGCTTCAACTGGATATTCAAATTCTATGTGCTTCTCCTCTCCCTTTTAAGAAGGTTTAACATTGAAGTATTTCTTTAGGTTGAGCCTAATGGACAGCACAAGCCATCTGGTTGTAAAAGATCTGTTGTGAACCTGGAGCTTATCCTTTGCTTACCATAGGTTGGCTTCAATGTCACACTCATTTGCTTGCTTCTTTTTCGATGACTTTCTCTTGTGTTTTTCCTCCCTCTGGAGCACAGCCTTTTCGAAGTCATTTTGATTGGATGACGTGTGTCCTACCTCTGCTCACATTCAGGGAAGTACATTTTTCTTTGTCCTTTAGCACTCCATGAGAGTGCATGTCTTTCAAGCTCTCCCTTGTGTGATGCATCCCTCACTCAAACCCTCCCTCACCAACGCTTTGTTGCTCCCCTCCCATCCCGGCTTCTCTATTTCTCTGTAAAGCACATATATACCTAAGGGGTCTACCCAACTCACCCTCCTATATCTGGGTATAAAATACAATCATGTGTAGAAGAACAATGATACGGAGGAATTAACATATTATTTTTATTATATTGAAGGAAACATTCAATTACCCTCACTTTAGTCTTTAATTCTTGCAAAACTATTACCTGAATTAACGTAATGTACACATACACAATAGGACTGATCTTCAAACAAACAAAATAACAATCAGTTGTACAACAAGCATTTGCAATGCAATAGGTCTCGCATTAGGAAAGTTTGAGCACTTGGTATTGTAAATGACAAATTTTTTATTTATGTGTTGGTTTGGAAAATAGTGAATTGAATAGCTTTGTCATTTACAATGCCAATAGTTTTAACTTTCGCAAATGTGACACCTATAGCATTTGTAATGCAATATGTGTTATATTTACGTGACTTAGATGTATTGATATTACAAATAAAAATGGCATTTATTTTTTTAATAATTAATACTTAAACGTTATTGTAATTTATAATGGTGGCAATAGCTTTTGTAAATAACTTTTGTGAAGATTATGTTAATTGTATTTTATTGTGATGAAAATCCAAGAACAGAAGTGAACTATTAACATATTTTTGTGACATTTGTAATGAAGCTTCAAACATTGAGAGAACATATTTGAACCAGTTGTTGAATGGTTGCAAAGATTGATGCTGTAGTGGCGCGGAGTGATGTTGTGGTGGCGACAAGTGATGCTGTGGCGTTCAGTGATGCTGTGGTAGCGCATAGTGATGTTGTGGTACCCCTGAGTGATGCTCTAGTGGTGCTGAGTGATGCTGTGGTGATGCGATAGATAGAGTGAGTGCGATAGATAGATAGAGGGAGGACGATAGGTAGAGTGAGGGCGATAGATAGATAGAGTGAGGGCGATAGAAAGATAGATAGATAGATAGATAGATAGATAGATAGATAGATAGATAGATAGATAGATAGATAGATAGATAGATAGATAGATAGATAGATAGATAGAGTGAGGGTGATAGAGAGATAGATAGAAGGGTGATAGATAGATAGACAGATAGATAAAGTGTATTTTTGTTGCATTGAGCAGAGTGTAAGTATGAGGCATGTAATTATATGGCACTGAGTGGTAATATGGGGAGTGTATATTGTATTCAGTAGAGTGTAATTGTGTGCCGTGTAATTGTGTGGCACTGAGTGATAATATGGGGAGTGTGTGTTGCATTCAGTAGAGTGCAATTATGTGGTGTGTAGTTATGTGGCACTGAGTGGTATTGTGTGGAGTGTGTGTTGCATTCAGTAGAGTGTAATTATGTGGTGTGTAATTATGTGGCACTGAGAGGTATTGTGTGGAGTGTCTGTTGCAATGAGTGCAGTGTAATTATGTGGCGTGTAATTATGTGGCACTGAGTGGTATTTGGAGTGTATGTTGCATTGAGTGCAGTGTAAATATGTGGAGTGTAAATATGTGGCACTGAGTGGTATTTGAAATGTACGTTGCATTGAGTGCAGAGTAATTATGTGGAGTTTAATTATGTGGCACTGAGTGGTATTTGGAGTGTATGTTGCATTCAGTTCAGTGTAATTATGTGGCGTGTAATTATGTGGCACTCAGTGGTATTTGGAGTGTATGTTGCATTGAGCGCAGTGTAATTATGTTGCATATACCTATGTGGCACTGAGAGGTATTTGGAGTGTAGGTTGCATTGAGTGCTGTGTAATTATGTAGCATATAATTATGTGGCACTGAGTGGTATTGTGTGGAGTGTGTGTTGCATTTAGTAGAGTGTAATTATGTGGCTCTGAGTGGAATTTGGAGTGTATGTTGCATTGAGTGCAGTGTAATTATGTGGCGTGTAACTATGTGGCACTGAGTGTTATTTGGAGTGTATATTGCATTGAGTGCAGAGTAATTATGTGGTGTGTAATTATGTGGCACTGAGAGGTATTTGGAGTGTATGTTGCGTTGAGCGCAGTGCAATTATGAAGCATATAATTATGTGGCACTGAGTGGTATTGTGTGGAGTGTCTGTTGCATTGAGTGCAGTGTAATTATGTGGCGTGTAATTATGTGGCACTGAGTGGTATTTGGAGTGTATGTTGCGTTGAGTGCAGTGTAATTATGTAGCATATAATTATGTAGCACTGAGTGGTATTGTGCGGAGTGTATGTTGTATTCAGTAGAGTGTAATTATGTGGCACTGAGTGGTATTTGGAGTGTACGTTGCATTGTGTGCAGTGTAATTATGTTGCATATAACTATGTGGCACTGAGTGGTATTGTGTGGAGTGTCTGTTGCATTGAGTGCAGTGTAAATATGTGGCGTGTAATTATGTGGCACTGAGTGGTATTTGGAGTGTATGTTGCATTGAGTGCAGTGTAATTATGTGGCGTGTAATTATGTGGCACTGAGTGGTATTTGGAGTGTATGTTGCGTTGAGCGCAGTGTAATTATATAGCATATAATTATGTGGCACTGAGTGGTATTGTGTGGAGTGTATGTTGTATTCAGTAGAGTGTAATTATGTGGTGTGTAATTATGTGGCACTGAGTGGTATTTGGAGTGTATGTTGCATTGTGTGCAGTGTAATTATGTTGCATATAACTATGTGGCACTGAGTGGTATTGTGTGGAGTGTCTGTTGCATTAAGTGCAGTGTAATTATGTAGCATATAATTATGTGGCACTGAGTGGTATTGTGTGGAGTGTATGTTGTATTCAGTAGAGTGTAATTATGTGGTGTGTAATTATGTGGCACTGAGAGGTATTTGAAGTGTATGTTGCGTTGAGCGCAGTGCAATTATGAAGCATATAATTATGTGGCACTGAGTGGTATTGTGTGTAGTATCTGTTGCATTGAGTGCAGTGTAATTATGTGGCGTGTAATTATGTGGCACTGAGTGGTATTTGGAGTGTATGTTGCATTGAGTGCAGTGTAAATATGTGGCACTGAGTGGTATTTGAAATGTAGGTTGCATTGAGTGCAGAGTAATTATGTAGAGTTTCATTATGTGGCACTGAGTGGTATTTGGAGTGCATGTTGCATTCAGTACAGTGTAATTATGTGGCGTGTAATTATGTGGCACTGAGTGGTATTTGGAGTGTATGTTGCGTTGAGCGCAGTGTAATCATGTTGCATATAACTATTTGGCACTGAGAGGTATTTGGAGTGTATGTTGCATTGAGTGCTGTGTAATTATGTAGCATATAATTATGTGGCACTGAGTGGTATTGTGTGGAGTGTGTGTTGCATTCAGTAGGTTGTAATTATGTGGCATGTAATTATGTGGTACTGAGTGGTATTTGGAGTGTATGTTGCATTGAGTGCAGTGTTATTATGTGGCGTGTAACTATGTGGCACTGAGTGTTATTTGGAGTGTATTTTGCATTGAGTGCAGTGTAATTATGTGGCATGTAATTATGTGGCACTGAGTGGTATTTGGAGTGTATGTTGCGGTGAGCGCAGTGTAATTATGAAGCATATAATTATGTGGCACTGAGTGGTATTGTGTGAGGAGTATATGTTGTATTCAGTAGAATGTAATTGTGTGGCGTGTAATTATGTGGCACTGAGTGGTATTGTGTGGAGTGTGTGTTGCATTTAGTAGAGTGTGATTATGTGGTGTGTAATTATGTGGCACTGAGGGGTATTGCGTGGAGTGTCTGTTGCATTGAGTGCAGTGAAATTATGTGGCGCGTAACTATGTGGCACTGAGTGTTATTTGAAGTGTATATTGCATTGAGTGCAGTGTAATTATGTGGCGTGTAATTATGTGGCACTGAGTGGTATTTGGAGTGTATGTTGCGTTGAGCGCAGTGTAATTATGAAGCATATAATTATGTGGCACTGAGTGGTATTGTGTGGAGTGTAATTATGTGGCACTGAGTGGTATTGTGTGGAGTGTGTGTTGCATTTAGTAGAGTGTGATTATGTGGTGTGTAATTGTGTGGCACTGAGGGGTATTGCGTGGAGTGTCTGTTGCATTGAGTGCAGTGTAATTATGTGGCGCCTAACTATGTGGCACTGAGTGTTATTTGAAGTGTATATTGCATTGAGTGCAGTGTAATTATGTGGCGTGTAAATATGTGGCACTGAGTGGTATTTGGAGTGTCTGTTGCATTGAGTGCAGTGTAATTATGTGGCGTGTAAATATGTGGCACTGAGTCGTATTTGGAGTGTATGTTGCACTGAGTGCAGTGTAATTATGTGGCGTGTAATTATGTGGCACTGAGTGGTATTTGGAGTGTATGTTGCGTTGAGTGCAGTGTAATTATGTAGCATATAATTATGTGGCACTGAGTGGTATTGTGTGGAGTGTATGTTGTATTCAGTAGAGTGTAATTATGTGGTGTGTAATTATGTGGCACTGAGTAGTATTTGGAGGGTATGTGGCATTGTGTGCAGTGTAATTATGTTGCATATAACTATGTGACACTGAGAGGTATTTGGAGTGTATGTTACATTGAGTGCTGTGTAATTATGTAGCATATAATTATGTGGCACTGAGTGGTATTGTGTGGAGTGTGTGTTGCATTCAGTAGAGTGTAATTATGTGGTGTGTAATTATGTGGCACTGAGTGGAATTTGGAGTGTATGATGCATTGAGTGCAGTGTAATTATGTAGCATGTAATTATGTGGTATTGTGTGGAGTGTATGTTGCATTCAGTAGGGTGTAATTATGTGGCGTGTAATTATGTGGTACTGAGTGGTATTTGGAGTGTATGTTGCATTGAGTGCAGTGTAATTATGTGGCGTGTAACTATGTGGCACTGAGTGTTATTTGGAGTGTATGTTGCATTGAGTGCTGTGTAATTATGTCGCATATAATTATGTGGCACTGAGTGGTATTGTGTGGAGTGTGTGTTGCATTCAGTAGAGTGTAATTATGTGGTGTTTAATTATGTGGCTCTGAGTGGAATTTGGAGTGTATGTTGCATTGAGTGCAGTGTAATTATGTAGCATATAATTATGTGGCACTGAGTGGTATTGTGTGGAGTGTGTGTTGCATTCAGTAGGGTATAATTATGTGGTGTGTAATTATGTGGTACTGAGTGGTATTTGGAGTGTATGTTGCATTGAGTGCAGTGTTATTATGTGGCGTGTAACTATGTGGCACTGAGTGTTATTTGGAGTGTATGTTGCATTAAGTGCAGTGTAATTATGTGGCATGTAATTATGTGGCACTGAGTGGTATTTGGAGTGTATGTTGCAGTGTGCACAGTGTAATTATGAAGCATATAATTATGTGGCACTGAGTGGTATTGTGTGGGGAGTATATGTTGTATTCAGTAGAGTGTAATTGTGTGGCAAGTAATTATGTGGCACTGAGTGGTATTGTGTGAAGTGTGTGTTGCATTTAGTAGAATGTAATTATGTGGTGTGTAAATATGTGGCACTGAGTGGTATTTGGAGTGTCTGTTGCATTGAGTGCAGTGTAATTATGTGGCGTGTAAATATGTGGCACTGAGTCGTATTTGGAAAGTACGTTGCATTGAGTGCAGAGTAATTATGTGGAGTTTAATTATGTGGCACTGAGTGGTATTTGGAGTGTATGTTGCCTTGAGTGCAGTGTAATTATGTGGCGTGTAATTATGTGGCACTGAGTGGTATTTGGAGTGTATGTTGCGTTGAGCGCAGTGTAATTATGAAGCATATAATTATGTGGCACTGAGTGGTATTGTGTGGAGTGTCTGTTGCATTGAGTGCAGTGTAATTATGTGGCGTGTAAATATGTGGCACTGAGTGGTATTTGGAGTGTCTGTTGCATTGAGTGCAGTGTAATTATGTGGCGTGTAAATATGTGGCACTGAGTCGTATTTGGAAAGTACGTTGCATTGAGTGCAGAGTAATTATGTGGAGTTTAATTATGTGGCACTGAGTGGTATTTGGAGTGTATGTTGCCTTGAGTGCAGTGTAATTATGTGGCGTGTAATTATGTGGCACTGAGTGGTATTTGGAGTGTATGTTGCGTTGAGTGCAGTGTAATTATGTAGCATATAATTATATGGCACTGAGTGGTATTGTGTGGAGTGTATGTTGTATTCAGTAGAGTGTAATTATGTGGTGTGTAATTATGTGGCACTGAGTAGTATTTGGAGTGTATGTTGCATTGTGTGCAGTGTAATTATGTTGCATATAACTATGTGACACTGAGAGGTATTTGGAGTGTATGTTGCATTGAGTGCTGTGTAAATATGTAGCATATAATTATGTGGCACTGAGTGGTATTGTGTGGAGTGTGTGTTGCATTAAGTAGAGTGTAATTATGTGGTGTTTAATTATGTGGCACTGAGTGGAATTTGGAGTGTATGATGCATTGAGTGCAGTGTAAATATGTAGCATATAATTATGTGGTATTGTGTGGAGTGTATGTTTCATTCAGTAGGGTGTAATTATGTGGCGTCTAATTATGTGGTACTAAGTGGTATTTGGAGTGTATGTTGCATTGAGTGCATTGTAATTATGTGGCGTGTAACTATGTGGCACTGAGTGTTATTTGGAGTGTATGTTGCATTGAGTGCAGTGTTATTATGTGGCGTGTAATTATGTGGCACTGAGTGGTATTTGGAGTGTATGTTGCGGTGAGCGCAGTGTAATTATGAAGCATATAATAATGTGGCACTGAGTGGTATTGTGTGGGGAGTGTATGTTGTATTCAGTAGAGTGTAATTGTGTGGCGTGTAATTATGTGGCACTGAGTGGTATTGTTTGTAGTGTATGTTGCATGAGTGCAGTGTAATTATGCAGCATATAATTATGTAGCACTGAGTGGTATTGTGTGGAGTGTCTGTTGCATTCAGTAGAGTGTAATTATGTGGTGTGTAATTATGGGGCACTGAGTGGTATTTGGAGTGTATGTTGCGTTGAGTGCAGTGTAATTATGTAGCATATAATTATGTAGCACTGAGTGGTATTGTGCGGAGTGTATGTTGTATTCAGTAGAGTGTAATTATGTGGCACTGAGTGGTATTTGGAGTGTATGTTGCATTGTGTGCAGTGTAATTATGTTGCATATAACTATGTGGCACTGAGTGGTATTGTGTGGAGTGTCTGTTGCATTGAGTGCAGTGTAAATATGTGGCGTGTAATTATGTGGCACTGAGTGGTATTTGGAGTGTATGTTGCATTGAGTGCAGTGTAATTATGTGGCGTGTAATTATGTGGCACTGAGTGGTATTTGTAGTGTATGTTGCGTTGAGTGCAGTGTAATTATATAGCATATAATTATGTGGCACTGAGTGGTATTGTGTGGAGTGTATGTTGTATTCAGTAGAGTGTAATTATGTGGTGTGTAATTATGTGGCACTGAGTGGTATTTGGAGTGTATGTTGCATTGTGTGCAGTGTAATTATGTTGCATATAACTATGTGGCACTGAGTGGTATTGTGTGGAGTGTCTGTTGCATTAAGTGCAGTGTAATTATGTAGCATATAATTATGTGGCACTGAGTGGTATTGTGTGGAGTGTATGTTGTATTCAGTAGAGTGTAATTATGTGGTGTGTAATTATGTGGCACTGAGAGGTATTTGAAGTGTATGTTGCTTTGAGCGCAGTGCAATTATGAAGCATATAATTATGTGGCACTGAGTGGTATTGTGTGTAGTATCTGTTGCATTGAGTGCAGTGTAATTATGTGGCGTGTAATTATGTGGCACTGAGTGGTATTTGGAGTGTATGTTGCATTGAGTGCAGTGTAAATATGTGGCACTGAGTGGTATTTGAAATGTAGGTTGCATTGAGTGCAGAGTAATTATGTAGAGTTTCATTATGTGGCACTGAGTGGTATTTGAAGTGCATGTTGCATTCAGTACAGTGTAATTATGTGGCGTGTAATTATGTGGCACTGAGTGGTATTTGGAGTGTATGTTGCGTTGAGCGCAGTGTAATCATGTTGCATATAACTATTTGGGACTGAGAGGTATTTGGAGTGTATGTTGCATTGAGTGCTGTGTAATTATGTAGCATATAATTATGTGGCACTGAGTGGTATTGTGTGGAGTGTGTGTTGCATTCAGTAGGTTGTAATTATGTGGCATGTAATTATGTGGTACTGAGTGGTATTTGGAGTGTATGTTGCATTGAGTGCAGTGTTATTATGTGGCGTGTAACTATGTGGCACTGAGTGTTATTTGGAGTGTATTTTGCATTGAGTGCAGTGTAATTATGTGGCATGTAATTATGTGGCACTGAGTGGTATTTGGAGTGTATGTTGCGGTGAGCGCAGTGTAATTATGAAGCATATAATTATGTGGCACTGAGTGGTATTGTGTGAGGAGTATATGTTGTATTCAGTAGAATGTAATTGTGTGGCGTGTAATTATGTGGCACTGAGTGGTATTGTGTGGAGTGTGTGTTGCATTTAGTAGAGTGTGATTATGTGGTGTGTAATTATGTGGCACTGAGGGGTATTGCGTGGAGTGTCTGTTGCATTGAGTGCAGTGTAATTATGTGGCGCGTAATTATGTGGCACTGAGTGGTATTTGGAGTGTATGTTGCGTTGAGCGCAGTGTAATTATGAAGCATATAATTATGTGGCACTGAGTGGTATTGTGTGGAGTGTAATTATGTGGCACTGAGTGGTATTGTGTGGAGTGTGTGTTGCATTTAGTAGAGTGTGATTATGTGGTGTGTAATTGTGTGGCACTGAGGGGTATTGCGTGGAGTGTCTGTTGCATTGAGTGCAGTGTAATTATGTGGCGCCTAAGTATGTGGCACTGAGTGTTATTTGAAGTGTATATTGCATTGAGTGCAGTGTAATTATGTGGCGTGTAAATATGTGGCACTGAGTGGTATTTGGAGTGTCTGTTGCATTGAGTGCAGTGTAATTATGTGGCGTGTAAATATGTGGCACTGAGTCGTATTTGGAGTGTATGTTGCCTTGAGTGCAGTGTAATTATGTGGCGTGTAATTATGTGGCACTGAGTGGTATTTGGAGTGTATGTTGCGTTGAGTGCAGTGTAATTATGTAGCATATAATTATGTGGCACTGAGTGGTATTGTGTGGAGTGTATGTTGTATTCAGTAGAGTGTAATTATGTGGTGTGTAATTATGTGGCACTGAGTAGTATTTGGAGGGTATGTGGCATTGTGTGCAGTGTAATTATGTTGCATATAACTATGTGACAATGAGAGGTATTTGGAGTTAATGTTGCATTGAGTGCTGTGTAATTATGTAGCATATAATTATGTGGCACTGAGTGGTATTGTGTGGAGTGTGTGTTGCATTCAGTAGAGTGTAATTATGTGGTGTGTAATTATGTGGCACTGAGTGGAATTTGGAGTGTATGATGCATTGAGTGCAGTGTAATTATGTAGCATGTAATTATGTGGTATTGTGTGGAGTGTATGTTGCATTCAGTAGGGTGTAATTATGTGGCGTGTAATTATGTGGTACTGAGTGGTATTTGGAGTGTATGTTGCATTGAGTGCAGTGTAATTATGTGGCGTGTAACTATGTGGCACTGAGTGTTATTTGGAGTGTATGTTGCATTGAGTGCTGTGTAATTATGTAGCATATAATTATGTGGCACTGAGTGGTATTGTGTGGAGTGTGTGTTGCATTCAGTAGAGTGTAATTATGTGGTGTTTAATTATGTGGCTCTGAGTGGAATTTGGAGTGTATGTTGCATTGAGTGCAGTGTAATTATGTAGCATATAATTATGTGGCACTGAGTGGTATTGTGTGGAGTGTGTGTTGCATTCAGTAGGGTATAATTATGTGGCGTGTAATTATGTGGTACTGAGTGGTATTTGGAGTGTATGTTGCATTGAGTGCAGTGTTATTATGTGGCGTGTAACTATGTGGCACTGAGTGTTATTTGGAGTGTATGTTGCATTGAGTGCAGTGTAATTATGTGGCATGTAATTATGTGGCACTGAGTGGTATTTGGAGTGTATGTTGCAGTGTGCACAGTGTAATTATGAAGCATATAATTATGTGGCACTGAGTGGTATTGTGTGGGGAGTATATGTTGTATTCAGTAGAGTGTAATTGTGTGGCATGTAATTATGTGGCACTGAGTGGTATTGTGTGAAGTGTGTGTTGCATTTAGTAGAGTGTAATTATGTGGTGTGTAATTATGTGGCACTGAGGGGTATTGCGTGGAGTGTCTGTTGCATTGAGTGCAGTGTAATTATGTGGCGCGTAACTATGTGGCACTGAGTGTTATTTGAAGTGTATATTGCATTGAGTGCAGTGTAATTATGTGGCGTGTAATTATGTGGCGCTGAGTGGTATTTGGAGTGTATGTTGCGTTGAGCGCAGTGTAATTATGAAGCATATAATTATGTGGCACTGAGTGGTATTGTGTGGAGTGTCTGTTGCATTGAGTGCAGTGTAATTATGTGGCGTGTAAATATGTGGCACTGAGTGGTATTTGGAGTGTCTGTTGCATTGAGTGCAGTGTAATTATGTGGAGTTTAATTATGTGGCACTGAGTGGTATTTGGGGTGTATGTTGCCTTGAGTGCAGTGTAATTATGTGGCGTGTAATTATGTGGCACTGAGTGGTATTTGGAGTGTATGTTGCGTTGAGTGCAGTGTAATTATGTAGCATATAATTATGTGGCACTGAGTGGTATTGTGTGGAGTGTATGTTGTATTCAGTAGAGTGTAATTATGTGGTGTGTAATTATGTGGCACTGAGTAGTATTTGGAGTGTATGTTGCATTGTGTGCAGTGTAATTATGTTGCATATAACTATGTGACACTGAGAGGTATTTGAAGTGTATGTTGCATTGAGTGCTGTGTAAATATGTAGCATATAATTATGTGGCACTGAGTGGTATTGTGTGGAGTGTGTGTTGCATTAAGTAGAGTGTAATTATGTGGTGTTTAATTATGTGGCACTGAGTGGAATTTGGAGTGTATGATGCATTGAGTGCAGTGTAAATATGTAGCATATAATTATGTGGTATTGTGTGGAGTGTATGTTTCATTCAGTAGGGTGTAATTATGTGGCGTCTAATTATGTGGTACTAAGTGGTATTTGGAGTGTATGTTGCATTGAGTGCAGTGTAATTATGTGGCGTGTAACTATGTGGCACTGAGTGTTATTTGGAGTGTATGTTGCATTGAGTGCAGTGTTATTATGTGGCGTGTAATTATGTGGCACTGAGTGGTATTTGGAGTGTATGTTGCGGTGAGCGCAGTGTAATTATGAAGCATATAATTATGTGGCACTGAGTGGTATTGTGTGGGGAGTGTATGTTGTATTCAGTAGAGTGTAATTGTGTGGCGTGTAATTATGTGGCACTGAGTGGTATTGTTTGTAGTGTATGTTGCATGAGTGCAGTGTAATTATGCAGCATATAATTATGTAGCACTGAGTGGTATTGTGTGGAGTGTCTGTTGCATTCAGTAGAGTGTAATTATGTGGTGTGTAATTATGGGGCACTGAGTGGTATTTGGAGCGTATGTTGCATTGTGTGCAGTGTAATTATGTTGCATATAACTATGTAGCACTGAGTGGTATTTGGAATGCATGTTGCATTGAGTTCAGTGTAATTATGTGGCGTGTAATTATATGGCACTGAGTGGTATTTGGAATGTATGTTGCATTGAGTGCAGTGTAATTATGTGGAGTGAAATTATGTGGCACTGAGTGGTATTTGAAGTGTATGTGCATTGAGTGCAGTGTAATTATGTGGCAGTGAGCGGTATTTGGAGTGTATGTTCCATTGGTGAGTGTGTGAGGGTGCTGAGTGTGAGGGAATGGTGGCATGCTGCGCTTTAGATGAATATGTTTAAAAGTAAAGTGTGCCATACTGCGATTGCTACAATAGTTAATTGTGGATGCGTTAACAATTGATGTGTGCACTGATGGCTGGTGGTGTGTGTGCCTGTAGAAATGGTGCACTGATGGCTGGTGGTGTGTGTGCCTGGTGAAAGTGTGCACTGACGGCTGGTGGTGTGTGGGCCTGGTCGGCTGGTGGTGTGTGTGCCTGGTGGAAGCGTGCACTGATGGCTGGTGGTGTGTGTGCCTGGTGAAAGCGTGCACTGATGGCTGGCGGTGTGTGTGTGTGTGTGCCTGGTGAAAGCGTGCACTGACGGCTGGTGGTGTGTGCCTGGTGAAAGCGTGCACTGACGGCTGATGGTGTCTGTGCCCGGTGAAAGTGTGCACTGACGGCCAGTGTTGTGTATGCCTGGTGAAAACATGCACTGATGGCTGGTGGTGTTTGTGTGCCTTTTGAAAGCATGCACTGATGGCTGGTGCTGTGTGTGTGTCTGGCCGGCTGGTGATGTGTTTGCCTGGTGGAAGCATGCACTGATGGCTGGTGGTGTGTGCCTGGTGAAAGCGCGCACTGACGGCTGGTGGTGTGTGTGCCTGCTTAAAGCTTGCACTGACATCTGGTGGTGTGAGGCTGGAGGAATTGTGCACCGACGTCTGGTGCTGTGTGCCTGGTGGAAGCGTGCACTGAGGGCTGGTGGTGTTTGTGCCCGGTGAAAGCGTGCACTGATGACTGGTGGTGTGTGTGTGTGCCTGGTGAAATCGTGCACTTACGGCCGGTGGTGTGTATGCCTGGTGAAAGCGTGCACTGATGGCTGATGGTGTGTGTGTGTGTGTGTGCCTGGTTAAAGCGTGCACTGACGGCTGGTGTTGTGTGCCTGGTGAAAGCATGCACTGAAGACTGATGGTGTCTGTGCCTGGTGAGAGTGTGCACTGATGGCTGATGGTGTGTGTGCCTGGTGAAAGTGTGCACTGACAGCTGGTGGTGTGTGCCTGGTGAAAGCGTGCACTGACGGCTGGTGGTGTGTGTGTGCCTGGTGAAAGCATGCACTGATGGCTGGTTCTGTGTGCCTGGTGAAGCGTGCACTGACGCCTGATGGTGTGTATGCCTGGTGAAAGTGTGCACTGACGGCTGGTGGTGTGTGCCTGGTGAAAGTGTGCACTGACGGCTGGTGGTGTGTGTGTGCCTGGTGAAAGTGTGCACTGATGTCTGGTGGTGTGTGTCTGCCTGGTGAAAGCGTGCACTGATGTCTAGTGGTGTTTGTGGCTGGTGAAAGCATGCACTGACGACTGATGGTGTCTGTGCCTGGTGAAAGCGTGCACTGACGGCTGGTGGTGTGCGTGCCTGGTGAAAGCATGCACAGACGGCTGGTGGGGTTTGTGCCTGGTGAAAGTGTGCACTGATGACTGATGGTGTCTGTGCCTGGTGAAAGTGTGCACTGACAGCTGGTGGTGTGTATGCCTGGTGAAAGCGTGCACTGACGGCTGGTGGGGTGTGTGCCTGGTGAAAGTGTGCACTGATGGCTGGTGGTGTGTGTGCCTGGTGAAAGCGTGCACTGACGTCTGGTGGTGTGTGTCTGCCTGGTGAAAGCGTGCACTGATGTCTGGTGGTGTTTGTGGCTGGTGAAAGCGTGCACTGATGTCTGGTGGTGTCTGTGCCTGGTGAAAGTGTGCACTGACGGCAGGTGGTGTGCATGCCTGGTGAAAGCATGCACAGATGGCTGGTGGAGTTTGTGCCTGGTGAAAGCATGCACTGACGACTGATGGTGTCTGTGCCTGGTGAAAGTGTGCAATGACGACTGGTGGTGTGTATGCCTGGTGAAAGCGTGCACTGATGGCTGGTGGGGTGTGTGCCTGGTGAAAGCGTGCACTGATGGCTGGTGGTGTGTGTGCCTGGTTAAAGCGTGCACTGACGGCTGGTGCTCTGTGCCTGGTGAAAGCGTGCACTGACGGCTGGTGGTGTTTGTGTCAGGTGAAAGTGTGCACTGAAGGCTGGTGGTGTTTGTGTCCGGTGAAAGCGTGCACTGATGTCTGGTGGTGTGTGTGCGTGGAGATCTGTGCCCTTAATTGGCGAAGAAATGCAGTTTCATACTTTGGTATTTCCGCTCTATAAAGACACCACATATTAGATGTTGTGTTGCCTGTACTTTGAAGGAAGTTAAAGAAATTACCCTAGGTACCTTCCCAAAATCCGAACTGTCATTAGTTTTCCTATCCCACAAGAAGCCACAGCAGACACTGGAGAGAAAGTGGCACAGACCAGCATTTGAAAGTGATCAGCGAAAGATCGTCAGGGTCCTTATCTAGAAGGGAAGCTCGGCTTGTAGTTCAACAACAGCCATTAAGCATGCTGGAGTGTGACTGCACAGATTGTGTGTCAGTGGTATAATATAACGGCCGCACGGCCGCCAGGCGCTTTCTGTGCCCTAATTCAGTTACAGTGCGCATACTTTTGCCAATTCCTCTAGGGTAGCGTCTCTAGCCACTATTAACCATTGTCTTTTCAATCAATGTGACAGTCATTTGTTGGACAGGCCACATGAAGGGCCACTCTCCCCCGGCCCGACCAGGCCCGAGCCCGGTCACGCAGGTACCACACACCACCATTACACGTCCTCCGTCCCCTCCGGGACCCCTACCCTCGAACATGTCGACCTCGTGGGCCTGATCCACTGCCGGCCTGCGCGCCCATCCTGGGCGCCATCTTGGACACTCCACCACGAGGCCGCCTGGCCCCAGATCGACCTCAACCCTGGGCCTGGCCAGGTCTCAGACATCCCGGCACCACCATCCACCCAGGAGGTGAGCGGGCTACTTGGCAAGTCACTGGGGGAAAGAGGTGTCGATGGCTCTCCCCCGCCAGGTGCCGCTCGCCCATCGCCTCCCCGGGCGCTGGCTCCACCCCCCTGCTGGGTGTCTGGACTCCCTCATCCCGGACCTCCCGACCTCCAAGTGCGAGGGTCCGGACATCAAAGGGCACCAGCCCTATAACTGGGGCAGCCCCAGAGCAGGAAGGCAGTTGTATCTTGGAGTCGAGAGACGCAGAGAAGAACTCATCCTTGACGGACTACTGGCGCTGCCATAGCTCTGTCTCGTGCACCATCGTCTTGCCTGCTGGCGCTGCCGCAACCTTCGTAACCTTCATATCCTTCATCGTCGTCGGGACCTGCCGGCGTGGCCGCGGACCGTTTGCATTCGCCATCTTCATCGGGACCTGCTGGCTCCGCCGCGGACCGTCGTTTCCTTCGTCCATCTCGGGACCTGCTGGCTCCGCCGCGGCCCGATCATCTAGAACGCCGAGCTCGAGGATTGAGAGCTAGTTTCATCTTTTGGTAACAAGACTGTCCCGCTACCCTTTTCCCAAGCCAGAGACCAGAACCGAGGGGACCCCTGAGTCCAGACCTCCTTGTACCATTCCATCGTAACCTTAAAGAATTGCCTATAAAATCTCGTTGAACTTTACCCTTGTGTGGTGTCCGTCTGTGGGGGGGAAGTTACTTGTCTGTACGATCGCTGGAGACGGCTCTCCCCGGAGACCTCTCCCCTTATCCTCGGCCGACCCTCCCGGTCCGTCTAACATAATTGTATAGTGCGCACATTTCCAATTGCATTTTGATGTTGCTGGGGAACTGGGTTCGAGTCTCGACAATGACGCTGACCATCCTGTGATTCTGGGCAAATCACTTAATCTCCCCGTGCCTAACAAAAATGAATGTGTCCTCATGTAATGCCAACGGTGCTATGTAAAGCGTTCTGATACCAGATTCGGGTGAACTTCTCGCTTTATAAAGCTCTGTAAAATAAAAATAAAATACATAATGCAAAATGGTTGTTGGGAAATGTAGTTTCTCTTTTTCAATGTGCTAGTTTGCATTGTGCACGTTTAATGGTGCCACATAGCAGTTAACTGGAAAATCTAACCTTGAGCAGCACAAATAACTTCAGCGCGAGGAGCATTGTAGAAATTTAGTTCTGGTCACAAAATCCTTTTTGAGGGCTGGAAAGTATAACAGGGTGGGGGTATTGAGACGTTTTGATAACCAGCATAGGATTAAAAGCTTTGAGACAATGGAGGGCACTCAACCATGGAAGGCAATTAGAGACAGTGCGCGAGGGGTGGGTGGGCAGTGGAGCAGCAGCCTTTGATGTGGTGTGCGAGGCGGATGGGGGTGGGGGGCAGGGGAGCGAGCGAGTATGCTGCTATAATTGCTGATGTGACTTACCCAAGTACTGGACACAAGCCCTATTCCCACCATGAGGGCACATCTGGTGCGCCCCTGCAGGTCACAGAACAGATTGTTGACTTTATGTTTACATGGACAGGCGTAGGCCACTGGGCACACAAAAAGTCAGGGTACAAGTTTCATATACAGCCAGGAACACAGGGCAGGGTTACACCCAAGTATAACAAGTGGCACTGCCAGCTTTGTGACTGGCTGAGCACAGGTCACATGTTTGGAGCGGGTTCTAGGTGTTGCACCATGTTGACCTGGCACATGATTTGTTAATTGGTGGCACTGGTAAAAACAAGAACCAGAATGCAAAGGAAAAAAATCTTGGACAGGATGCGTAATTTATAGGACACCTTAGAGCTTTATAGAACATCCACTGGGTAACCCACACATCATTTCACCAGGAAACAATTTTCCAATTCTGGATTTTGTTTTACCATATCAGTACATTTGGACAGTTGTAGTTTTGGTTTGTTATAATTGAGCTAAGTGGACCAACACACCTGGTAACGATGGTTTGTAAAAGCAAAGTCTAGGTTTACGGATGACATGAAGCATTCATGCCAACAGATCCGATTCTGGCGGGAGACTTCATTTGTAAATTTAAAAGAGGCTTTACCTAGCTTTCTCTAGCCTAAGATTGGCAGTCCTCTAATGCAAGTCAATGGGAAAAATAAATTCCCTCGTTTATATTTTTCATAACCTCCCTCTTTTATGTTAATAAACGTTGTATGCAAGGAGCCATCTAATCACCCTAATGGGCTCATCTCTAAAAGCTATGGGTTTCCTCTCTCCCATCCACTGCCTTCCTCTCGTACCGGCTTCAGTCTCCCACCAGTCCTTGCTGAAAAGACACTCCTGTGAAATACGAGGAGAGGCTGCTAGCTGGACTGTTGAAGAAGGGGCTGACCTTTGAACCTCAGGGACGTTAAAGGAATGACGCTTCTTTTGAAAAGGCCAGGCGGGTCAAAGCAAAGGTTGCTTCGATGGTTGTAGGGAAGCTGAAAGCTGATAAAAATCAGGAAGAAAAAAAATGTGTTCTAAAACATATTTTGTCCTGATTTTTATCAGCTTCCCTACCCCCATCGAGGTTAGGGTGTTAGACCCGCAGTATATTACCAATAGGTTCGCTCCCCACGGTACGTACTAGCCGATTGTAATGTGGTTCTATGGCTACTTACCTATTTCAAGCAAAGGGCCTACAAGTCCCAGCATTCTTAGCGTTATCAAAAGCGGAGTGGCAGAAGGGGGGGTGTGTCACATAACAATTGAGCCATGGAGGGGAAAAAAAGAGTCGGGGTCGAAGTGAGGGTTGGTGCGGGTTGTGTGAAAAAAAGTGGAACTAAAATCGCAGCATGGGAGCGAAACTAACAAGGACCAGCACGAGAACAATGAGATACAAGAATTAATCACTCCCGGCCTGGGGCATGCCGAGTGCGAACACAATGTAACTCGGACGGCAGCACCACTGACTGAGCCTCACATTTTTGCTCAAAAACGCCGCAAATCTGAATTAACTTGTCGATTTCATTGGAGGCTCACGCACCCCGGGACAGCTTTAAAGCACACACCATGGCCTGCACCGATTGTTTGACCGAAGCGTCACACGTTTGGTGCATTAGTCGTTTCAATAGTCACGGTTGCTTGCACCGGGGAATCATCGTCAACAAAAATATGAGATTGTAGCCCACGAAAGCCTACTCAGACGCGCATAGAAGCTATCTGGTCTCTAAATTCAACTAGAGATATAGAAAAATGTTTCGGGCGTGCGCATCTTTTCTGTGTGTTATAGCTACTCAAGGCTAGAAGGAGGAGGGGTGGGGGCTGGCTTGAGGAGGGGAGGGGGCTGGTGGACCTGTTGAACTGCAGAGTTTTAAACTAGAGAGCACCAAAGAAAGCCGAGCCCGGCTCTCAATCCGGAACAAAGGTGGTTTTCGGGTAGAAATCCCTCTCTTCGGGACCACACAGAGGTAAGAACACCGGCGCCCGCTCTTAATAAATGCACAAGTATTCGGGCCTGTACAGTCAAGCTGTTAAGATGTTTTCCGCTCTCAGTGGTTGGCGTGGTTTAGTCCATTCAGAAGGAATTTGGTTCTCTCTCTCTCCATGTAGTTTTTTAATTGTTTTTTAAAATCACCATGGACTTTGTTTGCTCGGTACAAATGGCGGTGGGCTGTGTTTGCTCTGGTGCGTAGCAGGGACAAGTCAGATTTGGTTGGTACCAGGTTCGTTTCTCGGCAATGACGCTGAACATTCAGGTGGGGGGCATATATACTATCAACTTCGTAGAGCAGGGGACGCGAGAGCGGATCCCTTTGAAGTGAAGCTTTCGGCCGCTGGAGAAGTGTGAGCCTGGTTGGGGATGGTGGGGCGAGATGTCAGCGAGTGGGAGGGAACGGGCCAAGCCTGCTTGTGGGGACTGGGAGGAAGGGTGACGAGACGCAGGCCCTGCAGTGAATAATTATGGGAGGAGAGATCCTGGCCTGAGGCAGAGCGCACGATAAGGAGAGGGAGGGGGGTGGGCCGAGTGCAGGAGAAATGCTGCTGGCAGGGGGAAGGCTCGGGCAAGCTCGTGCATGAGGAGCTTGTCACGTGATTCTGTTCTCGTGAACTGTTTGAAATCCGCCTGTTAGGAATTTTCTGGTTTAGCAGTAATAGGTTCGAGTAAACTCGACCTAACCATACAAATGTACATAAAGAAATGTATATACAACACAAACAAAATAAAAACAACTTTATGTTGCATTACCCTGGAATATATTTTCTATAGCTGGTGTCTTCCCACTTTTTTTGGGCGGTCCACTCAGAGATAGTCAAACAAATGTGTGCACAGAGGCAAAATGTGCCCTTTCTATAGCTCTCTTGTGTCATAACCAATATTTTGTATATCACTCAATAATATTAGTGAGGACTCCTCCAAAGTGAATGTCGTCGATGCGGACGTGTTTCAGCCTTTGTGAACTTTTCGCTCTCCTCAGGACTAGGGCAAAGGAACAGTAGTCATAAATCTTCGAGAGGTCATATATGAAATGATAATGACCCCGAACTGCGCCTGGAAAGTGCCTAATGGCGCCTGTATGCAAAGTAACAACCGTTTTCTCAGTTGAAAAGTCAATCTACCGCTGTGAAACAGTTCAGCTGGTGATTACACACTGCCTGCCGGTCAGTCTCGAATAGAAAAGTGCTCTTGGTCCTCCTTCCAAAAGAGCAACGTGTAAAAGCACAGCAAAAGGAATATTTGTGGTGGGGTATACCTAAAGACCAGACTTTAAGTGTTGTTTTTGTTTTATCTCCTGCACTCTACATATTGCATGAGAGCTTTAGCACACAAAGGCTTTTATTGCACTGGTGGATGGGCCAACTGCAGTACTCATTCAGCTGGTATCTAAGCAGAAGTTGTACTTAGCATAACACTTCTCCTGTAGGCTCATAAATCTGCTCCCTGTGCTATTACCAACACCAAGTGGCTAAATCATGCGAAAAGTAAATTAGTCCTTGACAAGCATTTGACTTTTTAAATGCCATTCCATTTATAAAGATTGAAAACATTGAATTAAATGTATATATGTTTTGATACCAGAAGGTATGTGTGCCTTTTACTCCAGTATTTTGATTTTTTTAAATTTTACTTGAAGAAAAAAAAATCTTTATACACCAGCAATGGGGGGCGGGGGGAGGGGGGGAGCAACATCTCGTCACTTGCAATATAAAGGTGAGACCTGCTGTCCTTACCAATGTTTGTTTGACTGTTTTCTGTTACTCTTATGATCCAATCTGTTTTTAAGAGCAGCCATGAGCTCTCTCTTATGTGCATCCTTTAGCTTTTGTCATCTCAATTTCATAAAGTAGTGTTGGTTTTACAGCTGTAGTTTCTCATGTAGGCTGTTGTAATGACTTTTAAAACAAGCATTTGCAATTCAATAGGTCTCGCATTAGGAAAGTTTGAGCTATTGGTCTTGTAAATGACACGTTTTTTATTCATGTGTTGGTTTTGAAAATAGCGAAATTAATGGCTTTGTCATTTACAATGCCAATACTTTTATCTTTTGCAAATGTGACACCTATAGCATTTGTAATGCAACATGTTTAGTATTTACGTGACTTAGATGTATGGATATTACAAATATCAATGGCTTTTATTTTTTTTAAATAATTAATACTTAAATAAAAGTTATTGTAATTTATAATGGCAATAGCTTAAACTTTTGTAAATTACTTTTGTGAAGATTATGTTCAGTGTATTTTATTGTGACGAAAATCCAAGAACAGAAGATAAATATTAACATCTTTTTGTGACATTTGTAATAAAGCTTGAACCATTGAGAGAAAATATTTGAACCAGTTGTTGTTGAATGGTTGCACAGATTGATACTGTGGTGGCGCTGAGTGATGTTGAGGTGGCGAAGAGTGATGCTGTGGCGTTCAGTGATGCTGTGGTGCCCCTGAGTGATGCTGTGGTGCTGCGATAGATAGAGTGAGGGCGATAGATAGATAGATAGATAGATAGCGTGAGGGCGATAGATAGCGTGAGGGCGATAGATAGCACGAGGGCGATAGATAGCACGAGGGCGATAGATAGATAGCGTGAGGGCGATAGATAGATAGCGTGAGGGCGATAGATAGATAGCGTGAGGGCGATAGATAGATAGCGTGAGGGCGATAGATAGATAGCGTGAGGGCGATAGATAGATAGCGTGAGGGCGATAGATAGTGCGAGGGCGATAGATAGATAGCCTGAGGGCGATAGATAGATAGCGTGAGGACGATAGATAGATAGCGTGAGGGCGATAGATAGATAGCGTGAGGGCGATAGATAGAGTGAGGGTGGTAGATGGATAGCGTGAGGGCAATAGATAGATAGCGTGAGGGCGGGCTATAGATAGACAGATAGATAGAGTGCGGGCTATTGAGAGATAGATAGAGTGCAGGATAAAGATAGATAGAGTGCGGGCTATAGATATATAGAGTGCGGGCTATAGATAGATAGAGTGCGGGCTATAGATAGAGTGAGGGCGATAGAAAGAGTGAGGGCAATAGAAAGATAGAGTGAGGACGATAGATAGATAGAGTGAGGGCGACAGATAGATAGAGTGAGGGCGATAGATAGATAGAGTGAGGGCGATAGATAGATAGAGTGAGGCCGATAGATAGATAGATAGAGTGAGGGCGATAGATAGATAGAGTGAGGGCGCTAGATAGATAGAGTGAGGGCGACAGATAGATAGCCTGAGGGCGATAGATAGATAGCCTGAGGGCGATAGATAGATAGCCTGAGGGCGATAGATGGATAGCTTGAGGGCGATAGATGGATAGCTTGAGGGCGATAGATGGATAGCTTGAGGGCGATAGATGGATAGCGTGAGGGCGATAGATAGATAGCGTGAGGGCGATAGATAGATAGAGTGAGGGCGATAGATAGAGTGAGGGCGATAGATAGATAGAGTGAGGGCGATAGATGGATAGAGTGAGGGCGGTAGATAGATAGAGTGAGGGCGATAGACAGATAGAGTGAGGGCGATAGACAGATAGAGTGAGGGCGATAGATAGATAGAGTGAGGGCGGTAGATAGATAGAGTGAGGGCGGTAGATAGATAGAGTGAGGGCGGTAGATAGATAGAGTGAGGGCGATAGACAGATAGAGTGAGGGCGATAGACAGATAGAGTGAGGGCGATAGACAGATAGAGCGAGGGCGATAGATAGATAGAGTGAGGGCGATAGATAGAGTGAGGGCGATAGATAGAGAGAGGGCGATAGATAGAGTGAGGACGATAGATAGAGTGAGGGCGATAGATAGAGTGAGGGCGATAGATAGAGTGAGGGCGATAGATAGAGTAAGGGCGATAGATAGAGAGAGGGCAATAGATAGAGAGAGGGCGATAGATAGAGTGAGGGAGATAGAGTGAGGGCGCTAGATAGAGTGAGGGCGATAGATAGAGTGAGGGCAATAGATAGAGTGAGGGCGATAGATAGAGTGAGGGCGATAGATAGAGTGAGGGAGATAGAGTGAGGGCGCTAGATAGAGTGAGGGCGCTAGATAGAGTGAGGGCGCTAGATAGAGTGAGGGCGATAGATAGAGTGAGGGCGATAGATAGAGTGAAGGCGATAGATAGAGTGAGGGCGATAGATAGAGTGAGGGCGATAGATAGAGTGAGGGCGATAGATAGAGTGAGGGCGATAGATAGATAGATAGTGTGAGGGCGATCGATAGATAGATAGCGTGAGGGCGATAGATAGAGTGAGGGCGATAGATAGAGAGAGGCGATAGATAGAGTGAGGGCGATAGATAGATAAAGTGAGGGCGATAGATAGAGTGAGGGCGAAAGATAGATAGATAGAGTGAGGGCGAAATATAGATAGATAGAGTGAGGGCGATAGAGTGAGGGCGATAGATAGATAGAGTGAGGGCGATAGATAGATAGAGTGAGGACGATAGATAGAGTGAGGGCGATAGATAGATAGCGTGAGGGCGATAGATAGAGTGAGGGCGATAGATAGAATGAGGGCGATAGATAGAGTAAGGGCGATAGATAGAGTAAGGGCGATAGATGGAGTAAGGGCGATAGATAGAGTGAGGGCGATAGATAGAGTGAGGGCGATAGATAGAGTGAGGGCGATAGATAGATAGATAGCGTGAGGGCGATAGATAGATAAATAGCGTGAGGTCGATAGATAGATAGCGTGAGGGCGATAGATAGAGTGAGGGCGATAGATAGAGAGAGGGCGATAGATAGAGTGAGGGCGATAGATAGATAAAGTGAGGGCGATAGATAGAGTGAGGGCGATAGACAGAGTGAGGGCGATAGATAGAGTGAGGGCGATAGATAGAGTGAGGGCGATAGATAGAGTGAGGGCGAAATATAGATAGATAGAGTGAGGGCGATAGAGTGAGGGCGATAGATAGATAGAGTGAGGGCGATAGTTAGATAGAGTGAGGGCGATAGATAGAGTGAGGACGATAGATAGAGTGAGGGCGATAGATAGATAGCGTGAGGGCGATAGATAGAGTGAGGGCGATAGATAGAATGAGGGCGATAGATAGAGTAAGGGCGATAGATAGAGTAAGGGCGATAGATAGAGTAAGGGCGATAGATAGATAGATAGAGAGAGGGCGATAGATAGAGTGAGGGCAATAGATAGAGTGAGGGCGATAAATAGAGTGAGGGTGATAGATAGAGTGAGGGCGATAGGTAGAGTGAGGGCGATAGATAGATAGCGTGAGGGCGATAGATAGATAGCGTGAGGGCGATAGATAGAGTGAGGGCGAAAGATAGATAGATAGAGTGAGGGCGAAATATAGATAGATAGAGTGAGGGCGATAGAGTGAGGGCGATAGATAGATAGAGTGAGGGCGATAGATAGATAGAGTGAGGGCGATAGATGGATAGAGTGAGGGCGGTAGATAGATAGAGTGAGGGCGATAGACAGATAGAGTGAGGGCGATAGACAGATAGAGTGAGGGCGATAGATAGATAGAGTGAGGGCGGTAGATAGATAGAGTGAGGGCGGTAGATAGATAGAGTGAGGGCGGTAGATAGATAGAGTGAGGGCGATAGACAGATAGAGTGAGGGCGATAGACAGATAGAGTGAGGGCGATAGACAGATAGAGCGAGGGCGATAGACAGATAGAGCGAGGGCGATAGATAGAGTGAGGGCGATAGATAGAGAGAGGGCGATAGATAGAGTGAGGGCGATAGATAGAGTGAGGGCGATAGATAGAGTAAGGGTGATAGAGTGAGGGTGATAGAGTGAGGGCGATAGATAGATAGAGTGAGGGCGAAAGATAGATAGAGTGAGGGCGATAGATAGATAGAGTGAGGGTGATAGATAGATAGAGTGAAGGTGATAGATAGATATTGTGAGGGCGATAGATAGAGTGAGGGCGATAGATAGAGTGAGGGCGATAGATAGAGTGAGGGCGCTAGATAGATAGAGTGAGGGCGACAGATAGATAGCCTGAGGGCGATAGATAGATAGCCTGAGGGCGATAGATGGATAGCTTGAGGGCGATAGATGGATAGCTTGAGGGCGATAGATGGATAGCTTGAGGGCGATAGATGGATAGCGTGAGGGCGATAGATAGATAGCGTGAGGGCGATAGATAGAGTGAGGGCGATAGATAGATAGAGTGAGGGCGATAGATGGATAGAGTGAGGGCGGTAGATAGATAGAGTGAGGGCGATAGACAGATAGAGTGAGGGCGATAGACAGATAGAGTGAGGGCGATAGATAGATAGAGTGAGGGCGGTAGATAGATAGAGTGAGGGCGGTAGATAGATAGAGTGAGGGCGGTAGATAGATAGAGTGAGGGCGATAGACAGATAGAGTGAGGGCGATAGACAGATAGAGTGAGGGCGATAGACAGATAGAGCGAGGGCGATAGATAGATAGAGTGAGGGCGATAGATAGAGTGAGGGCGATAGATAGAGAGAGGGCGATAGATAGAGTGAGGGCGATAGATAGAGTGAGGGCGATAGATAGAGTGAGGGCGATAGATAGAGTGAGGGCGATAGATAGAGTGAGGGCGATAGATAGAGTAAGGGCGATAGATAGAGAGAGGGCAATAGATAGAGAGAGGGCGATAGATAGAGTGAGGGAGATAGAGTGAGGGCGCTAGATAGAGTGAGGGCGATAGATAGAGTGAGGGCGATAGATAGAGGGCGATAGATAGAGTGAGGGCGATAGATAGAGTGAGGGCGATAGATAGAGTGAGGGCGATAGATAGAGTGAGGGAGATAGAGTGAGGGCGCTAGATAGAGTGAGGGCGATAGATAGAGTGAGGGCGATAGATAGAGTGAGGGCGATAGATAGAGTGAGGGCGATAGATAGAGTGAGGGCGATAGATAGAGTGAGGGCGATAGATAGAGTGAGGGCGATAGATAGAGTGAGGGAGATAGAGTGAGGGCGCTAGATAGAGTGAGGGCGCTAGATAGAGTGAGGGCGATAGATAGAGTGAGGGCGATAGATAGAGTGAGGGCGATAGATAGAGTGAGGGCGATAGATAGAGTGAGGGCGATAGATAGATAGATAGTGTGAGGGCGGTCGATAGATAGATAGCGTGAGGGCGATAGATAGAGTGAGGGCGATAGATAGAGAGAGGCGATAGATAGAGTGAGGGCGATAGATAGATAAAGTGAGGGCGATAGATAGAGTGAGGGCGATAGATAGAGTGAGGGCGATAGATAGAGTGAGGGCGATAGATAGAGTGAGGGCGAAAGATAGATAGATAGAGTGAGGGCGAAATATAGATAGATAGAGTGAGGGCGATAGAGTGAGGGCGATAGATAGATAGAGTGAGGGCGATAGATAGATAGAGTGAGGGCGATAGATAGAGTGAGGACGATAGATAGAGTGAGGGCGATAGATAGATAGCGTGAGGGCGATAGATAGAGTGAGGGCGATAGATAGAATGAGGGCGATAGATAGAGTAAGGGCGATAGATAGAGTAAGGGCGATAGATAGAGTAAGGGCGATAGATAGAGTAAGGGCGATAGATAGAGTGAGGGCGATAGATAGAGAGAGGGCGGTAGATAGAGAGAGGGCGGTAGATAGAGTGAGGGCGATAGATAGAGTGAGGGCGATAGATAGAGTGAGGGCGATAGATAGAGTGAGGGCGATAGATAGAGTGAGGGCGATAGATAGAGTGAGGGCGATAGATAGATAGATAGCGTGAGGGCGATAGATAGATAAATAGCGTGAGGTCGATAGATAGATAGCATGAGGGCGATAGATAGAGTGAGGGCGATAGATAGAGAGAGGGCGATAGATAGAGTGAGGGCGATAGATAGATAAAGTGAGGGCGATAGATAGAGTGAGGGCGATAGATAGAGTGAGGGCGATAGATAGAGTGAGGGCGATAGATAGAGTGAGGGCGATAGATAGAGTGAGGGCGAAATATAGATAGATAGAGTGAGGGCGATAGAGTGAGGGCGATAGATAGATAGAGTGAGGGCGATAGTTAGATAGAGTGAGGGCGATAGATAGAGTGAGGACGATAGATAGAGTGAGGGCGATAGATAGATAGCGTGAGGGCGATAGATAGAGTGAGGGCGATAGATAGAATGAGGGCGATAGATAGAGTAAGGGCGATAGATAGAGTAAGGGCGATAGATAGAGTAAGGGCGATAGATAGATAGAGAGAGGGCGATAGATAGAGTGAGGGCAATAGATAGAGTGAGGGCGATAAATAGAGTGAGGGTGATAGGTAGAGTGAGGGCGATAGGTAGAGTGAGGGCGATAGATAGATAGATAGCGTGAGGGCGATAGATAGATAGCGTGAGGGCGATAGATAGAGTGAGGGCGATAGATAGAGTGAGGGCGATAGATAGAGTGAGGGCGATAGATAGAGTAAGGGTGATAGAGTGAGGGTGATAGAGTGAGGGCGATAGATAGATAGAGTGAGGGCGAAAGATAGATAGAGTGAGGGCGATAGATAGATAGAGTGAGGGTGATAGATAGATAGAGTGAAGGTGATAGATAGATAGAGTGAGGGCGATAGATAGAGTGAGGGCGATAGATAGAGTGAGGGCGATAGATAGAGTGAGGGTGATAGATAGAGTGAGGGCGACAGATACATAGTGTGAGGGCGATAGATAGATAGCGTGAGGGCGATAGATAGATAGATAGAGTGAGGGCGATAGATAGAGTGAGGGCGATAGATAGAGTGAAGGCGATAGATAGAGTGAGGGCGATAGATCGAGTGAGGGCAATAGATAGAGTAAGGGTGATAGATAGAGTGAGGGTGATAGAGTGAGGGAGATAGATAGAGTGAGGGTGATAGATAGAGTGAGGGCGATAGATAGAGTGATGGTGATAAATAGATGTGTGTGGTTGTGTGTGTGTGGTTGTGTGTGTGGTTGTGTGTGTGGTTGTGTGTGTGGTTGTGTGGTTGCGTGTGTTGTTGCGTGTGAGGTTGCGTGTGAGGTTGTGTGTGTGGTTGTGTGTGGTTGTGTGGTTGGGTGTGTGTGGTTGGGCTGTGTGTATGGTTGTGTGTGTGGCTGTGTGTGATGTGTGGTTCTATGTGTGAATGTGAGTGTGGTTTTGTGTGTTTGTGGTTTTGTGTGTGTGTGGTTGTGTGTGTGGTTGTGTGTGGTTGTGTGTGTGGTTGGGTGTATGTGTGGCTGTGTGTGTGGTTGGGTGTGGTTGTGTGTGGTTGTGGTTGGGTGTGGTTGTGTGTGGTTGTGAGTGGTTGTGAGTGTGGTTGTGATGTGTGGGGTGATGTGTGTTTGTGTGTGGGTTGATGTGTGGGATGTCTGTGTGGGGTGATGTTTGTGTGTGTGGTTGTGTGTGTGGTTGTGTGTGTGGGTGTGTCTGTGGTTGTGTGTGTGTGGTTGTGTGTGTCTGTGTGGTTGTATGTGTGTGTGTGGTTGTATGTATGCGTGTGTGTGTGCGGTTACAGAAGGATGTATGTGGAAGAGAGCAGTAGATCAGCACAGCAGAAGAGAACATGGGGTTAAAGAAGGAGGCGGGTGGAAGAGAGCAGCAGATCAGCACAGGAGAAGAGAACAGGGAGTTAGAGAAGGAGGCAGTGGAAGGGAACAGCAGATCAGCACGGGAGAAGAGAACAGGGAGTTGGAGAAAGGGCTGGGTGGAAGAGAGCAGCACATCAGCACAGGAGAACAGGGAGTTAGAGAAGGAGGCGAGAAGGAGGCGGTGGAAGGGAACAGCAGATCAGCACGGGAGAAGAGAACAGGGAGTTGGAGAAAGGGCAGGGTGGAAGAGAGCAGCAGATCAGCATGGGAGAACAGAACAGGGAGTTAAAGAAGAAGGTGGTGAAAGAGAGCAGCAGAGCAGCACAGGAGAAGAGAACAGGGAGTTAAAGATGGTGGTGGGGTGGAAGAGAGCAGCAGATCAGCGCAGGAGAAGAGAACAGGGAGTTAAAGAAGGAAGCGGGTGGAAGAGAGCAGCTGATCAGCACGGAAGAAAAGAACAGGGAGTTAAAGAAGGAGACAGGTGGCAGAGAGCAGCAGATCAGCACGGGAGAAAAGAACATGGAGTTAAAGAAGGAGGCGGGGTGGAAGAGAGCAGCAGATCAACATAGGAGAAGAGAACAGGGAGTTAGAGAAAGAGGCGGTAGAAGAGAACAGCAGATTAGGACAGGAGAAGAGAACAGGGAGTTAAAGAAGGAGGTGGGGTGGAAGAGAGCAGCAGATCAGCACAGGAGAAGAGAACAGGGAGTTAAAGAAGGAGGCGGGTGGAAGAGAACAGCTGATCAGCACAGGAGAACAGAAGAGAACAGGGAGCTAGAGAGGGAGGCGGTGGAAGAGAGCAGCAGATCAGTAAGGGAGAATAGAAGAGAACAGGGAATTCAAGAAGGAGGTGGGTGGAAGAGAGCAGCAGATCAGCACAGCAAAAGAGAACGGAGTTAAAGAAGGACGTGGGTGGAAGAGAGCAGCAGAGAAGCACAGGAGCAGAAACTAGAACAGGGAGTTCGCTAAGGAGGTGAGGTGAAAGAGAGCAGCAGATCTGCAGAAGTTAACAGGGAGTTAAAGAAGGCGGGGTTGAAGAGAACAGAAGAACAGCACGGGAAAAGAGAAAAGGGAGGTAGAGAAGGAGGCGGGTTGAAGAGAGCAGCAGATCAGCTCTGGAGAAGAGAAGTGAACAGGGAGTTAGAGAAGGAGGTGGGTGGAAGAGAGCAGCAAAACAGCACAGCAGAAGAGAACACGGAGTTAAAGAAAGAGGCGGGTGTAAGAGAGCAGCAGATCAGCACAGGAGAAGAGAACAGGTAGTTAGAGAAAGAGGCGAGTGGAAGATAACAGCAGATTAGCACAGGAGAAGGAAACAGGGAGTTAAAGAAGGAGGCTGGTTGGAAGAGAGCAGCAGATCAGCACAGGAGAAGAGAAGAGAACAGGGAGTTAGAGAAGGAGGCAGGGTGGAAGAGAGCAGCAGATCAGCAAAGGTGAAGAGAACATGGATATAAAGAAGGAGGTGGGGTGGAAGAGAGCAGCAGTTCAGCACAGGAGAAGAGAACAGGGAGTTAGAGAAGGAGGCGGGGTGAAAGAGAACAGCAGATCAGCACAGGAGAAGAGAAGCAAACAGGGAGCTAAAGAAGGAGTTGGGGTGGACGAGAGCAGCAGATCAGCACAGGAGAAGATAACAGGGAGTTAAAGAAGGAGGCGGGAGGAAGAGAACAGCAGTTCAGCACAGGAGAAGAGAAGAGACCAGGGAGTTAAAGAAGGAGGTGGGGTGGATGAGAGCAGCAGATCAGCACAGGAGAAGAGACCAGGGTGTTAAACAAGGAGGCGGCGTGGAAGAGAGCAGCAGATCAGCACAGCAAAAGAGAACAGGGAGTTAGAGAAGGAGGTGGGTGAAAGAGAGGGAGGGCGATAGATAGAGGGAGGGAGGGCGATAGAGTGAGGGCGATAGATAGAAGGAGGGCGATAGAGGGAGGAAGGGGGATAGCCAGATGGGAGGGCTATCGATATAGAGGGAGGGCGATAGATAGAGTGAGTGAGGGCGATAGAGTGAGTGAGGGCGGTAGAGTGAGTGAGGGTGGTAGAGTGGTAGAGTGAGGGCGGTAGAGTGAGTGAGGGCTGTAGAGTGGTAGAGTGAGGGCGGTAGAGTGAGTGAGGGCTGTAGAGTGGTAGAGTGAGGGCGGTAGAGTGGTAGAGTGAGGGCGGTAGAGTGGTAGAGTGAGGGCGGTAGAGTGAGTGAGGGCGGTAGAGTGGTAGAGTGAGGGTGGTAGAGCGGTAGAGTGAGGGCGGTAGAGTGGTAGGGCGGTAGAGTGGTAGAGTGGTGAGGGTGTGTGAGAGGGTGAGGGTGTGTGAGAGGGTGAGAGTGTGTGTGAGAGTGAGGGTGTGTGTGAGAGTGAGGGTGTGTGGGTGTGCGAGTGAGGGTGTGTAAGGGTGAGGGGGTGTGAGTGGGTGAGGGGGTGTGAGTGGGTGAGGGGGTGTGAGGGTGAGAGGGTGGGTGAGGGTGTGTGAGGGTGAGAGGGTGTGTGAGCGTGAGTGAGAGGGTGTGTGAGGGTGAGTGAGAGGGTGTGTGAGGGTGAGTGAGAGGGTGTGTGAGGGTGAGGGGGTGTGTGAGGGTGTGTGAGGGTGATGGTGTGTGAGAGGGTGATGGTGAGTGAGAGTGCGAGTATGAGGGAGGGTGAGGGGATGTGAGGGTGAGAGGGTGTGAGGGTGAGGGGGTGTGAGGATTAGGGGGTGTGAGGGTGAGGATGAGGGGGTGTGAGGATGAGGGGGTGTGAGGGTGAGGATGAGGGGGGGTGAGGGAGGATGAGGGGATGTGAGAGTGAGGGGGTGTGAGGGTGAGAGGGTGTGTGAGGATGAGGGGGTGTGAGGGTGAGGATGAGGGGGTGTAGGGGTGTGAGAGTGGGGGTGTGTGAGGGTGAGAGGGTGTGTGAGGGTGAGTGAGGGGGTGTGAGGGTGAGAGGGTGTGTGAGGGTGAGTGAGAGGGTGTGTGAGGGTGAGGGTGTTTGTGAGGGTGAGTGAGAGGGTGAGTGAGAGGGTGAGTGAGAGGGTGGGTGAGGGGGTGTGAGGGAGAGGATGAGGGGGTGCGGGGTGTGAGGGAGGGTGAGGGGTGTGAGGATGAAGGGGTGTGACAGTCAGAGGGTGTCTGAGGATGAGGGGTGTGAGGGTGAGGATGAGGGGGTGTGAGGGTGAAGAGGTGTCTGAGGGTAAGGGGGTGTGAGGGTTAGGGGACGTGAGGGTGAGGGTGTGTGGGGTGTGAGGGTGAGGATGAGGGGGTGTGAGGGTGAGGATGAGTGGGTGTGAGGGTGAAGAGGTTTCTGAGGGTGAGGGGGTGTGAGGGTGAGGGGACGTGAGGGTGAGGGTGTGTAGGGTGAGTGAGGGTGAGAGGGTTGTGAGGGTGAGGGGGTGAGTGAGGGTGAGAGGGGATGAGGGTGTGTGAGGGTGAGGGTGTGTGAGGGGGTGAGGGTGAGAGGGTTGTGAGGGTGAGGGTGTGTGAGGGTGGGTGAGGGGGTGTGAGGGTGAGGGGTGTGTGAGGGTGAGAGGGTGTGTGAGGGTGAGAGGGTGTGTGAGGGTGAGAGGGTGGGTAAGGGTGATAGGGTGAGTGAGGGTGTGAGGGTGAGGGGATGTGAGGGTGAGGGGGTGTGTGAGGGTGAGTGAGAGGGTGGGTGAGGGTGAGGGGGTGGGTAAGGGGGTGTGAGTGTGAGGGTGTGTGACGGTGAGAGGGTGAGGATGAGGGGGTGTGAGGGAGGGTGAGGGGATGTGAGGGTCAGAGGGTGTGTGAGGGTGAGGATGAGAGGGTGTGAGGGTGAGGATGAGGGGGTGTGAGGGTGAAGAGGTGTCTGAGGGTGAGGGGGTGTGAGGGTGAGGGTGAGGGGACGTGAGGGTGAGGGTGTGTGGGGTGTGAGGGGTCAGGGTGAGTAAAGTTGAGAGGGTTGTGAGGGTGAGGGGGTGAGTGAGGGTGTGAGGGTGTGTGAGGGTGTGAGGGCTGAGGGGGTGAGGGTGAGAGGGTTGTGAGGGTGTGTGAGGGGGTGTGAGGGTGTGTGGGGGTGTGAGGATGTGGGGGTTTGAGGGTGAGGGGGGTGTGAGGGTGAGGGGTGTGTGAGGGTGAGATGGTGGGTGAGGGTGAGAGGGTGGGTGAGGGTGAGAGGGTGGGTAAGGGTGATAGGGTGAGTGAGGGTGTGAGGGGGTGAGGGTGAGGGAGTGTGAGTATGAGGGTGTGGGAGGGTGAGGGGATGGGGGGTGAGGAGATGTGAGGGAGGGGATGGGAGGGAGAGGGGGTGTGTGAGGGTGAGATGGTGTGTGAGGGTGAGGGTGAGATGGTGTGTGAGGATGAAAGGGTGTGTGAGGGGTGTGAGGGTGAGCGAGATGTGAGGGGGTATGAGGGTCAGAGGGTGTTTGAGGGTGAGGATGAGGGGGTGTGAGGGTGAGGATGAGGGGGTGTGAGGGTGAAGAGGTGTTTGAGGGTGAAGGGGTGTGAGGGTGAGGAGACGTGAGGGTGTGTGGGGTGTGAGGGGTGAGGGTGAGTGAAGTTGAGAGGGTTGTGAGGGTGTGTGAGGGTGAGTGGGGGTGTGAGGGTGTGTGAGGGTGAGAGGGTGTGAGGGTGTGTGCGGGTGAGCGAGGGTGTGAGGGGGTGTGAGGGGGTATGAGGGTCAGAGGGTGTTTGAGGGTGAGGATGAGGGGGTGTGAGGGTGAGGATGAGGGTGTGTGAGGGTGAAGAGGTGTTTGAGGGTGAGGGGGTGTGAGGGTGAGGGGACGTGAGGGTGAGGGTGTGTGGGGTGTGAGGGTGAGTGAAGTTGAGAGGGTTGTAAGGGTGAGGGGGTGAGTGAGGGTGAGTGAGGGTGTGTGGGTGTGAGGGTGTGTGAGGGTGAGGGTGTGTGGGGGTGTGAGGGTGTGTGGGGGTGTGAGGGGGTGAGGGTGAGAGGGCAGAGGGGGTGAGGGTGAGAGGGTGGGTGAGGGTGTGTGGGGGTGTGAGGATGAGGGGGGTGTGAGGGTGAGGGGTGTGTGAGGGTGAGAGCGTGGGTGAGAGTGAGAGGGTGGGTGAGAGGGTGGGTAAGGGTGATAGGGTGAGTGAGGGTGTGAGGGGGTGTGAGGGTGTGGGAGGGTGAGGGGATGGGAGGGTGAGGAGATGTGAGGGAGGGGATGGGAGGGAGAGGGGGTGTGTGAGGGTGAGATGGTGTGTGAGGGTGAGATGGTGTGTGAGGGTGAAAGGGGGTGTGAGGGTGAGCGAGGGTGTGAGGGTGTGTGAGGGTGAGAGGGTGTGTGAGGGTGAAGGCAGCTCTGGCGTTGGAAAGACAAAGCTGGCAGTCTCTTTTACTGCCAGCCTTGCTTCCCGTAAGCATGGACTATACGTGTTATGCTCCGATTGCAGGTTTTAAAAATACATGAATAAAAGACATTGTCATTTACAATGCCAATAGCTCCAACTCTCGCAAATGTGAGACCTATTGCATTGCAAATGATTGTTTATTGTTTCACCCCTTCTAAGAGCCCCTGCAGCTCGACTCTGCCGATTGCCTAATGTTCAGCCTCCCCCCTTACCCCCAAAAAAATGTCTTAGGCCCCAACCCCCCGAAATTTGACTCTAGTTGTGCCTCTGCTTCTGAGTGTGGGGATTGACTTGGGGGTCAGAGGGAAACGTGTCCAGTTGATAGCGGAGGGAGAGATCACATTCAGGGCGCCGCATATGTTGGGGGTGAACAGGTCATAAGGTCAGTAAGTTAGTGGGCTGAACCACTTTGAAAACAGTTGTCTAAAGTTTATAGAGGACCCTATTTACAACCGAGAACGACCCAGTTTTGTGTGAGAAAGACATTGAAAAGAGTTTGCCTGGGCAAGCTAAATAAAATCTGGGTTACAATTGGGAGAAGGAATATTGAGGAAGCTCTACGAAGGCGACCGTGGCATTAATCTAATGACAATGTACGTTTTTAGGAAAAGTAAAAAATAAATGCTAGTTACTCTTTAGGCTGGCTGTCACTTTAAGCGGCTGCGCATGTTTCTCTATAGCAGGCTTCATAGACCTGGCATTTCACCCTGCTGCATGATTTTTATGAAGCAAGAGCAAGGGACAGGCAGAGGGAGGCAAACCTTCCGTCCTGGTGCGTGCCTCTGCAGTACATGGCGGAATACACGTGCATCATTTGTCAGGCCTTGGATGGGCCTTGTCAAAGCACGGTTTCAGTGCGAGGCCAACAAGCAGACCTATGGTGTGGAACTTTAAAATGGCATTTTTACGGCAATTTATTATCCTCCCAATCCCTTCCGGGTGGAATAACCTTGCACAAGCTATGGCTTAGCAGCTCTGTGTCAGCCCTAGTGATAAACAAGGCCTTCCTTCTACTGGGCGCCCTGGGCTCTGGAGTCCGGCGGTTCATCACGGCGCAGGTAGAGGAGTCCTTCGCGGCCTCCATCCACTGCCTCCTGCCCTACCTGCATCTGATAGGGTGCCTGCCTGCCTGCCTCATAGCTGTGAAATCCGCTAGAAAAATGTCATTGCGCAAATGCCACAACATGTCCCAGGGCTGGGTCGTAAATCAGATGCAGTTGCAAAACCGTGACTTGTTAGGAAAGCTGATGCGCGCGAGCCCCAGTGAAGTGGGGGCACAAGAGTGTAATGTTGTGAACCCAGCTGACACTCACAGGCAGCTTTCGATAGCCCCACCCCCGAGAATTTTCTCGGTTTGCCTGTAATGGTAAAGCAAGAAATGTTAGATCTGTACTGAGCTGTTTTCCATCATCTTTTAGTTGGCTGGAAAGCACTGCGAGGAGTGACAGTGATCAGCATTGAGCGTTAAATCCAGCGGCCGCGGAATTGATTGGTCACCTGATTGGCCTTCACTTCAGAAGTGGTTTTGCACTCCTCGCGCACACACCGAGTGCTCCTGCTGGGACTGACATCCCTCTGGGTGAGGATGTCAAGCTGTTACAAAAAGGCAGGCCGGTGTGTAGTAATGTCAGCCGCGTACACGTCCTGCATAATGCATGCACCTTGCATAGTAATAAGTGGAACAGCCGGGATGCATTGTTGAGCTATCCTGAAGCAGATGCTTCCTGCGTGCTGACTGCATCCGGGACTCTTTGACGTGGTTGTTCCGAATTCTAGAATATGCCGGTTCTCAGATGACGTCACGTTAGTACTGTTAAACAATGTCTCTGTATTTAAGGCTGTAGAAGTGTACATCTAGCGAAGTCCATTGTTGGTGGGTGAGTTTGCTATGCTTTTTCATGCAGAATGTTTTTAAGATTCTGCTCAAAGCTGAAAGGTGGTGCGAGTTGTCTGTTATTATAGTGTTATGAGTTTTTCTTTTTCCAAATATAAAACTATTTTTAGATGTACGGCTTTTCAGAGTAAGGTTTTCCTTTTAGGCCGTGTAATCTATATACGTGCAGAGAGGGAGGGGCTCACAAAGCCCATAGGAATGTTTTTGTTTGTTTGTTTTGTTTTAATGGGGGAGGACTGGGTAGGACATAACACCCGCCAAGATGCACAGGCACCAGGACCCAGAGGCATGAGGGCGCAACTGAATGCTGATTAATCCAGTTCAAAAAGCAACCAGTGGCCCATTTCCTTACCTGTCCTTGGCCCACGAAACACTGGCTACGAAAAAGAAAACAAGCGCACGCATTTAAAAAAAGTATTTAAATGCGGGAGGGCGGGGAGGGGAGTGGGGGCGATCCGCGCTGATCCCTTTAAAGTGAAGTGAAGCTCACGGCCTCGCGGCCGTGAAAGTGAAAGCAGGGATGTTAATTAGGGGGGGAGGAGAAGTGAGGCAATGCACGGCAGCTGGGGAGCAAATGACAAGCTCGTGCTGACAGAGGTTAGAGGTGCATCAGGAAAGCTAAACCAGCAGGCGGATGTGCGTTCACGATCACATGCACTTGTGGAAATCCGCCGGCTGGTTTAACTTTCCTGATGCAACACTAAAATTCTCCCCTATCCATTCCTGTGGAATGGGATAGACTCGACCTAAAAAGGATGACTATGTAAAAACAAACCACAAAACACCTCTGCAGCTTCAAAAAGTCAGTGTGTAACACAAAGTCACAAATCCTATAATTTATGCATATATCATTTTCAAGATTAATCTCTACAAAATATCTTGCAAATTGAAATCTAAATATCAATCAAATCAAAATCAAATGAGTTTACAACTTACCTATTGTTATGTTATGGGGCAGGACCTGACAGAGTTGCAATTATTAGAGATGTTCTCTCTTGGGTCATACAAGCAGATCTCTTGAGATTCTTAAAGGCAGTAAACTGTGTTTTCAGCAAGCATATGTGTACATAGAAGACTTGTTTTCTTTAAAGGAAAGAAAATTCTAGGAAGGGGTCTACAAAATACATACCATCGATTGGCTTCATTATCACTGTCATTATCGATCTTTTCATTGGTGAGAGCGTCGTCTTCACTTGGGCTTCACCTTGTCTCCATGTGCTAATTTTCTTGATTAGTTTTCATCCACGCTGCTTGCGCTCACATTGCAGTACATTTTTTTTTCACTGTGACTTGTAAAATAACCATCAAAATTGAAGTGTGCACTTTCCGATATTTCCAAGAGCTGAATGGAAACAACTAGCAATAACAAAACTTTGTTGCACATGACCAGTTTGGGAAACAAATATTTCTGCTATCCGCTACTTTTATTGATAATGAAGCTGTAATCACACTCCCTTTTGTTTAAGGCTGCTTCCATACAGTTTCTGAATTAACATTTCCCACTGTGTCTCATTTGTTATTTGTTGGTTACCGCTCATATTTATGGCATCAATTAGTAGATTTGTAGAGTGCTGCTTGTCACCCTTGAGGGCATCCAGGCACTGGCAGGGTCCAGTTAATTGCCAAATAGCCAGGTCTTCAGGGACATTCAGAACTATGGTCTTGATGGGGAAGTCCATAGATGAAAGGATAGCTTGTTCCATGTCTTCGCTGCAAGGTACAAGGAGCGACCTCCACATCTGCTACGTCAGGTGAGGGGGGAGAGAGTTAGAGAAAGGGACACGGATCAGAGGGGGCTGAAGGAAGTTCAAGCGGTGGTTCGAGTAGGTGTGTCCACAGATGTGTAGGTCCTTGAAAGCTTGTGTGAGGAGCCTGAACAGGCATCCCTTCTGTACAGGGAGCCAGTGGAGTTTCCTGAGGCAGGGGCTGATGTGGGTTCATCTAGGTCCGGGGTCTCCAACCGGTCGATCGCGAGCTACCTGTAGCTCGCGGAGACCCCGGGAGTAGCTCGCCTAGCCCTTGCTCTGATTGGAGGTAATCTTTGGATGGGGCTGACCGGGCGAAGAGGATGACGCGACGCGACGACGCTCCTCTCCTGGAGCTGCAGACTCCTCTTGCGAGAGTCTGACGTCATCGTCTACTCAAAGCGCGCTGGCATCGCACTGTCGGCCATTGTGCAACGGGTGCCAGCGCGGAGTAGTCTCAGGAGACGTGACTTCCACCGCCTCAAGCAGCCAGGTGATGTGCCTTCCACTGCAGGTAAGCCTCTGCCCCCGTTTGTGCCGTTTTTCTTGCCTCTGCCTCCCTGTTTCTGCCGTTTTTCTTGCCTCTGCCCCCCTGTTTGTACCGTTTTTCGTGCCTTCTGTCCCGTTTGTGCCGTTTTTCGTGCCTTCTGACCCCGTTTGTGCCATTTTTCGTGCAGAAATCAGGCTAATCTGCGTAAAAAATATACCACACACCCTGTGGGGGCTGTCATTGAGTCATTGTGAATGTAATTGTAATCAGGCTACATCAACTTTTTCCAAACCTCTTTTCTTTGCAAACGCCAGACTAGGATGGTTGTAGTAGCATTTGGGCATAGGTATAGGTTCAGTGAAGAGCACGACTGCATTAGGGTGTCACTATTTTAGGACGCTGTTTACTTGTTGTCACAGCCTCATTATTACAATATGCCTTGCGGGTGTGAGCAGTGTTGGTACAGAAAGAGAAGCCAGACGCATCCAACAATATTGGGGCAAGGTTAACACCCCGTTCGAATCAGTGTGCCCCATTTTGAGATGCTTACTGCCTCTTTAGATTTAGCAGTTCTCTGCCAGGATTTTAAGCCATTAGCGAGCACAGTGTTAACCAGATGAGAAAACCTTACTTCTTTTCGATCTGGAATAGACCAGGATCGGCAAGTTGTGATTCAGTTGTCTGGAGCAATTGCACTTAGTCTCTGATGTCAGAGTCTGTCTGGTGCTGTCTATTGTTATGGAGGTTTACCAGCAGGGCCACTCTCCAGGCGGACCTCAGGATACCAGTAGTGATTGGTTCTGAGATTATGGTATCTCCTTATTTATGGTCACATTGCGATGTCCCGCCTGTTACTAGGTCAAATTTCCGTAACGTGTGGGCTTTTTTTTATTGCTGAGGAGCAGAGATCCAGGCTCATGCCGACATCTTTCTCCTCATTCAGGACACACCTCCAGTTACCTAATAAGCTTCTAAGTGCTTCCACGGTACGCACATAAGGAAACTGAGGCACAGTCTATGCCCACTAGCTTCCTAGACTATGGCCATCCTACCTCTCTGCTGGGGGTAGAGCCCACCAATTGGGGGTCAATCGGTGCTCAATAAAACATCAATAATTTAAAGGTGCAGCACACATCCTCTCGCATTTACAAATACATTCCTTGTGTGAGCTGTTTGCTGCTGGGCTGATGGTTCATTAGTTCACATCAGATGGGTCTGATTCTGATCTAAGAGTCAAACAGATAAGCCTAATACGGTCTATGGAGAAAACTTAGTCCACTGCTTTCAGGTACATCATTTTCCATAATAGCCACCCATTATCACTCTGCCAGTCCCTGTGTCATGGTGTTTGCTGAAAACAGACACCTTAAAATCAACTCTGGACCTTATGTTTTCTTGACTACTGCAATGCCAGGACAAACAATATTCCCACGTACCAGTGCTTTATATGTGAAAGAACCTAGCTCTATAAATCAGATGTTACAAGAATCCTTTTGTACTTTTCCTTAACCCACATTTCTGTCCTGTCACCCTCTATGGTGCATGAACGCCTTTTGTCCACTGCACTGATGGTACAACGATATATTTCATGCAACTAGGAACAGGAGCCCGGCCTGAGACTAAGGTGAAAGAGTTAAAGAAGGTATTCTTAGCCGCACTTTAGACCTTCAGTCACTCTAGAAAAAATACAAACGTGTTTTCTATGCTGACAGATTCTCGGGTTGACCTTTATCCTCTTCCGTTACATAACTTGTCCAACAACTACAACCCAGAGAAAGCAAATGTGCTTTGCAGTGACGAAAATATCTGATGATTTAATACAACTACCTGTTATTTACATTAAAGAATATTAACATGTGAGTGGAAAACAATACTATGACCAATTTGCAATTATTTCTATCATACAGAAATGTACAAAAAACACACACAAACATCTGTAATTTGAGGATTCATAAATGTTTATAAATCTATGTAGCGTTGAATGACCGTGGGGCTGCTCATCATATTATCATTGTGACAGATCTGTAGTTTTCTTGTGCAAGAGTCGTGTGTAATACATCTTCTAAGACCAGGGTCTCCAACCGGTCGATCGCGAGGATAGGAGTTATGGGAAAAAAAGAAGCAATAAAGGTAGTTCTCCTTATTACGCCTCACCTGGGGTGGCGGAGCATTTTTTTTACGCATTCCCAGGTCCACCATTAATAGTGAATGTGATATTTCAGCATATCGGTGTGTGGTTGAAAGTCTTTTCCTTGGTTTAATGGTCTGCATTACAGCATTATTAAAGGTGTCCATGTGGTATTCTTGCCTTGGATGTGGACTTCATCAACATTTTTACTCTTGCTACAGCCTCAAAAACCAATGATGGGTGAAGAGCCAGGTCCCTCCAAAAGGGCGAAGATTTACAACTTCCATCAAGAGTGGGAGAACAAATTTTTATTTACACAAATCAAAGACAACTGTGTGTGTTTAATCTGTGGAGCAAAGGTTGCAGTGGGGAATAAGGGCAATGTTGAGAGGCATTTTTCAACAAAGCACATGCATTTTGAGAGGAAGTTCCCTACGGGAAGCAGCCTGAGGTCACAAACAGTAAATGAACTGAAATCTGCATTGCAGACACAGCAATCTTTTTTTACAAAGCCAACAAAGAAAGCAACTGCAGCATCCTTCGTAGTTACTCATCACTTGATCAAGCACAAAGCAACATTTTCAGATAGAGCAATTGTGAAGGAAGCAATGCTTCAAATGGCCCACTCCTTATTCAAAGACTTTAAATATAGCCCTGAAATTATGTCTGGCATTTCAGATGTGCAGTTGGGGGTCAAACACTATGGTAAGAAGGGTATCTGCATTATCGGTCATAGGGAAGGAGACGGTGGCAGTGTCTCCGACCCGCTTGCCGGTCAGCCTCGCTCCTGAGGGTTTTTAAAACAACGTGATAGTGATTGTGTCACTTTTAGAATTGAACCTGCACTAAACTTTTAAAACTGTGTTTTATTTTAAAATTGAAATCCGCATTTCCCGCATTACTCTGCATCAACACTTGCCTCTAGCCACACTCTTGTGCCTCCACAGTCGCTTACAGCGCTGGTTGCCGCCTCCCACCTCCCATTGTAGCAAAGGGGTGGTAGGCATTTGCGGCACTTCCGGTCCCACTAGGAGCGGTTAGCGCTCTAGTGGCTGCACAAAGGGCTATTTAGGCGGAGCACCGGAGGAGCTCGCGGCGGGATGGAGACGGTGGCAGTGTCTCCGACCCGCTTGCCGGTCAGCCTCGCTCCTGACGGTTTTTAAAACAACGAGATAGTGATTGTGTCACTTTTAGAATTGAACCTGCACTAAACTTTTAAAACTGTGTTTTATTTTAAAATTGAAATCCGCATTTCCCGCATTACTCTGCATCAACACTTGCCTCTAGCCACACTCTTGTGCCTCCACAGTCGCTTACAGCGCTGGTTGCCGCCTCCCACCTCCTATTGTAGCAAGGGGGTGGTAGGCATTTGCGGCACTTCCGGTCCCACTAGGAGCGGTTAGCGCTCTAGTGGCTGCACACAGGGCTATTTAGGCGGAGCACCGGAGGAGCTCGCGGCGGGAAGGAGACGGTAGCAGTGTCTCCGACCCGCTTGCCAGTCAGCCTCGTTCCTGAGGGTTGTTAAAACAACGTGATAGTGATTGTGTCACTTTTTGAATTGAACCTGCACTAAACTTTTAAAACTGTGTTTTATTTTAAAATTGAAATCCGCATTTCCCGCATTACTCTGCATCAACACTTGCCTCTAGCCACACTCTTGTGCCTCCACAGTCGCTTACAGCGCTGGTTGCCGCCTCCAACCTCCCATTGTAGCAAGGGGGTGGTAGGCATTTGCGGCACTTCCGGTCCCACTAGGAGCGGTTAGCGCTCTAGTGGCTGCACACAGGGCTATTTAGGCAGAGCACCGGAGGAGCTCGCAACGGGAAGGAGACGGTGGCAGTGTCTCCGACCCGCTTGCCGGTCAGCCTCGCTCCTGAGGGTTTTTAAAACAACGTGATAGTGATTGTGTCACTTTTAGAATTGAACCTGCACTAAACTTTTAAAACTGTGTTTTATTTTAAAATTGAAATCCGCATTTCCCGCATTACTCTGCATCAACACTTGCCTCTAGCCACACTCTTGTGCCTCCACAGTCGCTTACAGCGCTGGTTGCCGCCTCCCACCTCCCATTGTAGCAAGGGGGTGGTAGGCATATGCGGCACTTCCGGTCCCACTAGGAGCGGTTAGCGCTCTAGTGGCTGCACACAGGGCTATTTAGCCCTCGCACCTTCCCGAGCGCGCAGCGATCGCGCGCAGCCCCGCCTAAGACCCGCCAAAGAGCTGCCCGTCTGCGCCCGTCCGCATCAGGACGGGGCACAGGGGCCATGGACTCTGCCACAGCTCGCCCAGCTCCTACAGGTATGAGCAAACAACACATAACATATTCTGCCCAAACTCTATTAGATCTAAAGCCGCCTTTTGTATGCTGCACTAAAATACCATGGCAGACAGTAGAGGGAGGTTTCTCATGTCTACAGTGCCGCCGCCAAACAATCAATAGCAATACCCATTTAGAGGTAGACACTCCTTTAGATGGGCTGAAGAGTTTCCTTCTAAATGTACGATCCCTACCCAAACACCAGCACCAGGTTTGGGATCTAGTCAATACTATTCAGCCGGACATATGTTTTCTCACTGAAACATGGATGAAGCCCCATACAATCACAGCTATAGCAATGGGGATCCCATCTGGATATAAGTTTAAACATCTAGACAGAGAAGTGAAAACAGGCGGTGGTTTGGCTATAATACATAAGGACGAGATAAAGGTCACTATACTCGAGCAACACCGTAGTCTACAACTAGAAATTATGATCTTTAAAATCGACATAACCAGCCACACTTCCTGGAAAGGCGCTCTGGTTTATCGCCCACCAGGACCAAACCCTGACTTTGCGCTCACTCTTTAAGAGCTTTTAGCTCCCCGTCTTAAATCTAAAGAAGACTTTATTCTCTTGGGAGATTTTAACATCCATGTAGATCAGCCAGCATTACTTGAATCCAGTTCTTTAGTCATGGATCTACTAAATTTAGGTCTCGAATTACAAAATAAAGGACCCACACATAGGGATGGCCACACGCTAGACTTAGTTTTTTCCAACTGCACCAAACTAACCTGCCTTCCAGCAAGAGAGATTCTATGGACAGACCATTTCCTTTTAAAAAATAAACTACTGACTCCAAAGAGACCCACTAATAAAGTACCATCTCCTCCTACCTGGCGCCGTCAATGGCATAAAATCTCAGTTAACAACCTACAGGAAATCTGGATACAACCTACCATATTGGCAGGAGATACAGCAGATATAGCGTTGGCTAAACTCAATGATTCAATCAAGCGAGCCATTGATATCTTGGCCCCTCTAAAATTACATAAAGAGTATCCTTCCTCTAAGCAGGAAAGCTGGTACACACATGAGCTAAGGGAAGAAAAGCAGAAATGTAGACGAGCAAAGAAATAAAACTGAGGAGACTCGAGCAGCTTTCCTACATACCCAATTAATATACTACAAAAATATAAAGCAAGCTAGGAAACACCGCCTAATGCAACAGTTAGCAGAAGCGGGTAACTGTCCCAAGGAGCTTTTTAAAATTCTGCAAAATTTTGTAAAACCCGCCGCATGTGAGAGCTCTGATGATTTCTCGCAGATTCTTTGCGATGAAATATCGCTATTCTTTGAGAACAAAATAAACACTATTTATGAAAGAATAGTGGCAGCTAACAACAACATGGGTGATACCAATAAGCCCCTATCCCCGATCCCGCTAAAGCATAACAAACATTTGCTACTATCCTTTCCTCCAATTGACAATACTGAGCTCCTTCCTCTCATCACCCACATTAAATCTTGATCTCCTAATGACCTCCTCCCTGCCAAGATGGTTGCCCCTCTGATTTCTCTCTTGGGACCCTCCATACAGAGTGTTATTAACATCTCTCTCATGAAAGGACAGGTCCCGGCAGACTGGAAAAGAGCGGTGGTAAACCCAATACGGAAAAAAGCGGCATCTCCATGGACAGACCTCTCAAACCTGCGTCCTATCTCACTCTTGCCTTACATCGGCAAGATAGCAGAGAAGCACGTGAACACCTATCTATCAGAACATCTAGAAGCAACGGAGGGCCTGGACTACTCACAATCTGGGTTCAGGCCTAACCACAGCACCGAATCAGCCCTTCAAACAGTGACCAATAACATCAAAATGGCACTGGATGAGGGCAGCTCTATGATTCTGGTGCTGTTGGACCTCTCCGCCGCTTTTGATACGGTGTCTCACATGGTGCTTCTCGATCGCTTAAAGGACGTAGGCCTGGAAGGAGTGGCTCTGTCATGGATGGAAAGTTTTCTATCTGGCCGCTCCCAAGAAGTTAGGCTGGGCTCCCACAAATCCATCCATAGGGAGCTCAACAAGGGAGTGCCACAGGGCTCTTGTCTAAGCCTGGCACTATTCAATGTGTATGTGGCCCCCTTGGCCAACTTAGCAAGATCATTTGGGTTTACCCCGGTGTTGTATGCCGACGACACCCAACTTCTCTTTCCTTTCAAAAGTCTGACACCTGCAATAAAAAGATCTTTTGCAGATGGAATGAGAGCAATATCTGAGTGGATGTCATCAAACTGTCTTCAATGCAAAGTAGGGAAAACAGAGGTCATGTTGTTTGGAGAAGCAGCAATACACTGGTCACCTGAATGGTGGCCCTGAGAATTAGTACCTGTTCCCAGCCCTAAGAGCACGGTAAAAAACCTGGGAGTGTTATTAGATCAGACACTCACTTTTAAAGACCATGTAAACCAAGTGGCTAGTACCTGCTTTCGGGCAATTGGGATGCTAAGAAGAGTGTTCCCCTATCTGCCAGACTGCCACAGGAAAACACTTGTGCAGGCGCTAGTCATCAGCAGAGTGGATTATTGTAACGGTCTTCTTTTAGGAGCTAATGAAGGGCAACTTAAAAAGTTACAAGTGATCCAAAACACGGCAGCAAGGACAGTCCTTAATGTTCCCTCTAGGACTCCTTCTTGCCCCCTGCTGACCAGACTCCACTGGTTACCAGTGAGGAAGCGAGTACAGTTTAAGACTCTATGCACTACTCACAAAAGTGTGATAGGCGAAGGTCCAAAATATTTTCCAAAATCTTTCAGCCATATGCTCCTGGGCGCTCTCTGCGCTCTGGTAACCTGCAGCTTCTGCAGGTACCTAGAATAAAGAAGTCCAGACAAGGAGGCCGAGCGCTGGCCCATGTGGGACCAAGGCTCTGGAACTCTCTACCTCTTGAGTTGAGATCACTCACCAGCTATTTGACCTTTCGGAAGACCTTAAAAACACACTTATTTTCCAGCAATTGACTTTCCCCTGACAATATGTACTATCCTCTCTGAACAAAATCATCTGGAGCTATATTCTCACTGGCAAAGCGCGGAGATACCCCTTCGGGTGTCTATTCAGGCGCTATAGAAGAATATAAAATAAAATAAAATAAATGATAGCGGGATTTAAAGACATGTGGCTATCTTTGTTAGAATGGTTTTTGAAAATTTCACTTATAAAGAGGAATTTTTAACTCTGTTGCCTCTGAAAACCACAACCAGAGGATCTGACATCCACAATGAGGTGAAAAATTATTTTGTGAAACAAAATGTCCCATTGAAAAAGTTAGTGGCGATAACAACTGATGGTACACCTGCAATGATAGGGCGTCATTCTGGCTTCATTGCCAATTGTAAAGCAGATCCAGATTTCCCTCCGTTATTAAACTACCATTGCATTATACATCAACAGGCAATATGTGCCAAGGTAATGGGGTTTGTTCACGTGATGACTCCTGATGTTAAAATGATTAATTCAATATGTGCAAAGGCCAAGCAGCACCGAACCTTCAAATTGTTCCTTGAAGAACTTTCAGCTGAGTATGGGGACCTTTTACTGCATACTCAAATCCGATGGCTTAGCAGGGGAAACATACTGGGAAGATTCCTTTACCTATTGCCAGAAGTCAAAGCTTTCATGGAGTCTAGAAGTGAAGATACCACACAGTTGTCAAACACTGAATGGTTGCTCGATTTAGCTTTTTTGACAGATGTCACAGAGAAATTAAATGTATTGAACTACGAGTTTCAAGGCAAAAACAAGACAATAGCCAACATGATTAGTTCTGTCAAAACTTTCAAAACAAAACTTAACCTTTTTATACAGCATGTACAGAAAAGAAAGATGCAGCACTTTCCCTCTATGCTCCAAATCCTGTCTGAAACAAAACTGAGGCCGAGATCCTTGACATGAAAAAATACAGTAACCTCCTCGTGAGGCTTAATCAAGAGTTCAGTGACCGGTTTATTGATTTTGAGCAACTGGAGCCCTGTGTGATGTTCACTTCAAAACCCTTCATGGAAGTGGATGTTAGTGACCTTTCAGAGAAAATTAGTGTTCTTCTGAACCTTGACTCTGACACCATGTAAATGGAGATGGTCTCACTTCAAAATGACATTGAATTGAAATCAAGGCAATCTGACATTAATTTCTGGAGTCTTGTAGATACAGAAAAGTTTAAGAACATCCACGCAGCTGCATTGAAACTTTTTTCCCTGTTTGGCTCTACCTATCTTTGTGAATCTGCATTTTCTGATATGAACTTCATAAAATCTAAGTTTCGCACACGTCTGACTGCCGAACATTTAAATGACTCCATAAGAGTTGCCCTCTCAAGCTACACCCCAGATTACAAGGCATTACTGGACACCATGCAGTGTCAAGTCTCTCACCGAAATTATTTGTATGCAGTCGTAATCAATACTTGTTCAGTCACAGTTCCTGGTGAAATCACAAATCTGTTTCATTATTAAAACCAAGATTAAAGTCGCTGCAGAGCAGAATCTTCAGCCCCCTGCAAAGCTTTTTTATTATTTGAACAAGAACAATGCAATGTGTACTGCGGGCCTGTATTACAAACACAATAAAATGTAGCTGAAGAGAAGAATCTTGAGCACGTTTCCAAATGATTATTTGCAGCATAAGAACAAATCAGTTCCACATTGAAGGTAAGATCACTATCCATGTATGTTTGTTAATTGAGCCGCATTACAATGATTATTTCAATGACCACTATTACTAGAAGGTCTTAATTTTGGACCTATTAATTGAAATGTCTTGAAGCGTCACAAATCCAAAGTCATTCCTTTTGGTGTTCTAGCGAACTTTTAAGACAGGCCTGTCTTGAGTATTTTGTTCAAACCAAAGTATGGGCTCTGATGAAATTAGGCTTAAAGTCAATGAAACTGGGCGTGGGGGGTCTCTCGGAAAAATGCGCGAGTTGATTCGGGTTCAGTAGCTCACAACGATTTTCACTGGCCAGAAGTAGCTCTGGCTACACAAAAGGTTGGAGACCCCTGATCTAGAGAGATCCACGATGAGTCTAGCTGCAGCTGTTTGTAGTCATCAGTGGAGCTGAGCTGTGATCCCTGTGTAGACAGCATTGCAGCAATCTAGTTGGCTGGAGATGAGGGACTGGCTTATGTTGCGTCTTAAACTTTGGTATAGTCATATGAAAATCTTACGAAGCATGCCGGGAATGAAGAAGCAAGAGGAGGAGCATGAATTGACGTGAGCCATCATGGTTAGCTTGTGGTCTCGAATGATGCCTAGGTTCTTAGTGTGGTTAGAGGGTGTATGAGTACGTCTGAGTTCTGAGGGCCTCTGGGATGCATCCCATGGCGGGCTTTAGTTTCCATAAATCAGTACCTCTGTCTTGTACATGTTGAGCTTCAGGCAGCTGTCCTTCATTCAGTTGTGGACGTTGGTGTTGGTGGTGTCTTCGGAGAGGGAGAGGATGAGCTGTGTCTCAACAACGTAGGATATGATGATGAGTGCGTTCTTGTGGTGAGGGAAGAGGTGATCCATCTGAGAACCGCTAGTTGAATGTCTAATTTGTGAATCCTTGTGATGAGTGTGTGGTGGGAGACCGTATCGAAGGCTGCCGAGCAGTCTAGAAGGATCAGAGCCTCAGTCCCACCTGGGTCGAGTAGGGCTCGGAAGCCATCAGTAGTCAATATGAGGGCTGTCTCGGTACTGTGGTTCTGCGGAATCTGTTTTGGGAGAAGTCAAGTCAAAGGTTCCGTTGCAGGTGTGAAGAGAGTTGTTGGTTGATGGCTTTTTCTAATACTTTGGCCGGGAGCAGGGAGATCGGTCGATTGTTGTTTAGTTCGCTGGGGTCTGCCAATGTTTTTTTTAGTAGGGCATTGACTTCTGTGTGGTTCCAGTACCCAGGAAAGGTGGGCATGGCAATTGAGTGTGTTGAGTAAGGTGATGAGCATGTGGCTGATTCTGGCTAGGTTGATGTGGTGAGGGCATGGGTCGGTTGGGGCCACTGAGTGGACCGAGTCCATGATGGAGGTGGTGTCCTGTGGAGCAAGCTGGCTCCATTTGGTTAGTCCGATGTTTGTGGTGGTAGCGGCCTGTAGCCTTTCTTGAAGAAGTCAGTTTCTGTTGAATAAGTTTCCAAGGTTGTCGCAGAGTTGCTGTGACGGGGTAAAGTTGTTTGTTGCAGCTGAGAGATTGGCGAATTCTTTGAGAATGTTGAAGAGTTCTTAGCTGTTCTTTGCTGTTATTCAAGCTTGATTCGATGCATTAGGCTAAGGCCTTTTTCTTTGATTCTTTCAATTGTCTGTGGTAGAGGTTGAGGGCTATCTTGAAGGCGGTCTTGTTGGTTGTGTCCTTCCTGGTGTGCCATCTCCTTTCCAGTTGTATAGAGTACCACTTAGCGGTTCTGATGTCTTCAGTGTACCAGCTAGACTGCCTGGTGGACCTAGTGTGGCTGTTGTTGTACATGGGAGACGTGCTGTTGGTGCATTTAGTGATCCATTTGTTAAAGTTCTGATTTTATGATCTAGGTTGTTAGAGCAGATGGGATGGGTGGGTGGTGTTGATCCATGTGTTATTTTAGATTTTGCTCCACCTGAAACTGTATCTTCAGGGGTTGGGCGGGCCAGGGATAGGGAATGGTCCACTCCCAGACAGGCATGCCTTTAGGTGAACAAAAGCAAAACCAATGGGGATGATGGACTGAGTGTTGAACATTGCAAGCACTCAGCCCCAGTCAACTGATCATGGTTTAATCTTTAATCATGCTTTAGCTCACTCCGCCAACCCAGTTCAGACATGGCCATATGCAAATCAGTCTGACCTTGTGCCTCATGGGAACAGTCGAGCTCGAACTGCCAAGCCCAGACGTGGGTCCTTTGCTCACTTTGCCACTGGATTCAAGATAGCCTGGCTGATAAGGGCTGTTAGCCCGATTCGGTCCCAGGATGCTTGTTTCCGGTCCAGGGAAGACATGGCTTGGCAGTTTGGGCTGGACTGTTCCAATGAGCCACAGGGTCAGACTGATTTGCATATGGCCAATTCTGAATTGGGGTGGCGGAGTGAGCTAAAGAATGACGATGGCTTAAACCAAGATCAGTTGACTGAGGGTCAGTGCTTGCAATGTTCAACACTTCGTCCATCATCCCTTTGGTTTTGCTTTTTTCACCCTAAGTTGGCAGGGTATGGCCAGACATGGGTCCCTTGCTTACTTTGCCACTGGATTCAAGATAGCCTGGCTGATGAGGGCTGTTTTTAAAGCAATAGCGGCAGAAGTCTCCAGTCTGTTATGGAAGAATAAACCGGCACGCACTGCGCAGGACAAATTAGTCAGAAGCTGGTATGATGGCGGAATAGCTCTCCCAAAAATACAATTATACTATTGGGCAGCACAACTAAAGATGGTCAAGCAATGGATACAAGCCCCACAAACAGACCCAGCTTTCCAAGCAGACAGTCACAGGGTGGGAGAGGAAGGACTTATGTCAGCACTTTATAACAAAATACGATCTACTTCCCTAATTGCACCAACAGCACATACAGTTAACATATGGTACACAGCACATTCCAGGTTAGGCTGACCCCGCTCTGGAATACACAATGACTTGGGCGACTCAGAAATAGTTAAGGTTTTAGTAAATGGGACGCGATAGGTATATCTATGGTGGGTGACCTCTGGAGCAAGGGCGAGATGGTCACGTTTGAGCACTTGAGGGAACAGTACGATCTAGCACCTTCTGACCGCTGTACCGGAGGCTACTCCCCTAGAGGATATGTCATTAACCGAGTATATGCACAAAAAGGCCACTTCCCTCACCTATCGTAAATTAGTTAACAACTTACCTGACCCAATGGTAGCACTTAGACAAAAATGGTCCTTAGATCTGGGGGTACTCGATGATGCAGATTGGCAGGAGGCATTGTCGTCCCCACGTGAAGTTGCAATACCTTCAAGGTTAAGATTGGTGCAACTCAAGATACTTCATTGCACGTATTATACCAGATTGACCCTCTACAAAATAGGACAGCTACACATCAGTTCTGCCTGAATGTGAGGAGGAGGGCACATTCTATCACACCATATGGCAATGCCCGAAGATTGTAACATATTGGTTTAAGATAATGAGAACCATATCACAAACTGTGGAGATATCATTATTACCAGAGCCAAAAAAGTGCCTGCAAAACATGTGGGAACCAAATGATCTTAGCCATCCAGCGCAGGATTGAGCAACGCTAGGGATGATGTTCGCTAAGCGTAATATTGCCAGAAAGTGGGGTTCGGTTGAGTCCCCTACACTCAATGAATGGTATAAAGACATGGATGAAGCTATGGTGGCAGAGAAAGCGGCATATGTAAACCGAGAATGTCACCAAAAATGGGGGAGAGTATGGGGAGCGTGGAATAAATTCAGAGGTTACATTTGTGAACCACCTAGGTCGCAGACAGATGATATATCCGAGTAAGAGGGGAGGGGGGAGGAACAGAAAATGCAGACTGTCAATGGAGACATTCCTTAAGTTGTAGGTACTGACGATGTATACAGTGTCAACGGAGTTTATGCCAATGAATAGCAATCAGTATGTATGTCATGTGATTTTATTATGCCCTGAACTTAATATAAAAAGACGATAATCATTATTGTTTTCTTTTTCTAGTTTTGAGGCTGGGGTTGGGGAGGTGACACTCCGCCACAGCAGAGGAGTCACCACTGGCAGCAGGCAGTAGCAGTTGGGTAAAATAGTACCCGAATTGTGTTGGGAGCAGTGGACGAGCCGTGATTAAATCAAATTAATATGTGCTTCATCCATGCTCCACAGCAATTATAGGAAATTACATTTCAGATGAAGGACCCAATTAGGGATGCTGCAATTGTAAGTAATGGTTGGCTCTAAGTCCTTTTTGGGAACAAAAGAGTCTCATAAACGAGATGCATGCACTTGCAGGCTCAACCCCAATAAAGGACTGAAAATTTGCTGAACATTCCTAAAACTTGTTTTTAGTAAATCGTATGCACTACTGTGATTAAGTTCTTGGAAAGCTCAGAGAAAGGTATGTAGTTAAACCATATCAGTATGTGATATTTGCAGAGGAGGATGGCAAAATGTATGCTGTGAACTTTAGGTACAGAGAAAACCCAAGGTGCCCTTGTACTGTTCGGTCTTGTGACTTTTAGTCTTGGTGCAATACAAATATATCCATGGCCACATGTTCCAGCTTTATAAAGACCCAAAAATTTGCAAAAGAGCTGATAGTGCGCCAGAGAGTTCTTCTTGTATCAGTGGATGCCAATGAACAAATGGGAAGTGAAAAGTATATTATAAGAGGGATAAATAAATTTTCGGGACAGAACTTGTAGACTAAGTGGATACAGCTTATCGGTCTAATTTCTGACCTATTCTTTTCTGCTTAATTTTCTCCATAATTTTGGAGAAACATGTTAACGGCCAGTTAACTTCTTTTGTGGAAGCCCTGAATTTTCTTCACCCTTCTCAGTCTAGGGTTACGGCTGGACATTCGATGGAATCCACCCTTTTGGGGTTAACCGAGTTGCTAAGGCAGCACTTGGGTGAGGGAGAAACAGCTCCGCTCATCTTATTAGATCTTAGCGTTGCCTTTTACACTGTCTCATCCTCTTTTAATGGACAGACTGATGGCACTTGATCTTGATGGTGTGACCTTGGAGTGGTTTCGATCTTTTCGTAATGAACTGTACTTTCAGGTTTTTTCTTCTACTGCCAGGTCAAAATCACATGTTCTTTCTTCTGAAGTTCTGCAGGGCTCTGTGTTGAGCCCGATGGTATTTAACATTTATAGCCACTCTTTAGCTTTTGTGGTACAGAGCAGTAATTAGGCCGTTTTTTCCTATGCTGATGACATCTAGATCATCTTTACCTGGACATCTGCTCAGAGTCACGGGCCTTCGGACCTCAGTTTGGGCTTGAGTCAGAATTCCTCCTGGATGTATAACAACCTACTCAAGCTCAAGAGGGATAAAACAGAGGTCATGATCCTAGGCAAGAATCCCGCTCTTTGGGGCCTGCGTCATTGGCCTGCTTCTTTAGGTGTTCTACCCATGCTATCGGACAAGGTTAGGAACCTGGGCTTCCTTTTGGCTGAATCGGTATCCATGAAGTCACAAGAGGCTAGGGTGACAACCACCTGCTTTGCAGTGCTTAAAAAGATACTTTGGCTGATCCCCATCTCTGTGCAAAGGACAGTTATTCAAGCTCTTTTCATCTCCAGATTCGATTATGGCAACGTACTGTATTTAGGATCCGACAAAACTACTATCTGTCAACTGCAGCCAGTGCAGAATTCTGCTGCTAGGTTTCTTTATCGGCTGACCAAATTTTAATCTGACGGAGAAGGATTTGACAACTGAAAATAAAAAAAGTACAATGAATCTTAAAAGATATATGCGGAGTTACTTTGTGATATGAATAGCTACCAAACATCGACAAAATATGAAAGGCTACAAATATATGTACTACTGTACTGACTGATTATGTAATACAACCAGGTCTTTGCTACAAACCCTCACTATTCAATGATAATACGATAACTATGTATATTTAACTCATTACTTTACAGTTGATTCTACAATATCATGACAGCTCCTTTGCTTGAATGTGATGAATCCGTGCAAAAGCAGAAATAATACGAAGTTGGGCACATTTTAATATGGTTTTACTTTTTAAAGCATCACCTTTCTGCAGTTACAACCTTAGGAAAGGTCCTTTTTATGTGCATCCAGAAGGTGCAGTTATTGATGTATTTGTGCGCCACAACAATAGTTCAGCACGACTTTACATTTGTATGGCATCTTGGGGATTAATGTGCATTTTAGTTCATGTTCCTATAAAACCGATATCCAGTTGCATGTATTCACTTCTGAACGCCTCACAACATTAAAAAGCATCAGCAGTTCAACACTCGACTACGTATAAGTTCTGTTCATTTTTCCCTCTGTATTTCGTTTTTTTTACATAACTATTCTTTCACGTCAGAACTGCTCTTGATGAAGGTGCCCATTTGCTTTGTGTGACTGTCCTTCAATTGTTCCAATTGCCTCTGACCTCTTCGAAGCAGAAACTCAATATGCATTACGTCACTCCTGGGAATTTTGGCGTTTTTCCGGAACTCCTCTTGGACTCGGGGCAGAAATCCTGGTTTGTCCTTTGCAGCCCGTAAAAACTGTTTAAATAAGCTCAGTACTTGCTTCTGAAGGTTGCTGTGTCTAACCATGGTTTGTGGGAGATACAACCTAAACATAAAATAACAAAAAGAAGATTAACAGAGGCAGTGATTGTGAAAACATTACATTGAAAACAAACTTGCCCTTAGAGTCTGCGAATGACTAGCTGTAGAGAACGGTGTACATCACATCAGAAAACAAACACTTATGTCAGTGTTCCTTGCCAGATACAGCACCTGTGAGTCTCAACAGAGTTACCCCTGTGCTTGTTTTTTAGTCTGGAATTTGTCTGTATACCGTTCTTTAATATCTGGGCGCTAGTCACAGAAACGTGTCCAGGAGCTTTGACGTCTACAGAGAACTAATATCTGGGCGCTAGTCACAGAAACGTGTCCAGGAGCTTTGACGTCTACAGGGAACAACAAGCATTGGAAATGCAATAGGTCTCGCATTAGAAAAGTTGGGGCTATTGGTCTTGTAAATCTAATAATGTTTTAAGTTATGTTTATGTTTTTATAATAGCAAATGTATTAATTTTGTTATTGTAAATGCCAATATTTATAGAATTTGCAAATGTGACACCTATAGCATTATTTAAAAAAAATTGTCATTTGTAATAAAGCTTGAAACATTGAGAGAACATATTTGAACAAGTGATGCTGTGGTGGTGCTGAGTGATGCTGTGGTTGCGCTGAGTGATGCTGTGGTTGTGCTGAAGGATGCTGTGGTTGCACTGAGTGATGCTGTGGTTATGCTGAGTGATGCTGTGGTGGCGCTGAGTGATGTGGTGGCGACGAGTGATGCTGTTGCGTTCAGTAATGCTGTGGTAGCGTATAGTGAGGTTGTGGTGCCCCTGAGTGGTGCTGTGGTGATGCGATAGATAGAGTGAGGGCGATAGATAGATAGAGGGAGGGCAATAGATAAGAGTGAGGGCGATAGATAGATATAGTGAGGGGCGATAGATAGATATAGTGAGGGGCGATAGATAGATTCACTTAAGTTCCAACCAAAGCTGGAGCACGTGAACTCAGCAGAAAGAAAGGAAGACAGAAAGGAAGGAAGACAAAAAAGGGAAAAAGAAAGACAAAACAGGAAGGAAGGAGGGCAAGGAAGATAGAAGGAAAGAGAAGAAAGGGAGAAAGAAGGAAAGAAAAGCAGAAAGAAGGGAAAGGAAAGGAAAGGAAGAAGGGAAGAGGAAAAGTAGGAAAAATGAAAAGAATAAAGAAGGCAAGAAATGAAGAAAGAAGCAGAAAAAGCAAAAAGGGAAAAAAGAAGGCAAAAGGAATGAAAGAAAGAAAGAATGAAAAAATAGGAAAGAAGGCAACAACAAAACATAGAAGGAAAATAAAGAAAAAGAGAAGGAAAGAAAGAAGGCTGCTAACAGGTGCTACATGGGCCCTGGAACTCTGAGCTCTAGAACATCCAGATTAAGTGGACACACTCTCTATAGGGAAAGAAAGGATTTACTGATGTGGAGAAGTGATGCTCCTAGGTCCTATGCAAGGGAGTTAAGTATGGGAATAGTTTGTCAATTCTGGTGACGAACTGCCTGCAAAACATGTATAGTTTGACCTCGTTTTCAAAACAAATATTTTTAATGCTTGAGGTCCGAACCTCTCTGTGAAAAGCCGGTCACACCAGAACCAACAGGTAACTAGTAAGACATTATTTCCAGAACTCCTGACCATGGCCTGATGCATAATGACAAATTGTAAAATAATGATTGTGCAAGACTCATCGCAAACTGAACAGCAGTTGCATGGGCCATCCCAAGCCCGCATCGAGATATGAAGGATAAAAGGCTATGCATGACTACACAACGAAATTGTGTTCTTTGTATCGACTCGGGAAGGATGAAAAGCAGGCTCTGCAGTGCCGGGTTTCCAACCCTTGACTTGAAGGTGCCACTGTGAGGGTACATAGCCTCCTGAGCTGCCCCACAGCTGCCCACATATTCGAGGCAATGTGCACACAAATAGAGGAATAAACATTCGGATGGGTAAGAATGAATTCACAAATGAATGATTATACATTGGATGCCATCAGGCGATAGCCAAGCACAAGTCTGCTTCCGAGTGAAGTGTTATTTCCTGAACCGTGGCTGACACAGTAATATTGCAAGAGGCAACTATTCATTAAGCTGCAGTGAAATAAGCGAGATCTAAACAATCAGTAGAAAATAAAAACAAGCATTGCCGGCCGGAAAAAAAAATCGGCGCAAAATGAAGACAAGTCGGATGGGGTGGGGGCGGGGGAGAAGGGGAGTGAGCAGCCTTTGATGAGCGAGTGGGGAGGGGGGGAAGGGGGGAGGAGAAACGAGAGACACGGCTTGGCGGCCGTGAAAGCTATTGGCATTGCTGTGGGGGGGGGGGGGGGGGGGGGAAATGCGACACGGCCGAAAGCCTTTGATGCAGCAGGGGGCGGAGCGGAAGCCTTTCAACTGAAGTGAAGCTGTTGGCGGCAGATGGCTGGCTTACATGTGCACGCGCATTTTAGGTCAATGCGCTTCCGCATTGAGCTTGCTTTTCACGGGCACGGCATGGAATCGCCCCGATGGTTAAACTCTGTTTAAGCCCCTATATTCTCGCAAGCTCAATGCGCAAGCGCATTGACAGGCGAGACCTAAAAATGTAATGCTTGATTTAATCAGCTAAGCCACGCTCTAGCTGCACAAGAGAAAACAACTTTAAAAAGCTCACTAACAATATTGACACTTGAATTGAACCAACATGAGCTACAGAAAATCTCAGACATACTCTTTGTGAGATCTGGTGCCCTGAAATGTCCAGAAAGACAAAACAGGAAGGAAGGAGGGCAAGGAAGACAAAAAGGAAGATAGAAGGAAAGAGAAGAAAGGGAGAAAGAAGGAACGAAAGGCAGAAAGAAGGGAAAGGAAAGGAAAGGAAGAAGGAAAGAGGAAAAGTAGGAAAAATGAAAAAGAATGAAGAAGGCAAGAAATGAAGAAAGAAGCAGAAAAAGCAAAAAGGGAAAACAGAAGGCAAAAGGAATGAAAGAAAGAAAGAATGAAAAAATAGGAAAGAAGGCAACAACAAAACATAGAAGGAAAATAAAGAAAAAGAGAAGGAAAGAAAGAAGGCTGCTAACAGGTGCTGCATGGGCTCTGGAACTCTGAGCTCTAGAACATCCAGATGGAGTGGACACACTCTCTATAGGGAAAGAAAGGATTTACTGATGTGGAGAAGCGATGCTCCTAGGTCCTATGCAAGGGAGTTAAGTATGGGAATAGTTTGTCAATTCTGGTGACGAACTGCCTGCAAAACATGTATAGTTTGACCTCGTTTTCAAAACAAATATTTTTAATGCTTGAGGTCCGAACCTCTCTGTGAAAAGCCGGTCACACCAGAACCAACAGGTAACTAGTAAGACATTATTTCCAGAACTCCTGACCATGGCCTGATGCATAATGACAAATTATAAAATAATGATTGTGCAAGACTCATCGCAAACTGAACAGCAGTTGCATGGGCAATCCCAAGTCCGTATCGAGATACGAAGGATAAAAGGCTATGCATGACTACACAACGAAATTGTGTTCTTTGTATCGACTCGGGAAGGATGAAAAGCAGGCTCTGCAGTGCCGTGTTTCCAACCCTTGACTTGAAGGTGCCACTGTGAGGGTACATAGCCTCCTGAGCTGCCCCACAGCTGCCCACATATTCGAGGCAATGTGCACACAAATAGAGGAATAAACATTCGGATGCGTAAGAATGAATTCACAAATGAATGATTATACATTGGATGCCATCAGGCGATAGACAAGCACAAGTCTGCTTCCGAGTGAAGTGTTATTTCCTGAACCGTGGCTGACACAGAATTATTGCGAGAGGCAACTATTCATTAAGCTGCGGTGAAATAAGCGAGATCTAAACAATCAGTAGAAAATAAAAACAAGCATTGCTGTCCGGAAAAAAAAATTGGCGCAAAATGAAGACAAATCGGATGGGGTGGGGGAGAAGGGGAGTGAGCAGCCTTTGATGAGCGAGTGGGGAGGGGGGGAAGGGGGGAGGAGAAACGAGAGACACGGCTTGGCGGCCGTGAAAGCTATTGGCATTGCTGTGGGGAGGGGGGGGGGGGAGGAAAAAATGCGACACGGCTGAAAGCCTTTGATGCAGCAGGGGGCGGAGCGGATGCCTTTCAACTGAAGTGAAGCTGCTGGCGGCAGATGGCTGGCTTACATGTGCACGCGCATTTTAGGTCAATGCGCTTCCGCATTGAGCTTGCTTTTCACGGGCACGGCATGGAATCGCCCCGATGGTTAAACTCTGTTTAAGCCCCTATATTCTCGCAACCTCAATGCGCAAGCGCATTGACAGGCGAGACCTAAAAATGTAATGCTTGATTTAATCAGCTAAGCCACGCTCTAGCTACACAAGAGAAAACAACTTAAAAAAGCTCACTAACAATATTGACACTTGAATTGAACCAACATGAGCTACAGAAAATCTCAGACATACTCTTTGTGAGATCTGGTGCCCTGAAATGTCCAACAAAGGTTTACATCAAATAGAAGAGTGGAATTGTTGATGTTTCATGTAAGATCCTATGTGCAGAAAAAGATATTCTGTTAAGTATTTGTAAAGCGCACTATTACTTGTACGGGTATTGTGGTGCGGAGCAGGTGTGTGTGCTAGCCCTGCCTATGGTAGGTTGGTTAATTGAAAGGTCAGGTCTTCAGCTACTTGCGGAATTCAAGAAGAGAGGAGGAGGAGGCGCTGATGTTGAAAGGTGGGTAGTTCCATGCCTTAGGAGTGATGTAAGAAAACGCCAGTCCTCCTGATCTAGTTCTGTTAAGGCATGGGATGTGTGCGAGTAGGGGACCTGCACAGCAGAGGTGCCTAAGTGGTAGGATAAGGAAATAGGGCTGTTCAGCAAAGGACACATTTGTGTAGGGCTTCATTTGTGTAGTGCCTTGAACAAGTGTGGAAAGAGTTTCAAATGATCATGTTTATGTATCGTGAGCCAGTTGAGCTCCTTGAGTTGTGGTGTGATGTGAGTTCTGTGTGGGAGGTTCACAATGAGTCTGGCTGCCGAGCTCCGGATGGTTTGTATCCTTCCAGTGAGTTGCTTGCTGAACCCAACGTAGAGGGTGTTCCTGTAAGAACTTGCTGGTGACTGTTTTCTGGCTTTGCTTGGTAGCCATTTGAGGAACTTCATCATCTTCAGGAGGTGGAAGAAGGATGCTGTGGACTCGTGAAGTCTAGTCCAGTTTTTAAAGGTCCTGGGGTGAGGTCAGCAGGTGGGTCCGGGTACAGACGGTCACCAGTTGGAGTCTCATGGTGAGGTGTTCTTACGAAGATCACTACATCTGCCTTGTCTGTTGTCTCGTCAGCCCACCTCAGTTGCCACAGGTCTCCGCTCTGACAGCAGCCTGACCGTGATTCCACCAGGGCCGGCCAGCAACGCAAGTTAATCCAGTAGCGCCTGCTCTACTGGACCTAGGTGGTGGGAAGAGGGGACCCCCAAATTTTTTTTTTAACCTTTAACGGCCTGCCTCCGCCTCTCCTCCGTCTTCTTCGTGCAGTCTCACCCAGCAGCAGGAAGCACCTGAGCTTCCAGGCTCAGCGGAGCCAATCACAGCACTGCAATGCATCGTCGATCAGACGGGAAATGGAAGGCTGGGCATGTTCCCCGACAGGCTGTGTAATGCTGCTTGGTGGGTAAGATGCAGAGTGCGCATGACTGTTTGGCTGACTCAAGTGGGCCGGCCAAGCAGTCGTGCGTACTTAGAGAATGTAAACAACTCCTTCCCCTGCTCTGGCCAGTCTTGCAAAGCCCGAGAGCCAATGTCCGCAATTGGAAAATTAAAATGATAACAACCAAGTCAAGTCAGGGATATTTGTATAGCGCACAAATCACATCCTAGTAGTCTCATGGCGCTTGCAGCAGTCTCTGACATAGGGAAACACAGTTAGTTTGCAAAGAGCCAGGTCTTTAGTCCTATACGAAAACAGCCATGATAAGGGGAGTTACAGAGATGGAGCGGCATTTTGTTCCATGCGGCCGGAGCCAGAAATGAAAAAGCTCGACCACCATTTCTGGTGGTACGTATTCTCAAAGGTATCAGTAGCAGTTCGTTTCTGGGTCTAAGATCCCTTTGTGGCTGATACCATCTGAGTTTTTTGGACCAGTATTTCGGACCCCTTTCATACAGTTGTCAGTGAACCAGACATAGTATTTTGAAAAGGATGCGCTTTTTTACCTGCAACCAATGTAGGCTTTTTAAACAGGCGGCAGAAGTTTTTCTCGGGGGGTTAAGAACCAGCCGGGCTGCCGTATTATGGAGAACCTGCAGCCTCCTCTGATGGTGTTCATTTATAGAAGTTGTAGCAATCAAGAATGGGGAGAAGGAATATTAGTGATCCCACCAAGTTCCTTGGCTTTAAGTACTGCTAATCAAAAAGGGGGGGGAGGGGGGGGGATCACTTGTCCTGTGTAACCTGGGTACAGTTCTAACTAGAATGACCCTTGGTAAAAGACCCTCATACACGTGTAGTAATGGTGGTATGGGCGGTGTATCTTGGTTCTCCGCCTTTGTTTACACGTCTGTGCAGAATCATGGGGTCAGTTGGTATGCACCCTCCGCCTGGAGGAGAACACCCTAGGTTAAAACAGTAGTGATCAGTGATTATAAGTGATGTGTGGGTGAATATCTTTAAAACAATCCAATCATGCCAGGAAGAATATGGTTTTATTGTCCGGGATTGAATTGGTGGTTGAGGATATGTCAGAATACGTTTGAGAAATGATTAGGTTTCACACATATTCCATCCTCTAGTGTTCAAACAATGGTCGACATGTTTCAGCCTTATTGCCCAAGGGGTCGGTACGGCTTTCTTCAGGACCAGGTGAGTTCTGTGCAAAGAGTGACGTATGTCTACTCTTTAATGAAGGTCAAAATTGGACCTTTCATAGGCTAAATTGTTACCATTTCAAACGGGTACCCAGAGGTTGGAAGGAGGGGCTTCTCGTTGCTCCGCTCTCGAACTTGCAGCTTGTGCTGTCTCTTCCTCTCGCGGTCCCGGGACTACCTTCTAGGTAGTGTAAGACCCTTCGGCTTTGCACAATATGTATGTGAAGCGCTCTGATACCTACGGGTCTATCTAGCGCTATACAAAACTTTAAAAATAAAAAAAATAAAATAAATTATCATTTTATTTTTCCTTTTGCTCAGTGAGGTGACGCTCCTCTGGCTTAGCGGAGGAACCGCCACTGAATTAATCCAGGTGCCAAGACACTCTCTGCTCGCTCATCCTCAGCCTAGTTGATAAGACGAATCCTGCAGTACAGCCTCAAACTGAGTGCAATGGGGGTTAGTGTCAGAGTTGTAGTAGGAGGGACAAAGACATAGTTGAAAAGGACAGCATAATCTGTCCTTTTTTTGTTGTTTTTTCACCTTCAGGTAACAATGTATAAAATACAGCACCTTTAATTAAAGATAAAACCCTAATTGGTGGAAAATGCACTTTTACATTGTGAAACTTCAATTGGTGAATGCAATCGGTCTGTTGATGCCTGTCTATCTGTAACTGGACAGACCTTGTACTATCTAAACTGGACTACGGGACCGGTGTCCTTACAGGGACTCCAAAAGCTCACCTAGCCCCACTAAGGTCAGTCCTTAACATGCCTGCTCACATCAAAAACGGGGTTAGAAAGTTTGATCACATCACACCACCCCTCAACTCCCTCAACTGGCTAACCATTGAAGGCAGATGTATCTACAAATTGGCCTGCATCACAAACAAAACCCTCCACTAACATTCCCCCCAACTACCTAATCAGCAAACTGGTCAAAGCTGGAAGATCCAGATCCCTGAGAAGCTCCAACTCACTTCTTCTCTTCCCTCCGAAATTCAAAAAGTCAACCACTCAGTCCCGATCCTTTTCTGGTAACATACCCAGGATATTGAACTCACTCCCGATTGACCTCAGATGCAACCTCTCCTTCCCGTGCTTCAAAAGGGAGCTGAAACTCCTTCTCCTCAAGAAATACCTTACCATCCAAGTCAACGAATCAAGACTCCAATAACCTAGTTGACTCCCTGCTCATTTGTCCATCATGGATAAGTGGCGTTTCGACTGCTTCAACCTCGGGAGCTCCCCCTATCCTTCACTGTATGCCTAATTATAATGTGTTGCTTATATCCTCATGGACCCTTACGTCCTGCTATGCAATGTATGCCTAATTATAATGTTTAGCTTGTATCTTTATACATCCCCATGTCATGCTATGTAATGCACCTATGTATGTAAAGCGCTCTGATACCCCCGGGTCTAGCTAGTGCTATATAAAACCTATAAAATAAAAAATAAAATAAAATAAATTGAATCGTGGTTGACAAAGCATGTAATAGAATCTTGCCTGTTTATAGAGGTGCTAGGTCACCTTCTGCGACTAAGAAAGCAGTTGAGTTTGACCTTCCCAGGTCAAACAGGATTACTTTACAAGCCATCCGAGAGTCATTGGATGATCATTCAACTACCTTAGAAGTCATTTACACGTCATCAGACATCATCAAGCTCTTGAAGTCATCAGCAAGCTGCAGAAGCTCAGCCTGATGATTTGAGGATTACTTGAAAAGGAGTACCTGATGACTTTAGTAGGTGTCATTATTCGTGATGATTTAAGGATGACTTAAAAATTAAGTATCTGCTGACTTCAGAAGGTGTAATTATTCCTGATGATGACTTGTAAATGACTCTCCGATAACTTTACAAGATGACATTGTTCCTGATGATCCAGGAACATGATATCATAGCTCTGCAGGAATCCTGGGATGCTACGTCTTGTTTTTGGCTGGATGGATTTACAAGCTTTTCCGTTCCAGCCATTCAAGGCACCGCATGTAGAGCAAAGGGTGGACTAATTCTCCTTTTCTCATTAAAGCTCGGAGGGACATTAAAAAGGATGGTGGTGGGCTCACAAAATCTTTTTAATTGTTGAATGGACAATGCCCTCTAAATGTAAAACTATCCTGATTAACCTTTATAATTCATGGGAAAGGGGTGTTGATAATGAACACATCGCGACCCTGGAATTTTTTTTATGTAATTACAGTCAAGAAGAATACACTAATTGTGAGCTCATTCTAATGGGCGATTTTAATATACACCCCTGTAGAGATGCCCGTTATGGAGGTGCACAGGAGGACCCAATGTCCCTGGTGGCCCCCATTTTGAGCATACAAACTCAGGAGAGGCCCTTGAAGAGTTGCTGGCTAACTTTAACATATACGAATATAGCAACTCCGAGGGGAAGGATAGAGTCAGTACCTATAAGGGCACTGAGGACGGATCAGTGATTGATTACATCTTTCTAACTCCAGGTATTTTATCAAAAGTTGTGACCTATAAAGTAATTTGTTCTATATATAGCGATCATAACCTGGTATTGTTAGAGTTGAAGTGGGGTGACCCTATTGTTAGCCGGCCTGAGTGCACATAAAAGGCACCAGCCGTCCGCCCCAAGGATCAGGGGAGAAGACTAAGATGGGCTAAAGTAGTGCCCGAACATTTTTGTGAGGAACTGCTCCCCAAAATTGAGGGCAACATGGTAATATGCCCGGACCCCAACGCCACTAATATAGAAATAATAGGAGCCTTTGATCTAATATGTGCACAAATCTCAAAGGACCTGACGACCAAATCTAGGCATGGAGACAAGAACCAGCATAGTTGGTTTGACGCCAATTGCTCAAGAGCCCATAAGGCACTAAAACGAGCATTAAAAACCATCCCGAGAGATAAGGCTGTCATTGCCAAATTGAGGAAGGCATATAAACACTCAATTAGCTGCAAGAAAAATGAGTTAAAAAAGGCAGCTTGGGAAAAACTACTTTCTGTTGATGTATTGCGGGACAGTGCACAGCTTTGGGCCATAATTAACCAGTCATTTTTCACTGATACGGAGAATACAGTTATGGACTGTGTGATCCTCGACGATAAATGGCTTAGCCATTTTAGAGAGGTTTATGGCGACCTAGCGCCCGGTACAACAAACTGCTCGCTAAGTAGTGTGGAGAGGGTTCCCCTTGCGTTTAACTGTGAAGAGGTAGAAAGAGCTATAACTTAGACCTCCAAAAACACGGTGTTCCGGCGGACCTATATAGGCACTCGCCAAAACTTTGGGCCAAGTTGTTAACACATGTCTTTCACGCTGTAAATGGTAACACCCTCCCTGCAACTTGGGCCACCTCAATTATTGTCCCGATCTTCAAAAAGGGCCAGCGAGACGATCCAGCATGCTACAGACCCATTTCCCTGTTAGACTCTTCGATTAAGATTCTAGGCAGAGTTTTATTGTACAGGCTAAGGGAGAATTTGGAGGGAAGTGGGACCCTATTGAATCTACAATATGGGTTCAGAGAAAAAGGAGGCACCTTAGATCAATGCTTGAATTTGCACCTCTTAATCTCCAAGTATACAGTAGCTAAGGAGGGGTCGTTATTTCTGGCCTTTATGGACCTCTCCACGGCCTTTGACTTGGTGAATAGGGCTAAGCTGTGGTCTATCCTCATGGAGATCGGGATTGAGCCCCCACTCGTAAACTTTAGAGCCTCACTCCATCAGGATTTGCCTGCAAAGATTAGGGTAACTACGGCGGGTAGGTGTACAAGTCGGTTCAAGTCGGAGCGAGGGGTGCGACAGGGCTGCATCCTGGCCCCCCTCCTCTTCTCCATCTACATTAATGGTTTAGGAGCTTATTTAGTAACTCCAGGGGTGGACGTGCCGCGTATAGGAGAGGCGAAAATCCCGGCCCTCCTATACGCGGACGATACAGTCTTAATAGCGCGTACTGAAGTAGGACTACAGAGACTGTTAGACCTATTTGGTTCCTTTATGGAATGACTTGACCTTAAGATCAATGCCAAAAAATCCTTCTCAATGGTGATGGGTCACCACAGAAATAAGGGCAAATTAAAAACATTCATGTGTAAGGGCGAGGTAGTCTCAAGGGTCACCGCTTTTTCGTATTTAGGTGTACTCTTAGCCGAAAAGGAGACTTGGGCACCTCAAATCAAGGCTAAGAGTATATCTGTGGCAAATTGTGGGATTTTCAAAACAGTTGGGGGCGAGGCCCATGGAGGCATTGATAAAAGTTTAGAATACGAAATGTATGCCAATTACCACCTATGGCGCTCCCTTATGGGGCTACGCATCCCACGAAAAGATACAAAGAGTGGAGAACAGGTTTTTGAGACATCTCCTGTCTATACCCAAGTCCACCCCTACCTTTTCGATTCATGCGGAGGTGGGCTTGGACCATGTATCAGACAGGCTGAAATTGGCCCCCTTAACATTCTGGGCAAAAATATGGCTCAACCAAGATATAACTTTGAATCATGCAATCATGGCCGATGTGATGTCACTGGACAACGCAAAAAAAGTATCCTGGCTCGCTTATTTGAGAGATGTCTTTACCCAGCTGGGCCTCCCTGAGCTCTTTTTAAGTCCAATCAGCATCAAGAGAGAGGACATTAGCTGGATCAAAAAGCACTTTATGGACAGACTAAGAACGTCTCGTGAGGAGCGGGAATTATTGAAATCTACAGTTAGAACACATTTTATGTTACAAACTTCCCCCTAACTAGAGCCTTATTTCATCACAGTAACCAAACCCTTTCATAGAGTTCTATTAATTAAATTTGGATTTAATTTGATACACCATTACTTGGGTAGTACCCAATCATGGATTAAACCTGAATGCGGGCCGCCCTGCAACTGTGACAACCTTTCACATCAAGATACCATACATTTTATTACGTTTTGTGGATTCTATAAAGAGATTAGGAAAAAATATTTGGTCCCAATCCTGAAAGAGGCTGGGATTACCCAAGTAAGGCCCGCCCTCTTATATCTCCAGTTGTTGAGAACTACTCGCATCATTTATAGTGTGGCTAGTTTCTTAGTGGCGGCAATGAGAATCAAACTAAAGAAAAGCGGTCCCACATGACATATTAGCATGATTGACCTTAACGCGGATTTTAAATTGATTTAATTGTCCTACAACGATTTTATGGGTCTTTGCACTGAATTTGTAAGTATATGAATTATTTAATGTGAATGTATGTAATATTTTATGCCTTTTATGATTTTAACGAATCGAATAAAGTGTAATTTGACTGACTGACGTTGGGATGATTTGAAAATAAGCATCTGAATACTTCAAAGGTACTATTGTGTTTTCAATAAGATGTTTTTGTGTCTGGTGATTTTAACGGGAATTGCTTGTCTATTTAAAGAGCACGTCCACCACTTTGATTTCAGTTTTCCAGAAAAATGCAAACTGTTGGATAATTGCACAATGAATTGCAATTAAACGTCTGACCTCCTGCAGCTGGGAGCCCGAAAACCCAAACACACCCTGAACCCCCAAATTAACCCTTGCACCCCAAAACCCAAACTCACCCTAAACCCTAAAATTAATCCTGGCACCCCAAAACCCAAACACACCCTGAACTCCCAAATTAACCCTTGCACCCCAAAACCCAAACACACCCTAAACCCTAAAATTAACCCTGGCACCCCAAAACCCAAACACACCCTAAACCCTAAAATTAACCCTGGCACCCCAAAACCCAAACACACCCTAAAATTAACCCTGGCACCCCAAAACCCAATCACACCCTGAACCCCCAAATTAACCCTTGCACCCCAAAACCCAAACACACCCTGAACCCCCAAATTAACCCTTGCACCCCAAGCACACCCTAAAATTAACCCTGGCACCCCAAAACCCAAACCCACCCTGAACCCACAAATTAACCGTTGCACCCCAAAACCCAAACACACCCTGAACCCCAATAATAACCCTTGCACCCCAAAACCCAAACACACCCTGAACCCCCAAATTAACCCTTGCACCCCAAACACACCCTAAACCCTAAAATTAACCCTGGCACCCCAAAACCCAAACACACCCTGAACCCCCAAATTAACCCTTGCACACCAAACCCAAACACACCCTAAACCCTAAAATTAACCCTGGCACCCCAAAAACCAAACACACCCTGAACCCCCAAATTAACCCTTGCACACCAAACCCAAACACACCCTAAACCCTAATATTAACACCTGTACCCTAAAACCCAAACACACTCTAAACCCTAAAACTAACCCTGGCACCCCAAAACCCAAACACACCCTCAACCCTCAAATTAACCCTTGCACCCCAAAACCCAAACACACCCTGAACCCCCAAATTAACCCTTGCACACCAAACACAAACACACCCTAAACCCTAATATTAACCCTTGTACCCTAATACCCAAACACACCCTAAACCCTAAAATTACCCCTCGCACCCCAAACTCAAACATGCTCTAAACCCTTAAATTACACCTGGCCCCCCAAAACACAAACCCACCCTCAACCCTAAAATGACCATGTACGCCCTAAAATCCAAAAGCCCTACAAACCACCAAATTGTTTATGAATGCGGAATGCCGGGAGGCGCTGCTGTGATTGCAAATGATACTTTCTGTACCCCCAGGCTGCACTTCCTTCTTAGAGTATTTCCATAAACACAAGGGGGCAGATTTATGTTGGGAATGCGCCACGTTTGCGTCATGCAACTGCGGCGTAAACGTGGCGCATCCCTATGACCCATTTACAACATGACGCATCTAGGCAGATGCGTCAGGTTGTAAAGCCCTGCGCCACTTGTGGGCGTTCCGGCGCAGGGTGGGCGTTCCGGCGCAGGTGCGCCTCGCAAAAGTGGCTGAGTGAAATCTAGAAGATTTCACTGAGTCACTTTCAGGCCAATGCTGCGTCAAAACCCTGCGCCTGCTTGAAGCAGGCGTAGGTCTTGACGCAGCATTGTAAAGATGGGGCACCCCCGAGCCTTGCTGGAGCTGCATCGTGCTTGCGACGCAACTCCAGCAATGCGCCACTTTTACGGCACAGATGCGTCACGCATCTGTGCCGTTTTTGCCCCATGGTGTGCCGCATTGTAAATGCGGCGCAAAATAACTGGCGCATCCCTGGGGATGCGCCAGTTATCATAAATCTGCCCCATAGTTTAGTGGAATTCGATTGTTAGACTCATTAAACAACTGCGGACAGACCTGCTCATGGCCCGAGGAATAGGTCTTGCAAAGGAAAACAAGCTTTGTCATCATGGTGATTGCCGAATTCACTCCATCACAATACTAAAATACATTTTTAAAAAGCACAGCTGCCTCGAACACAATGCGAAAATCACCTACTGAAAACCATCAGTCTGCCGGCTGGCTGGGACTCGAACCGCAGGTCCTCAATGGAGAGCAGCTCTCTCACCTTTGCATATACCTGAAGCCGGAGGATTCCTCTTGCAAAAGCCTACGCACATTCGGGAGCGCCGGAAGTTACGTCATTGTTCTGCGGCAAGAACGAAGACCGCCGTGAGTGCAATGGCCATAAAAGGGACAGATGGATTGGCATCAGTCTCTTTATTTTTCAACTTCACTTCGTTCATCGATTGCAGCGTACTGCCCGCGCCCATCCTGGGTCAGAGCCCCCGTTCATAGCGCTGCCTTTCTTAAATAAGAGCAGCATCGATCCTTCGCTCTCGGTCCCAGTTGCTCAATTTCCGTCCCAGACCAGCTTCCTAATTTTTCGGAAAGCACGAGTTTTCATTAAGGTGCCAAATTTAGACGCAGCTCCCTGCATGTGTGTGCTTCGTACGTCTTATAATGAATGCCTGCGTTGCAATGTGTGTGCATTATGTGTGTTTGATGTTTGTCTGTATCAGCCTGCCTGCTTGTTTAATATGCTCCTTTTGTGTTTGAGCATGTGTATTTTTGTGTATGTGTGACGTAGTGCGTGCCTGTGTAAGTTGTGGAAAATTGCAAAAAGCCTAAAAAATGTGTTTTACAGCAAGTTCTTCGCCGTAAGGAAAAATAAATTACTGCCCGTGTATTGTAGGTCCCATGTTGGTTCCAAGTGCACCTGCGTGTATTCAAGATTCTCGACCAAATGGAACAGTTTTCGATCTACTGAAAAGTTGTCAATCGAAGAAGGCTAAACACAATTCTTTATGTGAATATTGTATATTGTTGAGCATTACTTGTGTCCTTGCAACTTGTAGTGAGCTTTCGTTACTAAATGAATGAGTGCTCTATTGTTGAATCCTGGTCACGTTCCCCAAGCTGTGTAGTGTGCAGAGCAGCACATCTTCTAAAACACTGGCAGTTTTCATGGATGCGTTTCAAAGCATAAGGATAAATGCTTCAAATAACTTAGCCGTTGTAATGCTGGTTCCTTATTTTGTTTGCTTATTTGTGTAATTGAAAGATCTGGTTGCCTGTGGCAATTGAGGTTTACGCCCTATTTATAGGAATCGTAGTCCGACGCAGTCCAACATCTTGCAATATCTACTGGCTATCATGAAGCCGGTCTTGTTACATCTGCCAGTATCGATCCCAGCCATATATTATCCAGTTACAACCTGACCTACTGCTAAAGTATTGAGGCAGAGGGATCAAGCCCTGAGATAAATCGCATGAATATTTCCTATTAATTCCAGCCCATTGGGTTTCAATCATGACCAAGCGGCACTCGGCCTCAGGAGCCTGCGTGTCCTGGTGGCGGTGTTTACACAGCGGCTGAGACGCGGTAAATCATCTACCTGCCTTAATGGATGACTATGTATTACCTTGAGCTGGGGTCTCGACAGGAGCTGCGTAGGCAGCATTTCCAACCAAGCATCCTGGCCCAATGCTTTTTCTTTCTCTCTTTCGCTCTTATTTTGACAGTTTTGTATTGCGCGAAAAAGACCCTTGCAGGTATCGGAGCGCTTTACAGGCACATAAAGGTGATTGACAAATACATAAGAATAAAAAGACTTAAGCAAATGCATTCCTGGTAAAAGTTACGAAAGAGTACATATCCACAAGTGTATATATAAGAAAGTTCAGGTGAATCTAGATAAGAGGATCGCTTTCACTTCTTTTTTGAAGAGAGCAGCAGACTGATTCAGTCTTTCTTCTGTGGGTAAGGTGTTCCAAATTCTGGGGGCCATTTCTGAGAATGTACGATTGTTTTTTTTTTCTTCGAGAAACGTTGTGGTTTAAGAAGAAGATTGTCAGAACTCCTAGTTGTTCTGCTACCACCTGATAGTACTAATTTCTCCGCAAGGTATCTGTGTTTTTTTGTTACAATGTCTTATGAGTCATACAGGCGATTTTCAAATGGATTCTGGCCTCAAAAGGTAACCAGATGAGGGCACGAAGGTCGGGGGAAATGTGGCAGTTCCTTCTGGAGCCTGTGATGAGTCTGGCGGCTGTATTGATTGAGGCTCTTAGCGGAGCGGTTGTTGATCTGGGAAGGCCGCAGAGAGCTACACTCCCATAATCCACTCTGGGAATTACTAGGGCTTGGACTGCCTGTTTAGGGTCATTCGCGGGTAAGAATGGTTTCAGTCTTCGCAGGGTGTTCATCGGAAGATTGGCTCCTTTAGTTGCAGCGCTGATGGGTTTCTGCATGTTTAGATTATTGTCCAGAGTTATTCCTAGGGATTTCGCAGAATCAATAATGCGAGGTTGACCATCGAGTGCAGTTAGGTGCTGCATCCATTCACGGATCGTGTCTGTTTGTTTGGGGGGGAGTGATGAGGAGGAATTCTGTTTTTAGTGTGTTAAGTTTTATATGGTTGTTTGCCGGGCAGATCTGTGTTTTTTGTAGCGTTAAGTTAAGGGACTTGATGTCTTCAAGAGAGTCTACCTTAATGTAGAGCTGTCGTCGGCGTACATGTGATATTGGGTGTTTGAGGAGCTGAGAAGCTCAGTGAGTGGTTCCATAAACCGATTAAAGAGTGTCTGGGAGAGGGAAGATCCCTGGGGTACTCCCAAGGTGACTGGGGTGGGGTTAGATAAAGATTGGTTGATCTTGAATCTTTGCGTTCTGTCTTGGAGGAAGGAAGTGAACCAGCTTAACACTGTTCCAGATAAACCCATTCTATGTTTTAGGAGTTCTAGTAGGTTGATATGTTTGACTGTGTCGAAGGCTGAGGATAAGTCGAGGAGGATTAACAAACAGGCTTTATTTGGATCCAGTATTTGTAGGGCGTCATCTATGATGTGGGTCATGGCTGATTCGGTACTATGCTCAGATCGAAAGCCTGATTGGAATTGATCCCGCAGATTGACGTTGTCGATATGATTACTAAACTGCATGTGGACACACTTTTCAAGCTATTTCGCCAGGGTCGAAATGTTGGATATAGGGCGATAATTGTTCAGGTCTGATGGGTCAGCTGAAACTTTCTTTAGAATGGGGGTTACCTGACCTGCTTTGAGGATGTCAGGGATGGTTCCTTGCAAAAGAGAGGTATTTATAATCCTAGTCCATAGAGAAACTAGCTGTGGCATGAATTTAAGTGGGTTGCTAGGAGTGGATCTGTGAAATGTGAAATGGTACAATCTTTTAAATGATAGTTACATTCTTGCTTTTGCATCTTCTTGTTAACCTCGCGTTTCCAATAAAGATTGTTGAATTGAAATGGGCAAGGGCTCTCCTATGGCCAACATTTGTGCCCACCTACTAGCCGATTTGGCCAATCAAAAAGGGGATTGTTGCTTCCAAACCAGCAATCAGATTCCTCGACCTTAACTTGTGCAGCTCTTTGTCCACATGTTGCCGTCGAAATCGAGGGGACTGGTGAGCGCGCAGAGGAGCGCATAGATGCAGTTACATCCGAGGAGTTATACCAGCAGTTCTCAGTGTCTCTTTTTAAATAAAGCCGAAGGAGTGTGCAGGGTGTTAAACTGAGTGCAGAGTTCTTGGCAGGAGAAGGTGTAGGGCACAGAGAAATTATCTGGACAAGGTGAGTGAGACATTAGACCTCTGCACCTCCTAGGTGAAAGATTTATTCGTTTTGTAGTTTGTAAGTAGAATGGGGTGGAAATCCGTCTACTCTTTGCCCTTTTAGCACGCCTTCCTTCTTTGCGATTCAAATATTTTTTTCTTTTGTTTCTACGCAATATTTTCCAGTGTGTTAGATTTCTATTCATTTTCAACACCTACAAACACCCTATTCTTCCACCTTGTAGATCCACTCACCACTTCTGCACTGCATCTGCTTTTTACCCTGCGTCCACCTGTTCAACTCTGCGCTTTATACATCCACTGTCTGCATCCTTCAACAGCCGCATACACTCGCTACATCTACTCTCAGCCCTCCATGTACACCATTTGTTTTCTACACCTTGGATAGATGCTTTTCTTTGTAAAATTTGCTCTTCAAACTATACATCTGCTGTCCACCATGTTAACCATACCCCACTCTCTACTCGCATATATTCTCATTCTCTCCACTTGCGCTTCATTCTCCGAACATGCCGTTCACCACTGTATATAAATATACTTTACATACTCCACATCTGCTATCAATCCTCCATATTCTCTCAACATCAACTCTCCAAATTCTACATTCTCGTTCTACTGCTGCTCTCTAACGTGCACATCTATCCACCCCAGACATCTTGTCTATGCTCCCCATTTTCTCTACATCCTCTATTTACAATCACCACCCTATTCATCCTTTCTTCGCACATTTTCTCTCCTCCCTGCTCTGGTGCTTTCCACCCTCATCATCCTCTCTCCAACTCTATCCACTCTGCATATTGCTTCCCGCGCCCCCTCACCCCCCACATGCGCCCCTCTCACCCCCCCACATGCGCCCTCCTCACCCCCCACATGCGCCCTCCTCACCCCCCACATGCGCCCCCCTCGCCCCCCACATGTGCCCCCTAACCTGCCACATGTGCCCCCTCACCTGCCACATGTGCCTCCCCTCACCTGCTACTCCTCAACAACTCTTATCACTTGCCTGGCTCACTCTCACTGATTCTCCCGCTCACTCTCACTGACTGACTCATTCACTCTCCCGCTCTCTCTCTCTCCCGCTCTCTCTCGCTCTCTCCCGCTCCCTCTCCCGCTCTCTCTCTCTCTCTCTCTCTCTCCCCCGCTCTCTCCCTCTCCTGCTCTCTCCCTCTCCCGCTCTCTCTCTCTTGCTCTCGCTCTCTGGCTCTCGCTCACTGACTCTCTCTCTCTCTCTCTCTCACCGACCTTCATCCTCCTGGTATTTAGCCCCCCCCCCACCAAAAAACCCCACAACAAGCAACCATTGAGACAGGCAGATACAAGTTGCCAGCATTGAAAGGACAAAAAAAAACTCCAGACGTTATTTTCAATACTTTTTTAATATGGTCGTTCAGTTGTACATAATGATTTTTTGGTCATATCTAAGGTAAGAAAATGCTTCTGCCACTTCTTTATTATAACTTTACAGCATGCTGCAGAATCTGTACTGCACAGCTTAAAGACATTGGTAAAGTCAACATCTCTGGCTAAAGACTTATAAGTTCCCAAAGGCGAGACTTATTAACTATGCCAATGCTTGTTATTATTTAGTTGTGTAAACCATATGCTTTATCCTTAGAACGTTTGTGGCATTTCCTATTCATGCCTCCAGTGCTTATCTTTGCACTGTTAAAAATAAAGTTAATACATAAGAACTATGCTATATTTTACTACTAAAAAGGCAGCCACAATTGCAGTTACCTTCCAGTTAAAAGGGACTTGATTTGAATGGAGCAGCAGGTCCAGTGGCACTGGGCCTAAAAGTTGTCAGAACTCCTCTAGCATCAAATATTGCTATGTTTAACTACTAAATAAGCAGTCACAAGTGAGGTTACCTTGCAGGCATTAAGGGTATGATTTCAGAGGTGTAGTGGCACCGGGCCAAAAGTTGTCAGAACTTTACTAAACACATAATATTGCTATTACATCATTAATTCTATTTCCCTCTTTCATTTTTCAAAAGTTTGCTATTGCTTACCAGCACTAAACCACTAGTAACAGGACAGTATTTTGCCTTTTTGTACATAAATGAGTCTTAACACTTTAACAGTTTCTGTAACTTATATTGTACAACTACTCAGCAACCTATAACACAACAAAAAACCAACCCATTATTGATCAACCTACAACTCACAACAAAAAAACGGCCCATTATTGATCACATAGGTGACACCTAATGCGTATACCAATGCTTGTTGGAGTAATCTGCTCTGCAAACTAACTTAAAAACGACTGATTTCCTAACTTCTTGTGTATGGCAAAGGTTTACACATTACTCTTCCAGATATATTAACTATACATCCGCATATTGAAATAGTCATGCTGTAAGTAATACAGCCAGAACCAAACCTAAGGTAATACATCCCCATCATGAAGTAATCATCGATTAGTAGTCCCATTCTAAAGATATTTTGGGATCATCCTTGAGTAATACTGCCTCATTCTGAAGTCATCACTAGATCATTCTGTAATAATATAGCCCCATCCTGAAATACCCATAGGAGCAGCATCCTGGAGTAATCCAGACCAATCCTGAAATCATCCTACAGTGATAAGGCATCACCACATATATCCCAACGAAATAATTAGGAACCCATCCTGGAGTAATCCAGACTATTCCTGAAATCATCATTGTATCATCCTGCAGTAGTACAAGATCATCACATCATTTCCACTGAAGTAATCTGGCACTAATCCTGGAGTACTTTCTCTGATGACTCTAGATAAAGTCATCTCATTTAAATATTCTGCCCTGTGGGCATGCTTCAGGATGGCTTTGGATGACTTCCACAGATAATTGCAGGAATAGCCTGGCTGAAGTCATCGGATGACTTCAGAATCACCCTAGGATGATCTTCCTTTTTGACTTCGGTAGGTCTCGCATGTGTTAAAGATAGAGCTATTGGCATTGTAAATGTCCACGGTAGCGATAAAGCTTCCACTAACTAAGCGTGCAAATGTTGTGAAAAATAAATGCAGCTAGCCCAAAAATCGTTTCTATAGGAAGCGAACACGCTTATCAAACAGTAACTTGTGATTAAAGTTAATGCAACTTAAAAATGTAGATGGGCGACCATAAGTAAAAGCACTGCTAAAATGCATCATACAACTAACCATTTTGATAGATCTTGAAAACACCGCACAGTGTGAGATCATGAAAGTATGTTCGTAGGTTGAAACGAACACTACAAGGCAGTAGGCGACTTTCTGAACATAGACATTTCAAGCTGCATTATAGCCAATTACAGGCAACCATTTTTTGATTCCACACCCATGAATGTTAATATGTAAAACCATGAGAAAATGTAAAAAAAAAAAAAAGAAAATATAAAGACTGAACAAAGAGCCTAAACGTGCTCAGCATGGAAACAGTCCAAATCCAAAATGAAACCACTCAGAACGAAGACACCATGGGCAGAAACAGAAAACACTGCAGACAACTAATAAACCTGCTCCAGATGTTCCTCTAGACCAGAGGTCTTCAAACTGTAGGGCGCGCCCCCCTGGGTGGGGAGGGGGGGGGCGTTAAGTGTTCCCAGGGGGGCGCAATGGGTCTGCAATTACAATGAAGACAGCTTGGAAGCGCAAAAGGCGCTTTTCCAGGTTGTCATTTACATGCAGCAGTTAAAGCCCATAAAAACGGGCCTGGACTGTAATTCTGAGTGACATGATGCAGGGTCAATGAGTGTGAATTCGGCGTCCAAGACAGGTGCACACCTACCATTGTGCTGAGAGGGCTGCATTGGCCCCCTAAGACCTCCTTTTGAAAGTTAGCGGGGCACACATATATCGACTCGGCCACTACAAAGAGCTGGACAGGAGCACCACACTTTCACCCCAAACTTTTACACGGCCCCACAATCCCATTGTGTTGTGCTAATTTGGAAAAGTTTTGTTTGAACTTATTTATGTATGCGTATAAGTCACTTTGTGGTTCCAGCCCACCTCAAACAAACAGAAGAATGCTCTCCCAGTGCAGACAGGAAGAGTGAACTGACCCTAAGGCACGGAATTATGTTAAAGCTCTCTCTTTGAGAGTGAACACAGTGATGGCAATACAGTGCTGCGGCTGACTTGACCTTTTCAAATATTAACACGGGCCCTCAGATTTTAAAAGGCTGATCGAACTTTCTGTTGAATTAGATTAGTAATTTGGAGACTCAGTTAGTAATTGTCATAATAGATTATTTAGGTCGTTACACTCCCTTTTCAGGGTGCTGCCTTTATCCTGTATTCTTCTTCAAATTTGATATTATTGTTATTATTGTAATATTTTCTGTACATTTCTAAAGTTCTCTGATAGCCGCATGGGCGATGTTCGCGCTATAAACTATAAAAATACATATTTAACAAAATAAATAATTATTTAATGTGGACTGGTGGAAATCGGCAGGGGTCAAAATGCCATTATCACACCCCCACACCCATCAACAAGTAGAGAGCAGGAGTATCCAGCAACACTTCCACTTCAACATGTAAGCCACAATAAATACCCATCATATGGCGGTTAAAAGGCTGTGCTATGCCAAAAGAATTTTGCTTTCTACAGAAAAGTCCAAACATTTAGACCAGTGTATTGAATTATAACATACATCTTAATAGAGTTTTATTTATTTCTTGATGCTGTTAAGCCAGTGATATCGGCAGCACTATTAGAAGTAAAATGCACAAACGAAAGGTTATGTTTGGACATCAAATAACAAAATTAACCAGCTTACTGCTCATTATATACAGCTGGGTGTGTGTAGGTAGGTATATATGCCATTTGTGTGCCATCTACAGATATCTACGAGCAACCTGAAGAGATTAGGGATTCAAGCAGGGTTGTCCAACCTTTCACGGGCTGATAAAGGGGATATCATTGAGGTAAAGATAGAGCATGTTATTCACAGTGATGCAAACAATTGGAGCATGGCTGGTGCCTGTCAGAGATGGCATAGTGAGAAAAAAATTCTGGACTGGAATGCAGCCTTAAGTAGTTACCAGTAGTAGAGAGAAATTCATGTTTTTCACCCATTCCTTTTGTGCTCTCTTCAGCTCCACGCTGTAGGAGCCCAGACCTGGGTTCTGAGCTCACTCCATCATAGGACTCACTCACCCGACTGACCAGGGCAAGTGGGCCAAAACAGATTTAGGGCTGCTTGTGCTCTTGTTCTGAGGGCTCTGGCTCTCAGTCTTAGCAAAACTATTCATACTGAAGCCGGGACAAGGCTAATTTGCTCGTTTCTGTCTGGGGTGGTATGATGGGCAAAACAATCATGCACTGGAATGGGATCCTGAATAATTACCACTGGTTGAGATTAACTCAAACATTCCACACAGTACTTTTCTACTTTGTGCAAAATCTGCTGTAGCAATCACTACAAAGAGCACACCATTATATATGTGTTTAATGACAAAGAAGGGTTCCATGGATTTTGCTGAAGTTTGTACCCTGGCCTTCATGGTGCATGTGGGGCTATCGTGACATTCTGGCCTTTTATATATTTTGGCCTCTGTTCCACTCCTAACACACAGTGAGAAATATGTGCTGATTGTAGAGTATTTGCCGTCTGCTATGGGCTGGGTGTTTTTAGCCCCTACCTTGTTGCTTTCTCTGGGCATGGTAACCTTCACACACCGACTGCCTTTACCAGCTTGACTATCTGCCCTCTTACAGCATTATTTTGTTTTCCGCTGATGGGATTTACCACCACACCTCCCAGGTGGCCTTGTGTCCCAAAAAATTTAATGGGCTGGGTGGTTTGCAGATCAGCACTGAGAGATGAACGAAAAGCAACAGGACTCGCATGAAATGCAAAAGGCTAGACAAGACACGAGGACTGGGGATAACAGAATACAACCGGGGTGGCGCCACGGTCCTCTAGGAAGAGAGCAGCTGGTAGGAGGGATATATTGGCCTAGGGAGGAGCAGCCTGGCTTCCTGGAGAGCAGCTGGGTTTGCATAGTTTTGGGGTGGGGTTTGCCCCAACAAAGTACTGTGGGAACTGTTGCCCATACAAAGTCTATCCTACTGAGCAAAGTAAGCTGCAATGAGGAGATGTGCGCGCACACATGAACTGATTTCAACTCACCTTACAGTGAAGTGCCTGGTGGATGTTCGCAGCCAGCTGCCCCTTCCACCATCGCCCCTCCAGCTCCATGGCATGGGAGGGGATCAGTTCTGGGACCCCCATGCACTGCTCCGACTTGTGGGTTCAAGAAAGAAAATGAACGTTAATGCGAAAAACAACGATGAAGAGAACACTTTGCAATAACCTCTTAGTGCTACTTCGTTTGCCTCCAATTAAAGGGGTCCAATCGTGTTCCAACAGCCTTCCTCGCCCGTCAGCTGCCAATAATTGTGCAAGAAGGACGATTAATGGCAAATCTGCTAAAGAAAGGCTGATATAAACACCAGTTTGAAGAGCATGCACAGGTTGTTCCAGTGCAGAAGGGCAGTGCTGTGAATTAAGCACTCAATTTGTGGTAGTACAATAGAGGTGCCTCACTCAGGTCACTGCACGTCAATCATATTTAATTTGCGCTAATTGCAGGTTCCATTGCGGCAGTGACCCCGTCCGGAAAAAAAGTCAAACGCTACTTACAGTCCAATCGTCATTAATATCGATGTCATGATAATGTCAAGCATATTTATTTTGTGCTCATTACATGTTTCATTGGGGGAACCTTCCCAGTTTACCATACTTGAATGTCCACAACTAGCACAAGAGACAAACGGCTCTGCACAGGAGAAACCCAGTAAATTATCAAAGCACCACTCTCCTTTATCTGAGATATCAATAACACATTAACGGACCAATTAAAGTTATGCCAGTGAAGGGCGCCCTGCTGATAAAAAAAGAAAAAAGTAGGCATTGTGCTAAAACATATAGCGAGGCGCCCGTGCTCATTAAATTTATGCGCATGGCACGGGCGCCATTGTCGCAGCGCACCAGAAACAGGAAAAAGAGTACTTCGGAGAAACAGATGAACAGTGCAAGCGGAGAGTAACTGTAGTTGGTTGGTGCTGCTCTTCTTAAAACGGAAGTGAGGTATCACTCCGTGAACCTTTTAAAAAGCAGGAAAGAGGAGCAACAATGCGTTGAATCAATGGGAAAGCAGCAGGTGGGGCACAAGACATTTTACCCTACAAGAGGTCTTCCAGACAGCGCTGGGCTCGACCTAAAAAGAAATGGAAAGATTACCCAGTTAGCAAGTATGCAAGTGACATCACGACGTGTGACATTGCACATCATCACAAAGTGGCATCACAGCCCATGATCTCTCAGAGTGATATCACAAGCAGGGACATCAAATCCTAAGACCTCATACATATGTTTAGCAGTACATTTAGGCAGATTACAGTATTTAACAAATGGGATTTTGAGTCGAGGTTGTGACAAAAAGTGAAGCTAAATCAGGGCCTTAACATAGATTATTTTGAGTGAAACTCTGCCACAAAGAAATCAGCAACTTAAAGAAATGTGGTAGTACATCTGTTCCCTGTATGCTGTGCGGCCGCGCACCCCTCTCACCTCGAGCGCGCAGTGTGGCGCTTGAAGTGCGCACAGCAGCAGATAAGTTCAGTAGCAAGTGCCTCCTGCAGTTGCTGCATTTCTTTTTGTTAAAAGGGCGTGGCTGTGGGGGAGATTTGTCTGCCTTTGTAAAAGTATTCATGTTAATCGCAGCGCCCGATAATGCATTGCAATTAACATGATTACTTTCACAAAGAGACACCATCTGCCCGCAGCTGTGCCCTATTAACAAATGAAAGGCAGCAAGTCTACAATTACGTGTGCTTCAGGTGATTGTGAAAGCACATGTGGTGTTTCTAGACATCCTGCCTTTCATTTTTTAATAGAGCGGGGCAAATTAAGTGTGAAAAGAGAGCCTGGGGCACAGGCCCGGTTCCAGAGGGTGGGCCGGGTGGGCCAGGCCCACCCAAACATGAGCCTTGGCCCTCGCAGTGAGGGCTTAAAGGCAGGCGCGCACCTGCATTGACCTCAAAGGGTGTCTGTGGGTGCGCCTGGGCTGAGACAGCTTCCCGGGGGCGCAATGACACACACAGACAGTTTGTGAGATTAATGCAGCCACACCCGAGTACTTCACAGGCCTTTAAAAGAACATTTACATATAAACAAGGCTTTGTTTATTTTTTCACCCCTTCATCTCCACGTGGTGAAAGGTGACAAATTCTTTCTTTGACAATGGTAACCTTTGCCTACTGTTCTGCTGCATGGATATTTTTATAAGAAGTTTGTTTATTCTTATTCACCTTTCCTGACCCCTGCAGCTGCTTATCACATCAGGCTGTCTGTGACACAAAGTTTGACTAATGGAGTAGTAGGTAAGAGAATGAGTAACTATTTGTTTTTTTTTTTTTAAATCTGCACAGGCCCAGTACCACACATACTTCATGTGTGCTTCTTCAAACAGTTTTTATCATTATCATGGCTGATGCAGGACAACAATTAGACAATACAAAATGCCTAGATAACGCTGGTGATGAATGATTCTGCTGGAGAGCAATCATTTGTCTGTTAGTAGTTTTTAAATGCAGATGACCTGTATTTTATGTGGAAGCTCAGTGGATTACTGCCTTTGTCACAGAGATCCTTGTGTTACTTGCAGTTCAGAAGTTACAATCCTAATGAATTGTCACAAAGAGCTGCATACAAACATGAATGGTATAGTTAGAACTTTGCTTTTTTGTTTTGTGATATAGTTAGAACTTCCTCAGTCTTTCATTATTCTAATGTTGCTAAAATGAGTATGTTTGGGCAGATATACATTTTTATCAGTAAAGCTGACCCCAGTGGAATACTCTTTAAATCCTAAGGTTGTGTTTCCCCAGACCAAACCCTTTTAAAATATACTGTCCACCAGTATGGATGACGTGATTCCTACACCTTGTAATTCTCATTGGCTAATGTGACATTCCCTGTAGACTGATTTACATACTTGTATGATTCATTGTCTCTGTATAATGTGTGCGTGGTGTAAAGTACTGACACACACTACACTGATATGAGTAGCGCTATACAACAAATGAAATGCATATGAGAGAGTGGCTACGCAGAGATGAGGGCACTGGAGGAGGGTGGCACTGAGGGAATCCGAGGAGGAGGTCCATGGGGGGGCGACGGAGAGATGAGGGGCACTGGTGGAGGGTGGCAGTGAGGGAGTCTGAGGAGGAGGTCATGAGGGGGAGGGGCTAGAGAGATGAGGGGCACTGGTGGAGGTTGGCAGTGAGAGTATCCGAGGAAGAGGTCATGGTATGGAGGGGGGAGCTAGGGAGAGATGAGGGGCACTGGTGGCAGGTGGTAGTGAGGGAGTCTAAGGAGGAGGTCATTAGGGGAGGGGCTACAGAATAATGAGGGGTACTGGTGGAGGGTGGTAGTGAGGGAATCAGAGGAGGAGGTCAATAGGGGGCCATGGAGGGATGAGGGGCCCTGTTAGAGGGTGGCAGTGAAGGAATCTGAGGAAGAGGTCATGAGGTGGAGGGGGAGCTAGGGAGAGATGAGGGGCACTGTTGGAGGGTGATAGTGAGGAGTCCGAGGAGGAGATCATGAGGCGGAGGGGCTATGGGGAGATGAGGGGTACTTGTGGCATTTGGCAGTGAGGGAATCTGAGGAGGAGTTAGTGGGAGGGGTTATGGAGCGATGAGGGGTACTGTTGGAGAGTGACAATGAGGGAATCCGAGGAGGAGGTCATAAGGGGAAGGGGTTATGGGGAGATGAGGGGCACATGTGGCGTGACAGGGAGGGAATCCGAGGAGAAGGTCAATAGGGGTCCATGGAGGGATGAGGGGCACTGATGGAAGGTGGTAGTAAAGGTATTTACAAAGAAAGAGGTTATTGGTGCGGCGCCAAAAAGGACTTTCACATAAGGCTGTCATTGCCTTTCTGTTTTTGTTTATTTAATTAGCAGTCGGGTCATAAGGGCTACTGTGGAACATACTTTAAAGTGCGTGCTAACTATATTTACTGCTATATTCAATGTTTTAAGTTTGAAGGTGATTTTACTAATGTTTTTACCGGGAAAATAAAAATGGAGCCCAATGGTGCCTGATATGGGGTTGGGACCCAAGGTCAGTTGTGAGATAAGGTGCATTGGAGAGGAGTGGGTATAATCAAGCCTGTAAGGGAGTGCGTTGCAGAGTCCAGGGTCAGGTGGAGGTAGTAATGAAGAGGGATTCTCCCTGAAGGCTCCCACAGAGGAAGCCTGTGAAGTGTCACTTGCCTAATACCCCCACCTTAGAAACCACCTCTTCCCATCAAAGGAACATTACATGGAAAAAACACTTTTGAGAGTGATAATATTCAGGAAGAGATTTGAAAAGAGTGTATTTTACTGGGCTTTGTAAGACTAAGAAGAGATAAAGGAGGGCCCTGAAGCAGGTCTGCCTAGACAAATATCCGACAAATCAAGCCCGCAGTGGCCCAGCCAAATGCACCCTCGGCCCACCCAAATAAAAATTCCTGGAGCCGGGCCTGCTGGGGCATGATTTTAGCGCAACACGGCTGGACAAAACAGTACAATGCAACAACCGCAACCTCTGTATTGGACGTTTTTTGTACCTTAGCAGTGACACTACATTCGGGGAACTTTGACATCATAAAACATCAACAGAAGGCAACATTTTCAAACTGTGCTTTGCAGGATAGGTTGTTGGTAATCCTTTTTTCATCAGGCCTCCTGGGATGGAATTGATATGTGTATGTGAACACATTTCATTTGATTTGGTGTGTGAAAAACTGTTGGGTTTTATACACACGTCACTGCCTGCTTCCTTCCTTTACAGTTGGTTCCCTGCTGCCACTTCTCGCTGAGCTCTACACTTCATTGTTTCACTGTAACTAATGTGTATCTCCCTGCCTCCCATATAAAGCACTTCACCTGTGGTGACGGGAGGGCTTTAAGTAGGCAGGGTCCTGCCGGTTTTTGCCATCAGTCTCAGAATGAAAAGAAATCGTAACTCTGCAGCAGTGCCACCCTTCACTGCCTTTGATGTAACTAAAAAAGACTCCTTATAGTTCTTTCAGTCTCATCATGTCAGATCTGAAGCATTTTCAATGTTATATACAACGAAGCCATAGTTGTTGACTATCTTATGCAACTAACAACCACTGACAAAGCCAATAGTCCTGGCTTTTTGTATGTGTAATTTTACTTGTTATAATTTATATCTGGATGCAATGACAAAAGAAGCAAAAATACCTGTCGGGCGGCACACTATGCTAAACACAGATTTTAAGCTTACTGTGCTTTTAAGCCACGCCCTTCATTACATCGGTCACACCCCTTTGAGAGACCCCACAGTTTTTTCATCCCACTTAAAACTCTGGGTGACGGCGGGTGATACTAGGCTCCTTGAGAAACCCACTGATTGAGTAGCAAAAAAACAAGGGGGCAGGTAAGTACAGAATTTTAATTTAAGTGTTTTAAGCCACTCCCTTAATTACATTGGCCACGCCCCTAGAGAGCCCCCTCCCAGTTTTTTCATCACACTTAAACCCCTGACTACAAGCATGACGTGCTTTGATGTGTCATCCGGTGGTGTCAACGGACTTACTTCACGCCTATGACTCGCGGCAGGAGAGAGCGAACAGACACAGGTATATTATTGTTTCAAAAGGACCAGCTGCAAAGTTCCTTGCCTCCAGCAATTTTCAGGCAATAATAAATATGTCAAGATAACTCTGGTGATTACTGTTCTGCCTGGAGAGCGCTAGGAATTTGCTCTAGTGGAAGTTTTACGGTAGCACAGAGGGTTAATATGCCTGCTGCAAAGAACGTGTATCATGCAGATCACATAGAATAGAATAGAATGAAAATTGTTTAGTGGGTTACTACTTTTGTCAGAGAGATAATTTTGTTACTTGCAGTTCATAAGTTAAAATCCTAATATAGATAATTGTCATCAAAGAACTTAATGCATACTGCAAGGTATAGATTCGAGCGTTATGATTTTTTCCCCAGCCATTCATTATCTTAATGTTTTGAAAAGGGCTCATTTGGGTACAAAGCGATTCTTATTGAAGAGAAACCCGAACCATGGTTTTACATTTTAAATTCCAAGTTTGTTCTTCTCCAGACAAAGCACTCTTAAACTATACTGACTACCAGCATGAATGACATGTCACTCCTACACCTTGCAGTCCTCTGTCATATGTAACATTTCTTATGCACCGATTTCATACCTATGATTGATTGTCTCTGTTTAATGTGTGTGCAATGTAAAGTACACCCTGCACTGGTATGAGGGGCGCTATAAAACAAATGAAATGCATCTCAGAGAGTGTGTTAAGGTAGACTTGAGCGGCACTGTTAAAGGGTAATTGTGAGGGAATCACTGGCAGAGGTGGTCATTGGGGGCACCAACAAACGTTGTTGCACAGGGCACCACTAGAGCTAAGGCCGCCCGTGCGGGGCATATTGTGTGCCTCTGAGAAAGTATTCATGTTAATTGCAGCGCATGACTGGTGCTGCAATTAACATGAATACTCACACAATCTGCACTGACATTTGTCGCTGCACCCACACACACAGTCCTGTTCCTGTCGCACAGAACCATGGCTGCCACGGCTGCAGACCTTATGAAGGTCGCCGGGAGAGTCATACTAAACAGATTGCAGACCTGGGTGGAAGATCAAGGCATCCTCTCGCAAGTCCAATATGGGTTCAGGGCTGGACTTGGCACCATGGAGCAAGACTTGAATTTACATTGATAATTCCCAAGTATACTATGGCCAAATAGGAAAATTTATTTTTATGCTTTGTAGACCTAAGTTCGGCCTTTGATTGTCTGAACCACGATAAATTGTGGTCCATATTAGCACAATTAGGAGTTGAATCTGAATAAAGGAACTATATAGGGGGCTGGGGCAAGGGTGAGGTACGGAAACAAGGGCGAATGTACCACCAAATTTGACATCCAAAAGGGGGTAAGGCAGGGATGCATTTTAGCACTTTTTTTATTTAATTTGTATATAAACAGCGTAGCATCCCACCTTACGGAAGACCAGTATGATTCTCCTAGAATAAAGAACTCCCCGGTACCCATCCTTTTATATGCAGACGATGCAGTAATCATGGCAAGGACGCAAATTGGCCTCCAAAGATCAATGACTAAATTTTCCAAGTACATGAGTGACAGAGGCCTTAAGATAAATATAAGTAAGACCTTCACCATGTGCTGCACTTCAAAGAAGACCTTAAAATGTAAGATTTTTTTATCAGGCTCCAAAATAGCCACAACAGAATCATTCTCATATTTGGGAATTAATTTTAATAATAAGGGGACCTGGTCCTCGGCAGTGGAGGCAAGAAAAATGGCGTTTGGCAGAGCGATCAGGGCCGTCCGATGTTTTGCAAATAAACTGGGGGGGTCGCCTGATTACAGTATTAATGGACATTTTTTAAACAAAATATGTGTCCACTGCAATGTATGGCGCAGGCCTATGGGGAATACCCAACCCCAATACGATACAGCTCAGAGAAAACAAATTTCTTCGTTATTTATTGGCTGTTCCCCGCAACACCTCAACGTTCGTGTGCCATTAAGAACTAGGCATACACCATATCTCAGACCTAATTACAATCGACCCCATTTTACTGTGGCATAAAGTGTGGTCAACTGAGGAGACAGGCCTGAATAGGGATATAATATTGGATTGTCTAAACCTAGAGGGAGTTTCCAGGATATCCTGGATTAGTTATGTTAAGGGTTTCTTGACCGACATTGGGCATACATAATTCTTTGACTCTCCAGAGTGTCAGTCCCTAGGAAGAAGCTCAAGCACCTATGCTTGCACTTTCTGGAATGCAAACGCTGGATGGCCGAGAAAAGCAAAACATAGGTCATGGAGAACCATTTGATTCTCCAAGGGCAGGGCACCCAGCAATATCTGATTAAGGTGCTAAGCTGTTACTCGAGTATGTTATTGACAAGATTTAGGGGGGGCACTTTCTTTAGAATGATAACGTTTCCGGATTTAAACTGTTGGTCTAAAGATCTGATTCTATGCCCTTGTGACAATGTGTCAAAACAGTCCACCCTACACTGTACACTTTTTTGCAAATTACTCTGCCAAGAATTTTTTTTGTTACCACTCTTAAAAAATTGGGGTCTAAGGCAATGTAGGACCGCTTTGATGAAATTACAAATGCTGGAAGATGAACTAACTATGTACCTTGTCTAATCTTTTTAAAAATCTTTAGTTAGGAATACAATGAATTAACTTAACAAAGTCCAGTGATTGTTGCCTCGACTCTTCCTTATTGCATGCATTTTATTGTATCTTTTATTGCACTTCTTAAATTTAATCAATTCCATTTATAGAATGACGAATGATGTAATTGTATATTTATAATTTTACTGTGCTTTTATGATTTTTATTATCAAAATCGAATAAAGCTGTTTTTGACTTTGATATTGTGGTCAAATATTTTATTTCACAAAGCTTTCTTTTTCTTCATTATCACATATGATGGTGTAAGTATCTACAAATAAGCAATTTCAAGATGTGCACTGTGAATTAATATACAATTATTTCCTTCATACATAATAGGAATCTTGGCCACCTTTAGGTGATACTTGACAACCGACCTGCCTATTAGACCAGTAATTGGTCGTCAGGATTGGGGTACGAATGTTTCTACATTCATGTTTTGTCACTCAAGTTGAAAAACTATCAGTTTCAATAAATAACTTTCAAAGTATTAATATAATCTGATGTAATAGGGTGACATGCTTCCACGTGTTAAAGAAATGCACGTCTTTATTTTCAGGAGACAATCCTATATGTGCTTCTTTCCACGATTTACATACCAAATATTTGCACTGCTCCGCTCTTTCACGGTCTGTAAGCCAAGCCAGTCCCTTGGCTTGGCTCTGCTCTCCCTATTAATGTGGTGGCTCCCCCACTCGAACTGTAATTACCAGTATTATCCAAAGAACTGTACAACATGGAGGAAAAGGCCTGCAGTCTCGGGACATTTGAACGGCCTTGAGTTATTGGAGATAACAGGGAGTGGGTGTAGTGTTACGGCTAGAGTTGTTCGACCTCAAAGCTTGGGAACCGGGTTTGAGTCTCGGCAACGACGCTCAACATCCTGTGATTCTAGGCAAATCACTTAATCTCCCGTGCCTCACAAAAAAGTGTCCATTTGTAACGAAACTGGTGCTCATGTAAAGCGCTCTGATACTCGATGTCTGGGGTCTAGTTCACGCTATATAAAACACTGGGGGGGAAAAAAAGACACTTATGCAACATTAGTATGATATTTTGAATATGGCAAAAAAGTGGTACTCCATGAGCGTTCGTAGCAAGTGATTTAGTGCATGGCACGGTTTTTACCTACAGACAAGCCAGTAGACTGCCACCGCAGAGTCGATGTGCATTCCGACAGAGGAAATGCTGACATCGGCTTTTCTGCTCAACTGGCTGCTATCTAAGGTATGCTTGCAGGGTGCAGCGAAATAACTTAAGAACAGTTGTCGCCATGACTCACTTTATCTTCATGGAAAATGCAGGCAGGCGCTCAAGAGACACAAGCTGTCAAATTAAGGAAAAGTCTCCGTCTTTAATTTACTGGCTGCAGCTGAGTTAACCGCGGTTCCGAACACAAATAGGCTTCGTTGTGCAAACATGTGTCGGCAATAGAAGTTAATTAAGAACCGCAGCCAAGCGCCCAGGCAAGTTAAAACAACAAGCGCTCAACTTAAAACACACGAAGACAAGCAATGGCGTCTCTAACGAAATTAGTGCTCATGTAAAGCACCATGATACTCGATGTCTGGGGTCTAGTTCGTGCTATATAAAACATTGGGGGGGAAAAAGACACTTACGCAGCCTCAGTATGATATTTTGAATATGGCAAAAAAGTGGTACTCCATGAGCGTTCGTAGCAAGTGATTTAGTGGTTAGCACAGTTTTTACCTACAGACAAGCCAGTAGACTGCCACCGCAGAGTCGATGTGTATTCCGACAGAGGAAATGCTGACATCAGCTTTTCTGTTCAACTGGCTGCTATCTAAAGTATGCTTGCAGGGCGCAGCAAAATAGCTTAAGAACTGTTGTCGCTGTAGTGTCACGATGCCCCAAGGATCACGCAACATGATTCCTTCGTTATGCAGGTATCTTTATTACTTCTCTTGTTGTACAGCTTACTCGTGCTTCCTGCCCCACACCCCTTGGTCCTGTTCTGTCCCGCCCCTGCTCACTTGACCGGATGTGGTGTCCGGTGTCCCGTGTCCCCTCCCCAACACCCCTGACCCAAGGGTCTTAGTGCCCACTGCCTGGGCATGACATCTTCCCCTTTGTTGCAAACAAACAGTACATGATGCGGCCTGTGGTCACTGATCGACCAGTGGGGGGGATATAGGGGGGGAAGAGAGAGAGAGAGAAACCGTTCACCTCCGTCACCGTCAGTCGGTCCTTCGAGGATGCACTGTCCGATTTCCTCTGCTGTCTTTGCCGCACTACCACTGAATCCCCTTCTTTGAGTTTTGCTTTGGTGGCGTGCCTCCTTTGATCTGCGTATACCTTCATTTTTGCTCTTGCCTCTTCATCTTTGGCAGCTATGTGACTTCGCTCCACACTTGTCATCGCTTCCATCTACAGTAGCCGTGTCCTGCTTGAGGGCCTGTGGAGCTGTGAGGGGTGTTCTGGTAGTCCCTCAGTATCTGGCATAGGACTTGCCCTGTCGATTTGTGTTATCTTTGCTCTCTGTACAGCCTTCTTTATTGTTCCCATGAACCTTTCCGCCATCCCGTTCGCTTGTGGCTACAGAGGCGTTATTTTCCGGTGACGGATTTCTAGGTACTCCATAAATTTCCGGAACTCTTCTTCTGAGAATGGCGGGCCATTGTCAGTCTTTAGTGTTTGGGGTGAGCCCCATGCTGCAAAAACATCATCCATGACTGGCAGGGTTGCACTTGCTGACGTTGACGCTACTTGTCTTTGCCGAACACCAGGATGTCATCACTGTAGTTCAGGCTATTCTTTACTGGCCTTATTACTTGTCTTATCGTTTCTTGAAATATTTCAGCAGCGGATGATATACCAAAACGTAGGCGCTTATATCGGAACAGACCCGGTGCGTGGAGAACGTCGTGATATACCTGGATTGAGGGTCGAGCTCTAGCTGGTGATATCCCTTGCACAAGTCTAGTTTGGAGAAACGTCTTGTGCCTGTTAGGCAGCTGATCAAAACATCATCGAGGTGAGGTCCAGGGTGTCTTTCTCGTTCGATTGCTGTGTTCGGTAGTCTCATGTCAACACAGATGCGAATCTTGGACGTTTTTTTTGGTACTGCCACTATTGGCGACACCCAGGGCGTCGGTCCTTCAGCTGGTTCTATGATGTCCTGTTTGAGCAGCGCTTCAATCACTTCTTCTACTTGTGGTTGCAGGTGTATTGGCACTCGCCGGTGGTGTTTAGCTATTGGCTTTATTGTTTCATCGATGTGCAACGTTACTTGACGCCCCTTTAGCTTCCCCAGTCCCTGCAGTAGTTTGGGATATTCCTTCAAGATGCTCCTTTTTTCTGACATGCTATGTCATTTCGAGGAGGCCCATCACCTGGGCTGTGACATTACTTAACAGGCAAGGTGCTGGAATGTCACCTCTCAGTACATGAATCTCTTCTTTTATCGTTTGACTTTTGTATGTTAAGTTCTCTGTGAACTTTCCCAGGTTTGTAACTGGTTTCCTTGACCCCCATGTGAATACTTACACTTTCGACGGTTTTGGTGCTGGCTTCACTTCCATCTTCTCGTATTCCGACGCACACATGATGTTGCATGTTGCGCCGCCATCTGGCGCAAAGCGTGCTCTGTGTGGTCCCACGTCTATTGTCACAGACTCAGTCTTCTTTATGTTAATTTTGTCCACAAGGCGGATGCTTTCTTCAGTCCTGCCTTCATCTGTGGGCATGGCAGCGGTGTACGACATGAGGTAGAGTCGCTCTACTTTTTCTTCTTTCCCTTCGTCTCCTGACTCTAGCGAGGACCTTCTGTTTGCGGTTTCTACATGTCTGACGTGTCTGCTTGTTGTCATCCGTGGTCTTCCCGGTCTTCCTCTTTCACCTCTAAACGGCAGCCCCTGACATACACTGGAAAAGTGGTTGCTCCGGTTGCATTTCCTGCATGTTTTGCCAAATGCTGGGCACGTGCCTCTGTGTGGGAACTCAATTCCACATCTATAGCATGTTGATTCAGGTTGCTTTCTTGTTGCCTGTTCATTGTGCCCTTTCTTCCAACTGCTTGTACGGTTGTTCTCTGCCATGCGGTGTGCCTGTTCGACTCGTCGTTCTTTTCCCCGCTTCATTTTTCTTGCTTGTACTGTCGCTCTTGCTTCATCCCCTCGCTAGTGACAGGATCTTTTCCAGTGATGCTGGTTCCTTCAGAATTCTTGTGCGGAACTCCGTGTCACAGCATCCTTCAATGATGCGCAGGTGAATCGCTTGTTCGTTGTTGAACTCACAGTCAGTTACTAGTTTCCTTAGTCGCGTCGCAAAATCATCTAGCGACTCGTCCGCATGTTGGAATGCTATGGTGAAAGTGTAGTGCTCGAAATCAATGTTTCTTTTTGGATCAAATTTGTTTGTTAGGCACTTTATTAGGTCTTTGTACATCGATATTTCATCTTCCGGCAGGGTCACTAGTAGGTCATCTACTTCATCGCCTACCAAGATTGAGGAACAGTCCTAGTTGCTTGGCCTCTATTATGTCAGTGACCTCCATGTATCTCTCAAATCTCCTGACCCATCGCTCCCTTCTTATTCCCACTTGCGGCTCTGAGAGGTTGAATGGGAGGGGTCTGTGATATTGGGCGCTCTGCCTTTCGCTCCTTGGCTCTGCCATTTCCTATCTTTTGTATCCTTGGTTTCCTTGTGCTTTCTTCTTTCTGCCGCTGTTTGCTCTATTCGTTTGTGTTCTTTTTATATATTTTCACTATGTCCTATTTGCATCTCTTTGTGCCTGTCTTTTGTTTTCTTCTTGTTATCTATTTGTGCCTTCTTTTATTATCGCTTATTGGCCTTTTTTTTCTCCTCCTGGTGCTCTTATCAGCACTATTGTGGCTTTTTCAATGTTCGCCTGGCCTCAAAATGGCTGCCGGCCTTTCCTGCTTCCCTATTGGTCCTTTTGCCTGACTTCAAAATGGCCGCCGAGACTCTCGTTGCCTGATTTAAAGATGGCCTACCGTTTTTCTTGCGCACGGATTGGCTCTTTCTGCCTGATCTTAAAATGGCTGCCGAGACTCTCGCGAGAGCTCGCGCCCAATTCCTCGATCTTGGCGCTTATTTCTTTAATCGATCGGCGCTTACCGGACCATCAGGACGTCTCTTTTTAGCGGTCGGGGTGGGCTCCCGCGCAGTTTCTTTTCTCTGTGGCACAAACCAGGGTGGGCTACTGGCTTCGCTTCCCTCGCAGTTCGGCGCTCACCACAGTCCAGGGTGGGCTTCTGGTTTCGAGCTGCTGGGCAGCTGCTGCACACGTCCGTGCTTTGCCCTCGTCGCCAGTTGTAGTGTCGCGATGCCCCAAGGAACACGCAACACGATTCCTTCGTTATGCAGGTATCTTTATTACTTCTCTTGTCATACAGCTTACTCGTGCTTCCTGCCCCTAAGCCCCTTGGTCCTGTTCTGTCCCGCCCCTGCTCCCTTTACCGGATGTGGTGTCCGGTGTCCCTTCCCCACACCCCTGACCCCAGGGTCCTAGTGCCCACTGCCTGGGCATGACAGTCGCCATGACTCATTTTATCTTGATGGAAATGCAGGCAGGTGCTCAAGAGACACGAGCTGTCAAATTAAGAAAAAGTTTCCGTCTTTAATTTACTGGCTGCAGCTGAGTTAACCGCGGTTCCAAACACAAATAGGCTTCGTTGTGCAAAAATGGGAATGCAATAGAAGTTAATTAAGAACCGCAGCCAAGCTCTCAGGCTCTAAGGAAGAATGTGCCTTGACTCGAACAGAAATGCCGCTAGAGCACGGGCAGGAATTGCAACAAGGTGACAGCAACGGAAAGGTATGTACCAGGTATAGGCGATTTCTCGTACTACATGGAGCTAATTTAGCATCTCATCAAGTAATAAAAAAAGTCTGTTTTAATTTAGTGGCTGCAGCGGAGTTAACCATGGTTCCGAACACAAATAGGCTTTGTTGTGTGACAATCTGACGGCAATTGTGCAAAAATGTGACGGCAGTAGAAGTTAATTAAGGAACCACAGCCAATCTCTCAGACAAGTTAAAACAACAAGCGCTGGCCAGACTGCCGCTATAAACAAGCAGCTGAGTCTCTGAGAGAGACAGACAGAAGGGGAAACAAATAGTGCTTCCCCAGTAATTAAAAGCACTAGTGTAACGCCGCGGGTAAAAGATCCAATCCCGCTGGGCGTAGATAAAAGGAGACAGGGTGGCAACAATGAGGGAGTGATATGCCTTCAGTTACATCATTGCACTGCCTTTGGCATAATTTGGCATAATTTGTCCTGCAAAACAACGCGCACTAATGAAAACTTAAGGCGGAGCGGGGACGAGGCTTTTGGAATTGTATCACTTCTAAAAAGCCTTGTATGACGAGTGCAGCGCATGCGCTACTTACGTCAGGCCGGGATCTAAAAATTAGAGGGAACATTGGTTGCAATGTCTGCATTTTAAAATATCTTATGGGGTTCAAGCACCTGCTGTGTAGATCTTTGTGTAGAATGATTCCCTTGGGTCGTGTACAGGAGAAGCTTGGAATTAGCTATAACCACAATCAAATATAAACACACTAACTAAAGAAATTAATCAAAAATGAAGTTACATAACAATTTATTGAAACAATAAAAAGACAATTTACAATTACACTGGAAAAAATGTTAAAAAACAATTAAAATACTATATAATTTTGTGACCAGCACAAAAATGAAGGACAGACAAAACTCAATTGTAAAACATACAAATTGGATATTACAAAGCGTACATTCACAATTAAAATTTCAACGTCCCCTGGTTTTATAACCTTACAATCTTATATACACCGGGGGGGAAAAAAGATGAATTGTACAGAAAATTGCGTCGACGCGTTTCGGTGGTTTGCGTATTATTATGTGCCACCTTTATCAAGACTATTGATTTGTTGTCTGTCGTGTTACTGGATCCTTATGGTTGTCCTACAATAGATATACATACAGTTAATTGGCTGAATTGAGATAACACTATACTTTACAGTAATTCACAGGTACAATGCCTAGCCTATTAATAAACGGTATTACTTAATGGCTGCTCTTTATACGTGAGTTATATATTCTATTACTTCACAATTTTCTCTACATACAAACTCTCAGGAACACAGGGTCCCTCGGTCGTTGGAGCTTAATCTGGTTATGGTATTTGAGACTTCTCTAATAAGAACCTAAATTTCGACACAATGATAGGCACTGTTAGCCTAGTAGGCGTAGCTAGGTGAGGGCAGATACTAACGTGGCATACTCTCCCTAAGTCAGAAAAAAGATTGTGCTTATGGGATGCTAGGCATATGGCTCTCTTTATGCTCTTGCTAATTGTAGAGTATTAGTCTATGCAAAATAGAAGAAGGCATTGACTTCACATCTGTATGTGCATGTATCGGCTGTATCTCTGCTACTAAAGTTCAAAGAGACTCAAAAAAGCTTCGTGGGAGGTAAATACACTTAAAATTGTGTTTCCCTACTCAAGTTCTGCTTTTACCTGTTTGGTCAGGTGGGATTCCTTATTATGTAGGAGATAAAAATTCTTTCAGGATGTGAGGAGATATTCTTATTGGGCGGTAACTATCTGGAGAGAGAAGCATATAAAACCGCTAGAATAAGTAGGAGGTGGAAAAAATCCTATGTCCTTAATATTAATTTAAGCTTATTACTTGACATACCTGGAGGTTACTAATGATTCTCCTATCCGATAAGGATTAGAAAACTTTTCAAAGTCTGTAAATCTTCAGACACTTCTATGTCACTACTCTTTAGTTGTTCTTGACTTGTAGCGGGGATGAATATCAAGATCAATGGCGGTTGGCTTCAATGACCAGAACGAGTCTCTCTTGGGGGAAAAAATGAAAGAGAAGGGAGTACTTTTAGACCTCAATTATATGAGACGGAGTAAATGGTTGTGGAAATGCGCCTGGATTACAAATTTACCAGTAGCGTCATCTTACCTATAATGGTCAAAAAGAGATCTCGCAGTAGAAGGAATAATAGAGGCGCGGTGAGCTGCCTTTACTTTTGTGAGCGTTGGGGTAGTTTCTTAAAAAATGGTATTATCGTATCCCCTAGAGGAGAAGAGTAGAACAATAGTTCAATTTTAGTTCGTTAGATAGTGTGGCCTCTTTAAAAGTTCCCTCCCGGGCTGGGTCTTACCTGCTACAGCAAAAGCGTCTGTTCGTATCGGGTCTTCGTTTTCAAATGAGAGATTCTTAGTGAATCCCAGGCTTTGTTTAAATACACCCCTTTGTGCTGTGATTGGATAAAGCTGAAGTATTAAATGGTCCAATCATATGTGAGTGCTGACAAGTCATAGAATACTATTTTATGTAACACCTGAAAATATATATATATTTTTTAACAAATGTTTCTACTCGCGGGAGCTCCCTCACAGTTGCATCTTATGCTTTTGCCCCGTAGTACTTTTCAGAACATTCAGATCAGCCATACACATGCAGTGCCAGCAACTGACATCCTACACTTTTTGGGATTTTTCTGGCTGACCTTGTTTTTCACCCGAATGGTCTCAACATCCGTGAACCGGCTACAGGTCCTCCAAGTTCTTTTGTTATGTTACATATGCTATATGAAAGCTGTGTGTTCTGTTCATATGAGGTCATAACGCATGATGGAGGTTCCTGAATTAAGGGCAATGCCAAAACTGCTTCCCTTCCATTGGAGCAATCCTTAGGGGCCTGAGATGGAGAGACCACTTAGAAGCTACAATGGAGGTTGGACAGCAGCGCACATTGACCAGCAACACCAGATGGGCGAAACCAGCTTCTCTGCCGATGCAGATCAAGGCCATTTTCTGTCCTCCAGCAGAGAGCCCCCAATTAGGATGTCTACCCTTTGTCTCCTCAGTCCACATGCCAGTGATCATTTGCAACCCCACCTCACTCTAGTGTAAAAAGTCCAGCAAAGATACTCCTGGCTGTAGTTGGGGAGAGGAATGTGAAATGAGTACACCTGTTTATTACCCCTAGCTGCCTTTCGTTTAGGATAAGTACTAACCGTACCTTTTGGAGTGTCTTATTTTAAGTAGCCTCAATTTTTCTACTTCATATAAAAATAGTTATTTTTCAATGTAAAGTTATGAGTGGACAGTGGAGTTTATTCTAAGCTATTCCTGTGTCATGCTACGGCTGCATTCATGACCTTCAACCATCTCTTAAGGGTAAGCTTTGACTACTTGTTGTTCCAGCTGCCATTGCAGAGCCATTGTTACAAACTGACTACGTGTCAGTCCAACTGGAGATTAATACCACCCAAAACCACAGGGCACAAATGCAACTGGAACTGGAAAAATGACCTCATACATGTGTCTAGTGAGGACAGATGTAGTGTCTGAAAACATGCCTATCCATACAAGTGCTGTACCAAGTCCATGCAGCACCACGCCGATGCAAGCTGGGTACTGTGCTGATGTGTTTCTTATGCTCAAATGACCACCTACGTACGGTAGCAGACTAAAAAGTGTTTTATTCCCATATTTAACCTGTTTACAGAAACACAAGCCCAGGTACCAAGTACTCAAGTGTGTTTATACCGCCTATGAGCGCATAAATATAGCTAACGAATAATTCGCCATTTAAAAGAACGCAGTGAGAACTCAATAAAGCATTCGATTTCACATTCCTTCCTACCGCGTATTAGTCAATTGAATATATCGCTCAGCAAGCTTAAAGCGAGCGCGAACATTTCCCACCGCCTTGAGGACCTTAGTGGGAACTGTATTAAGCTTCCAAAGAAACACACCCTTTAACCACCTAACAGCCAATAGAATAGAGCGCTTAGTAAGCTTAAAACGAGCGCGAACATTTCCCACCGCCTTGAGGACCTCATTGGGAACTGTATTAAACTTTCAAAGAAACACACCCCTTAAACACCTAACAGCCAATAGAATAGAGCGCCTAGTAAGCCCAAACATGCAAATAGGCAGCTTCAACAGCACTCACATATGATTGGACCATTTAATACTTCAGCTTTATCCAATCACAGCACAAAGGGGTGTATTTAAACAAAGCCTGGGATTCACTAAGAATCTCTCATTTGAAAACGAAGACCCGATACGAACAGACGCTTTTGCTGTAGCAGGTAAGACCCAGCCCGGGAGGGAACTTTTAAAGAGGCCACACTATCTAACGAACTAAAATTGAACTATTGTTCTACTCTTCTCCTCTAGGGGATACGATAATACCATTTTTTAAGAAACTACCCCAACGCTCACAAAAGTAAAGGCAGCTCACCGCGCCTCTATTATTCCTTCTACTGCGAGATCTCTTTTTGACCATTATAGGTAAGATGACGCTACTGGTAAATTTGTAATCCAGGCGCATTTCCACAACCATTTACTCCGTCTCATATAATTGAGGTCTTAAAGTACTCCCTTCTCTTTCATTTTTTCCCCCAAGAGAGACTCGTTCTGGTCATTGAAGCCAACCGCCATTGATCTTGATATTCATCCCCGCTACAAGTCAAGAACAACTAAAGAGTAGTGACATAGAAGTGTCTGAAGATTTACAGACTTTGAAAAGTTTTCTAATCCTTATCGGATAGGAGAATCATTAGTAACCTCCAGGTATGTCAAGTAATAAGCTTAAATTAATATTAAGGACATAGGATTTTTTCCACCTCCTACTTATTCTAGCGGTTTTATATGCTTCTCTCTCCAGATAGTTACCGCCCAATAAGAATATCTCCTCACATCCTGAAAGAATTTTTATCTCCTACATAATAAGGAATCCCACCTGACCAAACAGGTAAAAGCAGAACTTGAGTAGGGAAACACAATTTTAAGTGTATTTACCTCCCACGAAGCTTTTTTGAGTCTCTTTGAACTTTAGTAGCAGAGATACAGCCGATACATGCACATACAGATGTGAAGTCAATGCCTTCTTCAATTTTGCATAGACTAATACTCTACAATTAGCAAGAGCATAAAGAGAGCCATATGCCTAGCATCCCATAAGCACAATCTTTTTTCTGACTTAGGGAGAGTATGCCACATTAGTATCTGCCCTCACCTAGCTACGCCTACTAGGCTAACAGTGCCTATCATTGTGTCGAAATTTAGGTTCTTATTAGAGAAGTCTCAAATACCATAACCAGATTAAGCTCCAACGACCGAGGGACCCTGTGTTCCTGAGAGTTTGTATGTAGAGAAAATTGTGAAGTAATAGAATATATAACTCACGTATAAAGAGCAGCCATTAAGTAATACCGTTTATTAATAGGCTAGGCATTGTACCTGTGAATTACTGTAAAGTATAGTGTTATCTCAATTCAGCCAATTAACTGTATGTATATCTATTGTAGGACAACCATAAGGATCCAGTAACACGACAGACAACAAATCAATAGTCTTGATAAAGGTGGCACATAATAATACGCAAACCACCGAAACGCGTCGACGCAATTTTCTGTACAATTCATCTTTTTTCCCCCCGGTGTATATAAGATTGTAAGGTTATAAAACCAGGGGACGTTGAAATTTTAATTGTGAATGTACGCTTTGTAATATCCAATTTGTATGTTTTACAATTGAGTTTTGTCTGTCCTTCATTTTTGTGCTGGTCACAAAATTATATAGTATTTTAATTGTTTTTTAACATTTTTTTCAGTGTAATTGTAAATTGTCTTTTTATTGTTTCAATAAATTGTTATGTAACTTCATTTTTGATTAATTTCTTTAGTTAGTGTGTTTATATTTGATTGTGGTTATAGCTAATTCCAAGCTTCTCCTGTACACGACCCAAGGGGATCATTCTGTTTGATTTAGGTTTAACACCCCAATTCCCTTGTTTACTTCAAGGGGTTCCTCTCTCTTTTCATAATAGATCTTTGTGTACCCAGTAAATCTCAGAGAATAATAACAATGGTAAAATATCTCTGGAGGTTAATGCACTTTCTGGCGAGATCTTTGTTGTTTCTAATCCTGGTTTTGCATCAAAGTAGCACAGAGGATTAAAATGTCTCCTGCAAAGCACATCATGTGACATGCAGTTGAGAGATTTTTTTTATGTTGATGGGATAGTGAGTTACTGCTTTTAACATAGAGATCCTATTGTTACTTTCAGTTCATAAATTGTAGTCCTTCTAATATAATAGAGTGAGCTATGAAGGACATGTGACTCCTACACCTTGTAACCCTCACAGTCTTATGTAACACTTCCTGTACATTGATTTACACACATATGACTTTCTGTCAATGTGTATGTGTGATGTAACGTGCTCTGATACCCTAAATAGGGATGAGTAGCGCTATAAAAGAAATAAAACAAAATAGCGGTATTTAAATTGTTTTTTGTATAAAAACTAGGACAGCCCAACACATCAGACATTCTTACAGTGCATGCATATGTCTTATAGACACGGCCTAAACCAAGTCGAAAGCATGTCTCTCTTAAATATCTGTTAAGTAATATCAAGCTGTGAGCTTTTATTTCCCCTCAATTTTATTTACAGGTAGGTGTGAGGCTCCAGATAGCTCCCTGCCAGGATACTCCATCAAAAAAAGGCTTGATGGCCTCTTAACGTCACCCTTAGTTTTAGACCCAGCTGGAGTCTACAATATGAAATCCCCCCCCCCCCCTGCACTTTGCTGCTCAGAATAAAAGCAGACAACCTGCAGGCGCTGCTGAATGTGTCCCAGTGTGTGAAAATTACCAGGGGACAAATTCAGGATATTTCTGTGGGGTCCAACTTTGTACACCCTATGAAAAAAGTGGGTAGACTCCGTCTATGCGCGTGTACACTCGACTTGTGCCCTGTTTGTGTGTTTCACTGTGAGAAGTTGGCCTGGCCTATGCTGTCCACTAGTTATAGTGGGCACCTTGCACCAGTCCAAACAACCCCTTAGAGGTGATAGGTTAAAGACAGCCTTTATTGAAAGCTATCCTAGTGGTAGCTATGGAGAGCAGCCTTCAGGCTAAGTCTTGAATGAATGTAAAGCAGATTGTTTTCCCAGGATATAATCTCATGAATGACCAAATAAAAGGAGAACCACACCAGGTATAAATATAAAATATAAGTATTTATTCTAAACACACCCTACTAGTCTCTATGAGGCTAGAGGTAAAAGCACATACGTTACACTTAATATCACACAGTAAATTAGCACAATATACGTTGAGCCCTGGGGCGTACCAAACCATATATTAAGAAAGTGGTATAAGAACCACGACTTGACTAGACACAAGGCCTAGAGCCTGTAGAATCGCTGGGCCCACCAGGAACCACCCAAGGTAGTGACAAAGAGAACCTACGGGGGACGCGTGCAGTGTGAGAACACAGCTGCAAATCGCCGTTAGCGTCTATGGGGAAAGTCGCGGTTTGAAATTTAAAGATTAAGGACACTAAGAAGAGGACTTTGAGCAAACCCCTTTAGACATAAGGGGTTCTAGGGCCAACATCCATGGGTGCACCGGAGTACTTAAGTTACCTAACCCAGGGAAGCCGGGTGCATAGGTGTCTTTTGGTGTCGGGAATCGTCATCGTTTTCAATGGAGATCTGCTGCAAAGTGCTGCTGCCGTTGAAGAGGAAAGTGTACGGTGTGATCCAAGCCTGGATCGAAGATGAGAAGAACCTGAAAGCAGAGGGGACAGAGTCTGGGTCACTAGCCAGTGACCAGTGGCACGATAGTCGAATGACCACCGATGTCGGGTGATTTCAGGTGAAAGAGGTTAAGCTTGACTCTTCAGCCACGAGGACCTGAAGGTGTCGACAATGACCAGGAGCTGGAATCGAGCTGTCCCATGAAGGATGTCGAGTGCTGCAGCATCGGTGACTGGATTGGACCCAACAAGCCTTGGTAACAGCAACCCACGCAGAAAGTAAAGAAATGCTTCAGTGTGGACCAGCAAGGTCCGAGGGACTCACCACGAGATGGGGAGTCAGGGCACGTCTAGAGCAACCAGGGAAGTCCAAGGAAAATCAGAGTTGCCTTCACAGGAACCCACCAGTCGACAGACCAGGGATCGCAATGGAGCCTCAATCTGAAATGCAAGAAGCGGGCTCACGGAAAACTTGTGGAGTGTAGGCCAAAAATCTTTGGTGCAAAAGGTGCTCGGAGCATGGGCTACAAATAACCCAAGGCATAGCCTCAAAGAACGATGAGAAGCTGATGCACTTGCAAATGTGCATGGTGTCCAGGAGTTTCGGTTCCACGTCACTCATGTGGGCTACGGGTCTCAGCTTTGTTGGGGACTCGGGTCGGCCTCTGAGAAGTCTGGAAATACTCTTCCTGGGCTGCAAATACTTCGGAGATCCGGCGGGAGCTTTGGAGATGCAGACTGGCAATTGCTTCATTGGTGCCTGCCAAGCATGGTAGTCACTCCTTGACCCCATTCTTCTGACCTCTAGTCGTGAGTAGAGTGTCGAAGTTCCAGGATTCAGTTGCAGAGTTTCGTCCAGGTGTAATCTAAAGTCCTGTAGTCAGGGGTTCCTTTCTTATAACCAAGGAAGGGGTTGGACTTACTTTGGGGACCCACCGATGGGAGGGTTTGGAAAGAGGGGTGGCTACAACCATTTCCTTTGTCCAGTTTTGTGCCAGAGCAGGGGCTGGTAGCCCCTGCAACTGGTTTGAACTGGACTATGCACAGGGACACCAAATGTGTCTCCAGTGCAGACTTCAAAGCACTCCCAGAGTGCACCCACCAAGCCCCAATACACTAAAGCCTGTCTGTGAGGTCATTACACCTCCCTGTGACAGGAAAACTATTGTACAGGCCTCCCCTGCTGGAGTTTCGTTCAGCAGTAGGAGGCCAGACTGTGGCTGCAGCATCCATTTTGTGATGCCAGGGCTCTTTAAAACTGGTACCGGGTATACCGGTGTGTACATGTCTCTCCCTCTAGAAGGGTGGAATTCTACCCCCACCGCCAGGACTGGTGGGGGTTAGGATTCCAAAGTGTTTGACACCAAACACAACATGTTTCCATTCAACCATTCCAAAGTTAGCATTTCCAGCGAGGTTATGATGCACTTAAGAGCATATGGTCTGGCTGCAGCACTGAACAACCCCAGATAATAGGTTCCGAAGGCTGCAGAGGGGCCCTCCTCATGCATGGGCACCCTCTCACACAAAACCTAGCACCCTGCCTTCAGGATTGACAAGGCCTGCCATAGGGATGACTGATAGGTTTCTATGTGCAGTGATTTAAGGTAGATATAGGTAACCTATATCTCAGTAAGGGGTGCATGCACCACCTTACCCAGGCTGCAGTATCAGTCCCGTGGTGTCATTTTGGAAGGCTTCCCAGGGGTGGCATAATACATGCTGCAGCACCAGGTAAGTGTCTGGGTTACCTATGCCCTTAGTACCTAGTGTACCATATACTAGGGACTCACAAGGGTACCCCAGTAACCAAACTGGAGTGCCCTAGACAGTGCAAAAGCGCTCAAACAATTCTATTGCACCAGGCAGGTCAACTCTAACATTTCTGCGAAACAATAGCATATACTCCGCATATAACGCAGCATAGTGTGAACGCCCAGAGTAAAATCCAGCTGCCCAAGGAATTCTAGCCAAAGGTTCCATTGCAATTGCAAACAGTAGGGGGGTATGTTAACACCCTTACCTAGTACCTCCCGCCACTACTTACGATGCAGAGATGGTTCTACAAGTACGAACCCGTGCCGGTTGGACCCGTATAAACAAGTCTGACCCAGCGTATGAACCTAGGTCCCAACCCCATACAATCCATTACTTGATATAGGGAGTTCCAACTCAGAATGTCAAAGGCCTTCTCTATATCTATTGTCATTACAGCAATTGTCACTTGCCTTGAAAATTCTCATTCATAAGTGAAAGGAGCCTACGGATATTAAGCAAAGTATTACGCCCAGGAAGAAATCCAGTTTGATCCTTGTGAATCAAAGTTGGCAAGTGGGGCTTGAGCCGAGACACCAGAATTCTACAAAGTATTTAGTAATCCACATTAAACATGGACAAAGGCCGATCTGACAACCTTGGGAGGGCGACCTGGTTTCAATAATGGGATAACTAAAGCTTTGCATGTTGATACAGGTAGACGGCCCAATTTACGAGCTGCAGAGTAGAGTAGAGCCAATGTATTCCCATAAGTGGCAAAGAACTCCACTGGCAGGCCATCAGCTCCTAGAACTTTACTGCAAGACATATTTTTACTGGCAGCTCTTATTTCCTCAATTGTAATATCACCTCCTAACTCATCTGCATCTACCTGCAGGAACACCAGAAGATTACCCAGTGCCAGGAAGTCTTCAATTACTTGATGGAGTATCTCTAATGATGTGGTATAGAGGGATGCATAATAGTCCCGGAATCTAGTATTAATGGCAAATTGGCTATATAGAGGTGCACCCAAGTCTGATTCAAGCTCTAATATCATGGAGCCCCTATTTTATTGGGTTGACAAGCCATGCTAACAAGGTGCCTAATTTCATGCGCATGAGTCAGATACTCCCTGTAATCAAAACAGCAGAGCCTCTCAACTTGGGCTGCCATTAATTGCTTTGCCTAAAGCAATGTGTATTTAAGAGCAGGATTTCCCGGCCTCTGCTTCTCCAGGCCCCACAATGCCCTTTCCCAGGATTCCACCTCACCTACTAGCGTATATTAGACCCCTACCACTTCCGCAATACAGCGACCTCTGATCACAGTTTTAAATGCATCCCACTCAATCAAGGGTGAAGAAGCAGACCCAGCATTTACTGCAAAATAGTCACCAATGGCTTCACCAATGTTTTTTAGAAAGACTGGATCATCCAATGACTTCACCCGTAGTCGCCAATCAGGGATGCGTGTACGTTCACACTCTCATTTCAGAGAGAGTAACACTGGGTTTTGTTCTGAAATTGAACTGCACAAATATTCTACACCATGTACCGATCCATGCACCGGTTTAGTGCACAAGAAAGTATCAAGGCAAAAATGAAACTTGTGCATCCCAGAATAAAACGAGAAGTCTTTGTCCAAAGGGTGAATCTGTCTACAAGAATCTACCAATCACCACTGACGCTGCCAAATTGAGAAGAAGCACACCAACCAGGTATCTGGATAAACCACTACAGGTCGATGGGAATGATCACATGCAGGGTAAGCATCACAATTAAAGTCACAACCCAATAACATTGTCTGAGTCGGGTATGAAGCCAAAACCCCAGAAAGCTCCACAAACGCACCTGCCCCCGGTCAGTATTGAGAGCATATATCCTACTATTGTTAAATCATGACCCACCAGCTCCCTGTAAAAACCACATATCTACATTCCAGGTCTATAATCTCAAAGGATTTCTGGAAAGGGACCCCAGGTCTTATCAAAACTCTTTTGGCAAAGGTTGAATAAGACGTAGCGCACACTTGACCCCGTCTTCTTTTATGGAGAGCCAATCCTTCAGACTTTGTAAGAGGAGGGTCCTGCAACAGGGCTATATATGCTCCCCACCTTTTAAGGTAGGAGTAAACTTTATATCTCTTAACCATATTATGAAGACCCTGGATAGTCCAGGAGATTAAGTTATATTTTACGGGGGATGCCATAGGAAGGTATCAAGAGGAGGGATCATTCCAGTTCTCAAGACATGAGCCCTTCTTACTGTCAATGGTATCCAAGGGCAGCAGGCAGGGGTAACCTTATCTAAAACCCCAAAACACTTACATCTAACCCAACTCCCCATCCCTAGAACCAGAAGCAAACGACGCCTCATCCAAACTAGTCAGAAATTGTTCAACTGATGTGCATGACTTACAAGCACAACAACCACTCAGGGTGGTTTGGGCGGGCGCCGAGACACTACCCAGCTCCACAACACAATCTCTGCAAGAAACATACAGTATAATCCCCTCAAAATTGGGCCACACATGACAAAGTCACAGAGCGGCTTATTTACAAGCTCTGAGTGCCACTTTTAAAATGGGAATAAGTGGTGTACTTGTGGCGCAAGTAGCTTGTAAATAAGCCCTAAGTATTCTAACCCTGCTAGACAAGTGAGCCAGCACTGCAGGGTTTTTGCTAAAACACAACCCATACTGATGCAAAGCAGATAGCAAAACTTTTGGATTATCTCACCCAAACCCCTGGAGTGTTATTTGGCAAGGATTCAGTAGATCCCAAAGACGAGACTGATGTTTGACTCCAGTCCGAATCCTGTAGCTCTCCCTCCGAATTGACAGGCAGTGGAGCAGAGCCCCCTGTACTCAAGGCAGTCACTCGCAAGCGCTCTCAACGCAACTGTGACTGCAATGGAACAGTTCTCTATGTGCCCTTTGCTTCCCTCAGGGCAATCGGAGGCCTTGCTGCCCTTTTTTCAGGGAAAGATCATCTTTCCATTGAGGAAGTCGATTTATTGAATCGCACAAGGATTGAGGAGACACAAAAAATTGTACCTCATCTCCCAAGGTCACTCTCTATCTTGCTGGAAATAACAATGCGTATGTGATGCCCAGTAGATAAAGACGTTTCTTGCCATCCACAAAAGAGGCCCGTTGCTTCTGTACCTCACATGTGAAATCAGGGTTGAACATTATTCTGTGATTCTCTAGCATGATGTCTCTAGTAAGTCTGGCCTGAGACAAAATATGAACTCTATCCCTATAGTACAAATGTTTCGCCACTACTGGACAGGGGGCCACTCAGGGCAACAGGACCATGAAGGGACACAATGAGCACGTTCTAAGGAGTAGTAAGAAGACAGGCCCTCTGGAGCAAGTTTTTCTCAAATTCCTTTTTCCAGAACATTAATCATGTTTGCAGCAGTGCCTTTTAATACACTCAGGGAGCATATTAATTCTGGATATTATTACGTCACGCCCTATTTTCTGCGTCCTCAGCTCTGGCCTCAAGAGACTTGGATTGTACTGAGGCCATACTAGGTGTGAGCTCATCCATAGAGCACTCAGTAGTGGTGACCTGCTTAACCAGCCACCTATGATCAACACGCATTCGATGTCTGAAAGCAGGGAGTTAAATTTTAGTTCAAGCGCTTCGCCGGAGGCAGCAATAGCCTGCAAAACTGTGTCCAGAGTTTTTGCCAGCCTGCAAAACTGTGTCCAGGGTTTGGCCAGCGCACTCACCACTCCTTGTCCAGGGGTGGCTTGTTCACACCTTAGTGGCCCAACATCTGAGAGGAGCCAGACTCCAGAAGTTGCTTTTTTCTAAGAACCTTACCCATGGTGACAGACCCATTGCGAAAAGGACTGAGGAGAAGGCCAACAGACATCAAAACAGCAGCTCCCCAGCTGCTCCTTGCAGCCACACCAGGAACATCCAAAAATGAGGGAAGGAATATTTTTATCTTGTTCTGTTTGGTTGTGCATAGTATAACTGTAGATATGATTGAAGTATGAAAGTGTGGGTTGCCAATCTATGGAATATTAACGTTTTTTCTGTGTATTGTGGAAAGTAATATGTGATCTCAATCTAAATACGAATAAATATCATGGCTGATGTGACAATTCATCTCTATTATCCTTCTTGTTCCCTTTTTAGCTGTAACTGGTAGATTTTTTATAACTTGTTCCATATAAATAAAAGAGAGTTGCCATAGGTCTCTGTACGCTTATTGATTTCCCTGCCTAAGGAATTCGCATCAGCGTGTAGGGTTCCCTTTTCCTTAACATTAATCACCTTTGTTTTTTCCAGGACACCAATTTTTGCAAGCTTTGATCATTTGATTATTCTCTCTACTAATTCATTGCCTTGGGGGGAATACAATTCTGTTGTACGACATTCCACAGCCATACTCCTACCTGAGGAATGACATCCCTCACAAACTCCTCCTTTAGTAAGGGAGTGACTGTAGTGAGAGTTGTCAACACTTTTCACTAACACCCGCTTACAAAAGTAATCCACCAACACCAAAAGATACTATTAACTAGCTGGTAACAATTCAAAGAGGCCCATGCCAGTTTATTTCAAGGAATCACTAACATTCCAACCATGGACACAGGCGCGCTTCATGTGCTATCTTTGATTTGCCTCTAGCTGCATACTGACAGCATTCTTTTACAAGCTCCTCCACCATTGTGTCCATCTTGAACTACCAGTTAACTTTTCTGACTTTCAAGTTGGTCATAGTCCTCCCTAATATACCTTCATGCACATGTTTTACAAATGTTTCTCTCAGTACAACCAGTGGAATTAATCGTTTGCCCCCGCAACAGCGAACTTCAGTCACTTTCAATTGTTATCTCAAACACCAACATTCCTCCTCCCCACCACCCCCCCCCCCCAGCTTATTCCTGGCTGGCCAGCCTTCTATCACCCTACTATTCTCTTTTCAACACTTCATTTCCTGCCGGTCCTAGTTCCACTAATCTTTACAAATGGTTGTTCAATAAGTCTTCTTGATAGAGCTCTGTTCACTCAAACCCATCCCCTTCCCTCATCAGCCTTTGCAGAAGATTAACAATATTTGCAAGTTCCTGACAAACCTTAAGAAATACTCTATAAGACCTAAACATAATTGTGACTCTTCGTTAGTTTTAGGCACTGGCACTTTTGATACTACCAGTACTAATTTTACTCTTGGTTTTATCCCCTCTCTACTTATGATGCAGTCCAAATATTCACCAGAACATAGTCTGACCTAATATTTCTCCACCTTTACAGTAAAGTTGTGCTGATTTAGTCTTCTCTGGATTTTCATCAACACTGCATGATGTCCTCAACATTATCACTGTAAAATAAAATATTATCTTTGAAGAAAATTACATTTTCAACACCAACTGACTCATGATGGTAGGGAGATGACCAATCCATCATGTAAAAGGCACTTGCATGTCCCAATAGAGCCAAGGCAATATTGGGAAGACACTTCCAATCTACTCAGATATTTTTTGTGAGATTTCTAAGGTCTACTTACCCACCCATCTTGGCCTTCAGAACATTTGGTGCCAACCACTTTGATGGCTGTATCTCTTCTATGACACCTGCCTTTTAGTAACCTTTCCAATTCCTCCCTGTGATTTGTGTGCTTGGGAGGTATCAAGCATAATGGAGGGAATCTAGAATAGTGTGAGGTGAGCTAGATCAAGAATTAAGACTGTACGGTTGTTTGGGGAGAGTTTTGGGTTGTACTTTGGACAGTTGCAGCTGGACATTTACTCGGGGTGGCACTGTTCTCGGCAGCTTGGTGCAGCTTCTCTTCTATTTGCTGGAATAAAGAAGTAACCAAACTCCTGGGCTGAAGTGCTTCTATGTCTGGAACTCATCTTCATTGTGGCAATGAGTGGGAGAAAGTAGCAGCATCAGCAGGAATACATAGGCATGAGGTTGCCACTGTTTGCCTTGGGATTTACAGCAAGTGAGTGTAATTGTATTTGCTAAGATAGGAAAATATTTGAAGATGGGCCAGAATAACATAACATGTGCCTCTGTTATCTGAGGAAAAAGGGAAGTGTCCTAAGACCTTGGTCCCAAGACTTACTTAAATCCGACAGCTATAGAGTCTGCATGACCAGTTGTTTGACAGCTTGTTGTTGTACATAATCTAAATATTGATCAAATATAGTCGAGTCCTTAATCATGAGATACTAATCAGTTAACTTTACCATGTTGGTATCAGCCCTGACAAGTTTCCCAGGTCCGTGCGGGATGTGCTGCTCTAGTCCAGGCTTTTTCTTTGGATTCAAGGACTTGTAATCTTATCCATTCCATTAGGAAACAGATCTACAAGGCCCAGAATTCAAGCAAAAATACCTAGACAGGAGTAGCACATCATACCTAGAACTGGGAAATGTGGCACCTGTGTGGTATGCCTCACAAATACTTGCTTCTTTCACAGCTCGTAGGCTTTTTACAGTCTGGGTCACCTCTATGGATTATTCTGAGTTTGACCAATTATTGTTCAGACTGTAGCTGATTACACACACGGGTGAGCCATTTTAGATTAGCAGTGCCCTCCATAGCTCCTATATCCTTAAAGGCATATCTGAAGATTCCAAGTTCATTATTCCTCTTCAGATGCTTCTGATACAGTAATGGGTTAAGGTGCATAACTCACTCAATAGTTCCTTGCCCCAACTCAAAAAATAGGGGAACAGTAGGAGTACTGATGATTACCATGTGGGATTCACCACACACTCAGAGCTTCTGATATTGCCCTGCCTCTCTGTTAGCAAAGTGCGGGGCAGCCCTGCCCTCTGAGATAGAATGATATTATTCTTATGGATTTGTTTGTTCCATTTACGATCTTGGCTAAATCTGATAAGCACTAAGCATGGGCGAATTTTGCGAATCTCGCGTTCGCGAATTTTGCGGATTTGCGAACTCGCAATCCGCAAAATCCGCGAATTCTTGCAAAGTTGCGGATTTTTTTTTGTGTTCGCGCGGGTTTCTGCCAGTTCGCGAGGGTTTTGTACAATTTCGCAAACGCGAACTTACCTGTCGGGTCGCAAGTTTTGCGAACTTGTTGTTTCTACGTGTCCAGCCTGTTTGGGACACTCTTCTTCATCACTGCCACTCTCTGTCACCACTGCCACTCTCTGACTACTCATGCCACCCTCTGGCCCACCCATGCCACCCTCTGTTTCATCACCGTACCCTCTGGTTGTCCAGTGTACATTATTTTCGGCAAAGCAAAGCACACCTTCCCTGCCTCAAGTGACCTGAATTAATTTGAGGCTGATTAATGTGTCACAGAATATTTTTTTAGCTGGCACCTGCTTCCTTAGTGCTTCCTGATTAGTGATCTTTTGCACTTGCTAAGTGCTTTCATTGTTGCAAAATTAGTTACAACACCTGCCCTGCCCCAACTGACAATAATGAATTAGGGGCTGATTAATGTGTCACTGGATTTGAACTTCCAGCCTGGCTCCTGCTTGTCTGCCTTAGCTGTAATTCAGGACCTTTGTGTAACTATTCTGAGGGTCAGAGCAGGGTCACATAATAGTTGCAAGTAGGCAACTGAACTCTGGAGGGGCCCCTCAGGAAGCACTACAAGAAATGGCTACTAATGATGAGCTTGAACTTTTGAACCTGGTAAGTAGTTTCAGTTTTGCTAAAATCGTATTTCTGCAATTTAGCGCTTATTCGCGGGGCGCGAAGTTGAACTGGGAAGCCGCGAACTCACGCGAACAGTGCGAGCAAGCCATAAAATCCGCTGCTCGCGGATTTGCGGATTTTGCGGGAAATTCGCGAATCTCGCGGATTGCGAATTTACCGAAAATCCGCAAAATCCGCGAGCGGAACGGATTTTCCGCCCATGCTTAATAAGCAGGTAATCAATACCGTTGACACTTTCTAAGCATATGACAGTAAATTACAGGTTACTACTGAAACCTTGTGGGGGTGGAAGGATATTTGAATGGTTTAATTTACAATGATCATGATAACCGATTATCATGTCCTACATCCCAAGTGGAATGTGAGAGCCTAATAAGATATAGTCAGCAAACAAGAGTGGTGCATTTTAAGGTCACCTCGAAGATAGTGGGTTGGTCACATGGTCACCGCATGGTAATATACGAAGTGAACAAAGTCAGGTTTCAGGTGCAGCCCTGACATCCTCCTAGCTCAACATGAAAAAGTTTGGTTTATTCCCAATTCAACCCCACAGGACTCTGAAAAAGTGTTCCCATATAGCCTGATTATACCATTGGTGAACGCAAAACCTTCCACAAACATACTTGCTGGAATGTTGTTGAAGACAAACTTCAGGACATCAAATGCCACATCGAGTGATTCTTTACCTAATTTCACATACTTCTGTACAAGTAGATGGAATCTCAAGTAATAATCCCGTCATGAAAGTCTGCTTGGTGGAAAAGTGTCTTATTGGACGTGACCATTCCTTAAAACCATTCAGGATATTAACTAATGAAGATCCTTCTAGTACAATAATCTTTATTGGTATCTTAACCCAAGGAAATAGCGTATTACTCCACCTTTCTTGTTCTACCCATCCTTTCTTGGTTCATATTTTAGCGTTGATCCTTGCAGGGCTCCATCAGTATACTGTGTTATTTGGAATGTATTTTGCCTATGTTTTCTTTTGATTTTCCCTGTTCAATTTATCTTCAATAAAGAGATTTGAAACAAAACCATTCAGGAGCCTTCATCTGAACATTGTTTTGCTGTTATCTACTAATATAATGGGACTATACTTTTTGTAGCTTGGAATAATATCGGCACCAATCTAAGGGGCAGATTAGGATGGCGGACTTTGTCCGTCCGCCATCCTGTCGTTGGAAGGGACCGTCCGCCATAAGGGCGGAGGTCCCGTGCGTCGAATTAGAATGCACCCGCCACAGTGGCGGGTGCATCCCGCATTTTTAACATTGCGGCTGGGCGGTTCTGAAAGCACAACATGCTAAAAATGCATGATGTGCGTTTCAAAGTACAATATGACAGGCACTTTGCGGTGCCTGCCATGTTGAACTTTGAAACGCAGGGGGGTACCATAGGTACCCCCACATGTGCACCCACCATGCCCTCTTCACCCTGGGAGCTCTACATTGGTAATAAAACAGGCCGATAAAGGCGGTGCTGTTGTTATCTGGCCTAGAGAGAAATATTTAGCCGAAGGCTCCTCCCAGGTCAACAACCAGGAGTGGTATAGGAAGCTACAAGAAGACCCTTTACAACAGATCCAGGCATTAATATCAAACATTGTCCAAACTGGCAGGGAAAGTGGGGTTTTGGGCCCAAAAGAGAGTGAGTTCCTAGTGAAGAAGTTTCCAAGAACCCCAGTGGCATATTTCTGCCCAAGATACATAAAGACTTGAATAACCCCCCGGGACGACCAATCGTCTCGGGTTGTGAATCGTGCCTTGAACCTCTTTCCAAATTTGTGGACTTTTTCTTAAAGCCTTTTGTTAATAAATTCAAAGCATATTTGAGAGATACAACTGACTTTTTGACGAAAGTGGAACGTACCCTGTTTGACCAAGAAACACAACTCAAGGTCACAATGGATGTGACATCACTCTACATGCAGATCCCACAGGACTAAGCGTTAGAGGTGATAGAACTTTACTTGGACTCTAGAGAAAGACCACATAGGGTCCCCACATCCTTCATTCTTAAATTAGCGGAAATCACGCTGAAAAAGAACTATTTCCGCTTTAACAATGAGTTCTTTTTGCAGATTAAGGGTGCCGCGATGGGGTGCCCTTATGCTCCAGAAATGGCCGTACTCTTTATGGCTGAATATGAAAAGAAATACGTGGAAGAAAACAACCCATTTAAATATCATATTGTACAATGGTTCAGATATATCGACGACATGTGGCTCCTGTGGCAGGGGAGCCACAATGAGTTGTCAGATTTCCATGAATGGTTAAATTTGAAACACTATTACATAAATTTCTCCATAGACTCCAGTTGCGTGAGAATGACGTTTCTGGATGTAGAAATATCAAATGTTGAAGGCAAATTAAATTCCTCCTTGCATAAGAAAAGAACTGATAAAAATACCATCCTCCATTATAGGAGTTCCCATCCAAAGAACTTGAGGGCAAACTTGCCATATGGGCAACTTCTTCGTATCAGAAGAAACTGTTCTGATGTAGGTCAGTTTGAACAGTATGGACAGAGCTTTTGTGAGGAGATGATCCAAAGGGGTTATCCTAGGAAGTTACTTAAACATTCCTACAAGAGGGCATGTTATACTCCAAGAGAGTGCCTCCTTGAAGTCAAAGAAAAACGTGAGCTTGAAAACATGGTATGCATTAGCAGATTTTGTCCAGACACCCACAAAATAAGACAAATGGTCCTTAAAAATGGGCACCTTTTAGAAGAATTGGAAGTGCCATTCCCTTGCCCTATATTTGCATATAGGAAGAATCAAAACATTGGCCAGCAGATCGTCTGAGCCGATATAAGGTTACCAAAACCCAAAAATGACCTTTTAGCACAATGGGGACTGAAACCCATAGAAGGACACCACAGTTGTGGTAACTGCGTGGCCTGTGACACCACTATCGAGGGAAAAACATTTCAACATGCCAATGTCACTTGGAAGCATGAGTGCTTCTCCAACTGTAGGACTAAGAACGCTGTTTACGCAATTGTGTGCCCATGTCCTAAAATCTACGTTGGTAAGACTAATCAACAAGTTAACGCCCGAATGACCCAACACAGATCACGCCTCAAAAACAAGATCCTAACTGCGCCACTCGTACAGCATTTTATAGAAAACAAACATGGGGACAACGACTTTAAGTGGACGGTGTTGTTCAGTATGAATCAGTCTAAACTGGTGACAAATACAGAACAGGTCTTATTGAAAAAGGAGGCCTATTTAATTCTAAAATTTAATAGCACGCAGACGGGGCTGAATTCTCTCTCTGAAGTATCTAGACTTTGATATCATTTCTGTTGGCAACTCCTAAATGCCCAACAACTACATTGCCCAGAATGCACTGCGATGATTGCCTATATTGGAGGAACCAAACATGGCCGCCACGTTGACAGAGGGTTCGCATCTCCACCCCGGAGCAGGGTTTGACAGGTGAGAGAGCGTCATGGCAGAACATACACAAACGCTAACCTCGAGTTCCATCGCATTAATAAATTTGCGCTTTTGCCTAGGTGATCAGCACGACCAAGTAACGCTGGTGTTAGCAATGCGGAGGAGTTTAAGCGCCAAACAACCACAACCCCCGCTACCGATATGAGCAAGTCAGGTACGTTGCTCTGCAGGCACCAAGGCTTAAGAAAAGGTCTCACTAGATCCGGGCACTAAGTATCATGTCTGATTACGTTTTTAGATTGTTTGGAGTGCTACATATGAAGAACCGAGGTCTTCACATATACGTTTTCCCAAAAAATAAGGTACGAATTTGAGGCTCTTTAATCAGGTACCACTCAGACTGTGCTGTCCTTTTTTCAGATTAGTAAATACTTCCCCCTTTCCACTTGCACATTAGGTGACCCGTCCCAATAAAAGTTTGAGGATTGTTTCGGTAACATTAGAAGAAGTGGACCCGCGGGACCGCCCGTCCATGAACGAAGGTACCAATAGCTTTGATGTGACACTCAGTTATTCTAGGGATATTTGACAACTAGAGAACCGTAGTTACTTAACACCTTAGCTGCTTCGAAAATATCCCTCCCCAGTGCTGCGCTGTCCATTGGAACTAGTGCTGAATGGACGTCCAATGGTCGTGCGCAGCACTGGGGAGGTAGCGCTTGTGACGACCGTTGGCCGTCAGCAGCGCTTAAGAGGTTAATTTCCTTCTTCTACAATTTTTGTTTAGACTAACCACAACGAAAGAGCCCTGATGAGAATCTGGCAATTGTAAACACCGGATTCGAAACGCGTCGGCAGGCATAAAAGAAAGACAACAGGATTTCATTGATTGTTACTTTGATTCATTTTTCAAAGTTTGATTTTGATCTTTCTTTAAGCAATTCTTTTTGCTTATTCTTTTTGTGGTTATCTTATCTGATATTTATCTTGCAAAGATTAATTATTTGTGGATAAAAAATCATAACATTTTTAGAAGATTGTTTACAAAATGTATATATGTATAATGTGAAGTAGTTGTGTATATATGTGTAAATGTGTATTTAATGTATAGTGTTTTTCTCACTCATGAAAACTTGGAAACAGAATTGATAAATTCAAAAGGGTAAAAATAAAATATACCCAACAAACAGAAGATTACTCTTTGCTTGTTTTCTCTTAACTTTGGAGATAAAAAGTCAAAGTGGAGGGTCAGCAATTTTCCCTAGTTTATTGCATTTATTGGTCCTGCTGCCCCTTCGTCATAGGATCATACTCCGTTTTGTTACAAACTCTTCACCCTGGGAGCACGCAACGGGCCCCCAAAGCAAAGACTGTATGCCTTTCCACGGCGGAAATCAGATCCTATTCGGCCCTTAAGTTAGGGGAACAGCGTAACTCTCCACCTGGGCTATTATTTGAAATGGCTTGAAATATCTCCTTGTGTTTGTTCTCTCATTGGGTAGAGGCTTACTCCACAAGCTGCAATGATAGCTTAACAGTATCTAAACTGCTTCTCAGAGAGTTCATTCCGAGATTCAGTTTTCCAGTCTTGTTGAAATCAGATAGAGGTACTCACTTCAACAATGAAATGATACGAATGCTTTGTGCTGCATTTGTAGCTAAAAAGAGCCCTCTTGTGGTTGGGCACCCCATGATGACCGTCGACTGCCACCATCTTAAACTGACTTTGTGTTATTTTATCCTATCCTTAATGAAATACGGCCCTGTATTAGTGGAAGCAGTCACAGAGTAGATCAGTACATTATATTATTGAGTTCTTACTATTGGCTTTGACATGTCCTCATGCCATCTTGCTCTCTGACTTTACTTTGCTTCACGGCAGTGCTTACTATTGGCTTTGATATGGCTTCATGTCACCTTGCTTCCTAACTCTACTTGCTTTAAGCTTTTCTGTGTGCATGGCAACGCATGCATAACTGACTGCATTATCATAACTGATGCCATGTTCTGTGCTCGCACAAAGCTGCAAAGTGGGGAGGGCATATTTTTCGCTCCTCTCTTATTTTTTGCGCTCCTCACCGACCAGAATGAACTGGATATTATCTGTGGAATGTACAACTCTGTGTTTGAGTCACAATACAGGGGCTTGGCCAGCCACTGTCTTGGCCTTGACGTAGACTGGTACCAGCCAGCTCATTCTTTCCAATGAGAAAGGGGCAGGGTTTTCTATAAGCTTCGTTCCACGTTGAACAATGGCATTAAAGCTTGAAGCTTTCTTGGGCCAGATGGAAGTTCACCACAGAATAGACATATTGCTGTGTATTGGTGATGGAACTTGGGTCCTGACCGAACTCCTGGGCTGTTGAAAGGACTTCCCCAGCTAAAGAGTTGACAAGGATGTTGCAGAATCAGTCGGTGAGGTGTTTATAACCACTCTCTCTCTCTTGCATATATTTTCTATTCTTTGCTACTTGTGTACATACTGCATTCTATTTCAATCATTTATTTTAATTACTTACTTGATATGTGGGAGTCTGCCATGACTGATATATTCGGCCTGCCTTTCTAAAATTTTGCATTAATAAACTTGTATGTGTTATTTTACCTACATTTTGGTCTGTTTTCTTACCTTGCCTTAAGGAAGTGCTGAGTCTTGTCTTGCCTTTTGGGGGTGTTGGGTTAGGGTGTGTTCTTTTAGTGAAAAGCACATTCATCACAGCATTACAAATTGAGCAAAGGCTACACTGTGCCTATCGACCAAAGGCATCTGGAGTCGTTGAACAAGTGAATGGAACAATTAAGTCCAGACTAGCAAAAGTGTGTGCGTGCACATCACTGAACTGGCCTGATGCATTACCTCCGGTGTTGATGAGTTTGTGAAGTATCCCAGACAGAAGAACTGGACTGTCCCCTCATGAGATAATGATGGGGAGGGCTATGGGCAGGCTACAGTGCCAGCAAATCAGCTTGTGAATATTTCTGATGACTTGGTTTTAGATTATTGTAAAGGACTGGCTGATGTGGTACACTCTGTGTCTCACCAGGTTGGAGAAGTCGAAACTACAGTTCAACAGGAACAGTGCCACGACCTGTGCCCAGGTGACCTGATACTCGTAAAGAAGCACGTGCGAAAGTCCTGTTTGGAAGCTCATTGGGATAGGCCTTATCATGCGATTCTTGTAAGCACAACTGCTGTTAAATGTGGTGGTCTACTTAATTGGATGCATGCAGCCCACACTCGTCGAGTCCCATGTCCTCTTGAAAGTGCGGGGTCTGTGGTGGATGAACCAGTGGTAACAGAGAGAAGTCCCGTGCAGACTGAGCACAGAGTAGAAAGGGCCCCAGCTACTGGGTCTTGAGACACTGTTATAAATGAGAGTCAAAGAGAGTTGATCTCGGTTGGTATCAAGGGTCAAAGTGAAGGGGATCCATCTAAGAGAAATGTTGACTCAAATGATGTGAACAGTGTACCAGAAAAACAAGTGTGAAAAGGAGACAGTTGGCTTAGAAAATCTGAAAGATTGAGACACATACTGACCATAGGTACAATACTTTACACTGTGATTGAAGTCTCCAGTCAATCTGAGCAAAGTGACACAGATGGAGAAGAATCTACTAGTCTGCAGAACACAAAGAGCAGGAAAACCAAGTCAAAGATATGCAGCTCTAGAGTAGACTTATTCAGCTGCTGCAAACGACTGGGAGAAAGAGTTCTACGCATTTTGTTCTAAAAAATTCCAGCTCCTACAAACCGCTAGGAAAGAACCATTGTGAAGAAGAATCGAGAAAAATAAAGACTGAAAGAGAAGCAAAAGGATAAAGGTGTGATCAGGCGCTGCCTTAAATCTACAGCAAAAAGCCAATTGCTATAGACTAGTTTAATAATTAAAAAAGAAAATGAATGCCTCTAACCCTTAGAAAATCGAAATATAGTTTCATTAGGACGTAAGCGTATATGTGCTTGCTTTCTAACTGCTTTTGTTCTGATCCTTGTCTTGTTGTTGATAATACCAAATCTACTTCATCATTTTTATTCCAGTAAAAATACTAATTTACATGTGACCACAACTACTGTACTGACTAATGTGCAGGAAGGAGTGGTGATAACTAAAGATTTAACAAGTGATGATTTACATCATGATCATTCAATCAAAGATTATTCACTAAATGTGTTTACTAAATTATTGTATGAGTATGGAAATATTATGGATGCAAGAGATTATTATGTGTGCATGCAATTACCTACTTCTGATTCTGAAGGGGTGACGTACCATCACTTTCCTTTAACATATGGTATATCTTGTAGGGTACTAACAAGTCTGTTTTATGGTAAAGGGCAATTTCAATATTATTAATTGAAATATAACTTGATTTTCTCAGAAGTTCCGGTAAAGAAAAATCTGAATATAGTACGAGATGCCAAAATAATGGGAGAATGTTTTCATCCCACATCACCTAAAGATACAGTATATATACATAGACATATTTTAACTTGTGCTTTATATAGTGTAGAAAAGGAGTTTATTAATTCAGTAGAAGAGTGTAGGGAGGAAATAGAGAAGAAATCTGAGAAACAAAAGAAAACACCTCCATGAGCCTATAGAGAGGGTGAATATAAAAAGGGAGAGACATACGCTGCAATGACTAAATTGGCAACACAAAAGAAGACTTTGTATATTAAGACGCAAGACAAAACATGATATTAACTTCATTGGTTCCAGTGAGTGTGAACATACCTTCCTACTTATGGGAGGTTGGGTTTATTTGTGGCCAGTTTGGATCCACTATTTCCAGGAGTGTATTTCGTGTGTGGGAAAAATGCTCATTATAAATTGCCCAAACATTGGTATGGGTGTTGCTATATGGGAATAGTATTTCCCAAAAATTATCATGTGAATGAACACAATGGAATTAATGAAAGAAAGCCTGCATGCTTTAGAAGAGGAATAAGTGCTGCTGAAATTATTGGGGGTATTTTTGGAGCGATAATACCCTAAATTGAGGTAATACTGAAATCCCACAAAATTCAAAAACAATTAACAGTAGTAGATTGATTATCGACAGATACTGCTGGTGAATATTTAGTGATTGACACGGAAATGGTTGCTATTAAAGCAATAGTTTTACAAAACCGACTTGCTTTACATGTACTCTTAGTAAAGGAAGGCAGAATCTGTCGCATGTGGAAGGTTCAACGATGTTGCACTTTTATCCTGGACAAAAGTAAGGATTTCAAGGGATATATAAGCAATATTACTAACTTAGGAAAATAACTAACTGATCTAATAGTAGATTGTGCTCAGGTTAAGATTTGGAAGGAATTTGCTTTTGTGGGAAATTGGTTTGCAGCACTGAAAAAAGCTTAGTGGGAAAAATATGACCACAATAATAACACTTGTTTTTGGATTATTAGTAATAATACTAATGTACCGACATTGTAAACATAAAGGAGGTTCTAAAGAAACTAGAGGGCAAAAAAGAATTAGAGCTGAAATTGAATTAGAAGACAGGAAAAGTGGCTTTTATGATGACATGAAAAATCTGGAACAGGTGAGACTGAAACAAACACAACTGCATTCTAATGTGACAACAGAATAAGATTGTGTGATGGCTTGATTCACCCTCAAAGGGGGAATTGATGAGCGTAAACGTTAAATAATGGTTGCCTCTATCAATTCCCACCATCAAAAGAGATTTTGTGTAAAATTAATTAAACAAAATATGTGAGATTTCATACTGCATCATAAAGGCATGCAGAAGTGTTTTGAAACATGGAAATGTGAAAATGTTAACAAACAGAGAAACAGATATTATTTATCTATGCATGTAATCATATGACTTGAGAAACTAAACTTAATTAAGACTGAATTTGTAATGACGATATCTTTTAAGAGATGTCAAAATGAAATGATGTCCATAAAATAAAGTACCTGAAATGATTAAAATGCTTAATTAAGCAATGACAGATAGTATGAAAGCTTGCAGCCTATTCTAATATTGAGTGATAAAAACATGCACTTGAGAATGAAAATGTAAATATTTTTTATTTTGAAAATGATAAAAATGCAAATAATTTTTGTAAGGGCCAAATATTCACATACATGTAACTTATAGAAGAAGAAGAATGATTGAATAAACTAAGAAAATTGAAATACTTATATTAATGTGTGCTTTTATTTATTATGTGGTAATGATTAAGCACATTTTCATGTAGGCCTCAGATGCTTTTTTATCTTGTTCGAAAATCTGAATCTAGTTGAAGTAGTCACTTTAACGCTGTGAGAACTTTTCCTGAAGTTTCTTTCTTATGCTCAAAGACAAAGGACTCTCTCTTGATTCAGCAACACTTTTGACAGTAATGTATCGATAAAATTGCAAATCCAGAGAGACTGTTTGGGAACAGACATACAGTGAAGACAATGAATCTTCTTATTTACGAGGAAAGGATGGAAATATAAAATAATTGCATTTGATGATTTTGAAAAAGGATTACTTGGTATTGATCACACCACGAACAGTCCACTGTGGATAAACAATGGAGAACATATGGGATGATAAGAACGGATACTTTGTGGACGTAAACTAAAATGTTTGGAAGTATTATTACCCCTTGGAGGAGGAGTCGGCCTGGCTGTCATTTTCTATTTTCCTGCCTGCCATGCTGAACTTTGATTTCTCTTTACAATGTTTTGTAACTTAAAAAGCATTGAAAAATTACAGACTCCCCTTCGGATCCATTTCCCTTAGTCAATATGAATAAAAAGGTTTATTCATTTTTAGGTAGAGATCCAGGTAACCACCACCAAATCTAAAAAACTATAAAATAAAAATTTATACTTTTTTATATAAATGCAGCCCTGTTTTAATTATTAAAAGGAAATCGAAAACATGGTGAACTGTTGACCTAGCAGTCCGCCATCCCTGTGATGGCCACCAAACGTAAGACGTAATTTTCAACCTATCTCGCTCAATATTCATGAAATAACTCAAATTACAACTCACTTTGAATCAGGATGTTATATACTGACCTATTAGTACATTGATTTGTGTATGAAATGCTTTAATGTTAGCTAAAATAGTGCTTGCAAATTTCAACCAGTTTTGTTTTTTGCAACCGATAATTCATACATCTGGCCCTAATTACATAAACTGGATAATAAACGCCAACATGGATTCCCGATATCAATGACTTGATGCCTATGGAACCAATGCATAACATTCCAACCTCGTATTGGCTGTATAGTGCTCGGTGTTTAACTGTCTCTAAGAACCCACCTACATAGTAAGATTAAGTTATAACAAGCAGCAGAAATTATGCTTAGTCATACTACTCTGAAAACAGTCTTCATCGACCAAAGCTGTGTTAAAACATGGACAAAGTGGGTAATGGCCCAGGGACCCAACTTTGTAGGGGGTTCACTGGTAAAGTGACCATACTCCTCTGTATCAGCACATCTCCCTCTATCTGCCTACCTTTAACTTTGACTCTGTCTCTCTCTTTCTACCCCCTAACTCCAGTCGCTCTACCTTGCTATCTACCGCTCTCTCACCTCTCATTCTACAGTTTCTCTCCCTACCATGCTCACCTCCATCACCCTTTCTATCTATTTCTGTCTACCACCTTTTAACTTATTCTTACCTCCCTGTCTACCTTGCCTCTCTACCTCCACCCTCTTTCTATCACACTTTCATCTACATCATCTCTCTATGCCTGTTTATTGTCCTCTTTCTCATTTCTCTCTTCCACACCAGTTACTAACTCCCTGCCCATCTCTCTACATCACTTCTCAATCTGCCCCTCTGCCACTACTTTCTACACTTGTCACTGCCATAAACATATTACATTTGCAAGTTTCTCTCTTTAGCTTACATTACCTCTTCTACCACACCTCTCTCTATTTACTTCTCTCTCAATCTACCTCTACGATCTATCTGTCTGTCTGTCTGTCTGTCTATCCATCCCCTGGCTACCATGCATTTTCATCACCCCTTGCAATACACCTATCTCCCCATCTTTACCTACATGCTTGTCACAACCTCATCTATCTTTACCATTCTTGGTGCCTTCCTCTTCCTCCCTACTTCAAGCACCACACTGCTATTACCAACTACCCATCATGTATCTCACCTTTACCCACATCACCACTCTCCTCTTCATTTCTCTTTACCACAGCTCTGTTGCTATCACACCAACTTTCCGTACCTTTTTCTGCTTTTCACATACTCCACTTTGTACCTCATCAGTGTCTCACACATTCTCTATCACATTTTTCAGTACCTGAGCTCTCCCATTATCTCTACCGGTAGGCATGGTTGCTCAAGATGGCGGACAGTACTTGAATGAACAGGAGCTCCCATGCTCCCTGGAGTGTACCCTGGCATCTAGAGGCCCTAACTGTTGGAATACTGGAGAAAAAGTGCACATGGAGTCCCAGAATCAACTGCTGGGGCACACTCCCAATCTGAGCATGCAGAAGCAGAGAGAACTGCGGCTGGTCCGGGGCCTCGCTAAGGCCTATTGTTGGTGTGTGGCTGTGCTGGGGTCTTGGCCCTTGAGGAGCTGTCAGATGGGCCGATGCCGTGGCCACTTGTGAATACTATCTCTGCTTCTTTCCCCTCGCCCCCCGATGCAGGCCGCGCGCCTTGGGGATTGTGAGTGATTGCTGTAGGCAGGGCACAACTTGGGCCTCGAGGGTGACCAGAGTGCTGTGTTGAGTGTCAGGGCCTGGCTTTACCCCTCCTGTGGAGAATGCAGGAGATGAGCATTGGGGGGCGGTGGGCAGAAACTCTTCTGCTGTTCCTCCCCATGAACAGATGAACAGTGCTCCAGTAGGGGAGGAGCAGGCCATATTTGAGCAACTTGGTCCCACCGGGATGGGGCCCCTCCCAGTCCTTGTCAAACTAGATACAGCCCAGGGGCATCAGACTGATGAATTGATGCCTGGTGGAAACAGAAACAGTGACAGCGAAATACACAAAATGCAGCTTAGCTGGTGAGTTGTAGGGCAAAGTCCCCATTCTCTGATGGAGTTCTGGTAGACATGGAGCTTGCCCTTGACTGATGGATGGTGGGAAGCGAGCTGTGTCAACATGGCAGTTCTGCCATGTCCAGAGGCACAAAGAATGGTGTGGGGGTCCTTGGAGACCCAAACAAAGAGACTGGGCAGATAGTCTAAAGACTGGACCTCGCGTTGAGGCCTGCACCTTGCCTTATCAACAGTGATTTCCACCACAGTACTGCCTGGGTCTGGCGGGCACTACTTATTATAATACTACATACAGAGGAGCCTTGTCTGGCAAATATTTGAGCGCTACATATCGAATACTGTGGAACACGGAGTTCAGTATCATTTGGCTGCAGAACCACGTGGGTTTTAGACTTGGTGAACTCTCCAAGACTGTAGACTGTACAAGATATCAAATGACAAGCCACCAAGCGGAGGAGCCAAGATGGCGACCGGAGCGGACGTGTAGGCTCTCGGCTCCGCCGGCCCTTGAGTCCCGCACCGGAATCCTGCTCAATATCCTGAGGTGAATCAACGGCGGGACGTGCGGGAAGATGTGCTGACTTCGCCAGCGTTCCTCCGATTCCTCCGCCCGCCCGGTGACCAAAGATATCTGAAAATTGCCTCGCAGCCCTGGACCCCTGCTCACATCGTTGCGCGCCGCCAGACCTCGCGGGCTCCGTGACGGCCGGGCTGCTCGCTTCGGGGCCGGAGTTTGGGAAGCGCTGCCTTTGCCCGGGACACAGACTGACCTGCACAGGCTGCCAGGGTCTTATCGCGCATTGAAATTGTAGCGCGAGCGCGAGGCGGAGACGTGTTGTGTGCGAGACTCCTTTGTTTGGCGCTGACAGAGTATTGTTTGGACCCCATCGCTGCTCTTGCCTGGCATCGGCGAGCCCCCCCTCCGCCCTGGCTAATCAACTAAGTCGATGCGGCCCCCTGCAAGAACCGCTGGCCGAGGGTTGACCCGGGAGGCACCGAGGGATTGAATTGAAAATCGGTCGTGCCTCACAACCCCCCCCCCCCCCCCCCCCCCCTCCACCCCCAGCTCTAGCACTGGATCGTAGGCAAGATGGCGATGCCTGCTTACTTGCAACGTGGAGAGGATTGCCCACCCTCGCCTTGGAACTGCGATCTCACGTCCAGGCTGGGGGCCAGATCACATGCATCCTCCTATGATTTGGAGCCAAAGGGACCTCAGCCTGCGTGGTCTTATGGAGATGTTTTAGCTGCTCTGGGTGAACTACGATAAGCGCTGGAACATGACTATCGTACACTGGGCGAGAAGCTTGAAGCAAGTGTGCTCGATCTGGGGCGGGAGCAGAGGGTCTGTTCCCGACAATGTTTGGATTTGCCCTTGCAGCTGACTGACTGGGATACAATGTCTCCGAGTGCTCATAGCGAAATTAGTACTGTTATTGCCGGTACTTGTAGCGACTCACGGCCACCCATCAGTCCTGTTGGTGCTACTTTGTTTCCCTCTCGTTCCGAGACTGAATCTCTGCCTCATTCAACATCGCCACTGTTTTGGGCACTGGATGCATGGTCTCTCGCCCCCTCGCTTGCTCTTTCTTTGGGGATTTCGCTCTCCCTGTTGTGGAACTTTTGCAATCTGGATGTATCGGAGGGACTTTTAATCGAGGACAATGAACTTCTTGGAGGCTGGCGACATCCATTTTGTGCTCATGTACCTCCCCCTCTCTCATTGCGGCCATTTTGTTTCTTTGTCTCAGAAGGTATTGGCTTTCCATGGAGGGTGGGCATGGGGGGACATCCAAGATCGGGCCAGGGCTAGGCGGTTTCTTTAGTGGAATTGACACACCGGCGGGCGGGGACTAGGTTGGGACTGATTTCTGTCTGATTTGTCTGCACATTTAGAAGGGACTCTCCCCATTTGCCATATTGTTTGCTATTTCTATCGTGCTGATGATATTTGGGGTGGAGGATGTTTATGGGACCGGTGGTGACCGGGAGTATGTGTAACTGGCCGCCCTCTCGGCCTCTTTCTCTTTTAAGGGAGTTATAGATTAGAATACTCTTTTCTTACTCTCTATATTTCAGATGTTATAATTATTCCTTTTTCTTTTCTCTTCTTTCTTCCTTGTCCTATATTTCGGGTTTATTGGGCGACAGACACACTGCTGGGGGGGGGGGAGGGGGGATATGCCGTAGCCTCTGCATGCGTGTAGGGTGGGGGGTTGGGGGATGGGATTTTAGTTTCTTGATTTCAGTTTCTATGGTGCCTTGATTTTTTTCTTTGTTTTGTTTCTCCCTCTTTATTCTATCTTGGGTCCGTGTCTGATACAGTTAAGGGGTGGTTGGCGGTGGACACTGGTATGATGTTAGATGTGTAACTCCTGTTGTACAAATTTCGAGCTGCCATGATGCCTGGCAGGACTTGGCTATTGGGTAATTTGATTGCGTGGTAAACTTGTTGCTACTGTCACTTCATGCTTGCACGGACTCCACTTTCTTAGCCTATTGTTTATGTAAAAGTCCAAATGTCAAACTTCAATAGCTGCAACAAAAACGTAAAACAAACCTTCATTGTTCCTGGGACACGGTATCACGATGCTCTACAGTGTAACTTTTAAATGCTTGCTTATCGTACTGATGTGTTACTGTGTCACCGTATTGCTTGCTTTGGTGCTTCAAACGTATTCGTGGCCGGCCTGTTGGTTGTGGGCCCGTATTTGTTCTTTTACTAATGCACAATAAAGGTTTACAAAAAATTTTAAAAAAAAAAAAATGACAAGCCACCCAGATTATCTGTGCAGACCAGGATTGACCAGTTTGGTATGCAGGCTGCAAGGGGCCTGATGAACCAGCAGATCGGCGGTGGGCAGCTTCCCATCAAGACCTATCAGTAGGACACATTTCAGTTGTGTTTGAGGGCTCTACATAGTCCCTAGAACATAAAATTGACAATATTCCAATTCAGCTAAATCTACTGAGGTTGGACCTCCAAAAGTGAAGCGAAAGGTCCCTACAGATGTAGAAAACAAACAAAGACTTAAGAAATGTAGTGGAGAATCTTAATGTAATGCTGAAGTCCTTATCGGAGCAGGTACATATTCTTGTCAGTAAGATAGCAGATCCCGAAGGCAGTTCATGCTGAAAGAACCTCCACTTTATGAAGTTCCCAGAGCAAGCAGAGGGCCCAGAGCAAAAGATGAAGATATCTCAAAGAGCTCATCTGTGGAGAGGGTGCACAGGGCAGTGGTGCTGCCATAGCTGCCAGGGGCACCTCTGAGGTCTATAGTAGCAAGTATTTTTAATTACTGGCTACTGATAATACACCCCAGCTGGGAGGGACAAAAGACTAATGTATTTTTCTTTTTTCAGGTTGTTGGCCATATAGTTAACCTTAGTGACCCATCCCCCAGACAGTTCAAGTTAAGGTAAGTCGGGGTTAGAGATTCAGTAGAAAACAGCTGTGTGTCTACGATTAGGGCATTGGTGGTAAGGCGGTGGACACGCTCCTCTGAAGATTTGTGTTATTTAGTATTGAATCCAAGGTTGGGAGGCATAGTCGTGTACCCTTGCTTTGTTTAGTTGAGATGTAGAAGAGTATGGGTTGAGACTTACGCTACCACTAGGAATACCTGACCTGACCTCATATTAGATGGGAAGACACCCACAGCATAGTTTACATAGTGTGTTTACCTGAGAGAAGGGGAGGTGGAGGGAACAGTCATAGTTCTTTATTGATTGAGGCTATGCCAATGTGTGAACATATCACTGGACTGGTGGGTAGGAAAGCATTTCACAGGTGTTAAATATCAGGGTTCAGAGCCTTAGAGGCAAGATGTTGCACAGGATGGGCAGGCATAGATACATGGTAGAGAAGACATAGTCATGACTCATGATGTGGAACATTGGATGCCTAAAAAAATACATTATAAGATACAAGGTGCATTCATTTCTAGGGTGCCCTAAAGTAGACATACTGTTCCTCCAGTGGGCTCACTTGATAGAGAAGAAAGCAAGGTATGTAAGAGGTGGAGAGGACAATTTCTACATACTTACCTTCAGTAATGACCTTTCTGGAGGATATTCTTACCTTTAGAAATGAATACATCTTGTATCTTTTAATGTATTCTTTTAGGCATCCAATGTTCATTTTAGACCTCATTTTCTCGTACATTGTATCCATGAAGGTGGATGTTTCTCTGCTAATTTTATGGTCTGACCACTTGCTAATATAATTTTCCATCTGCAAAACGAGACTGCATATCACTAACAGCGCCCACTCTCAAATCACCAGACAGTGGTCCAACCTGGACATAACAAGCTGGCAAGTTGCCGTGAGTAATTCTATCCCCATGCTGGATGGTGATGTTTGAGCCTCCTATCGAGCCTTCAGGGACTGGATTGACTCAACTTTGGAGTTATTAATTACTAGACATACCAGCAGGACATCTCAAGCCAGAACTTCAATTAGTTGGTTATCGTCAGAATTAAAAGAGTTGAAGAACGAATGTAAAAACTGGAAAGAAAATGGAGACGCCAGTATGATAAGAAAAGAAAGAAGTATATAAGAAAGCTCTAAAGAAGTACTAGCATGCAATCCGTAAGGCAAGACTGAAAGAATTTGCAGACAAGATCAGTAGTCTCCGTAGCCTACCAAAGGAATATATGCCATAGCAAATTCCTTCCTAAATCAGAAGGCAGTATGGATGCCCCCATTGGAACGTTGTGAGAAGTTGGGTAACTATTTCCTGGGGAAGGTTAGACTGATCTGGTTCTTGATTGAGAAGCATGACAAGACCCCGTGTGGTCCAACGTTGAGCTGACTTTACTGGGAACACCGACAGGTGCCAGTTTGCAACAAAGGCACCTGATGTGAGCCACGCCCATTGCTCTTAATTTTTGGGGTGCTTGGATACTAATGAGAATGAGAATCTCACCAGTCCTATATTTTGGGGCTATATCCAGTACTCAATTGTGTGGCCCCTCTTCCCCCACCTACATGCTGGCCTTATCCCAAGATTGCACTCCTCCTCCTAAGAGAAAGGGACAGAGAACTTGCCATTTAGAGGTACACAGAAAGGAAAGAAGAACTATGCCTTAAGCAGATACACCATAAGTAAAGAAGGACTCTTGACTCACCAACAAGTAAGGAACTCCTAAACCTAAAGAAGGGGCCATATTTGAACAGTACTTGAATGTTCCACCAGCTGGTTCATCGACAGCAATATAGGACTGTCTAGAGGCAGTATAACCAAAGGTAAAGAAGGACTCCTGCCTACTAATCTGGTAAGAACCCTAGATACTAATGGTAATGGAGCAGCCATCTTTTAATGGTTATGTTGATAGTTCTTCTTATTAACTCTGTGGAGCATTCCCTGGGTTCTGCTCCTCGCCCATCACAGCTCAAGTTCTCACTTACATCCCCTCCCACCAGTATGACTGAGGACTCCCACCACTGACTATAGTCTACTGAAGCGATGTAACCTGTGCAAGTGTTCACTACTCTAATACCTTTACCCGGTAGTGGCTGCTACCAAACCGGGGTGGGATGTGCAGGGCGAGCGGAGGAAATAAAAAATATTTAAAAATACCACCTCTCCTCCATCCTCTTCTCTTCTCCTGGGCAGCGGGAACCAGGAAGCACAGAGCCTCCCAGTCTCCCGTGACCAATCACGACTCTGCCTTACAGTTGTCTTGTGATTGGTCTGAGCGCCGTAGTTCAGCGCTCAGACTGGAACTGGGAGGCTAAGCATGTTCTTCAGCCAGGCTGTAATGTAACCTGGGTGGAGAACATGCAAAGTGCGCATGACTATTTGGCCGGTCTGAGTGGGTCCTTAGGAAGTGCCTACCACTCCTCCCCCAGCTCTAAATAGCTCAGCCCTGCACGCAGCCCAACCAACTGAGCCAGTATGGTTAAACAAAATGAGAATTACGTTGCATTATTATCATTTAATTTTTTAGTTTTGAATCAATCAGTGGGGCGACTCTGCTCTGGAGGAGGAGCCACCACTGCCTTTAACTACTCTAATAGAAGGTCCTTCTTTCCCCCAAGGAAGCTGATGTCCATGAGTTTAGGTATCCAGAGATCTCTATCCTGCCTGTATATCTGAAATCAGTAAGCATGGACAAAACAGCATACAGACCTACAGATCGTAAGTCGTCCCTCTGTCCGGTTACTGCTATGAGGATGGCAACCTATAAGTGAGCCCCATCCTACTATCTCTGTTCCTCCCTCCCCCCCCAAACACTCAGAATAATTACTCATTCATATATTTGGGTCCAGCTCCTCTATCAGACAGGGTTACTGTTTCGCTATATGCACTTGACACCAAACTGGAATTGGACGGCTGTAATGCCTACAAAATTAAATATTCACCCATTCTAACAAAAAAGGCCTCAATGAACTTCAAACACAGACTTCTCAATGTGCACCCAGAAACCCTTATTTCTGACCCTTTCTTCTGTGCATCTAAAGACACCAGAATAAATGATCTTAACTTCTACACAAAGAGAAGAGCTCAATGGAGGAAAGCCCTATACACTCAATGCTCTTAGACTATGAGTAGATCCCTCACCCGCTGTCAATAAAAAAGTAACCATCTCCATTTATAACAATGGGATTATTCTTGTCTTGTCATTAGGCCACAACCTAGATGATTTCAACAAATTCTTCCCTGTGATCATACTGTCTAGTAAGAACCATCCATCCAAGCTCTCTACGATTCCCGCAACCCCAATTAGTGTTCCTGCACTGCCTACCCATAGTAAGTGATCTACCCTTATCCCCACCTCGCATCACCATAGCGATTAGCCTACACAATACCAACTCTTCCACACCTCCCGATGGGGCGGAGTCACCCCCATGGACTCACCAAACCAATCTGCAACCACACGTCACTACTACAAGGATTGCAGAGCTAAATAGCAATAAAAATATCTCTACCACGCTGACTCTACCCTTTATCTCACAATACACCCTCTATCTTGCCAGTGACCCATTCGACACAAGTACCTCTTCCCAACAGTTTCTTGATCTCTACTGCTTCATGCCACAAGCCAAAAACCATTTCCATCTACACCTCCCCCCCACCAACTCCAGACCAGTACCATTCCAACAACACTATCCAGACCACCTCCCCTCCTCCCGGTCTTCTGTCCCAAACCATAACCACCTGCTCCCACACCTTGAAAGAATTCAAACTAGACAAAATTACACAAGACCTACATAAACTCAAGTCATCCCTACCGAGCCTGATAAATATCACGTCTAAGTTGTCCTACATCAGATGGCTCAAAACGAAAGGACTCCAGAAAGTAATCGACACATCCACCCAAAACCCACCAAACACCACCCATGACTGCTGTCAATCACTTCTTACAACAGGATCGCTACAATCTCACCACCCCTCTCATGAGATGGCGATCTATACCTTACTCCAACGCAAAAGGAACCGCTATCAGAAAGTGACATTCACACCCTTCTCCTCACGTATAATCCTGCACAACACTACAACCCAGGCAATCTAACTCTTATCCAAACATTTGCCTCAAACCCATACAGAGAACCAAGGCATAAGACTAGAGATGTCAATAAGTCCAAACTTAAGCTAGTCCTCATCACACAGACCACCTCAGCGGACACCATAAAACAATTGAAATGCATGCTTCTCAATTGCAGATCGGCAATGAAACATTAATGAATCAAGGGTTTGTATAGCGCGGCCACTCATCCGTGATGGTCTCAAGGCTTGGGGGGGGGCTGCTGATCCATCTGGGTGAGGGGGTTCAGTCGAAGAGTACGGTCTTGAGATCCTTTCTGAATTGGATCAGTGATGGGGATTGCCGGAGTTGTAGGGGCATGTTGTTCCAGCTCTTGGCGGCGAAGTAGGAGATGTATCTTCCTCCGGTTCATGTCTTGTGGATACGTGGAATGGTGGCCAGGATAAGTTGGGTGGAGCAAAGTTGTCTGGCAGGCAGTTGGAATGCTAGACAGTGGTACAGCTATGCTGATCCTACATTATGGAGAGCTTTTTAGGCGTGTTTGAGGAGCTTGAAGGCGATTCTGTTATCGACTGGGAGCCAGTTGAGTTGTCAAAGGTGTTTGGTGATGCAGATGCTGTGGGGGATGTTGAAGAGCGGTCTGGCTGTGGCATTTTGAACCTTCTGTTGTTTCCTAAGATGCGTCTGGGTACCGCCGGCATATAGTGCGTTGCCCTAGTCGAGTCTGCTGGTGATGGGTGCCCGTCTTTTTGGATTCTGTGGGGATCCATCTGAATGTCTTTTGAAGTTGGTGGAGAGTGTGGAAGCAAGATGAGGATACAGCTGATCTCTGTAGGATCTGAGAGGAACAGAGGTAGCCTGACTCACTGTGTTCTGCCGGTAATGATGGAGTGGATCCAGTCCAGGGCCTTGACGTGAATGCCGGCGTTGTGGAGTCTTGTGATTAGGGTGCGGTGGGAGATGGTGTTAAAGGTGGTCGAGAGGTCCTGTAGGATGAGGGCTGCGGTTTCTCCTTGGTTAAGGAGGGAGCAAACTTCGTCGGTGGCAGTGAGAAGTGCGTTCTCGGTGCTGTGGTTGCTTCAGAAACTGGATGGATAGATGTCCTGGATGCGGTTTTCTTAAATGAACTCAGAGAGTTGGGCGTTGATGGCCTTCTCGATGACCTTATCTGGGAAAGGCAGGAGGGAGATGGGTCTGAAGTTCTTGAGGTCTGTCGGGTCAGCGGATGGCTTCTTCAGCAGGGGTTTGATCTCGCCATGTTTCCAGCCATCAGGGAAGTTGGTGGCTTCAATGGAGCAGTTGATGGTGTGCTGAAGCTCGGGGTGATGGAGGTGGCTGATCATTGGAGGATGTTGTACGGGCAAAGGCCAGATGGGGCTCCAGAGTAGATGCTCTTCATGGTCTTGAGTGTGTTGTCTGTAGTTAACTAAGTCCAGTTGAGCAGGATCTGTTGGGTTGCAGCGTGGTTATGTGCGGTGGTGACGGACATTGTGGCAGGGTCTTGGGTGTCTATATGGGGACATCCGAAACTGATGCGATGTGGAGTGCTGACCCCTTGCCTTCTGGAGTTATGCACTCATTCACCCAATTTCCCCCCATTTTTTTAGATAAATCTCTTGACATCATGGTAACACTGAAGTCAAGACCTCCCTCTAATCCATGCCCCGCAACTATTTTGAAGAAAATTGCAGAGACCATAAATCCTGCTGTTAATTTAGTTCTGAATAGGTCGCTCGAAAAGGGAATGGTACCCAGCTGTTGGAAAAAGGCAAAAATCATTCCTCTCGCAAAGAAACCCACAACTGACCCCGCAGTGGCGTCCAATTATAGGCCCATATCCCTGATGCCTTTCTTCTCTAAGGTCCTCGAGAAGTATGTTAATTCAGTGCTAACGGTCTATATAGAAGGAAACCATGTGCTCCATGATAGTCAGTCAGGCTTCGGAGCCTCCCTTAGCACTGAAATAGCGCTACTAGAGGTTTCTGAAACTATTAAACCTCAGATGGACAAATGGGGCAGTGCTGTGGTGATATTGTTGGATCTGTCCGCAGCCTTTGACACCGTGCCCCATGATCAGCTCTTGTGTAGGTTGGTGGAGTGTGGTATTGGGGGCACGGAGTACAAGTGGTTTGCCTCCTTTCTGAGTGAGCGGCAGCAGGAAAGTTGGTCACCTCCCTTATCAGCCGTAATTTCTCCAATGCAGGTGGGCGTCCTGCAGGGTGCCATTTTGAGTCCAACGCTCTTTAATATCTATATGGCCCCACTTGCATGTCTAGCAGAGTCACACGGAGCAAAGATTATTTCTTACGCTGATGATACACAACTGCTGTTCACGTGTAACAAAGGAGCGAACTTCCAAATAGATGTCTAACGGAGGTCTTCTCTTAGATGCAACTCAACCAACTTAAGTGTAACCCAGAAAAATCTGAAATTATCTTTTTTGGCTGCCCGCCATGTCAGGACTGAGGTTTATGGTGGCCCAGTGACATGTCCCCTCCTTCTGCCCCAGTCAGCACAGTAAAGAACTTGGGAGTTAAGTTGGACGCTAGTTTAGCAATGAAGACCCAAATCCAAACACTGGCTGGCACATGTTTTGGAATGATAAGAATGGTAAAAAAACTTCCTTCCTCTACTACTGGTTGAATATCGCAAGATCGTAGTGCAAGCCCTAATTACATCTAATATCCTGTATCTGAGGTTACCAGAATATCTGCTCAATCGGCTGCAGGTTGTCCAAAACACCGCAGCCAGAGCTATTCTTATGGAAATTCCCAGAATGCATATGTCAACCCACCTGAAGGCGTTGCACTGTCTCCCGGTTAGAAAGAGGATCCAGTTTAAGGCTTTAGTGCTGGCTTACTGAGCTTTACTTGGTACGGGTGCTGTTTACCTGAGAAGGAGGATCCAACGCTATCAGCCTAAACGGGTCCTAAGGTCCTCTGGACAGTTTCATATACTTATTCCTAAGTTTGCCCGCTCTCGGATAGGGGATGCTCCTTTCAGGTTTTAGCAGCACGCCTGTTGAATGACCTGCCTTTGCATCTCAGACTGGCTCAGGACTTGCTGTTTGTTAGGAAACAAATAAAAACTTTGTTGTTCCAGCAATAGCACTTTGGTTAGTGGGATAGTGCTTTTTCTGTTACGGTTCTGGTGGACTCGTGCCGGGACACTGTATGTGAGTAGCCATGCACTTTATAAATAGCCTTTTTCCATTTCATTTAAATCTGTCGTAGATCTGCTTGATCTTATGGTTGAAGAATGTGCTGAGTTTGTTGCAGAGGTCTTGGGATGGTTGGACGTCTGTGGTGTTGCTGTTGGGTCTGGCAAACTCCTTGATGATGGCAAAGAGTTCTCTGCTTTTGTTGGCATTGATTCTGTCCTGGAGGGCGGTTCTCTAAGTGGTTTTGAGGAAGAGATGGTGTGCATTGATGGCACCTTTTAAGGTTCTGTGGGTTTCCGGCGTTCTTCTTGAGTTGTCTGCAGGTGTGTCTGGACTCGAAGAGGGCGGGAGTGAACCAGCTGGCTTTCTCGGAGTGTTGCTTGCTGGGTTCCTTCTTGAGGGGAGCCAGAGTGTCAACTCAGTTGGAGATCCATCTGTGAAGGTTGCGTGCTGAGGTGTTGGCTTCTGCCGATGTTGGTGGTGTGGTAGTGCTGAGGAAGACGGTGAGATGTTCTTCGGTGACCTTGTTCCATCTACGTCAGGGGGCGTACCTCCGTGACCTCATCCTTGGGCATGAGCTTGGCCTATTATTCCTAACAGCAACATAGCTAAATGACTCCTCTACACAAAATGCTTGACATAGTAGTCCGACCTAGCTATGATATTATAAGATCAGACAGGCCAATCAGACTGGGTTGAGGCATTGCCTGCATATACCGCGATAACATTGTGGTGAATCAGTTACTAACTGTCGAGCTATCCTCTTGTGAAAACCTATGCCTACACATTGCGAGTAACAACAGAACACTATGTAGACTGCATTTGATATACCACCCACCAGGTGACAACCTATCATTCATCGAACAAATTATGGAAATCATCACTACCAACTTAGGGCATCATTGCACTCAGATCTTGTTCGGAGATTTCAACTTGCACTTGAATGACACAAATAACCCCTTCAGTTAACAGCCTAAAAACCTTCCTAAGGGACCTCAACCTGAATCAAATCTGTTACAGACCAACACACAACCTAGGTGAGACCTTGAATGTAGTCATTGCTAGGGTAAAGTCCATTCAACTTGAATCTATCGTCCCATGCGACTGGGCGGACCACCACCACTTCACCTTCCTCATCACTGAATCAGCGAGGGCATATAAACCTCAGCTTAAGAAACCAAAGCACTGGAAAAGGAACACTCGTGACATAAATCTAAATGATCTGACATCCCTGAACAATATTATCTTGCCACCTCCGGCGGTCATGTCAGATGTCCATCACCTTAGAAACCACTATAGCACCTCCATGACAATCATTCTTGACACAATTGCGCCCTTACAGCTAAAAAAACTGTCCACTTTTAATATAGTGGATAGGGGGACAAACTAAACTCCCTAGTTTGTGATCTGGACCAGCTATCAGCTAGGGGCAAATTGGACTTAGGAAGAATTTAATTCCTACCATTAAAGAGCTAGGTTGAGAACCCTCCTTCATTGGCTTTATTTTAGTTTCCACCCCTCTTTTTTACTTGATTTCCGACTTTTTAGTTACAGCCAGTAACCACAGAGATCATAATCTAACTGGCCTATATTGGGTTTGAAAAGGAGGAGTAGTGGAGGAGGAGTACTTCGGCCCACTGATGCAGTTAGAAGACTTACATGAGCGCAGATTATTCCAGGCTTCCTGCTTGAGTCTCTTTTGGTGAAGTGTCAGAACGAGATTCAGATTTGTCGGAACGTAGAGGCAGAGCTGGACGAGACCATCATCTGCACCTTCAAATCTATCTCTTGTTCTGTTTCCGAGTTATTAACAGTTACTGCTCCCAAAGTCCAACAAAAAAAGGTACCTCGCTGGTTTAACACAGAATGCTCGCTTGCTGATAGGAGGCTTAAATAGCGTTGCACGCTACCTCCAGGAACAGCACCATAGTTAAAACTCGGAGGAAGCCTGGGATAAGCTTATGAAAGCCACAACCATTAAGTTTAGTGCCAAGTTTTGGAGCATTATTAACAGTCCTTTTTTGGGAGTAGAGGCTACAAATGTCCTAGACGCACTCAATACAGAGAAAAATTGGGTCAGACATTTTGAGGGCATGTTTAAGGGCACTTCAACCCAGTTTTCACTACCTGAGGGGGGAACCGAAAATACAACTCCATCTGTAATGGAGGAAGAAGTGAGGTGAGCAATTACTGGCATTGCGCGCTATAAGGCCTGGGACCTGATGGAATTCCTCCCGATCTTTATCTGTCTGACGTGGAGTTGTGGGCACATCTGCTTACCTCTGTAATTAACATGGCCGTGAGGTCTGGCCCTCCTGCATCTTGGGCTACCTCTATAATCGTCCCGGCTTTTTAAAAAAAGGGGAACAGGGATAGCACTTATTGCTACAGACCTCTATCCAGAAGGATCCTGCTGGGCAGGTTATCATCATGGGCTCTTGACAATGACATCTTGTTGGATGCTTAATACGGTTTCCGCTCTGGCCGCTCCACGATAGGCCAATGTCTAAACCTCTTTGTGATATTGAATAAATACACAGTAGCCTTTTTGGCTTTTATGAACCTGTCTTTTGCATTTGATTGCGTGAACAGAGGTAAGCTGTGGCATATCCTTCTTTCTCTAGGGGCGTACAGGGACATAGTCTCCTTCCTACATGACCTCGATTGAGACACCAAGGCAGCAGTGCGTTATTTGGCCGCATGAATGTATCACGCTTGTTTCCTGTCAGGGGTGGAGTCTGGCAGGGCTGTATTTTGGCCCCATTTTTATTCAATCTCTACATTAACATTTTGGTAAAAACCCTTTTGTAGACCAGGACGGACTTCCATCAGGCAGGATGGCAGCATCTCCCGGTACTGCTATATGCAGATGACGCCGTTTTAATGGCTAGGACTAAACAGGGTTTGCAAACGCTTATTAATTCTTTCGCACAATTTATGGGGGATATGGACCTGACGATTAATAATTCTAAGTCATACATTATGCAAGTAGGGTCACTGCCCAGTAGGCTATATACTTTTAGGGCAGGTTTACCCCGATTCCTAAGTCGGGCGTGTTCTCCTATTTGGGGGCACCTTTAGATTAAAAAATGAACTGGTGGTTTCAAATCACCCGCAAGAGAAATGTCCTCTTCTGGAATACTGCATCCATCTTAAATGTTGCCGCTAGACTGAGGAAAAAACAGTGGTGGCCCTTTTATAGCTCCATAGTGCCAAGTGTATTTCAAAGGCTCTTTATGGCAGTGAAATCTAGGGATATACCGACACAGACAATCACCAAATTGCGGAAAACAAATTTTGGAGACGTCTTTTATCTGTTCCTCATGGGAGCTCCCTCATTCACTGCTGCTCATGAAGAGCTTGGCATGTATCACACCTATAACACCTGAGCTGTTCTTTAGTTTTTTTTATCCTTGTTAAAATTAGCAGAAGTATTTTCTGGTTTATAACATACTTTGCAAATAGTTTCACCATCCTTAGGGCTTTTGGGGAGGCAGAAGCCGATTCGCATTTCTGATCTAATAGCATTCCAACTTTATTTGGATCATACAAGATCATAAAAGTAAACAGCACATTGTAGACAAAATATAAAAGATAAACAATCCTAAAAAGCATTAATACCATACAAATATAGTGTGAAAACGCAGGGAGAGAAAATTAAAAATGTCATAAAGTGCATTTAAATAGACATAAGGAGAATTGATACCATACAAATACGAATAAAAGTCTTGGGCGAAAAGATGGACATGTGATAAAGTGCATTTAGTGCGCCTGATCCAAAGTGCATGCCAGTATCTAGACAGACCAAAAAAAAAATACTCTAGTATCAGTCATCAGAGTTCTTATCACCTCGAGATAGTGGCCCGGGCCGACTAGTTTACACAGTGGAATTATCATTTTTTTCCTAGAGAGTTGATAGTGAGGGCAGAAGAATAGCAGATGTGCAATCATTTATGGGCTGGCATTACACAAAGTACAATGGTCATCGTCAGCAGCATCATTTGACCACTTTGAGCAAAGCTGTTTTGTGGGGAGGGTCTTATATCAGAACTGGAGAAATAGTTTGCATGCCATTGGAGGGACAATTTTATCTATTGTGTCCTTAAAGCGATAGACTGATTTTAAATCTAGAAATTCAGAAGTTAGGTGACCCTCGCTTTTTACCAGTGCTGTGTTTGATATGGCTTCCAAGAACCTTTTTTCAGTTTTGTTCTAGGGATGGTGGCTGAGCTATTAGGTTTTGTCCAGAACACTTCCATCCTGATCCTCTCGAGTAGCTCTCTCACTGATCTAAATCAGGGGATCGAGGATGTCAATGGTAACTTCAGGAGTGCTATCAAAGGCTCCCAATAAGAGGCTAGCTCGTCCACTGACCTTAGCCTGTGCCAGAACATTAGGAGTTTGTCGCTTATTTTGTGTGCTAACTGCCTATGTGTAAGATCCAGATAGAGGGGCATCAGCGGAGTGCTAGACAGCAAATCCACCACGGATCTAAGTAACCGGTTTTTAGTTGTAAATAAACAATTAGTGTTATCAGTGCCCCACAGCTCGGCTCCATAGAGAATGCCTCCTAATACCTTGATATTATAAATTTCCAGGGCAGGGGTGAGCTGTCTGGAGAGTGTTTTCTTGTGTATTTTGGTAATATTTGCCATCTGATGTATTAATTGCAATTTAGCTTTCTTGATGTGCGTGGCCCGGTTGGTTGTTGGGAGTCAAGCGGATGCCAAGATAATTAAAGGGATCCACTCGCTCCAACTTGCTGCTTCCGATTGATACCGGTCTTTTAATGGGGTTGGCCACTCCTTTTTTGAAAACCATGTACTTTGGTTTTGACTCATTTAGTACCAATCCTCGGGCATCACAGAACTTTAAAAAATCATTTAAGAGCTGTTCAAGTCCCTACGGTGATTTAGAGATTAAAAGGGTATCGTCAGCAAATAGCAGGGCGGGTACTCTTTTTACACCAATTTTTGGAGCATCGCACCCATCTCTGTCTAAAAAAATCGACAACTCCATTAATAAAAAGGGTAAAAAGAGTGGGGGTGAGGACACATCCCTGTCTTACCCCACACTGGACTGGGAAGGGATCTGTAACTTTGTGGTTCTCCCCCACCTCACTTGTGCTGTGATGGATGCATGTAGTCTAATTAAAACATCTAAAAGATTCATTGGAATGCCCTGATCCTTTAAAATGCTCCAGATTCTTGCACGTGGGACCAAATCAGAGGCAGACCGGAGATCAACAAAGGCCACGTAGAGCTTTCCTCCCTTGACTGACACTTCCTTTCAATGTATGCAGAGGAAGCGCAAAACCTGGTCTAAAGTACTTATCTTTGCTCGAAATCCCGCTTGGAAGTCACTTAAAATACGGGGCTCAACGATCCAGTACTGTATTCCTACTAAGATTTGCTTGCAGAAAATCTTCTGTAGGAAGTCAATAAGGCTAATGGGCCTATAACTGGCAGGCTTAGCTCTGTCCCCCTTTTTGTATATGGGGACAACCTCTGCAACAGTCCATGATGGAAGGAATGGGAGTGCCTGCTAGGGTTGAGTTAGACAGAAGATTTATATATGAACCCCAGAGTGCTATGTCCTCTTAATAAATAACATTAAGGATTCAATCTGGTCCTGGAGCACAAGATGAAATGCAAGAGCGGATTTCTGCTTGAGTTTCTTCTAGCATGAAAACGAGGTCACCTCCCTCTACTGCGGGCAGTTTCCCATAGCCATGGAGCTCTCCCTCAGCTTCTTTGTCCCTAGATTCATATAGGGAACTAAAATGCGCTACCCACTCCTCCGGCTGAACTGAGAAAACTAGGTCCCTCTCGCTCCCCTTGAGCCTGTATGCCGCTTTACTCCAAGTCAAGTCAAGTCAAGTCAACACTTATATAGCGCACTACATACCCAGAGGGTCTCAAGGCGCTTGAGGAAAAGGGGGGTATTTACTTATCGAATATCCAAGTTTTTAGTTGTTTTCTGAAGGAGAGGTGGTTCAGTGTAAGGCGGAGGTGGATGGGGAGAGAATTCCAGGTTTTGGCCGCTAAGTACGAGAAGGATCTTCCCCCCATGGTGGCTCTGTGGATGCATGGGACAGCGGCTAGGGCTTGATTGGACGATCGCAGCTGGCGGGAGGGGGTGTAAAAGGATAGGCGCGTGTTGAGGCATTCAGGTCCTAGGTTGTAGAGGGCTTTGTGTGCGTGGGTGAGGAGACGGAACGTTATCCTCTTGTTGACGGGGAGCCAGTGGAGGTCTTTTAGGTGACCGGTAATGTGATCTTTGCGGGGAATGTCTAGTATGAGTCTGGATGCGTTGGAGTTTTTTCTGTAGTTTGGCTGTGGTTCCGGCGTACAGGGTGTTTTCATAGTCCAGTCGGCTTGTGACCAGTGCGTGGGTGACTGTTTTTCTTGTTTCGGTGGGGATCCAAAGGAATGTTTTTTTGAGCATGCGTAGGATGTTGAAGCATGATGATGTGACGGCGTTGACTTGTCTGCTCATCGAGAGTGAGGAGTCCAGGATGAAGCCCAGGTTATGTGCGTGGTCCCTAGGTATGGGTGCATTTCCCAGAGCTGGTGGCCACCATGAGTCGTCCCAAGCGGAGGGGGATGATCCTAGGATGAGGACTTCCATTTTGTCCGAGTTCAGTTTTAGACCGCTGTTCTTCATCCACTCGGCTACTTCTTTCATCCCTTTGTGTAGGTTGGTTTTGGCGGTGTTTGGGTCTTTGGTGAGGGAGAGGATCAGCTGGGTGTCATCGGCTTAGGAGATAATGTTGAGGTTGTGTTGTCGCGCAATGGTTGCGAGGGGGCTCATGTATACGTTGAAGAGGGTAGGACTGAGTGATGATCCTTGTGGTACGCCGCAGATGACTTCGGTGGCCTCAGATCTAAAAGGGGGGAGGCGGACTCTTTGGGTTCTACCGGCGAGAAACGAGATGATCCATTCCAAGGATTTTCCTTGTATTCCGACGTTGCTGAGGCGTTGTATAAGGGTGCTGTGACAGACTGTGTCGAAGGCTGCGGAGAGGTCAAGTAGGATAAGGGCAACTGTTTCTCCATTGTCCAGTAGTGTTCGAATGTCGTCTGTTGCTGCGATGAGGGCGGTCTCTGTGCTGTGTTTGGCTCGGAAGCCCGACTGTGAAGGGTCGGGGGATTTGTTGGATTCAAGGAAGGCGGCGAGCTGGCTGTTGACGGCTTTCTCAATGACTTTGGCAGGGAATGGGAGGAGCAAGATGGGGTGGTAGTTTTTGAGTTCAGTGGGGTGTGCTGTGGGTTTCTTCAGAAGGGCGCTGAGTTCGGCATGTTTCCAGCTTTCCGGGAAGGTAGCGGAGTTGAGGGAGCAGTTGATTACGTCTCGGAGATGGGGTGCGATAATGGAGTCTGCTTTATTGAAGATGTGGTGGGGACATGGGTCGGTTGGGGATCCTGAGTGGATGGAGTTCATCATGCGGATGGTGTCTTCAGTGGTGATTGTGTTCCAGGTGTAGAGGCTGTTCGAGGGGGGGTTTCGTTCGGAGGTGGGTGGAGTGGGTTGGTCTCCGGCCTGGTTGTCAAAGCTGTTATGTATGTCGGCGATTTTGTTGTGGAAGAATGAGGCCAGGGAGTTGCAGAGGACTTGGGATTGAGTGATGTCATTGGTGCTGGTGGTGGGGTTGGTAAATTCTTTGACGATGTTGAATAGTTCCTTGCTGTTATGGGCGTTGTTGTCAAGTCGGTCCAAAAGCTCTTGGTATCTTTGGCTATCAATGCGTTCCATAGGGAGCACCATAGTGAGCCCCCCCACTCTTTCTTAGCCGACTCGATTGCCTGCCTTTGTTTAGCTCTGCAGACCACATCCTCGGGATGGGATTCCTGCTTTATAGCCCATATGAGTTCGTCCTTTAAGGCCCTGCAATCCTTATTATACAGAGAGCCCTCGCGAGGCAGCTTCTGATGTGTGTGGTTTCCTTCCTTTTTCTACAATTTGCAAGGCTTAGTTAGTAGTTCCCTAATTTCTGTGTATAGAACCTCATGCCTGGGGCCCAGTGTCTCCACAGTGTTGTTAATGGTATATACTGCCAGCTTCTCCATTAGGAGACATACTTTTCTTTTAGCTGCCTCTAATGCCCTTTGGTGCCCCTCCACCCAGTCCCATCCGATCTCTGGTTATTTGTAGTTGACAAGACACCAAGGTCCGGGCATCCCCTTTGATCTGGCGCAGTCATGCCCTACTTTGTAAGTGTGAGTATTAGTGCGTTATGATCACTGCCATGTCTTGGACTAGGTACCAGAGATTGAAAGATACCAAGCAATAATCAATTCTGCTTTCTTGACTGTGTATGTTGAAAGTAGGGTAACAATTTGGGTCAGAATTAGTCCTATATTTGTAGCTCTCAGACCATGCTGCATAGTAAGTGCTAAGAACTGGGCACCTCTCCTGGACCACCTGACTGGAGGGAGGTCTACTTGTGCTGTATGCCACTCTCTGTCCCACTCGTCTGTCAGATGAAAGGGGATTGACGCAAGCGATTCAAGTCGCCTGCTACTAAAGTAAGGGTGTTGTCGGAGTAGCGATTCACAGCGTGGTCAAGAATACACACTGTGTTAGTTTGGTCCTGGCCCGCAGCACTCTATTATAGACATTAAAAATCCTTATTTTATGCCACTGTAGAGAGTGAGCTCCAGGTCTAGAATATCTTGCGAGTCAACAGTTAAAAGTTTGATTTTGTCCCCTGATTCATTTTTTACCCATACTGCTAGCCCTCCCGAGGGTCTGCCCATCTCTTTTCTTGTGGCATTAATAGCATAAAGCAGTAAAGCCACTTCTATAAGGACAGTGCAGGCTCTAAGTTTACTGATTTAGAATTACGTCAAAAGAGTCTACAAAGGAGCACCATTCCGGGTCTATCAGTGACTTTGAGATCCCATTAATGTAAAGGGTAGAGGTGCACACCTTATCCAAATAATCGTTTTACAAAATAACATATATGTTTAACTTTTTAAATTTTAATCTGTGGGTGCCTCACCACTGCAAGTGTTGATGGCACGTGCTGAAGAAAACTGAAAATCTAACAGGACCCGCACCCTGAATGTAGTGATGGGATGATACATGTTTTTGAAAATATTGCAATAATTGTATACATTTTGGTTCTGATTGTAAAACATCACTTTAATTTATATGCAATTTCATTGAACACAGCAGATTGTATGGTGTGTTTAATATGATTTAATAAACAATAATAATTTGAATAAGACAACAAAACGGACATGTCCTTATTTTTTGGATTTTATTAATTTTGGATTACATACATGTAAATTGTTAAAAAAATAGTATAGAACGGTTTGTTCTTAGTGAACAGTGCTCACTACATTCAGGGTTAGGTTCCTGTTAGATTTTCACTTTGAGATCCCAGCCACATTCCACACAAGAACCCTCAGTGGGCTGTTAAAAGAATGCCTCCCCTTCCACAGCCCCAGAAGTGGGGGAGGGCGTACCCCCACTTTCATCCAAAGAGACGAATTCACGACCAGACGACCGGATCAGGTAGTGCTGTGGTGTTTGTTGATAGGTGGCATTCCACCCGCTGTCTCTCTGGCTGAAAATGTGGGTTGGAAAGGGGACCTACTTAAATAAAGCAATTCTAAAAGACTGTCTGGCCCTCGATTATGCAGCCAGGGTACCATGGCTCAAATATGTAACAAGCAGTTACAATGCAATGGTCTCTGCATTATTAAAGGTAGAGCTATTGGCATTGCTTATGTCTTTTTTTAACTTAAATAAATGGTATTGTCATTTACAATGGCAATAGGTGAGTGTTAGAACCGGCTGTCTCTAGTGGTTAGAGGTATGCACTTCTGACAAATAGGGACACACCTTTTCTAGTCAGGGCAAGGGGACCACACCCTTTGATAACCCCTGCTCACCCCCTTGGTAGTTTGGCAGAGCAGACAGGCTTATCTCAGAGGCTGTGTGTTAAGCATTTATGACCACATACAGTAATTAAGTGAATACACTACAAATGGACACGACACAGTAGTATTATAAAAATAAGGATTTTTATATGAGGCTTAGCACAAGACCAAATAACGACAAAAATATACCACAATCTTAATAACTACTCTTGGAAGGAAAAATAATAGTTCAAGCGTAGTTTCTTCTTAGCACAAAGTCTTTAGTATCAAAAGCAACTCTTCTTCTTTAAAACACAGTTCTTGGCAACAATGTAACCCACACGGGAGTCACACGACGTCGAGGCAAAGTTAATCCAAAGGTTCGCGTCGACCGCGAGGAACGCTACGTCGAGCCCGGAGTCGAGCGGACCCCCAGAACACAGTACCTTGGAAAAGCGAAGCACAGGATGATCAGCGGCGTCGAGATGTCCGGCGTCGCGTCTCCGGCGTCGATCCGGTCTCGGAGTCTGGGCAACCGGCAGCGGCGTCGACAGATGTCAGGCAGGAGCAGAGCTCACAAGGTGAAGCAGGATACGGCGTCGTCGTCGATGTCGATGTTGATGTTGCAAGAGTGAGCAGCGCTCACGGCGTCGAGAGGGCACGAAGTCGATGCGATCAGCCGCGGTGCAGACACGAGGTCCCTTGGAGCTGGAGCCGAATTCACTACTCACTGGCGTTGCTGCTGGCGTTGATCGGGCCTGGCGGCCGGCGCCGAGGAAGCGGGACACTGGAGCCGTTACTCACGATGTCGAGCTGGATTCGGCGACGTCTGTCGGCGTCTAGATTGCTGGTTTCTTTCAGAGGTGCTGGATTCTCAAGTTCCAGCAATTAGCACTTTTAGCAGATGAAGTCCTTTAGCCCTGTGACTTCAACAGGAGGCTGGCACTCTTCCAGCCCTTGGAGATTTTCTTAGCAAAGTTTGAGAGTACACACACAGTTCCTCTCTCCTGGTTCCTTGGCAAAAATAAAGAAGCAATGCAGGATTCCCCCCAGCAAACAGCACACTGGCAGAAGGGGTAGGCAAGTCCTTGGATCAGCAGGCTTCTTGTCCTTGGTTTCAGGGTTCCTTGTTAGAAGTGATCTAAATTCTTGGTTCAGGGGTCCTTCCCTTCTACCCCTTTTTGGCTTTGATCCCTTTGTCCATGCAGGGGAATTTCCCAACATCCTGGGTCTGTTGTGGGTGTAGCCAGGCAGAGGCAACTGGCCTATTCACTGAGCAGGGCAGAGTCCTCAGCCGCCCAGTAGGAGGTGGAGCCAGTATTGTCACTGGCAGGAGCAGAGCTATCAGCCTCCCGGCAGGAGGTGGGGCCAGGATCGTCCCTGGCAGGCACAGAGCCATCAGTCGCCTGGCAGGAGGTGGAGCCAGCATTGTATCAGGCAGGGCAGGCTATCAGGAACTACTCTCCCCCTACTCTCAATGCAAATGTCCCACTCATCCCACACTGACTCATCAGATCTCTGCAGCCACCCAGCTCCTGTCACACACACACCAAACCAGCAGAAACCAGAAATAGTTAGACAAGAAAATAGCCACTTTCTAAAAGTGCTATTTTCAAACCCAGAGTCCAAAAACCATCCACACCAACAGATGCGTAATTAAACCCCGAGTTCTTGGATACCAAACTCGACATTGCACCATGCTCCCCGAGCCAGCTAGGATTATAGCATTAATAATCCTGGCAGCCCATTCTAACTAATGGAGAGCAGGTTACCTCGCAATAGTGAAAAACGAATATGGCTGTAATTCACTATTAGGACATGCCAACTTGGTCAGGCTTGTCCTACCTTATACTTACAATGCACCCTGCCCGTGGGCCTACCATAGGGGTGACTAACATGAAGTTAAGGGAAGGTTTGGGGACTGGCAAGTAGGTGTACTTGCGCAGTCAGCGTGACAGTACCAGACTGCACGTAGGTCTAGCAATGGCAGACCTGTAGACACATTTTTACTAGGCCGCTCTTGTGGGTGGCACAACGGGTGCTGCAAGCCCACGAGCAGCATTTGTATTTACAAGCCCTGGCACTCCTGGTGCACTAGACGAGGGTCTGACAGTAAACCAAATAAGCCAAACATGGAATTCAATCAATACAGTAATTTAACATAGGGAGCACTTGCACTGTGGCACTGATCAGCAGTGGCACAGTGCCCAAAGCATATACCAGCAGAAACATCGTAAACAGAGGAGGCAAACAGAAAAAATGGAGGAGAGACTCAAGCCAATGATCTCAGGTCTAACAGTGAGCATTAGAGAGTAGTAGAGATTATTTGCGAGCACAGAGCCACACACACAAAAAGCCACCCGCACACACACACACAGAGTCACCCACACACACACAGAGCCACCCACCCACACACAGAGCCCTACCCACACACAGAGCCCTACTCAACTAAACTCATTTAAACTATTTTTCCAAGTTGCTCTCCATATACGCCTGAGGCAAGTGTCTAAAAGTCACACGACAAATGTTCTGATGCGGAGAAACATCACCACTGTCACTGCTCCTTCGCAGCCTTTCCCATTACCATGTGTGCGCTGCTCAAACATTCTATTATTGCATTCTGGGATATGTAGCCCTAGTGGCTCCATTTCAAAATAACACGTTATCATATATCGTTTCTAAGTGCTGTAATTAATTTATGTTAGTAGTATATAGCTTTATGGCACCCAATTTACTTATCATGTGTACAGACTCAGGAGGTTGGCCCGGCCTTATCAGGAATCAAACTCCTCTGGCCAATAGCGTTTCCCTCTGCAGCGATCACTCAACTCCCCAGGGAAGAAGTTTTCGATGAGGGAAGAAGTTATAAATGGGGTAACAGGTGCAATTGCGCTAGAGTTCAGTGGTCCCCAAATGGCGTGAAAACAATGGCATTAAAGCCAGCAGCACTTACTTTTCGAGCTGGTGTATGAATGGCAATACCAATTTTAAATTAGCTAACACTGGACTAGTGTTATATATGATTTGTGATCTATTTGGGTTAAATTCACAAATTCCCGCCGCCAGAGATTCTGCTGATAGCATGTATATTGAATTGTAGGCCAACAAAGTTTTTATTCGGTCAAATGGAACACAAGACAAGAAAGAGCCTTTGAGCACTGGTGACAAAGGACCATCGCCTCGGGATTCCAACGAACAGGCCCTGGATATCAGTGTCTGTAGTTTCCTGCTCAGTTTTGTCACCGAGATACAAGCAGGTGTCTCTATACACTACTACCAGGGCCAAGGAGCAAAGTAAACATTGTAGTTCAGTCATGTTTTAAATGTAATCCTCTGGTTTATTTGCATTGCTCGAATTCTGCCTCCCCCCCTTTCACGGGATGTTTGCTGTAGCTACTGGTGCGCGTGGCAACAAGATTAAGGCAACACATTATTCTGACTAACATTTGCCTACAATAGAGGTTACTTTTTAAAGCTGCAAATTATTGCTAACTGGCAGCTAAGCCAAAACATCAGATTTCTAAAAACGTGTTTTTACAGAACACTTCTTATCCAACTTCTGCCGTTTTTAAACGCTGAAAAATAGAGTGGGACAGATAGAAAGACAGAGAGTGAGAGTGTGTGAGAGTGAGAGAGAGACAGAACGTGCAAGGGGGGCGGAGACATCGTTATGGACAAAAAGAAACTGACAGCGAGAATGAGAGACAGAGAGAGCAAGAGATAGACATGGGATTAAGGCACCTCTAGATAAAGACTCGATATACAAGAGTAAGAGAGAACAAGACAGACGAAGAGAGAAAACAAGCGTAAGTCTTTCAGAGGGCAAACACCTGAGTTCTAAAAAAAGATTTCCTAAACAAAGTGATCCAACTGAGAGAAAAAAAACACAGTGGGAGTAACCCAGAGATCCAGAGGGAAATGAATGACGTAATGAGCAATGATATTTCCAGTGTTGAAAGGCAGCGAGTTGTGTGTGCGACACAGTAAGGCTACATATACAAATACTGCCAAGAACTCGCCCGTTCGAAGCAAAAAAATAATTGAGTCTTGTGAACCTTGGTGCAACAAGCAATACATGAAACTATCCAAAGAGAATTGGTGGCATGAGGTGAATCTAACAAGAGAGTGAAATATGATACGATTTACATCACAACACGAAGCGGACGCAAGCCGGAGTTGCAGGCCCTGTCCCCGGGACGAAGCTGAAGGGGGACACGCAGCCGGGAATCTGAGCTGACCCACAGCGCACCATTGCTACGGAGGTGAGAGCGCCAGGCACACGTCCACACGAGATACGCTCCCCTCAAATCTTACCTCCTCCGGGACGCGGTCGCTTAAGACTGCTCCTGACTCGCTCCACTGACTCCCAAAGGCCCCGCCGGGACAGGGAGGCAGCTACCCGGTCGCTCCAGGTGTGGAGTAGGGGGGGGGGGAGCAGGACAGACTTGAGGCTGCAGGCGCTCGATTGCTCCCTCCTGCCCACACAGCCCAGCATCCTCACAACGCGACCATAAAGGTCTGGCACGCTGACTCACCAGCCAGAAGCGGCGCAGGGCCTACAAGCGCCTCAATAACTTCACGACCGCATACAGAACCGGCAGTGACTTACTCCTGCCTGAAAATTGGCGTGCTGTCTTGCGGCCTCGGCGCCCTTTGCCATCAACACGCCGAACCTTCCTGAGACCTTTCATGCCTATTGAGACCAGTAACTCCCCCAGGTGAAGCCACACGATCTTTAGTGCAGGTTGCTGCGCACGCCCTGCAAGACACAATACCCCTCCTGCATCGGGCCTCTCGGCAGGGAGCGTTCCTTAAACTTTTGCGCCATGGTCATGCCTCACCTCTCCTTTTGTCTGCCCATACGTTGAGGGTGTGAATGAACTGCATTGGGAAACAAAGATAACCACACACCGTGCTACGAGAGTGAAAAAAATGGCGGCCGCAAACATCCGAAAATTTTCGGATTCGGGGGCGTGCTCTTGGCTTTTTAGTGACGGATGACGTCACAGGTGGAAAGAACGCCAAAAACACGCCCCCAAATCCGAAAGAGACGGGGCTTGATTGGAGTTATACCCCTCTCCTCCAATGGCTGGCCTCCGTTTAGGAAGCCAGCCAATGGAGGAGAGATGGAGGAGAGAGGCGGGTTCAAGCCCCGTACTCAAAAACATAAAATCTCCGACCGGAGACTGCGCAAGCGCAGCCTTTAGGTCCTCGACCTAAAAAGGAGCCTTACAAGTTTTGGAAGAGGAGACCGTTTCTCAAACCCTGATGTGATGAACAAGAAAGATCTAGCGCTTATTAAGACAACCTTCCTTGCACGCCAGACCTTGGCAAGGAAGCAGAAGGTGATTCTGAAGCCCAGCTGTTATATCCTGCCCCTCCCCTCCCACTCACATGGTTCTGTCTTAGGATGTTGTGAGTGAAGGCAGCTCTGGAATGTTGGTGACTGCCTTCACTGACTAAGCCTGGCACCAGCAAGCTGAGGGTGCGTGTTCACTTTGAATTAATAAATCCATGCTACTTACCTTCTGCTTGTTTTCTTCACTACATTTTGGCGACGAACGAAGGGATGCTGTGACAGGGACAGCGACGCATCCTCCCCTGTGTTTTGTTCAACTTGCTAGTTCCATAAAGGCTGCGGAGGGTCAAGTTCGAGTTCATGTCCCATGAAGCTCAGGACCCAGGGTTTCGTTGAAGTTGTCAAGGGCATCTAAATGAGGTGAGAGACACTCACTCTTGTGAGGATTTTTCGGGACATTGCCCGTACCACTTTAGCTCCAGAGGAGGTGTACACCTCAGCCCCTTATTCTAGTGGTTATTAATGCAGATAATTGGAGCGGATGACATGACTGGATGGAGGGAGTGTAAGATTTAAAGAAGTCCGTCCACACATAAATATCCGGAAGCCGTCAAATGTTCTTTAAGAAAAAGCGTTTAATAAGTTACATAAAATTAGGACCTCAGCCACAGCTCACACCGCCGGTGCCCGCCGTCTCCTCGCAGGGAGCTCGACTTGGAACCTTCAGTGTGGCAGCGTTCTAAGAGATCGAGTGTAGGGAATGAACCACAGTACACAACAGGGGAGGGGTGCAGCAATGGGACAGAGGTCCCTACAATCGGAAGATACCACACATCCCCCTCCTTACATTTTCCAAGAACAACAACAACACAGAAGAGCTCAGGACTACTTGTCCATGTACTGATCCAAATATTTGGGACAAAAGATGACCCTACAACTCAGCTTTCTGTGAGCGTCGATCCTCCCATCTCTTGATGACATACCAGACCTAGCAGGATTAGGCTGGCTCGACTCTCCACTCCTCAACTTGTCCCCATGTTAGTGGGTATGGCACAACTTGCCACCCTGCTCAGGTTCCAGATATGACCATCCTGCGTTTTGATAGCATTTTTGAATAGCTTGACTACCCTTGTGGGCTCTGTAAACTCTGACCAGCTTGCCCTCCCTGTGGGAGCACTGATTTTAACAAGGTCTCCTACTTTGAAATGGATCTCTTTCACCGCATGAGCCCTATCAAACCTTCTCTTCCTCTCTGCCATGGCCTCCCGCTCTCGGTCCCTCCATGGTTTCTCTCGGATGGGAGAATGTACTATTTCATCCATCCCAGTACCAACGTTGAATTGGGTTTCCTAGCTCTCAACAGTTCAAATGGTGTCATGCCCCTGGTTTGGTGGGAGTTAATCTGTAAGTTTCTAGGCATTTAGTCACCTCCTCTCTCCAACACAACCCACTAGCTTTAGCTAGCTGAATGCACTCTTTGATGGTCTTGTTGAATCTCTCAACCATCCCATTGTTCTCTGGGTGGTAGAGAGCACCCAACCTGTGCTTGATCCCATTGAGCTCTAGGTATTCCTTCATTTCTCTAGAGCAGAGTTGCACTCCATTATCCGTCAGGATACTGCTAGGCAACCCTTCACGGAGGAACACCTCCAGTAGAAATTCAATGACAGACTTGGTAGTTATTTCAGACACCAACTTCAGCTCAGGCTGGTCGAGCAAGGTACGCACTCTCTTCTTCTCCTCTCTATCTCCATGTCCATATTTGGCCTCCAATAGTCTAGGCGTAACCTCTGCTTAGTTTTAGTGATGCCCAGGTGACCCTCATTGGCCAAATAAACCAATACTACTCTTAAACTCTGTGGGGGAACCAACTTGGTACCACTGAAAAGACACTTGTCCGCAGCCGACAACTCCTCTCTGGCCATCCAGAATGGTCGGAGAGACTCTTTCTTCTTGTCGCAGTCAGACCAACCCCTCTTGGTCTTGGCACATACTTCTTGAAGAAGCACATCACTTTCCAACTCTACTTTCCAGCGTTCTTCATCCATCACCCCTTGAGTAATAGCACAGACGTTCTCCTTTTCCATCTTATTGTCCTCTTCACCTAGCCAGTTCACCTCAATCCTTTCAGGCGTTTCCTTTACCAACCGCGAGAGACAGTCGGCGGCTAAATTCCTCACCCCTGGTATGTACTCTACCTCAAAGGTGTATTCTTGTAAGCTCACTACCCACTTTCTTATCCTGCTCGAGATGGCATATAACCCTTACTTAGTAAATACGTCTACAAGGGGCTTGTGGTCAGTCCTTAAATCAAACTTAGTTCCCCATACAAAATCTCTAAATTTATTAGTGACCCAATGCACCGCAAGTGCCTCTTTCTCGATAACCGAGTAGTTGTACTCTGCCTGACGTAGGGATCTGGATGCAAACGCTATAGTCTCTTCCCCCTTTTCACCTTCCTGAGTCAGGACCGCACCCAACCCTTTAGTACTGGCGTCCGTGGTCAGGAAGGTCCTCCTACCAGGAACAAAAGCTTTAAGATTGGAAGCCCCGGCCAATGCTTTCATAGTGTTGTCAAATTATTTTTGGCATGCCTCACTCCAGTCAAATGGTACCCCCTTTCTTAGGAGGTTGAGAATCTGATAGGTACGTCTAGCAAAGTTCTGCACAAACTTGCTATAAAACTCAACCATACCCATAAATGATTTGATATCCTCTTTGCTACTGGGTGGGGTTAGGTTGAGGATGGTGTTCTGCAACTCTGTTTTGGGGAGTATACCTTTTCCAGTTACCTTATGCCCCAGAAACTCTATCTCGGAACACCCAATCCTGCATTTTTCCTTCTTTTTTTTTTTTTAAATGATGTTTATTGAAAATTTGTCATGAAGTGGACAAAGATAAACCAAAGACAGGCTACAGACGTAGCATTACACAATCTGATATACAAACAATCCTAACACTCCAGTTATCATATAAGTACAGCAAAAGAAGCTACTAGAGTAGCCTTGCAGTAGTTGGGAAAGGGGCGCTGACAACACCAGTGTGGGCTTATTGGGGGCCAAGGGTCACATGCGAAAAACAAGTCCACGCAACTGTGTCACGCAGCACATCATGATTCAGGAAGAGAGGACCGCCCACCGTCGTACGGGAAGGACACTATGCCTCTGAACCCACCTCCGAGGGAGCGTCAGTAGTTCGGGGAACCCCATCAGATCCATCAGGGCTGTCCGGGATGTGTCTATTGAAAACGTAGAAGGACCAAAAGTTTTTGGGTCTATTGCGCGGGGGCAGCAATTCAATGTAAGTCTCGGTTTGAGTGCAACAGTACATCATGTCCCTCGACCATTGCGCCAGGGTAGGGGTGGGACCAGCAGCAAGCCACACAGCGCTTAGCCAAAAGGAAAGCCATATCTACCAATCTTCTAAGCGACTTAGGGAGCGGTTTCAAAAGGCCCAGCAATGCCAGCAGCGGATCTGGAGCCAGGTCCTAACCAGAAATGAGGCTGACCTCCGCAAAAAGAACGCAACCCAGAACCGAGCAATCCCAGGGCATTCCCATGCAACGTGGAGGAAGTCCGCCACTAGTGTCCCGCAGCGATCACACTTAGACTATTTGAAATGAACCAGACGGTGGCGACCGTTAAGTGATATTCTCTTGGAGCTCAAACAACAATACCGGCATATATATTTTCCGAAAGAACCGTCTGTAAGTCCTGTTGCCAATCTAGGCGAGGTTTAGAGTAAACGCAATCTCTAGTCAACAAAACTGTCTGATAGAGTCTTGAGACCAGCCTGATCGGGGAGGGGGCTCTAATAACCGTCGACAATAGCAGCACCTCCGGAGGCTCAGCCATGTCCTCTCCAAGCAGCGCCAGAAGAGCATGCCTGGTTCTGTGTAACTGAAACAGGGCCAACACGAGGGCGATTCCACCCCGTCCACAATGTCCTCAACAGACCGGGCTGCTCCATCAAGAAAAAGGTCTCTGACTGTATGGACCTTGAGAGATCCCAGTGCCGCGATAACACCTCTGTCTCTACACGGAGTCAACCAAGAACACCACTCCAGTCGATCAAAAGGGGAATACAGTAAATTGACGGTGAGTAAATTAAGTATACTGTGCCAGGCGTGAGTAACAGAGGTCAGTGAATCTAATATACCTGTGCGCCTATCCTGAGGATCAAATAGAAGAGACGGCAGAGGTTTGGGATCCGCGACTATGGATTCTATCCACAAGTGGGGAACATCTGGGGGGCCATGTATCCAGTGGTATGCATGGGAACCCTGCGCCACCCTGTAATATAGCTCTAAATCTGGAGCGCCCAAGCCCCCCATACCATATGGTAAGGATAGGATCCTCCATGCCACTCTGGGCTGTTTACCTGCCCAGGCCAGCCGGACCAATAACGATTGAAGGCGGTGGAAGAATTGTTTAGAAAGAACCATGGGAATGTTCAGGAATAAGAAGAGAAAGCGTGGCAACACTATAATTTTCATCAGGGAGATCCTCCCCATCAGGGACAGAGGTAGTCTAATCCAGCCGTCTATGCCGTCTTCCAATTTGGAAATGGCCACCCCATAATTTTCCCGAAGAACGATGTCTGAATCCGTATGGAGCCGGATACCTAAATAGCGTACGGAATCAGTGGTCCAAACAAGCGGATATTCCGGCTCAAAGCAGGTCGTGACCAGGGTAAGGGGGAACATTATGGACTTATCCCAATTGACTCTGATGCTTGAGACAGAGCCGAAAAGCACCACTTCCCGTAGCACCGGCGAAAGGTTAGTCTACGGTTCCCTAACGTACAGCAGCGTGTCATCCGAGTATGTGGACACCACTAGTCGATAATTCGGGAAGCGGATACCTCTATGGCCATGGTACTCTCGTAAAGCGCAGGCCAGTGGTTCAGCGGTCAGGGCATAAAGGATAGGGGAAAGAGGACAGCCCTGTCTCGTGCCCCTATAGATGTGCATTGGATATGTAACCAGGGTTCCAATCTGGATCCGAGCCGTAGGCTCGTGATATAGCATCGCCAGAAGCTAGAGAAACACGTCCCCAACAACCATACGGCCCAAAACTTGCTGCATGAAGGGCCATTCAACAAAGTCGAAGGCTTTCTCCATGTCCATAAATACAGCAATAGCCGGGACTTCTGGTCTAGTATGCTGCATAGCCGCAAATACCGTCCTCAAATTGTATGTCAAATTTCGAGAGGGTACAAATCCCGCCTGTTCAGGGGCAACTAAAGAGGTAACCAAAGGGCTAAGGCGATTAGCAAGGATTTTGTCAAAAATCTTAACGTCAGCATTCATTAGGGAGAGGGGTTTATAAGAGGCACACTCCCCTGCTGGTTTCCGACAGAGCCAATACAATCTTATCGCGTTCAATAGGTCGTATCAGAAACTCCCGATGAAGGTTGGGAAGCAAGGGCATTTCTATGTGTGACAAGTAGTCCACGATGCGTTCCTCTGGGATCGGCCCCTTTCGAAGAGTACAGGGCAGCATAATAGTCCCTAAATTTGGCCGCCACTTGGGAGTCAGTAAGAGGGGGATCATGCATTACCGGGATCACTGTACCATCTCTGCAGCGTTTCATGAGCTGCGCAAGGAATCTTTCTGGCCGCTCACCCTCCCCATATACCCTGGCCGTACCATACTTCTCGTGGTGTTTAAGTTCCGAGTCCGCCTCCTCGTTATACGCCCCCAGCGTATGAGCAAGTTCCTCCTCTACTGAGGGAGTCCAAGCAGGCCCACAAAGTGATTCGAGCTCACGCAGCTTTCGCTCCAGTGCGCCCAAGCGAGAACGTATCACTTTTAGCACCCCGAATGTTTGGAGATAGTAACCCCCCCCCTAATATACGCCTTAAAGGCCTCCCAAACAGTTTGTACGGAGTCCACCGAGCCCACATTCGTCTCAAAAAACGTTTCAATGGATTGGGCCAGCTCCTTCCAGAACGCACTATCTGAAAGAGAATATGGGGGAAACCGCCATGAAAACGGAGGGGGACGTACCTTGGGGGACAGCAGCGACAGGAGAACCGGGGAGGGATCCGAGAAGGTGCATGCGTGTATCGACCGTATCATGCACCGAGAAGCTAGCCAATAGTCAATTCTGGTGTGGATGTTATGTTGCGCTGAGTAATGTGTATGTCCTCCCTCCGAGGGATGCACGTACCGCCAAACCTCGACCAAGTCGAACCGCAGAAGAGCGGCCTCCACCCCTCGCGTAGCAGCCGAAGGACGTCTGTCCGGACCGTCCGATCTGTCCAGGGCAGGTTGTCTAGTAAAATTAAAGTCACCCCCCCAAAGGATGTTGTCTGTGGAGTAAGGCGCCAACAGTGTAGTCAGAGAGTCGTAAAAATCAGGGTGGTCATAATTAGGACCATAAACATTAAGGAGAATAAAGTCCATCCCTTTCCCCAGTACCCTAGAAAGCGTGTATCTGCCATCCCGGTCCGAGATCAATGGAGTAAGGGACACCACAGACCTCGGGTTAACCCAAGTCAACACCCCCCTAGCATAGGAAGAAAAGCCAGACGCATGTACATTCCCCTCCAGTGCAGTATGTGGCTGTCCGGTGTAAGGTGCGTCTCTTGTAAAAGTGCTAGGTCAATATGATGTCTAGGCAAATAATGAAGGATTTTGAGCACCTTGCGATGGTCATTAAGCCCAGGGACTTTCCATGTGAGAAAGACCAACGAGTCAGATGTGTCAGCTGAGTCTGTCATAGACATATAAAGGCAAACATATAATGGCACATTGGAGCAGTATAAAGCAATGTTGCATAACCAGTCAGAGGCAAAATCATACACAAAATAATCACATAATAAGACATCACAATAACAATTCCCCCCTTACCTCCCAACCCCCCCAAAACCTGCTCAGGAACAAAGTGAGCCAAGAACCCGCAGAGCCATAGCTCGTACAGCACAGGAGGACCTGTACCACAAAACAAATAGCAAAAAACGAGCCACAGCCAGCCCAAAAAGACAACCCCGCAACCCACCCACGCCTGCCCAACCCCAACCAGGCCGCGAACCCTTCCCACCCCACAAAACAACACCTCCAACCCCTCCCCCTCTAACAAAACACATTCCAGGTGTAAAACACTCCGAGGCTCACCGTGTAGTATACAAGTATCAAGCAGGTGAGACAACTCTCCGCGGACCGCCATACGAGCGGTAATGCTGTTGCACAATGGGGTAACAAACCAAAAGGGCCCAGATCAACGACCCGCTAGGCGACCAACAGAGGAAGGGCTCCCACCCCAGCCACAATTCAAAATAGTGCAGAACACATTGTCCCCTCAAAGGAGCAGTCCCCTCCAAAACAGCCATAAGGGGGCAGGCAATCAATCCCAACCCCGGGATGGCCGAGTAGCACTAAGTATAGTACGTAATAGGACCATATTTAGATATGTAGCCCATCATAAGTGCCCATCGTCTACCTCCACCAGAGACAGGACGCCAGCTACGGGAACAGACAACCCCCCCCCCTCCCCCCATCAAAGAGTAATCAAGTCACCATTGGCTAATGCACACAATCAAAACCTTGTCCCATTCAGTCCAGAGGCTACATCACCTCAATGCTGTCAAGGCAGCTTCAGTCCTGTTCATCTAATACGTCTCCATCCGCTCCCTCAAGGCCACGCTCAGTCCGAGGGCTTCGTCGCTCCTTCGCTCAGTCCTTCATAGCCCTCTGCAACGCCTTCGGATCAGTGAAGATGGCTAAGCGGCCCTGACGATTAACTCTCAGCTTGGCTGGGTACAACTTCGCATAGTCCACCCCTAATTCTCAGAGCTGCCGCTTCATTGGTGCAAACAGGCGTTGTGCTTCTTGTACACAGGCCGTAAAATCTGGGAACAAGTAGATAGTTGACCCCTCATATCTCAAAGGCTGTTTCTCCCGGGCAAGACGAAGGGCAGTGTCACTGTCCCGATAGTTCAGCAACTTGCCTATTATCAGCCTGGGTGGGGCTCCTGGTTTGGGCCTCGGGCCGAGCGATCTCCACTACAAACATGTCCGAAAAGGCATTGTCCCCCAAAAGAGATTTCAAGAGTTTCTCCATGAAGAGTTCCATATTGCCAGTTGGGGTATTCTCCGGCAGGCCCGTAACGCGGACGTTACATGCCTCGAGGTCCTCAGTTTTGTCTCGTATGAGTTGGAGGACCCTGCCCAGTTGTTTATGTTCAGTGTCCAGAGTAGTGTGGGCCTCCTCGGCTTCCGTTAGTCTCCTCTCGGACATGTCCAGGCGCTCCGCATGCTTATCCAGTCTTTCGGCCATGCGGTCCATACGATATGTGAGGGCGTCCATTTTAGAGCCCAGCGAGGAAATGCCGCCCTGCAGATTCTTTTCCATATTGACCAGCAGAGACCGAATGTCCTGGCCCGGCTCCTCAGCCATCCGCTCACCGTCAGTCGGGCCCTCATCCGTCGCGGGGTCACCCGCCTTAGATTGTTTGGGAGGTTCAAACGAGATCTTAGGCTGAGTTTTATCAGCTTGCCCCATTTCCTGCAGGGGAAGTGTAGCAGGGTAAGGCCCACCCAGCGGCTAAAGAGAATGGGACCAGTCCCGGATCACCACCTCACCAAACCTGTCCCGAGCCAGTCCGCCAGAAGCCAGACCACCGCGCCAAACACTCACCGCCGTGCAAGGGACTCCTCTTCTGGTCACAGAAACAGAGGATCTCCCCGTCCCCAGGTCTCCTCCGTACACCAGTCCTATCAAGCCTCCTCGCCAGCCACGAAAAAATACTCCATCCAGGTGCAACTGGGCGACAGGATGGTCCGCCAAGCACAGCACCACCCGCGTTATGTCCAGATTAGGCTGCAGTGTCCAGAGGAGCGCAGTCCGGGAAGCACACAAGGACCAGAGCTCAGGGCCTCACTCCGCAGACCCACCCAGTCACGTAGGCTGAGGCCTCCCCAGCGTCTCCAGCCAGGGGTTATCTGCTCCCACTGCCGATATCGCAGCGACCTCTTCTCCTCCAAACGCCCCCGAGCTGGTCCAATCCATGGAAGGATCACCGCCGCCACAATCGAGGCCTCCCCACAGGGCTCGGCCAAGTGGCAAGAGGGCAGGCAGAGGAGACGCCACCCAAGAGCGCCGCAGCTGAGGCAGGACATGCGTCCGGTCCCGGAAATCGAGGGCAACAGCAATCCAGGCAAGGAGTGCCTCCGCAGGCAGCGGGAGTAGCACCCCAAACAATCTCGGGCAGAGCACTCCTCAGTGCAGTGGAAAGCAGGCCAGCTCCAGTCCGGCCCTGTAGTAGTGCCAAGCCGCTAGGTGCCGTCGGGCGGATGAACAACTCTAGGCCGCGGCTTCCTAGTCACAGGTAGGCCGAGGGGGGAGCCACTCTCCGGCGCAGCTCTCGCAGCAGACAGGTTGGCACACAAAACCCATCCAATGTCATGCAGGGTCCCCAACGCGCAGCCGAGCAGCTCTGTGGGGCAAATGTGCGTTTTTTTGCAGCAGGATAATGAAGGATAGTGTGGCAGTCCTTCCTCACTGTTAGACCTTGCTGTAAGAATCTCTCTAGAACTTGTCTCAGCCTGCATTCTTGTTGCGTGCTATTTTGTCCAAAGATCAGATAATCATCCTGGTAGCATAAAACTCCGGGAATACCTTTAAGGAGATTGTTCATGAATGATCCTTTGAAAAACCGCTGCAGCCAAGAGAAGTCCAAAAGGCATACTCTTAAACCTGTAGGCCCCCATGGGTGTAACAAAGGCAGTGAGATCTTGTTACTCTGGGTGCAACCTGACCTGATAATAATCTGATGTGAGGTCCAATGTGGAAAATACCTTTGCACCAGTAAGTCTGCTCATCATTTGGGATATGTTGGGAAGGGAAAACTTGTCCACTTTTACTTCCTTGTTTAGAGCCCTTAGGTCTATGCATAGACGTACAGCCCCATCCCCTTTCCTTGCTGCTACAATGGGTGCCAACCACTCCGTGGCCTCCACAGGCTCAATCACTCCCAAACCACACAGTTTCTCCAATTCTTCTCTCACAGGTTCTTGCATTGAAATCGGCAGGTTTCTGACCTTGGTTGTTACTGGTTTAGCGTTCTCTTTTAGCCTTATCTTGTGCACATAGTTCTTAAGACAGCCTATTTTTTCTGAGAACACACCTTTGAACTCATCTTCAATTCTAACACCAATTTTGTCTACCTCTTGTACCAAAATTTGCGGGTTTTTGTTAGGATTGAGATAGATGCCCAGGTCTTTTTGCACCTGCCACCCCAATATGTTGTCCCCTTTGTTTGCTACATAAACCTTGGTTACTGCAATTCTGTCCTTATAGCCAACAGTGCCCCAAAATAAACCTCTCAAGGGTATGGGTTGACCACCATAGCCACCTGGCCTAACATCCATTCTTTGGAGTTTTGTCTTGCCTTTAGACACTTTCTCAAAAGCTTCTTCCGAGACAATAGTCAGTTTGGACCATGAATCAGACATAGCTTTGACCTCTGTCTCATCTATTGTTATGTAATCTTCCGGGTTACACTCAGCCCCACTCTCAATATGCAGTCCAATTTCCTCACAGACTCCTGTAGAGTCCTCTCTACTGTTTCTCTTGTAGCTAGTGTTGCTCTTGCAGCAGGTTCTCAAATGACCTCTCCTTCCGCACTTGTTGCATGTGACTTTGAGTGCTGGGCATTCCCTACTGTTAGCCCAATGGCCTGCTCTTCTGCACCTGCAGCAATTCCCTTTGGGACTCCAAGCTCCTTTGTGTCCTTCTGATCACCTTTTGCGCCTTTAACCACTAGCACACTTTCATTCTCATTCTTAACTTCGTTCACCTTAGACTTTTCTTCGCAATCTTGCTTTATTTCACTGACACACTTTATCATGTGTTCCCCCAAAGGTGGATCATCTTTCAGCCAGAGCTCTTCATTAATTCTTTCTATCTTACACGTCAATAGGAACTGATCTCTTATTCTTTCCTCCCAAGCTCCCCCAAACGTACAACTTGCAGCCAATTTTCTTAACTCTGACACAAATTCTTCCACTGTCTCTCCTTCTTTCTGTCCCCTTTTTCCAAAATGGTAACGTTCCATGATGGTGCTGATCTTAGGCAAGAAATGTATATCTAACTTTTTCAAACGTATCTCATATTCATTCAGGCCCCTAGCATCATTTGCACTCAAATCAGGTAGGTGTTCCAAAATCTCTTGACCTTCAGCACCTAAGTAGTGTAGTAGTAACGCCACCTTCCTTTCCAACCCTAGATTAGGCCCACACACCACAGCCTAATTCTGGAACACTTTTTTCCACTTATTCCATTTCAGAGGGGGCTCCCCTCTGTGTGCCCAAAAAGAATGGGGGCGGAGTAACATTCTGCATGTTTGACATAAAAGTAGTACAGTCCCAAGTCACAACCTATTGACCAAGTGTCTCCCTGACCCCTAGAAGAGAAATGGAACGAAGTAACAATCTAAACTCCGAGATGACCACAGAACCGGTTCAAAACAGCACAGTATAATTAAAGACTGTTCCACTAGATAGCGCTGTGCTCCTACAATTCTAACAACACGTAGGCAAAAACTGCATAATGTGAAATTGGGGTTCTGGATGCCTACTTCATATACGTGTCTGTGCAAAGCTAGAGTACAAGGTCAGAGAGACCTGTCCCTTTTCCCTGGTTCCTAATCACCATGCAATGGGAAAACGAAAGTACGGTTGTCAAAGTACAGGATTCTCTCTTCCAGTGTACACACAAAGACAGCTGACTCCTGCAACACCCAAAAACTTATTTTGCTTAGGACCAGACAACAGCTCCTTGTAGAGTCCCTTCGTACAGAAGGTTATGATGTGCTGTGCCAGTCAGCGTGACCGGCAGACGAGTATACTTCTCTCCAGTTCCAGTTTAAGGCACGCCAATATGCCCAAAAACACGCCTGCTGTGCCAGTCAGCGTGACCAGCAGTAGCTGTTCCTCACCAGTGCCCTTCGTCAAATTGTCCCCGAAAAGCCGTTCCAGACAGCGCGACCAGCCCTACTATCCCTTTTGCTCCTTGAAGAGGAGTGTCCTTGCGCTTGCCTTTCAGGTGGGAGATCTGCCTGTCACTCCAGTTAGGGTTCACCTGAGCCTTCGCACCAAAATGTGAGCCTGAAATCTTCTTTCCCCTTCCAGAGATGTAGTCGCTTGTTTCTGCTACGACGATCACCTGAGAAGTGTATTTTCTTTCCGGTTGTAAAAATTCCACACAAACTACTCCTCCCACATTGCCACTTAAAACGTATGCTGCTACGAGAACTCCAATGTAGAAATGTCTCTCTGTACTCCTCCAAAACTCTTCCTTGGCCACAGGGTATATTAGTGACACCACAAAATCACCTGCACCACAGTGCTGACGTAACGGTCCATGTACTCATTGGGTCTCTCCACAACAAATTCCTATTCCTGTTCTATTCCATGCAGACTACAAATGCGGGTGCCCCCAAGGTCAGTGAAAGTCAAAAGGTATGTACAGCAGTCCCCAGAGGTAGCTGTTACCACCTGGCTCTTGTCGGCAACTAAGCGTGAGAGAGTCTTAATGATATTTTTGTCTCACACTTGCTGAGACTCGCTTTCTGGCATGTTGAGGTCACTTCTTCCACGTCAATGCTTCTTCCCTCCGCCCATCGTCGCCAGTGTAACATTTAAAGCCGTCCGTCCACACATAAATATCCGGAAGCCGTCAGATGTTCTTTAAGAAAAAGCGTTTATTAAGTTACATAAAATTACGACCTCAGCCACAGCTCACACCGCCGGAGCCCGTCGTCCCCTCGCAGGGAGCTCGACTTGGAACCTTCAGTGTGGCAGCGTTCCAAGAGATCGAGTGTAGGGAACGAACCACAGTACACAACAGGGGAGGGGTGCAGCAATGGGACAGAGGTCCCTACAATCGGAAGATACCACAGGGAGGTTTCCTAGTGAGGCGGCTGTCTGATGCTTATGGGTCGGCTTCATTCCCCGCATCTGTCCTTTGAGGTGCCGGAGGTGGGGAGCATCAAAACACCTATTGAGGAAGGGTTTGCGCTTTCCTGATCATCAGTGCGAGTGGTGGACTGCGGAACAGCTGTAATTTTTCAGTTTGTGCCGGTACTTGGCGAGGGATGAAAAGAAAGTGGAGGTGCTGCTGAGCACGGTGTCTACTTTGGGCATTAGGGACGGCTGTATCTTCAACGAGTGTGCCCCTTTGACTCCCCATGCATCTCCTTCAGTGTATCTATCTGTGGCGTCGGGGAGAGAATCGACGGAGCGTCTGCTTGGGGATTTCGAGGAGCAAGCAGAAACGGCGTCGGCGGAAAGATAATCTCCTGAGGGGGAAAGGAGACTGAGTATCTTGTTTATTGCCACATTGGAGGGTGTGGAGCGTGGTGTGAAGCGGTTGATGCTTTCGTCTTTCCTCTTTCACACAAAACTTCACTGAAAGGAAGTTCCCGTCCCCTTTCACTCAGTTGGAGCCAAGAGGAGCTTTTGGAATTAGTAATAGAAACAGGACTGATTACCACACAGCCAGTGGATGTAAAGCACTTGGGGCCCGATGTAGGTGGCCAATACTGGTCGGAAACGGCCGAATTCGGCCGTTTCCGACCGGTATTTGGCCTTTTGAGATGTAGGGGACCTTTTTTTCTCCGATTCGGAATTTTACTGATTCGGTAAAATTACCGAATCAGAAAAATACCGAATCGGTAAGTTTACCGATTTTAAAAAATCGGGATGTAGATGGGACTACTTTCAGTCCCACAGGCCCTTCAGATTCGGTATTTTAACACCCAATCCAATTGGGTGTTAAAATACCGAATCCAGGTGTGCATGCACATGTGTGCATGCACACCTATGCCATGTGACAGACATGCCCTTAGGGCATGTCTGTGTGCCACATGGCACACAAGCCAGTATTGGGGGTGCTAGAGGGTGTCAAAGTGACACCCCCTGCACCCTTGCAGAAATCGGTAATTACCGAATCGGTAAATACCGATTCGGTAATGCACATTGATTCCTATGGGCTTCAAGGCCCATAGGAATCAATGGGGGATACCGATTCGGTATTTACAGAATCGGTAAATACCGAATCTTACAGATTCGGTATTTACCGATTCTGAAATACCCACATCTCCCCCCCTCCAATTTACCACTTCTTAAATACCGAATCGGTATGATTCGGTATTTCAGAAGTGGTAAATTGGAGTTTACCTACATCGGGCCCATAGTGTGGAGGTGTATGTTTTCGAAAACTCTTTCCCCACAAAACTTCACCAAAGGAAGTTTGCTCCTCTACAATCAATTGGAGCCAAGGGAAGGTTTTGAATTATTCTTAGAAACAAGACTACATACCACGCAGCAAAATTTGATAAGTTCTTCAGGGTGCATATTTTTATTGTTTGTATTAGCCATATCTGCATAGTGTTGATAACAAGTACATTCATCGGCCTCATATTTATTTCAAGGGAAAAAACTAGTCTTGGAAACAGATTTTAGCTGCATATTTCATTTTTTTTCTTAATTCTTGTTACTTTGATTGGGTTACCTGCTTATTTCCATCCTCGTTTCGGTCATGGCAGGTGCAGGAATTAATCAACCGCCCCCCTTTTTGAACGAGGTAGGAGAGCCAGAAATAGCATGGAGAAGGTGGGAAGGAATCTTCAAATCTTATCTAATAGCCATTGGGTGTGGACATTTTTTGAATGTGAGAAAGCAACACATCTTGTTGCACAATCTAGGGATTAATGGAAGGATGGTTTATGAGGATATAACAGGCAGATTAGTCGATGAGGAACCACAGGAAGAAGAGGTAGGGGTAGATGTTTATGAGTATACATTAAGGAAATTGGAGGCACATTTCAGGGTAAAAGTAAACGTAATCCTAGAAAAACAGACATTTTTAAAAACATGTCAAAAGAAGGATGAGAAGGTGTCCTTCTATATTGCAGTGTTAAGAGGAATGTCAGCCACATGCGAATTTGGAGCTCTCACAGACTCTATGATCAGAGATCAGTTAGTTAGGTGTACCAATGACCTGAAGGTACAGGAAGAATTACTTACTAGAAATCCTGACCTGGAGGAAGCTATAAGCATTGGAAAAGGGTTAGAACACACAGCGCAGTGTATGAGAGAGATGAGAATTTCTGAGGGGTCTAAAGAGAAGAGTGAACCTAAGGCTTCTAATGGTGAAGAGGCAGTGTGCAAAGTGGGGGTTAAACGTAAAGAGGATGCTAGAAAGAAAAACGAAGGGTTGCAGTGTTACAGATGTGGCAGCACTAATCATTTAGCCAATAATTGGAAATGCCCTGCTAGGAACACAATGTGTAGAAAATGTAATAAGATAGGGCATTTCTGGAAGGTGTGTAATGTTTTTACCCCTAGAGTGCATTTGATTGACAACCCTGTGATAGAAAGGGAAGAGGAGAAGAGTTTTGTTTTTCAGATTGAGGAGGTAGACTCAGAGGAAAAAACACAGTATCCTACCTGTGAAATTTGTCTGGATGGAGAGAAATTTAAAGTTTATGCAGACTCTTGTTCTCCATTTACCCTAGTGGATAAGAATGTATTTAATGAGAAATTTGCTAAGCAAAATGTTGTAAGGTAAATTCTAATGATGATCACAGGTAGCCAGGAGGTATTTTCCATGTAAGAGGTTTATTGGTTATTTGTTACAGGTTCCATATAAGTCTTAAGTAGGTATTGTAGAGGTCTTGTGAAGATCCTATAAAGGTCCCACCAGGAGCTGCATGGTTGCTGCTCAGCCCACTCTCTCCAACTGTCATTCTCCACACACAAGTAGAAACACTCACATTCCACTCTCTCTGTCATCAAGCATTCCAACATTCCACGCAGACATCACATTTATTCTGGCTGAGCAACTAAGGAGATGAATCAAGGTATAACACAAAACGTCAAAATAGAAATGGCTGACTTATGTCCTTCAGGGTACAATAAAGAACCTATACCCTTGGAAGGCATGGCAAGGATGAGGATTTCATTCAAAAACAGACACACAGTGGGGAAAGTATACATAACTAAGCAGGGTTCTAGTTTGTTAGAGTGGAAATACCAGAAGGAATTAGGAATCACCCTAGATCCGAACAATCAGGAACAAGTCTTACTCATTGAACCTCCTGTAATTGGTGCAAATTTAATAAAAGAATTTCCAGATGTGTTTAACGAAAATTTAGGCCTGTTAAAAAACTATATGCATAAAATTGTTCTCAAAGAAGGAGCCGTACCTGTGGTTCACAAAACACGCTCTATTCCTTTACTGATGAGAGAACCACTTAGATTGGAAATTGAGAGATTGGTAAACCAGGGTGTGATACAAGAAATAGAAAGCTCAGCTTGGTTGGCGCAAGTTGTCATCACGACTAAGGACTGCGGCCGGAGCATAAGACTGTGTGTGGATTTTAGAGCCCTAAATGCAAACATTCTAGTCGACAGACATCCTTTTCCAAGGATAAATGAAATGTTAAGCACTGTACAGGGAGCGAAATCTTTTAGTGTTCTAGACCTCTCCTCTGCCTATTATCAAATTAAGTTGCATCCAGAATCTCAACCTGTGACGGCATTCACCACCCCATTTGGCATCTACAAATTCTTGAGGATGCCATTGGGGAAAGATGGTCCTAAGACTTTATGCTTCCAGGACAACATATTAATATACGGTTCATGCAAAACGGAAAACACAATTCAAATGCTCGCACAGTTCTCAAAAAACGTAGAGATGTAGGGTTCACCACGAAAGAAAGCAAATGTAAAATAGGAGTGGTGGACCAGTAGACTATCTTGGTCACACAATCTCCGAGGTGGGCATAAAACCCAAGATAGATCTTGTAGAAGCAGTAAGAAGAGCTCCCACCCCAACGTGCAAAGAGGAAATGTTAGCCTTCCTAGGGTTGGCTGAATATATGTCTAAGGACATTAAAAACTTTGCAGTGCTGTCTCAACCCCTCAGAGATCTCATAAAGAAGGACTCAGTGTTCACCTGGGGTAAAGACCAAAAAATGCCTTAGAAAGCATAAAAGAATCCATCATTTCTGCTCCGTTTATAGGGAAGTTCAATGTTGAAAAAGACACAATAATCTCAACAGACGCAAGTGGGAAAGCGCAAGTGGGAAAGGCATCAGAGCAACACTTTCGCAAAGGCAGGACACGAATGTGAATATAGTAGCCTTTGCATCACGAACTCTGACAGGTGCTGAGTTAAATTATTCTACAGTAGAGAAGGAAGCATTGGCGGTGTATTGGGCAGTAAAGCATTTCAGCTTCTATATATGGGGACTACCGTTTGAAGTACATACTGACCATAAACCTCTACTGTCTCTGTTCTGTAAAAAATATTTGGAGAACATGACTCCACGGATTGCAAAATGGTCAATTGGGCTTCAAGGGTTCAACTAAAAAATGGTGCATGTTCCTGGTCAGCAAAATAAGGTAGCAGACTTTTTGTCAAGGGCACCTGTGGAAACCGATACTGTTGAAGCCACTAGTAACAAAAGTGTTCTGGAGGTAAGACTACCAGTGGTGTCAAATGATCAGTGGGACAATCACATGGAGAATGATGACATCATCAAAAGTGTGAAGTCATATGTAATCAAGGGTTGGCCCAATAAATGTAAAGAACGTCCAAGAGAAATACAACCGTTTTGGAACGTGAGAGAAGACCTATCAATTGAAGGGAATTTTCTTCTCAAGTCGGGGAAAATTGTTCCTCCTGAGGGTCTAACAAGCCAAATATTTGATCTTACACATGAAGGACACTTGGGGAGAAGTCTCTGCAAGGCTAGATTAAGGTCAGAATATTGGTTCCCGGGAATGGATCAGTTGATGGAAGAAAAAGTAAAAGACTGTTACGCATGTGGATTGAGTGACAAATCCAGAACAACTAGGCGTACCCCTCTCATTCCTGTAGAGATCCCCTTGTCCCCATGGGACAAGCTTGGTTTCGACATCATGGGGCCATTACATGCTAAGGGTCCTCAGGACTGGTATCTCCTGGTACTTATTGACTATTATTCAAACTGGATTTCATATAAATTTGTGAACAGCATAAACACAAAGGCACTTATCGTTTTCTTGAGTGACATTTTCTCAAAGGAAGGCATTCCCTCAACCTTAGTCATGGACAATGGGGTTCAGTTGGTGTCGGAGGAAATTAGGGAGTTTCTAAAGGACATGGCTATTAACCACATACGCACACCACTATATTGTCCAAAAGTTAACGGCAAAGTGGAGAGGGCCAATAGAATGTTAAAAGAAGGCATACAACTTCCAGTGAAGTCAGGTAAACAAATTGAGCCAGCTATTAGAGATATGCTATGGTCGTATCATACTACACACAGTCTCAGCACAGGTCATACCCCTTTCGAGTTGTTGAGAGGGAGGAAAGCAGGCTCAAAGTTGTCCCCCAACTGGCTGTGCCCTAAAGAGAGAGTAACTATTAATCCAGATGAGTTCAGGAGGAAAGTGAAATGACGTCAAGGGAATATAAGGCCAGGTACGACAAGAAATGGGGTGCTAAAGAGAGGTTCCTCGGACAAGGACAGAGGGTTTACATAGGGAAACCGGAGGGTCTGGGAGGAAAAGGAGACAAATTCTATGCCCCAGTGAAAATAAGGGAAGTAAAGAAAAACGTAGTAAGTAGGCTTTCCATGCCCCGCTCCCCCCACTAGAAAGCTCTTCTAAAGTTTTTTTAATAACAATATGCTAGATACAACATTCCCTGTGTATGCTTCCCCATAGCTGCAACTCATATCTAAGAAGAGCCGCACAGATCACGATAGTCTCAAAAAGATCATATGACAGAACCCATGTAGGTATTGAATCAGAACTGTTACTTTACTTGGGGCTTTCTTCTTGCTGGTATCTTAGCACACATTTAAAATCATTGCACTTTCGGGTGTAGTTTGTCTAATTCTTGTCTTTCAAGTAAATCGTTTGCGAACAGTGTTTCATCCGTGACTGCTAATCACTCTAGACAGTATAAAGACAGACATTGTTTAAATATCCTCTGTTGAGGGTCAATCGTTTTCTCATTATTTTTAGCATACTCTCTTAGAGTTCTAATTAAAATAGAGATGTTGTCCGTATAGCAAAGATGCAGCACACATACTTATTTTCCCATTAATTCGTTACAGATGTGAAGATACCCCAGCTTTTATATGAATATCTGATTGTATATGTCGGCCCTGATGAAGGTGGTATAATTTGTTGTTCACCGAAACGTATGTAGGCCACATACATCTGAGAACCTTACCAAGGAGGACCTTTGGAAATCAGGATTAAACCAGAAAATAATATATGGGACTCATGCTATGCAAATAACAATGAACAGTGTTATATAGAGTCCTTGTTTCTCGAATGTTTTGTTGGTCTGTTCCCTTTTTTAGTAGTTTTTGCACAGTATGAGAATGTGCATGCATGAGAAGAATGGATGGTGAGCTAGTTTAGAATGAATAGACATTATGGATAATGTTTAAGAATATATATTTTTTTAAACAGTCTATTGGGGATGTTTTGATCTTTTGTGTATAATAACTGTGTCAAATATTGTATTTCTACTTGTGACAAAAATGAGTTAAAAAAAACCCAAAACTTCTTTCTAAATGAAATAATGCAATATTAAGAAATCAGTTTGAAGAATAATAAAAAGAATGAAAACTATTTACTTGTTGGTAATTTGATATGTGTGCATCATCTATGAAAAATAGAGATTTGATATTCATGTGAAAAATTTGATAGGTCAGTTTAGAGGTTCCTTCTTATATAGTTCATATTTTTCCCCCTCCTCTAGACCTAAAATTATATTGGGGGTACCTTAGCTTATATTTAAGAAAAACGTAGTCACCTTGGAAGATGGGAGAAAATGGAGCATGGACCTGGAGGTAAAAGGTTCCAATGTGGTAGAACAGAGAGGGGGCAGCAGTTCAGGGTTCCAGAATGCCCAGTCTGTGGAGGCTCAGGTGAGAAGAGGAACAAGGATACGCAACCCCCCAGGTTGGCATAATGAGTACCGTAGGGTGTGAGGGTGACGTGTTCTTCATTGCCATTAAGTGTCTGCTAGGTCTTCTGCGCAAGACCACTTGTTAATTCATTTTCCTATATAAACTCTTTTCCCTCTCTCTCTCCCTCCCCGTTTTCCCCCTTTGCTTCTACCTTTCCTTTAGGGAGGAAGAGGTGTTATACCCTGCCCCTCTTGGTTTCTTCCCTCCTCCCCTCCCACTCACATGGTTCTGTCTTAGAATGTTGTGAGTGAAGGCAGCTCTGGAATGTTGGCGACTGCCTTCACTGACTGAGCCTGGCACCAGCAAGCTGAGGCTGCATGTTCACTTTGAATTAATAAATTCATACTACTTACCTTCTGCTTGGTTTCTTCACCACACCAGCGTACCTCACTTCATCATGTTAAGGACCACTTCAATGGTGGAGCTGTACTTTCTGGGGTTCACAAACTCATACGACAATGTATTTTGACCAGGTGTCGGTTTGATCTTTTCCATCTTCTTCTTTCCCATCCCAGGTGTCAGAACAAAGGGCATACTCTTTCGTACTGCGGCTGCAATGCTACATCTCCACAGGACATCGTTCATTGCACGTTTTGCCCATTTTATGATATGTCCAGAAAATCCTTTTTAATTCCTATTTTGAAACAGGCCAATTTTAGATGAGTATGGCCCGCATTTATATTTCTTCAAATGTTGACGGGTAACACTGTTTTTTATGTGCTTACATTTTTTAAATCTGCGATTACGCTTAGGTCGAGTTGTGATTAACTCGCATGACCCTTGTCACTATCCCCGGCACTATGCACTTCACCGTACTCCACTAGCAATTTAACTAACAACTTATTTAAGTGCAAGGTCTTACTAAACCCCTTAGAGTGTGGTTTAGCAGATATTTTGTGCTGGTTTATTTATTTGTTCAACAGTGAAATTCTAAGAAAAAGTTCCAGTCGTGTATTTTTATACCAACCTAAGGATGAGTGGTTTTGACAATCCTAAAAAAGAAAGCCAGTAATTTTCAAGGATATTACTCCATGTGGGAGCCACATAATATGTGGGTGATCTTCTACAGAAAATGGGGTGATTTTATCACCTCGATACTTAGTAGAGTATACAATTCTTATTTTGTCATCCTTGTTTTCTGTGTTAAAGTTAAATTATATGAGTCAAACACAGCCCTCTCATATATGAGCTGCCATGGCAATTAATTGGCCTTGAAGGTTTGTAATGCCCACTTCAATTGTGTTGTAGTCTCATTTAAGTCTGTCAAAGGGGCTTAAATTTTTTTCATAAGATTGAAGGCTGAGGAAATTATGGTTGAACTTGTGTAGACCAGTTTTGAGAACATCTGAAAGTCATTTTCGATTAACTTAAATGTGCTTTGCATTATTATTTTGTCGGTGTCCACAATTCTTTCCTGCAGCTTTTCTGTCTTTATATGCCGCCTCCTCACTAATTTCGGATAGGTGTTTTTTTTATAGCACTTAAACTGGAATAAGTTAGCTACGTTGGCACAATTTACCAAGTAATGAATTGCGTGGGCTAATATAGATTATAACTAGGGTCTGATCTGTTTGCTAAGAACTCAACAGCTTTAGAAAGAAACACACATCAGTATTTCTTAGCCATAATACAATTCAGTTTTAGCCAAATTATATGTCCTATTCTGCACCATTGTGTTAAGATCAGCATTAGTAATGTTTTCCTTTCACTGCGAGCCCGAGAACTGTGTCAAATTAACTTTCACAAAAATGGTGTATTTATATCTCTAATAGAGGGAAAACCAAATGCATGTTGTTTGTTGAACTATCTTATTCAAAAATATAATTTCTCCAAGACTCATGCATGCTCTAAATACAGCCTCTGTATCCTAAGTTTGCATAAATGTGGTTCCCAGATGCTTATTTTCTTTCTTTGAACAGTAAGTTACTCATTACACTGTGCAGAATATATAAAGCTTTTGTTAGGAATTAGGATCTTTTGAAATCTTTCTGGTTCTTGGGCTTAACAAAAAGGGAGCTTGGTCTGACTTTTATCACTATGTAAATCAGGGAATATTCCCTGGAAAAGTCTGGGACCTACAATGCTTCTACCATGTACAATTATATATTTTCTGAGGGGCATTCATTCTGTGAATGTAATAATGTCCATAATAAAATGGAAAAAACAACTCAGTGATTTTCAGCATTTAAATGGAGATCTTCATTGTACAGAGTGGTACATGAATGTATGTTAAATATCATTTGTTTAACAGAGTTTATGTCCCATGAATTTGAATATGTGCAAAGAACTATAATGCTATTTAGGGATATCTTTAAAAGCAAGAGAATATGAATTATTTCTGTTGGACCCATAATCTGATAGGGAGCCTTTTCCCAAACCCCACAAACACCAATGTCTAGCAAAAGGATATGCAGTGATGTAACAGCATGATAGTCCTGACGCACTCTGTGAGAAGAATAATACAGTGGCAATTCCTGAACCACAGGAAACGGTACTGTTTTATCAGGAATATAGTTCTGATGTACAAGAAGCAAAGTTTTAATCAGCATTATAATTTACAATAAAAGGGAAATGACTCTATTAGCAACATATATATGACCATGGTGGAGAAAGGTATCTGTTGCAAATCGGCAAGCAAGAAACCATCTGTAATGCTGATTGACTGTAGAAGTTTATTATTTCTCTTCTTTCCAAATCTGCATCAGTATTATTTTCATACAGAACAACTTCTTATAACGATATATTTTTTTTAATATTGGCTCTATTGGTAGCTCATAAAAAAACACAGCAGTAATTTCAGTGGTTGAAACTACTGCAGAAACTGGAGCTTGCTGTAAAGCTGGATACACAGGAGGCTCCTCTGTCCCCTGAATGGGGCTCAGGAATTCTGAGCGGATGTACTCTTCTAGGGATAGCTATTGCAGAGCAGAGTGAGGAGAGGATATCGAAGGCACTTTGTTGTCAGCTGGGGTCTGCTGAATAGAATCAGACCTATAATGCTTTTTGATGTGATTAACACCTTTTTGTTTTTCCTTTAACTAGGTAACAGAGGCAACATTACTGTTTGAGTGCCTTCCACCCCAAGGACTGGAACAGTTGGTTTGTAAGATGGTCTGAAGACTTGTTTATCAGGAATCATTCATTGCACACGCTCTCCCACTTTGGGGAGCCACCAATCAGCAGAATCTTTTCTTTGTGGGTGAGGTAGAGTGCTTCACATTTGATAATTTAGTTCAAGTTTTAGAAAATTCTGCTACAAAATTAATTGAAACAAAAGGTCATGCGTTTGGACTATGCCACCTTTCCAGGGCCATCAAGATCAAGCACATACATTGCTATTCCAAAGAACATCTCATGTGGGGTGTGATCACTTAGTACTTATCTAGGAAAATTATTTAGTGCTGTCTGAACTCCATACAGGTTATGCAGCCAGCTCAATCTTGTATCCAGTATCCTAGCTGTCAAGGACATAGTCTCAATATTCAAGATAAGCCCTTCATGAAATCGAAGGGCCGGAAGCGGACAAGTTGATGTAAACTCCGCTGTTCAGTGGTGACCAATACCTCATTTCCCCCAAACCACAAAACACTGCTGCGGAAGAATGGAGTTATGCGCATGCGCAGTTTTCTCAAGGATTACTGATATGGCGAGGAAGAGAAGGAGGGAAGCCCGGGGACGCCACAGAAGGAGGTATGTGGTTTTAAATAGATTTTCAATTAATGTTTACTTACTTGTTAATAGGGGGGAGGAGGCCGGTGGCGTAGCGTAGCGGAGTTCCACAGAGTTTGTTTGCAACAACTCCTTGGACCTCCGCGTATCCCAGGTACACCCAGGGGTAGTTGGGACTAGGGGTAGAGACTAGGGGTAGGCTTCTATTGGATATAGGTTTACGGTTTCCTGTGTGATTGGCTGCTGGGACTAGGCCTGGGGTTGGGTTTTCTATTGGTTATAGGGTTTAGGGTTTCTTGTACAATTGGTTTCTGGGAATAGGGTTAGGATTTATGCTTTCTATTGTATGTAGAGTTTAGGATTTTGTGCCTGAGTGCTTGGAGTAGGGCTATGATTGGTTGTATGGGCTTCTGTCCTATTGGTTCTAGGGTTTAGGGCTACTGTTGTAATTGGGTAGTGTTAGGGTTTCCATTGGTTGAAGGGGTCACCTGATTACTGGGGCTATATTAACGCCTGGAATCAGAGCATCCAGGTTAAGGGTGGAGAGGACATGGGCGAGTGCCCGTTTGAGCCTGTTCGAGACTGGTCAGAAATGGTGCCCATTTTCCCATGCACCTGCTCCCACCCTACTCCATCCACAATCATAACCAGAGTAACACACTCACACCAAATGTACTCCACTCATTTACTACAAACTAACCCTAAGCACAAATCAATGTCTCAGCACACACTACTAAACCACACCTATGTACCCTTCAATCCCATCTACCACACATTTCCACCATCACCTACAAACAGTACACAACTATATCGTGCCGGTTAGGCATCGAGGCCTGTGACGGTTACTTGGCGGCCTTCTCTCCCACCCCAACTATGTTCTCTACTGATGAGGGAAGATATCCTGAAACCCGGGCCATGTCCCGGGTCTAGAGATCTTCAGAACAACAAGTACTTACTTGCACCTACCTAGGTGAACCACTTACGAACTATATGTACCAGAATCCTTAGGGGCGATCCGGAGGAGGAGCTAGCGGTGTGCGAACCATTGCGGTTGATTCTACAAATGGGCTCACTTGAGTCTTTAAGCTGACGAGCTTCTGGATGACGCACCTGCGTGCCGGTTAGGCATCGAGGCCTGTGACGGTTACTTGGCGGCCTTCTCTTCCACCCCAACTACGTTCTCTACTAATGAGGGAAGATATCCCGAAACCCGGGCCATGTCCCGGGTCTAGAGATCTTCAGAACAACAAGTACTTACTTGCACCTGCTTAGGTGAACCACTTACGAACTATATGTGCCAGAATCCTTAGGGGCGATCCGGAGGAGGGGCTAGCGGTGTGCGATCCATTGCGGTTGATTCTACAAATGGGCTCCCTTGAGCCTTTAAGCTGACGAGCTTCTGGATGACGCACCTGCGTGCCGGTTAGGCATCGAGGCCTGTGACGGTTACTTGGCGGCCTTCTCTTCCACCCCAACTACGTTCTCTACTGATGCGGGAAGATATCCCGAAACCCGGGGCATGTCCCGGGTCTAGAGATCTTCAGAACAACAAGTACTTACTTGCACCTACTTAGGTGAACCACTTACGAACTATATGTACCAGAATCCTTAGGGGCGATCCGGAGGAGGGGCTAGCGGTGTGCGATCCATTGCGGTTGATTCCACAACTATATCCTATACCACAAGCCAATCCACTCATGACTAACACAACCCAAATCCACACCCCACTGAACTATATCCCAACCAGGCATACACTCCCTGCCATAATTATACCCAACAGACATCTTTTTGTTACCAACAAATTTAAATTCAGCCTACAATCATTTCTCTGACCAACACTCCCCTCTACTTTCGACCACAATAAAACAACTACACAACATCAACACCCCACTACACCACACATATTACCTCTTGCAGCAAACAAGTCTAAGACACTCACAACTCTACTTCATGTCGGACAATTGTTTGAAAATCAACCCGCACAAAACGGAAGTCCTGGCAGTTACCAAAGCAGCCAACCCATGGAGTGATCTGTTCTGGCCAGCTGAATTAGGGCCATGTCCAGTACCAGCGGCAGCAGTAAAACGCCTAGGAATCAAAATTGATGCCCAGTTATCCATGACACAGCAGGTGTCGGCGGTGGTAGGCACCTGTGTTAGTCTACTACGCCAGCTCCGGAAACTATCCCTACTGCTGTCCGTTTCCACCCTTAGGCTGGCTGTTTCCGCTCTGGTTCTGGCGCGGCTGGATTATGGTAACTCCTTATATTTGGGGTTACCAAATAACCTTCTAGCCAGACTCCAGGTGGTGATGAATGATGCGGCCAGGCTTATCTTTAATAAACCTAGGCGTACTAGGGCAACGCCCTTACTTCAGGACCAACACTGGCTGCCAATTGCTCAAAGAGCTAAATTCAAGAGCCTTTGTATTGCACATAAAGCCGTCCACGGTTCAGCCCCGACCTACATCAAGGATCGGCTGACTAAATATACACCAAGCAGGACCCTTCGGTCTACTGAGGCGTGCAACTTGATGTGCCCTAGGTTCAACCTGGTATCCAAGGGCGGCAGAGCCTTCTCAAGCACGGTCCCCCGAGCATGGAATCTTCTTCCAGCTAAACTGAGGAAAGAAACCAATCTTCTCTTCAGGAAGAATCTGAAGACGGTGCTCTTGGAAGCATGGGGGCCACTGTAGTGGGTGGCGTGGTGTTCCTACCGGTGTTGTGTGTCCACTGTTAGCGCTTAGATACCTCGGGGTGATAAGGCGCTTTACAAACTTATATTAACATAACATAACAACATAACATAACTTCATCCGCTCTTACAGACAACATACACTAACAATACTATACTAACAACTCCATCTCATAAAACAAATATATCAACATCCCCTTTCACGACTCCTCAAGAACAAAACATTACACAAACCAGCAAAACAAAATCTTTCAAGCGCAACACCTCATAATACTTAATAACAAACTACAAACATACACCCACCTTTCAAATGAAGAAACTCCAATACCAAGCTTTTGCTCTTCCACCACACCCAACACATACACAGCATCACAGCAACTCTCTTTTAACTCTCTGTCATCCATTGGACAATTTAGAACCTTACTACATGTTGCACTGCCACCCCTAACTCATACACTTTCTGCCCTAAACAGACACAAACAAAATAAGCAATATGCAACACCTCACAATTTTGCTTCTCCATATCTACTGCACAACAAGGTTATACAATAAAATCAACACAGCATTCGAACTCACTCTCAAACTCCGTCTCCACCACCTATGCACACAGACCCATCAAAATGCCTTCTTTGCCTGCTGGACGAAGAACACGATACAGAAAAGCTATACGATTGCTATCCTCTTATACCTAATACCAACACTAAGGAAACACCAGCTGCAAACCCACAAAATACTGCTCACTCCTCTACAAAACAAAGTTGTATTATCTCCAAAGCACATTTTCGAAACTGTCTACTAATAAATGCTCAATCGCTCTCTAAGCATAAACATCACATTCACGACCTTCTCACTGACGCAAAACCAGACATACTATTCATTAATGTATCGAGGTTGGGAGATGATATGGCTTCAGTCGTGCATAAAGCTGTTCCTCTAGGCTATCAAACGATCACACAAAATCGTATAGGCAAAATAAGCGGTGCCCTAGCTGTTGTGTTCATGCAAACATTACATGTCACTAAAATTGACGACATCTCCATAATAAATTGTGAGGCCCTTTTAACCAGATGCAATCCTACACCGTCTTCCTCCTGTAACTTCCTGCTCCTTTACAGACCTCCACCTAGCAAGGCAACTTTCCCAGACGCACTTCTAGACGCTGTTTCAAACCTGATAACACCACACTCCAACCTATGCGTTCTGAGTGACCTCAACATTTTGTTTGACAAACCAAATATGCCCCTTTCAAAAACAATCATCGCTGGCCTAGACGCACTGAACCTGCTTCAGATCGTCCACAAACCCACACACATCACTGGACACATCTGAGATGTCATTTTTGCTAATACAGAACTAGTTACCTTTCAAATGATGACTCCAGTCACATGGTCAGACCACCATTTGCTTGTCTTCCAACATAAAACAACACTAAGCGACACACCTAAAACCACCTTACATGCATCCAACTATTGGCCATGGAACAAACTCAATTTGCCACACTTAGAAAGACAACTAACATCCAGTAGGGATCTAAAAACAATAGATTCTGTAAAAAAAAACTATGAGTGGCTACAGGAAACGTTAGATATCCTGATACCACTAAAAACCACAAAACAGAACAAAAGAAAACAAGCACCTTGGAGAAATACAGAGAAAAAAGAGATAAAACAACAAATTAGGAGGCTGCAACGTGCCTGGCTCAAAACCAATACACACTTCGCCTACAGAAAATTAACAGATTATACAAGTCAGCTATCAAAAAAGCAAAGAAAAAGTACTATTCAGACAGAATTAAAAAATTTTAATGTGCAATTACGAATTCTATAAAATTCTCAATGAATTTCGTACACCAAATTGCCTAGAAGCAGCTCATCCCATTACTCAAGTGTTCAGACAAACTGGCAAAAGATTACACGGACAATGCAGACACATTGGACTCATTCTTAAAACAGCGTCAAGGCATCAGCACTAACCCTTTTACAAAGCTACAATCCAAGAATACTCTAACTCAGCCTTTCTGTTCCTTCCAACACATTTCACATGATGAATGTATGGACCTGGTCATAGCAAACAGGCCTGCCAGTAGCCCTTCTGACCCGTGTCCACCGCAAACCTTCAAGACAATTCTTCTAACAACCTCTGCTGCCACTCCAGTAAGGAGAATCATCAACAACTCCTTAACTACTGGAATATTTCCAGAAGAACTCAAAAAGTCATACAAATGCCCATTACTGAAGAAAACAAACTGGGACCAGCTGAGCCCTGAATGCTACAGACCGATTTCAAATGGACCTTTCCCGGGCAAACTGATAGAAAGAGCAGCTTTCGACCAGATGTCCAATTCATTGAAGAGAATGTCATACTTTCAAACTTCAGAAGTCCAAACAGGATTCCGCCCAGGTAGAGGCATAGAATCTGCCTTCCTTGTCATCTGGGATGACCTGAAGAACACAGTTGACAGCAACAGGGTTGCTGCGCTACCTCTTAGACCTCTCGGCTGCCTTTGACACAATTGACCAGGACACTCTGATACAAAGACACCACGAAGCCGGCATCGAGGGGACTGCTCTAGGCTGGATCATGTCCTACCTTAGTAACAGAACTAATGTCATCCATATCCCACCTTTCTCGTCCAAATCATACTTCACAAAAGCAGGGGACCCTCAAGGCTCTATTATCTCACCATGCTTTTCAACGTCTACATGAAGTCATTACTGGCACTGATCAATCAATTTTGCCTCACATGGAATAACTATGCAGATGATTTGCAAATACTTCTTAACTGCAATGCCCCAAAGACGTTGGAACCTCACCAATTTTCAGTTGTCTCAGAGCTTTGGGTCAATGGATGACATGGAGCCATCTCAAATTGAATGCTTCCAAAACTAAAATATTGTGTGGCAATTGGAAACATTATGACCCACTCGCCATGTGGCCTTATGATCTGGGAATACCGCCTAAAGTATCAAAGGAAGTAAGAAATCTCGGAATGACAATAGACTCCATTTGGCCATTGGGACACTAAACGACCAAACGCTGAGACGCTGATACCTATTTGCAGTTGGAGGAACTGAATCCTTGCAGCCTGCCCTCTCCCCCTTGCTGGGGGACACCGCCGCTTCCGCGCTACAACTCGCAGCACCCGCTTCGCGGGTGCCGCTTCGCGGCTAGCGGTGAGGGGCAGACGCTGCCTTCGTGGTGTAAGGAAGACCGGATGAGCCTGGGAGGCGGAGCTCGAGCAGGGACTCTCTAGACCAGGAGTCCCTGCGCCTGACCAGGTGTTGCTGTTGGACGCGCCCCCTGGGAGACACGCCCCACGCTTGACCAAAAGGCGGGAGCACTCAGAGCTCAGCGGGACACTAAACGACCAAACGCTGAGACGCTGATACCTATTTGCAGTTGGAGGAACTGAATCCTTGCAGCCTGCCCTCTCCCCCTTGCTGGGGGACACCGCCGCTTCCGCGCTACAACTCGCAGCACCCGCTTCGCGGGTGCCGCTTCGCGGCTAGCGGTGAGGGGCAGACGCTGCCTTCGTGGTGTAAGGAAGACCGGAGGAGCCTGGGAGGCGGAGCGCGAGCAGGGACTCTCTAGACCAGGAGTCCCTGCGCCTGACCAGGTGTTGCTGTTGGACGCGCCCCCTGGGAGACACGCCCCACGCTCGCAACGCCGCCCATATAACGCTTAGTACAACGCTCAGCGGGACGCGAGCGTGACGCCGGGCTAAGCCCGGGCAAAGGGCGGGCCCTCTGCGGCCAGAAGAGGCTGGGCTGGGCCACCCCCCTAAGGCAGCACAAACATCAAACCAGCGAGTTCACCAGGTAATTGCTTGTGCAACAAACCTTTTGGTGCACTAAAACTATTCATATTGCATTGCCTAGTGCTCTAGTATGAGGAAACCGGCTAAAAAGTCAAATATGCCCATATTAAGATCAAGCACAAAACCTAAATCAGACCCCCCACAACCAGTACCTACACTAACTGCCATTGACATTATGCTGAAGCAAACAATAGGGGCTGTAACTAATGCTATAGCTAATACGGAGAGAAGGATGTCTTTACCTCCCATGACTATTGTTCAAGATACACAGGAAGCCGCTATCAACCTCTCTGTAGTCTCCATAGACCCCACAGAGGATCTCGACACTAGTTTGGCTGTCACCTCTTCCTCCTTTGTTGATCTTCCGTGTGCCCAGGCCCCCACCGAAAACAGGAGGGAGTCAATGGACACACACACAAAAAAGAAGATATCAAACTCCATGGAGAACAAATGGCTCAAAGAATGTTCGAAACGCGGGGGGGGGAAAAGGCCAAAGTAACACCAAAAATCACAACTTGGTGACACCTACAAATCCACCTACACCGGGAATACCCTGTTGGATTACTTATATGGTAGCTGATTTAAAAGCGGATCTAGAAGAGACCATCACAGCATCGATTAAACCCCTCATGGCCAAAATTGATAGGCTAACCTCCTTGATAAACAATAAGGGCGTTGGCCCAAAAAGCCAACTGGCACAAGATAACGCTTCTACAAAAGCAAGAGAGGACGAGGGCCTAACCAAAAAAACAACAAAAGATAAGGAAAGCCCAACAACTGAACCGGCATTAAATAACCCCCCGAAAGCCCCACAAACGAATATAAAAGATGCACAAAACGTCACAACATCACAAAGTACTGGCAATAACAGTGGGCAATTAAACGCCAAAACAAAACAATCATGCCAAGGAACTGCCCAAACACCACATGGAAACAAAGATCAAACCTCAAAAGACACATCTAAGGAAAATCCCACCCTACCAGCAAAGGCCGCAGAAAATAAAACTTCATCACGATTCAGGACTATTAATCTACCCCCTGAAGCTCTGCCCTTTGTAGTGGTGTTGACAGGAGTGCCACCCCTAAGAGAGGGCAAAAGGGAAACACAAGCGGAATTAAAAAATAAATGTGCACAGTGGCTACAAATACATAGACCGCTACCCCCTAATATTCATGGAGAAATTCTTTCAGTAAGAAGGGGGGAGTGGATTGGGAGAGGAACAAAAACAATAGCAGGGGACATAATAACAGTGAATTTCAGAGACATTGCAGCAGTAAACTTTATTTGCAATGTACCCCCCAGCACTGCTCACTCACAAATCCACCCTGTACACCTATCCTATTTTTACCCTTACGCTCCTCAAAGACCTGTGCAGAGAAATAAAATCCTGATGAACAGGTTCTATCAGATGGAACCTCAATATAGATCGGTTCAGTGGCAAATACCATACCATGCGACCCCAAATTATGATTCTCTTTTAATGCAGCATGCACACTGGAACAGGTTCAGTGCACTCGAAGAGGTTGACTGACAAGCACGGGGATACCCTCCCTATACACCTATAAGATCAAGGGAGGAAGGGTCGAAGTCAACAGAAATGGGTACTAAGAATAGCACAGGATTCACGGACATGAAAGGGGGTGGCAAAAAGAGTTTTAAAACTCAAAAGGGAAGTTGTAAATTGTCAAAACACCCAGATCATAGGATAACCAATGAACAAAGTACACCGACTAGCAACATCAGCCCACAACCCAGCACTAATACATCAACCATAGAAGTAGGCCAGGAGGTACCCCCATTGAGAGGCTCATCAGAACAACCTAGAGTGGATACCCAAGAAAATCTTCGAATTGTATCCTGGAATATCGCAGGCCTAGCAGCCAAATTTGAATCTCAAGAATGGCACGACTATGTAAACAAATTCCAAATTGTATGCTTGCAAGAAACTTGGGCGGTAGAGCCAAATGACTATAGTCTTGAGGGATACAAATGTTTTTCTGTCCCGGCCACAAAGGTATCATCTGGGAGAGCTAGTGGGGGACTCACAATTTACGTAAATTTAAATATCCAGGGAGTATGGTCAAAATTTAATTGGGACTCACATAATTTACAAGTTGTAAGGTTTCGTTCCAAAAGATTAAACCTCTTCCTACTCAATTGGTATAACGCTGCCAGTTCAATGGCAATGGGAGCCGCTGTTAATGAATTGGACTCCTGCCTAGAAAAATTGCTTTTTTTAAATAAGACACCAAATCCCCCAAGCTTAATACTTTTAGGGGATTTTAATTGTCACCTTTGTGACAAATTAAAACCATTCAATATAAACTGGTCTAGATGCACCATAATGAAAGGGCCACATTTTGCTCATGTAAGAGAGGGATGGGACCTCGAGAAGTTAACCAAAAGGCATAACCTGGTCCACACTTTGGACCTTTCCAAACTGGGTGACAACGGAGATCTCAACCCAACATTCAGAGGCAGAGGTTGCCAGTCCTATATTGACTACATTTTAGCCTCGCCCCTTTTAAAAAGAAACATCAGTAATATGGCCATAGAAGCAAGCATCTTTAGTGATCACAACCCTGTGACACTCACACTAAAAGGGTTTGATTTTAAATTAGTCTCAAACAGAACAGATGTGATAGAAAAGGCAGTGGACCAAGGAAGGAGAATTAAGTGGGCTAGGATTGACGGGGATAGATTTTACAAAAAATTGATCGCGGAGGGTCTAAACGCAATAAATACATGCCTTGATCATAGGGTGGAGGGAGCTCTAGTGGTTAACGCATTCGAAGAAATCGCATGCCAGGTAAACAATCTGCTGACGACCCCCAAATCAAGTAAAGTGCCCTCTACCCCTCGCTGGTTTGACTCCCTTTGTACTAAGGCGCACAAAAAATTGAAACTTAGCCTTCATGCCGTACCCAGGGATAAGCACATGATTGCACAGAATAGAGCTGAATATAAAAAAGCATTGAACAATCGTAAAAAGAGCTTACAAAATCAAGCCTGGGAGGATTTAAGGGACGCTGCAGAAAGGCGAGATCTATCAGGCTTCTGGAAGGTCATTCACACCCCTTGTTTCCAGGATCAAGGAGCACCAAAAATAATGAACACTATTTTACCCGACCAATTGCAGAATCACTTCAAGAGCCTTTATAATCACACAGGGCATTTAACTCAGGGGAAAGAGTCAAGACCAACACAGCCTTCAAAACTAGACTTTTCCCTGAAAGAAGTGGAACTGGGAATAATAGGGCTCAGTAAAAACAAAGCACCAGGCCCGGACGGAATACCACCTTATCTCTACCTGAGTAATATTGAACTGTGGGCCCCGCTACTAACGAGGGTTTTGAACGAGGCAGTGGTGTCAGGATTGCCACGTTCCTGGTCAACAGCAACCATAGTTCCGATTTACAAGAAGGGGAACCGTGACGACCCTCAGTGCTATCGCCCCATTTCTCTCATAGATGTGACAGCGAAAGTACTGGGGCGAGTTATCTTACATCGTCTGCAGGATTGGGCCGAGGAACATCAGGTTTTTTCAGACGTCCAATACGGTTTCAGGGAAGGTAGATCCACTACCGATCAATGTTTGAACCTGTACCTTCTGGCAGCAAAATATACCATCGCTGGCAATGGGAATGTATTTATGGGATTTATGGACCTATCGGCGGCTTTTGACTGCGTAAACAGAGGAAAACTTTGGTCATTATTGATAAATTTAGGAGTGGATCAACCCCTTGTGGACACCCTACAAACCCTACACTGGAATACATCTGCAAGTGTGAGGTATAATCAAGAGGGAAGTAAGACCGACCCCTTTTGCTGCACCAGTGGAGTGAGGCAGGGCTGTATCTTAGCGCCCTTCCTTTTCTCCATATATATTAATTTCCTGGAAAAAGAACTTTTAAAGCTAAGGGTGGACTCGCCACAAATTGGCCAACGCGCAGTGCCGGTATTACTTTATGCCGATGACGCGGTACTATTGGCCAGAACTCCCATAGGTCTACAAAAGTTGATTGATGGGTTTGTCGATTTCATGGCCAAACTTGATTTATCGACAAACCTTGAGAAATCTTATATCATGACAACAGGAGCAAAGAAAAAGGGGAACTTCACTTATACCATCGGATCACACAAGATTGGCCAGGTCAAGACCTTTTCATATTTAGGTGTACTCTTTGACAACCACTTGAACTTTAAACCCCTGGTGGAGAAACATGCAACTAAACTGGCGGCGTCATCAGGAGCCATTATGGGGTATGGTCAAAGACTGGGAAGGTGGTCTCCTGAACAAATATTAAATTTGTACAGATCGATTTGCTGTGCGAAAGTCACCTACGGTGCGGAAGTATGGGGTTATATAGACAACAAACTACAACAAATACAGGTGGAAGAAAACAAATTCCTGAGAAGAATCCTGAAACTACCGCAGAGCGTCCCGGCATACATTATCCATGAGGAAACGGGAGAGCCCTTTATTGAAGGGATTAAAGTTAAACCCCTTCTGGCCTGGGTTAAAATATGGATTAACCCAGAGGCGGATTTAACGAGACAAATTATAACAGACTGCCTCAAACGGGATAAAGGACACCATATTCCTTGGTTGAAGTATATCAAGGACTCGTTAGAAGAGATTGACTGTATAAACTTCTTCACATCCCCAGAATCCATAACTGTTGAGAGTAAAACAATGGTAAAAAAACTTTTCTTAGAATGGTTACGGACGACTAGGGCAGAGAGTGAAAGACACAAGCCCACTGTTTTATCCTATTGTCAACTTAAAGCAAAGCAAGGAATGGAACCATATTTGAGGGTCATGCATAATGCGCAGGACCGCTATTACATCACCCGCTTCAGACTCAATATGCTTCATCACTTACTTGCGGTTCCTTCAGGGTTCACCCTTACAGTGGAGGCGAAGGGTACCTGCGGCTGCGACTCTAGGTCTCCACAGGATACCCTTCACTTTGTTTTGTTATGTCCATTTTATTCTGCCCCAAGACGTAAGTTTTTAGTGGGGATTCTGAAAGAATCAAAACTCAGACATGCAAAATTGGCCCTAAAGTTTTTACAGGACGCTGAAGACGCCCACACCCTATTTTGCACTGTTAACTTTATCCGGGTAGCAATGCGGTTAAGGGACACCAGAGAAAATGGACCTTAATATCACTTAACCCCCAAAAATTTACTCCTTTTCCACTAGCCTAATGAAATATGCTTTTAGCTAAATTTTATTGATATCTTTTTTTAAACTAAAATTTATATGTTTTATTGTGTGTATATTGTATATGTGCTTTTATGGTGTCTTTTTAAGTACCGAATAAAGACTATAAATTGACTCCATTTGGCATTTCCACACAAGGTCCAGGCTACCATCTACCTTGTTTTGTCCTAACTTAATTACGTCAATAGTCCTACCATAGATCACCTTTAACAAATATGAATAGACTATAATGGTTTTAGAACTCGGCTGCCAGACTACTCTTACATATAAAACCAGGAGACCACATCTACCCTGCCTTGAAAGCCCTGCATTGGTTTCTGGTGCCAGAAGATCCATGTTCAAGCTGCTTTGTCACCCACATAGTGATACATGGAAGAAGACTGCTCTTAATCAAAAATAAAATCACCAAACACATTTAACAAAGGGACCTCCGCTTAAGAGTGGCACCTCGCCTCAAAATCCCAAGATACAAAAAAAACAAGCATTTACAATGCAATAGGTCTCGCAACTGCGAGTTTTAGAGCTATTGGTATTGTAAATGGCAATGCATTTTGAAAAATTAACAGGTATTGTAATTTTATAACAGTAATTTTACACCAGTACCATAACTACCACTATTATTATTACTATCACCACAGAGTATTAATAGTAATAATTGTAGTGGTAGTTATGGTACTTGTGGTGGTTGTAGCGGTGGTGGTAGTGGTGGTGGTATTGGTGGTGGTGGTGGTGGTGGTGGCGGTACTGGTGGTGTTAGTGGTGGTACTGGTGGTCTACGTGGATTTTATTTTATTACTTATGCTACTGCTTGAATTTTTTTTAACAAAAACTAACAAACATTATCATTTGCCCCCAAACTGTAGATTGTGGTGGGTGGGGAGGGTTGTTTGGTGGGGTATTGGGATGGCTTTGGCAGGTTTGGGTAGCTGAAGTGGGTGGCGGGTGGGAGGAGTTGGGTATGGGAAGGGGGGATTGGTTGTACTTTGCTATCACCTATATGGTGAGGCTTCATGAGTACTGTCATGGACTACGGGTTTACCAGTTTTGGCAACGGAATTTGAAGGTGTGCTACTTAACTATCCGTTACAAGTTACTATTCTTTGATCTTTGTGGGTACGGTAGGTAAAATCACTTGGCTTACATGGAATGTAAGGGGTTTGAATAAACCGAAGAAAACCAGGCAGGTCCTGGCATATATGAATCGCCATAACGTACAGATAGCCTTCCTGCAGGAAATGCATCTCACGGCGCACACTGCGACATCAGTGGCTAGGCATTGGGCAGGGATACGTCTTGCCTCTACATACTCTTCATATGCTAGGTGGGTCATGATACTAATAAAGAAGGATGTCCCTTTTGTGAGTACATATTAGGAGGTTGATGAGGAAGGCAGGTACATTATACTGCAAGGGAAATTATGTGGAACTCTGATCACGATGGTAAATGTGTACGGGCCAAATGTAGATAACCCTGAATTTTACACAGTGCTATGGAGCAAGGCCTTTGCGCTACCAATGTCTGCTGTTATATGCAGGGGTGATCTAAATGTGGTCTTGGATCAAGAGATTGATAGGAAGTCGTGCAACACACCTCATATCAAAAAGGCGGTGCAAGCGGTGCGAGATGGCATGACTGACTTGCGTCATCCCAGTGTGAAAGAGGGGACGTGTTATACGTATGCACACGACACATGGTTCCGCCTGGAACATTGGCTGGCGACACGAGATGTGAATGCCTGGGTGGTGAACGCTGTGCATTTGCCCCACACATTGTCGGACCACGCGCCTGTAATGATTGACATGGTTCTTCCGGCTCACGCCCCGGCCCCATTTACATGGAAATTGCGACCTACGGCTCTACTTGATTTAGTGTTTCGTGAAGGTATACGAGAAGCTATAGAGAATTATTTTGCACTGAATGTTGGATCGGTGGCTGATGTATGTACCGTCTGGGAGGCGTTCAAGGTGACTGTAAAAGGCGCGTGCATAGGCTTGCAGGCAGGAGTGCTTAAGTCATTACAAGACTCTATGAGCAGGTTGGAGCGGGAACTGATGGTCTTGGAGCGGCAGTATGAGCAGGCTTCGGCAGCATCCATTCTCGCTGATATACGACTAAAGGTGGACGAATATAATGAGTTCGCGGAGCAGGAGGGGAAGTACTTGTCAAAACGCCGCAGAACCCGATACTATGGTGAGGGTGGCCACCCTGGGCCAGGTCTAGCTGAAAGGATCACAGAACCATGGGCTAAGTATTGCGGAGTGCAGGAACTTACAGAGGAAGATACGACCATCACAGATACTACCGATATATTAGAAAAATTTGTCCAATTCTATAAAGCAATGTACGGACATAAAAATACTGCCATTGAGGAAGAGATAGCGCACTATCTAGACAATGTGGCATTGGTATGGCTGTCAAAGGGACAGCAGGATTTTCTGATGCACCATTTGACAGAAACTGAGATCAGAGATGCCATTACTGCACTGCCAAATGGGAAGGCTGCGGGCACTGATGGTCTCCCTTCCGAGTTTTATAAAGAATATGCAGACCAGCTGCTGCCACATCTCACGGCTATGTACTCAGAGGCGTTTGAGCAGCGGCGGCTACCTGCCACACTCAGAGAGGCTTTAATAGTTGCACTGCCCAAACCAGGTAAGCCGCTGGACAAATGCGAGTCCTACCGACTGCTGTCACTTATGAACACAGATGTAAAGATACTTGCCAAGGTCCTGTCGACACGATTGCGTCTGTTGTTAAACGTTATGGTCCTACCGGACCAGTCAGGGTTCATTCCCACGCGCTCCAAGGCTCATAATCTGAGAGCGCTGTTTTCTGTGCTCCATTTACTCAAACCGGACATACCGGCTGCCGCGGTCCTGTTGGACGCCGCCAAGGCATTTGATTCAATTGCTTGGAAATAAATGTTTGCAGTGCTCCCCGGGATGGGGGTGCCTTTGTTTTTCACGGACTGAATACGGCTGCTGTATACTGATCTGGTGGCTCGGGTGTGCGTGAATGGGCATGTCTCGGCGGTTTTTCCTATCGAGCGGGGCACCAGGCAAGGGTGTCCGCTATTGCCCCTGTTATTTGATCTTGTGCTGGAGCCGTTGGCGTGTGTGTTGAGGCAGAGGCATGCTGACTCGGCCCTTAGATTCTACCAAAGACCGTTGGCTATCTCGATGTATGCTGATGATAGGGTCTTGTATGTCAGAGAGCCGGAGCAATATTTGGAGGGCGTGATTCGGGAATATGTGCGCTTCGAATGGTTCTCAGGTTTAGCCATTAACTGGACTAAATCTATCATACTGCCACTCACCAGTAGTACTGTGAGGTTTGAGCTGAACTTTCCGTTGGAGTGGACAACAGATCCTGTCCGCTATCTCGGCATTTGGGTACATCAAGACCCTCAAGAAGTTATCAGAGCTAACTAAGGTGTGGCAGTGTCCAAACTGGAAGACCAGGTGTCCAGGTGGACACGTTTGCCTTTGTCAATGGAGGATAGAGTTGCACTGATTAAGATGGTGGTGCTACCTAAGTTTTTATATTTATTTGTCAATGTTCCAATTGTCTTGAAGGGTCAACTAATTGACACGCTACGTTCATTGCTAATCACACTGACATGAGGTGGTAAGAAACCTCGCATAAGCTGGGACACGCTGACAAAGCCTTATGCACTTGGCGGGTTCTCAATTCCGGATATGCACTTATATTATCTATGTGCTCAGCGCATTTTGCCACATACTGGCAGTCGGCGCCGCCCTTCACACCACATGTGGCGGTTGAGGCTGGAGCGGTTCATCCGGTGCCCCTTAAAGCTATGATTGTAAATACACCTTCAGTGCATAAAAAAAAGGAAGTAGATACGGTACAGTGCACAGCGAGTGCCTGGTCTGAGATGAGGAAGAGAGCGAAGCGGCTACCGTTGTATGCCCCTGCCATGCCTCTACTGAATCATGCTGATATCTCAGTAACGAGTGAGGTCGGGGCTCTCCTGATATTGCACAATGCCGGGCTGCATGTTACGGGAGATGCCTTTGTAAATGGGACATTTGTCACGTTACAGGCTTTCTTACAGAAAGGGGGTAACATGGCTATGGCTACATTCATATATACCAGGCTACGGGCTGCGATGCGCAGCCTATATTCAACGTTTCCTGCGGAGCCGAATGCATTGGAGGCTTTGCAATTGCTTTATACGGCTAATAACAGAACGAAGCTAGTCTCCCGATTGTATCAGACTTCACAAATGGATGAGGGGATGGCAGTCTGACACAGCCATTGACAGACGACGAGTGGGAAGAATGCTGTGCGATGAGTGGAGGATTTGCTGAGAATGGCAACTTTAAACTTTTACACTATAAATATCTCCATCAACTGTACTACACCCCGGCACAGTTACATAAATACGGATTGAGAGACTCTGACTGTTGTGTGCGTTGTGGTTTGGATGGCGCCGACTTCGCGCATTTGGCATGGAATTGCCCTGGTATATTCGCATTTTGGACAACTGTGACTGAGGTCCTGTCTGCTATGACGAGTGTTTCGATTGGATGTGACCCTAAGATATGTTTGTTGGGAAGTGTCCAAGATACCGGTGGGGGTGCGCAAGCTGGTGGTGCTCTCCTTACAGCTGGCCAAACGTAGGATAGCACTGTGCTGGGGAGGGAGGCGGGTACCTACGTCAAAACAATGGTTGCAAGACCTGGCATATTGCTGTGATCAACTCACCTGTTATGCTGAGGGGCTACCGTCAGCGTCAAGGCCACAAGACATCTGGGGACCGACATATATGTTGGAGCACACGGATGCTGTCTGAACGTGTAATGCTGGTTGTAGATACATCTGTGACTTTCATTGCTCTCATTTGAAGTGATTTGACTAGTGGATATTGACACTATAAATTGAAATACTGATCTAAGACTGTGTTGACACAATCTCAACCGTTGCTCGGCGATGCGGACTATGAACCTACCCGATTTATGTACCTGTATTTCAATTATTGTTTATTGTAACATCTGTACTGTATTTATGCATACCTTCAACCTGTTCTAAGGTTGCCTGTTCTCTTTTGTCAAAATGATAAATAATTTTTTTTTTTTTTTTAAATCATCATTTGCAACGCCAGTAGTTCAAACTTTTAGTAATGCCAGCCCTACTGCATTGCAAAAGCTTGTTTTATGTTGCAGGCATGAGGTGCATCATCTACTTCCCAAAATACAATCTTAGATTTGTAGAAACTCGTAACAGTCCTATGGTAGGAGGCAGTTGTTCAGCCAGTGTAAGGCTAATAGCTCACACAACTTAGCATTTTAATACCTGAAGTTTTAAATTACAATACATGTAGTAGACCTCAGGCAGGAGACTTGAGTTACCAGTAACTGTGGAAAGAGCAATAACTTTAGAAACTGGTGCTTTATTTCACCTTTTCCGTGGTGTGAAGGTTACGTAATTGTTTTGTTGCGTTGGAATGGGCACAATGGGGCTTATTTACAAGCCCCTTGCACCGCCGGTGCTTCACTTTTTGTGTGGAAAAAAGTGATGCAGTGACGGCGCAAGGGACTTGTAAATAAGCCCCAATGTCCTGTGTCTCCGACTCTAAAGCAGCTCTGCTGACCAGGTTCTCTCCCTCTAGAGCAGCTCTGCTGACCTGGTTCTCTGGCTCTAAAGCAGCTCTGTTGACCTGGTACTCTCCCTCTAGAGCAGCTCTGCTGACCTGGTTCTCTGGCTCTACAGCAGCTCTGCTGACCTGGTTCTCGCCCACTAAAGCAGCTCTGCTGACCTGGTTTCTCTGGCTCTACAGCAGCTCTGCTGACCAGGTTCTCTGGCTCTAAAGCAGCTCTGCTGACCTGCTTCTCTGGCTCTAAAGCTGCTCTGCTGACCTGGTTCTCTCCCTCTAAAGCAGCTCTGCTGACCTGGTTTCTGTGACTTTACAGCAGCTCTGCTGACCTGGTTATCTGCCTCTAGAGTAGCTCTGCTGACCTGGTTCGTAGGCTCTAAAGCAGCTCTGCAGACCTGGTTCTCTCCCTCTAAAGCAGCTCTGCTGACCTGGTTCTCTCCCTCTAAAGCAGCTCTTTTGACCTGGTTTCTCTAGCTCTACAGCAGCTCAGCTGACCTGGTTCTCTGGCTCTAGAGCAGCTCTGCTGACCTGGTTCTTAGGCTCTATAGTGGCTCTGCTAATCTGGTTCTTTGGTTCTAGAGCAGCTCTACTGACCTGGTTCTCTAGCTCTAAAGCAGCTTTGCTGACCTGGTTTCTCTGGCTCTAAAGCAGCTCTGCTGACCTGGTTTCTCTGGCTCTAAAGCAGCTCTGCTGACCTGGTTCTCTGACTCTAGAGCAGATCTGCTGACCTGGTTCTTCGGCTCTAGAGCAGCTCTGCTAATCTGGTTCTTTGGTTCTAGAGCAGCTCTACTGACCTGGTTCTCTAGCTCTAAAGCAGCTCTGCTGACCTGGTTTCTCTGGCTCTAAAGCAGCTCTGCTGACCTGGTGGTTTCTCTGGCTCTAAAGCAGCTCTGCTGACCTGGTTCTCTGACTCTAGAGCAGATCTGCTGACCTGGTTCTTAGGCTCTAGAGCGGCTCTGCTAATCTAGTTCTTTGGTTCTAGAGCAGCTCTACTGACCTGGTTCTCTAGCTCTAAAGCAGCTCTGCTGACCTGGTTCTATGGCTCTAAAGCAGCTCTGCTGACCTGGTTCTATGGCTCTAAAGCAGCTCTGCTGACCTGGTACTCCGGCTCCACAGCAGCTCTGCTGACCTGGTTCTCTGGTTCTAAAGCAGCTCTGTTGACCTGGTTCTCTGCCTCTAGAGCAGCTCTGCTGACCTGGTTTTTAGACTCTAGAGAAGCTCTGTTGACCTGGTTCTCTGGCTCTAAAGCAGCTCTGCTGACATGGTTTCGCTGGCTTTACAGCAGCTATGCTGACCTGGCTCTCTGACTCTAGAGCAGCTCTGCTGACCTGGTTCCTAGGCTCTAGAGCAGCTCTGCTGACCTGGTTCTCTGGCTCCACAACGGCTCTGCTGACCTGGTTCTCTGGCTCTAATGCAGCTCTGTGGACCTGGTTCTCTGGCTCTAAAGTAGCTCTGCTGACCTGGTTCTCTCCCTCTAAAGCAGCTCTGCTGTCCTGGTTTCTCAGGCTCTACAGCAGCTCTGCTGACCTGTTTCCCTGCCTCTAAAGCAGCTCTGCTGACCTGGTTCTTAGGCTGTAGAGCAGCTCTGCTGACCTTGTTCTCTGGCTCTAAAGCAGCTCTGCTCGCCTGGTTCTCTGGCTCTAAAGCAGCTCTGCTAACCTGGTTCTCTCCCTCTAAAGCAGCTCTGCTGACCTGGTTCTCTGGCTCTACAGCAGCTCTGCTGACCTGGTTCTCTGGCTCTAAAGCAGCTCTGCTGACCTGGATTCTCTGACTCTACAGCTGCTCTGCTGACCTGGTTCTCTGCCGCTAGAAAAGTTCTGCTGACCTTATTCGTAGGCTGTAGAGCAGTTCTGCAGACCTGGTTCTCTGGCTCTAAAGCATCTCTGCTGACCTGGTTCACTGACTCCAAAGCAGCTCTGATGACCTGGTTCTTAGGCTCTGGAGCAGCTCTGCTGACCTGGTTATCTGGCTCTAAAGCAGCTCTCCTGACCTGGTTCTATGGCTCTAAAGCAGCTCTGCTGACCTGGTTCTGTGGCTCTAACGCAGCTCTGCTGACCTGGTTCTGTGGCTCTAAAGCAGCTCTGCTGACCTGGTTCTCTCCCTCTAAAGCATTTCTGCTGCCCTGGTTCTCTCCCTCTAAAGCAGCTCTGCTGACCTGGTCTCTCTGGCTCTACAGCAGCTATGCTGACCTGGTTCTCTGCCTCTAGAGCAGCTCTGCTGGCCTAGTTCTTAGGCTCTAGAGCGGCTCTGATGACCTGGGTCTTAGGTTCTAGAGCAGCTCTGCTGACCCGGTTCTCTGGCTCTAAAGCAGCTCTGCTGCCCTGGTTCTCTGGCTATAAAGCAGCTCTGCTGACCTGGTTCTCTGGCTCTAAAGCAGCTCTGCTGACCTGGTTCTCTGGCTCTAAAGCAGCTCTGCTGACCTGGTTCTCTCCCTCTAAAGCAGCTCTGCTGACCTGGTTCTCTCCCTCTAAAGCAGCTCTGCTGACCTGGTTCTCTCCATCTAAAGCAGCTCGGCTGACCTGGTTCTCTGGCACTAAAGCAGCTCTGCTGACCTGGTTCTATGGCTCTAGAGCAGCGCTGCTGACCTGGGATATCTGGCTCCACAGCAGCTCTGTTGACCTGGTTCTCTTGCTCTAGAGCAGCTCTGCTATCCTAGTTCTCTCCCTCTAAAGCAGCTCTGCTGACCTGGTTCTCTGGCTCTAAAGTAGCTCTGCTAACCTGGTTTCTCTTGGTCTACAGCATGTCTGCTGACCTGGTTCTCTGGCTCTAGAGCAGCTCTGCTGACCTGGTTCTCAGGCTCTAGAGTAACTCTGCTGACCTGGTTCTCAAGCTCTAGAGTAGCTCTGCTGACCTGGTTCTCTGGCTCTAAAGCAGGCAGCTCTGCTGACCTGGTTCTCTGGCTCTAGAGCAGCTCTGCTGACCTGGTTCTCTGGCTCTAGAGCAGCTCTGCTGACCTCGTTCTCTCCCTCTAAAGCAGCTCTGCTGACCTGATTCTTTGGCTCTAAAGCAGCTCTGCTGTCCTGGTTCTCTCACTCTAAAGCAGCTCTGCTGACCTGATTTCTCTGGCTCTACAGCAGCTCTGCTGACCTGGTTCTCTGCCTCTTGATGCAGAGCGAGTGTGTGTATTCATCAGGGGGTCTCATCTCCTTCAATTGTTAAATACAGCACTGAGCTGCTGCCAGACAGAGGGTCACGATAATGTACACAAAGGCCGAGTACCCTCCAGGCGCCTCTGTTTCCGCAGCCCTGCTTCCGTGTGCACAGCACCAGGGCACAAGCGCTGAGTCACAACAGACGCACATGCGGGGTGCACAAAAGATACATGTGTTCATTCCGTGGTGTGTCTGCATCACCTCTAAGCAGCGAGTGTCCCACTGGGACTCATTGTATCCTTTCCATGCAAGATCTAAGATGACGCTGCACTCCCTGTGTGACGAGAGCCCACGTTTCTTCCAAGGCCTGGCAACTATCCCGAAGACCACTGTGTTCATGTCCGCAAACCAGAACATATGTTACAAATATACATTGTATCCTTAACTAGGACCATTCAAACATACCTCTGTAGTCCAACCCCGCCTCACACGAAATATACTTGTCAGCTCATCATAATGCGCAAATGAATGCATGAATAGATTGCTTTAAAAAGCGAAACACCAGAGAGATAAGGTGCGTTGATGTGCAACAGAATTCCACATTTTGCGAGGGTGGGGGGCTGCAGCAGGAGGCTGTCTGAGCAGCCATTACAAGCGCATGGACGGTGCTGCAAATGAGAAAAAAAGTTCTTCGAGTCCTTTAAAGGAAAGAGTGTAAATCTGCCCTAAATGATCCAATCCCGGTGGGTGTGGCTAAAAGGGGACAGGGTGGCAACCAGGAGGGACCAAAATGCCTCTTGTGCAATCATTGCACTGCCTTTGGCATAATTTGTGACGCCAAACGACGCGCACAAATGAAATCTGCAGGCCTAGCTGAGACAGGGCTCTATTGATTTCAAGAAGCCTCTGCATGGCAGAGCAGTGCATGCGCTGTTTTCGCCAGGCTGAGACCTAAAAAAACAATGGGTGGCATGTCATTCTCTGTTCAAGCAGCCAAACTATGGAACTTTTTACCCCCAACACAATATCCACGGATAACCACTGTATCTGCAGAAAACTTCTCAAGAATTGGCTCTTCCCCACATGACCACCATACACAAACAGATAGAAATAGACAGCATGTCTCGTTGTACATAATCATTTATTTGTACTATAGATATATAACTATATGTGAATTGCTTTATATAAACGTGTATAATACTTATGTTTAATAAAATCATATATAGATATTCATTAGTTCTGCTTAACAATGTACATATTACTGATAGTTACATTATTCTGTTTTAACACATATATAAGTAACAGCATTCTGTTTTAACACGTATATAAGTAACAGCATAAGTAAGTACATCTTTTTATCTACAATTGCTTCACTATTGCTCTAAAAATTATATATGTATAACAATAAATAAAACAAATCTAAAGTACAACACTTGAAAGCCAAAGTTTATTCAATACATCTTTAATCTACATATACTACCTTCCTTTATGCATCCATATACCTTCCATACACTTATGGATCTATATCGTTATTACTTTTGGATCTATATATTTATTACTTTTACGTATTTATTACTTTTCTTCTAATTCAGCATATCCAATGCACTACCCTATTTTTTACCCTATACCACTCAATATATCCTCTAGCTCAGCTCTGACGCATCTAAAACCTCTTTCTACTACTCTTTCCAACGCACTAGCTTATTTCTCACCCTATATCTCTATCAATATGTTCATTACCTCAACTCTCTTTAATCCTGGACCTCATACCACGACTATGATCTCCAAAATAACCCTTTCGAGACTCTTCCCTGCTCAACCCCTCCTTGCACCATCTCATACCTCTTTTTACTATTCCAATCCCCAAACAAGCCTTTCTGAACACTCCCTCTGCCTCATCCCCCTACACCTCCCTTTTACTCGTCACAAGCCTCCTCCTGCTGCTATGAGCTCCAAACCATCACAAAAATCATTTCTAAATCCTTTATTTCTATCCCTCTACTATCCTTTTCAATACAAATAACAGACTAGCATGTCCACCACTCAAATTCATTTAATATTTCACTATACTAATTAACCACTAATCCTTTATGGGTTTCGGAGTAGCGTTCTACTCACCGAAAAAGGCCTTCAACACCTCATCATGGGTAGCAAGCGCTATATAAATGAAAACCTTTTTACCTCTTTTACCCCTCGGCTATCCTTCTCCAAATCCAAATAACTGACTAACAGTTATTTCATATTTCACAATACTAATTCGCTACCAACATGGTCTGGGTACCAGAGTAGCATGCTACTTGCCGAAAAACAATTCAACCCCCCATCAGCGGTAGCAAGCGTTCTATAAATGCAAAACTTTTTTCCTGCTCTACCCCTCCACTAGCCTTCTCAATCCAAATAACTGACTAATATATCCAACACTCAAATTACTTTCATATTTTCATTATACTAATCCTTTATGGGTTCTGGAGTAGCATGTTACTTGCCGATAAAGCACTTTGATGCCTCATCAGGGGTAGGAAGCACAATATAAATACAATTACAATACAATAACCTTTAATATGGGTGTAGGAATACTTTGAGGGAAACCCATCAGGAAGTTTCTCCCCTTTCAACATTGCCTTTACTGCTACGAAAATATCTGCATCAATTTTGGTTGGAGATGAAGTTACAACAACCACCATAGAGGTTTGCACTGTTCCCTTTGGTGTGAACGGCCTCGTGTTTATTGGCCAGTGTGCTGTACATAGACCAAAGAAAGTGTGTTCTGTAGAACAGCTACTGTTCCCCAAAGTTTGTCATCGAGTTCTCTTTGAATCTCTGAATCCATTCAAGCACCAGTGGGGTTGTTTCACATTATATCCTTGGACACAAAATGCTGAATCACAGTAAGTGTAGGAAACAAAGGATCGGCCTTCTGCAGGGCAATTAACGGGCCATGTATTCCCGCGCTTAGTGCCTTGAAATTACCACAAGCAGCAGAGTATTTTTATTTAGTACCATCCGCAGACTTAAGATCCATCCATACAAAACACCCTCTTATAGTCATGTACGAGCAGAACATTCAATTTATAGTATGTTTTGTGGGTATTGTAAACAGAATCTTGCATAGGAAGGATCAGATTCAAATTTTACATCAGCAGTAATTAAAGAAGTAGTCTCCTGCACCCAACACAAGTGTAGAGCATGAGCATTAAGAATACTTGCTATTGTTGCTATTTCTAGTGTATGTATGAGAGACTTTAAAAATGTATCCCTCCCCCGCAAAGGGTACTCTTTTAATATGGCTATCTGTACTCAAGTTAGAAATTTCTGTGTGGGAGTGAAACACTCCTCAGCAGAGTAGTACAGATGTGATCTGTAAGCTATGGGGGTTATCTGTCCTTAGATGCATACTACGTTTGTGTAGCCTGAAGTGCTGTGAACAATCCTAATTACCAGGCTTGTTTTATTATCTCGACTTTGTAAATGTTTAGTCTCTAACATGTCTGCTTGCAGTCCAAGTAAGATATATGTGTTTTTGTCCTATACTTTTCAGAAAACATAGGAGTAATTATTTCATACAAAGGCTTCACTCGATTAGCAGCGTAATGTGACGAGTAAACTCTACCAAAGTTTAAAAAATCCCATCACGACTTGTACCATCCACAATGTATTTTTGAAGTTGTAAAGTTGCAGATTTCTGTAGAAAGTTAAATACCAACCCTTTACCCTCAATGGATAACTCCTATCCAAGGAAGACCAGTTTCAAATATGCCATTTTATATTTCTTATACATGATTCTATACTCATGTCGGATCATAAGAGTCACTATCCTGTCATCCCATGTCAAATATTCAGTCATGTACGTTGTCGTACTTAGAATGTAGGGTCATAATGTTCCGAGGACCTGAGGGTAGAACATTGGGAGGATTCTTGGGAGGACGGTTGGTGGAAGACCACCAGCAGTGTTGATGGTGGTAAGTTTGTCTGCTCCTGTAAATATATACAATAATCTTAGTGTATTGTCCGGCAAAGTGGTACATGCGTCATCTTTAGCAGCCATATTCTATATGGGTTTGAGATTTCCACAAGCACAACCAGCTTAAGAGACCTACACACACGCAACATGAGCAGAGGCCATCTTAAGCGATAGGTATAGTTATTTGGAAGACAGAGGCCGTTTTGATTGGATTTTTTTTATCTTTGCAAGCCAACTAGTTTAAACAAAATATATCCACACGAATGCTGTCTTATATAATCAAGAAAAATTGATTGCAGGCATTTCTTTGGTAATTTTACTTACCATTTTGAGGAAACATACATTTCAAGTTCGTGGGGCAGCAGAGACAGTATTCACACCAGTTTTTACAAATGTGTATTCATAGGTGATGTGACAGTTTGGCATGTGATTGGGTATTATTTCTACGTTGGTTTTTTTTTCTCTGAGCAAAGAAATTGGTACACATTGTGGGGCACTGGTGTACTGATGTGCAGATATTAACTTGCCACTTGTATATGATATTCATGTTTTATCTCTCAACTATTGCCTTTCAATCCAAAATGGGTAATACTACTCCACCACTAATTGTTTATTAACTCTGGTTTACAGTATTCTTAGCTTATGTGGATGTTTGGGAAGCGGACAACTGGTCACCCCCCAAAAAACTTGCCATTTTAAAACATACCTTAGGCAGGTGGGTCTCAAAGAATTCCAATCCTTAACACCTTTAGGAAATCTGGGAAACAGTAACATGTTTTATTATGCTGTCAAGCAATTCAGTAATAGATATGGCAGACAAATTAATACTTTCATGGAAAGGTTCTAATTTCATTCAAGAGCAGAGAGAGAAGAGGAGTATTGAGGTGTATGTATCCGCACAAACACCATCTTGTGAATTTGAAACCATAACTTATGACCATGTTTTGAAGGATCAGGTCATGAAGAAAACTAAGAGTAAAAAATTTCAAGAGATACTTTGGGTTGGAACTGATAGGACTCTCAATGCCATTGTAACTATCGCCATTAGCCGTGAATCAGGGAGAATTATGTGCAAGAAATCAGTATTTCGTGGGAATGGTGGTGGGGATTGGACAGATTCAGAGTCTAGTGCTGGAATTAGTGCCATTAAAAATGACAAAGAAAAACATTTGTCTAACAGGAAAATGTTTCCAAATAGTTGTTAAAGTTGTAGCAGATTTCACCTTAGTAATTTTAAAGGGTGTTCTGCAATTGAAAACTCCTGTAAGCGCTGCAGAAAGAAAGGACATTTTGGAAGAGCCTTCAAAAGCAAATCTGAAACAATGTAAATTGTGTGGTGGAAGAAGAAGATGATGAAGGCCTTAATCCAAATGCAATACTTTGTTTAAGGGTTGGGGGTGTAAAACGTTTTCTAAACTGTATGGTTGACATTAATGTAAAGTGTAGAAGTGATGGTGTATTTCTTTGCTGAGTACAGCATTATCAGTAAGTCCTTTTGGGAAATGAATTAGAAGGAAGAAGGTGCTGTGGGATTACATGAACACGACATCTTCATTTTTACCTTTTAATTTGACTGTTAAACAACTACTTATGTCAACGAAAGATGCCACGTTTTCACTGCTGCATATTGAAAAACTGGAACCGTTACCATTTTCAGTGGCCGAGCCGAATTTGGCAGTTTGGCTTATCCATGGGTTAATAACTCTACCTTTTCCTCTGTTTAAGTTTTAGTTGCGCATGAAACACTATGCCATAGGCAGATTTGAACATTTAGGTAGCGCTTTTCTACATGAAGTGTGGAATCTCCCATTTACATATAGGTGCTTGAGGGAAGAGAAAGAAGTTTATGTAAAAGGTGAAGACTGCACTTCCACACCAGATCACTCTTTAGTCTGTAGAAATCTGCAATTGCATGGTTCTTTTAATATTACAGCACCTAATCTTGCATGTGTTTTGAAAGGTACTCCTACCCCGGCTATTACACCAACTTTCACGTTGCTTGCAAACAGTAGTTATTTATTCTTAAATAATGAAGATTGCTGTGGTATGCTCGCTGGTATTTTGTATATCGTTACAGTTTCCCAAAGTGTAGTTTGCTGTAAGAATGTCCTGTTTCCTCCTCCACATTGGGAGGCTCGATGTTTCCATCTGGCCTTCTATTCCGACCTTGAAAGCAGAGTTCAACAAGATGAGTCGAACAAGAGCATTTTTGTCCTAGAAGGAGGTCACCCTTACATCTGCGTGTGAAACATTCGTCCTTCACATTGCAAACACTCGTACTGAGGTACATGCCTTATTAAATATAGATCTGCCCCTGCATTTTGGTGCTTTGATTCACACAATATTTAATGCCTTGTCAACCACGGGCCTGGCACTCTTTTTTGAAGTAATAAGTTATGGTCTTGTGACCTCATTCCAAGCAATATTTGGTGTGATCCCAGCATTTTCTCATTCAATTTCTTCGATTGTCTTCTGCGTTTTTCCGTTCATTCTCGCTTTGGCAGCGGGTGTGCTGCTGTTAATTTGTTTACTCTAAAATGGATGCACATTCTGTGCCCCACGACGATCTGCCCCAGCTTCGTAACTGGATGCTTGAATACTATGGATCGCTACCTCTGGCGACTCGGAGTGTGGCCTATGGTTTATCTTTCTGGTTCTCATATTTTACTTGCGTGCAGCCGGTTTTTCATTGCTTGGATTGTGGATTTGAATGGGCCCTGGATTTGTGTCTCTGCAACACGGTGTCTCCTGACCTGGATTTTAATCTACTATGGAGTCCCTTAGTTGCTCATGAAATAGATTGTTCTAGTTTCGGGATTATGGCCTGCGCAGCGTCTCATGGGGTTCTGGGCAATTGGAACATTTGGTCTGCGGCCAGTGACTTTCTGGCACACAGTTATCTCGAAGAAAGCCAGAGTTGTCCTCTGATGGTGCTAGAGGCCCCGGCTATTGAAGAACATGTATGTTAATTTCCGTTACTTAATTGGATGGCTGAAATGTTCATGGATGATGACGACTTCCTATTGGAGGCAGTTGCAACATATTGTGCCTATACGCTGTTGAAGTGTGATTTTTCTGCTTCATAGACACATACTGAACTCGTAAATTTCTCATAAATGTTTTCTACATTTTTTTTTAGCTCATTTTTATATCATAGCCACCCCGTGGACGTTTATATTGACTTGGTTACTTTTTAATTCTGATTATTACTCCCAATTATCAAGTTTGGCAAAATTTCGGGACTTGGTTCTGTCTCATTCGAACTTGAACTCTGCGTTCTATGAATCTTGCCCTTTTTATTGGGCATTTTCTGATCAAGGGAGGGTGTAGTGTGGCCTAAGCCCTGCTTTGCATGCATGTTACGTTAGCATGGCTTATTAGAAATATAAACGCCATTTTACCTTTTGACGCTTTTGCACATAACACTGCATAGCTGTTTTTGTAAGTTAGGCTTCGTGAAGGTCTACACATGAGAAAAGGTTTGTTTTCGACATCTCTAGACTTACATCGTGCCCCTAGTCTGCACATTGAGTGCTGAAGCCATCAAGGTTACCAAAACATGGTAGCTGCTGTTCGACATGATCGAGTAACGCTTTCTAGACACAACAATTTGGCAGCTGTGAGCCAACTAAGATTCCGGCGCCGTTATTATTGCACACTTGCCATGATTTCACACACTTGGAAGATTTTCTGTTTCCAGGGTTGCAGAGAGCTTATGCTGATCCAAATGTGAGATACTCTTACTGAGCGGAAAGGTAATGGGGTCCCTCAAACAAGCCTAAGAGACCTTCTTTAGTTTACAATACATAGTTCCTTTATATGGAGGGTGTTAAAACTAGGCGCTATAAGACCTGTTTTCACCATCATTGTAATATGATTTCTCCTTTTGTATTTTATGGAATTGTAACAATGCTGACCATATTATTTCTAATCATATGTCTGCTTATGTTAGTTAAGATACTGCACATGAGATCACACCGTTAAAATAAATGTTTTAACCTTACTGTGTCTCTTATTTACTCCTGTTGTGGACTGGTATGAGAGTATAACAAAAGTGTTCTCACTTCTCACCATTCCTGAGTTTGTACTAAGTCGCATGTTCTAGGTTGTCTAATCATTGGTTACTTTGCTATAGGACGAAGAGCTAATGTGACACTGATGCTAGCTGGTTGGGGTTTTTCTAGGTACGGAGGTGAGTTTCTGGTACACCACAATTCACTGGTGTCCTAGATCTCTGTGCACAGTTCTGTGTATGAGCAGGATCCTTGCACCAGTACCTCCTGAAGCACGTCCTGGTGGTTATTTAGGTCCCAAGATGGTTATTGGGTTACTTCTGGGCCAACATTTGCTTTCATAATAGAGTAACTCATGGTAAAATTTACATTGCTTCCAAAGCTGTACTTATTTTGGGGTAGCCTCTTCAACAGGAGTTAAATTTAAGATTAGACCACAATGCTATACCACCAGTTACGCTGTCGGAAATGTGAAGGATGAGCTTCAAGTTTGAATTTCTCGAGGTATTTTGTGGCAAGCTAGAAAAATTAGGTTTTAAGCACAAAGTAGTTTTGCTTGGCATTGCTGTTCCAGTCAGATACAAAGTTCGTAATGTACTCCTTAAGTACAGGACAAAATTGAAAGACATTTTGAAAGATCTATGCAACAAACAAATGATTCAACCAATTGAGTCGTAACCAGTTGTTATTGGAGTCAATCATTCAGGGGAGCTTTTGCATAGCTCTCAGAAGTCTAAAAAAATGAGATATGGTTAGAAAGACATCCATTGCCTGATTTGCACAAATTAGTTTCTATGTTGGCTGGGGCCAGTTGTTCCACGTTAGACTTTGCTAGTGCTTATCACCAAGTTGAATTGGATGAGGAATCTGGTCATCTAATTGTCTTTGTGACCCCAGAAGGCGTTCAAGTTCATACATCCATCAAACAACAATAAATGTTTAAAAATAACCTCTCACCAAACTGCCACACTTTCCATCTACCTAATATCCCACTTTACTCAACCATTCACTCACTACTTCGCCTTCCCTCATTTTCCTTCTACCACACCTCTTGCCCTACCTTACTGCTCTCTTGGAAGCTCTCACTCCCTACCTAGCATTCTCAAATTGTTACCTCCTCACACTCTTACCCTCCTCCATTTCAATTCAACCTCTCTACCTCTATTTCACTACTGTTTAACTTACCAGGTCTCTCTCTCTACCACTGCATCAACCTCACCTCTTTATCTACCATTCCTGGCTCACTACATACCCTCTTCTCATAAGTAATCCAACTTCACATTTCTACGCTTGCTACACTTTATATGACCTCGCTTCTCATTTCATCCATCTATTTCCAAGCACTCTAACTTATATCTTCACATACTTCCCTCACCTCTACCTGCTTCACAAACACCAACCTCAGATTTAATGTCAATTTAAAAGGTTACATTATTGTTTTTACCTTAAGTGGAACAGACATTTATTTTTGTGCTGGTCTTTCTTGGTGTAAACGATACAGGATGTGAGCTTTGAAAAAGCTACAAATATCTTTTTTCCAGAATAATTTATTGAACAACAATGTGAGGTCAATGGGACATAGCTTTAACCTCATCGCTGCTTGATAGTTTCCCCTGCTGTGCTGGACAGCAATGAATACGGGTGTGGTCATGACGAGCTCAGCTCGTCATGAGCACCTGAGAGGTATATGCCATGACAAGCTGAGCTCGTCATGAGTATGGAGGGGGTTTTAAAGTAGATCCTCTGTACTTTACAAGGTGAGTAAATGTAATAGAGAAAATAAGAAGTTATATCTGTGATTCTTGCTCCAAATATTTTGGGACATTTTTATAATGTCCTCAGTGGATGACAGACATTTTATCTTGTTACCCCTCATTCCACACTTAATTTACCCTCGTTCAAAGCAGAGAAACGTAATAGAAGAAAGGGACTTTGCTGTGAGCTGTGACCCTGCCTGCTTGAAACTGCTAAGACTTTGCTGTGTGCTGTGTCTGCAACCTGAATCTCCAAGGGCCTGAGAAGAGCTGGCTCCCTGTCTGCAACCCAGGAACTTAAAGGTTGCCCAAGGACTACAAGAATCTGCTGTGCCCCTGAAGCTGCTGTGTGGCGAAGAGATCGTGAAACCCTGTAGTTTGCCTGCTTAGCGCACTGGCTGCTCTTTAATCTGCTTAAGGGCGCCGCGCTGACCCAGCCTGCTGCGTGGCCAAGATCGACGTGTTCATCGACACGTGTGTGGTGCAGACCGGAGACTTGTGAGCCTCTCCAGCGCAAGGAGCGCTGAAAAACCATTGCTGGCCGTGTCACCGTCGCAGCCCGGGGTCAGTAACCCCCGTGGAAGTGCCCCGTATCTTTCCGGTGTTTGCGTTCTGAAGATCGAGCCCGCCGTGCTCTGATTGGGTGAGAGAGCCGAGCCCCCTCACCAGAGCCGCGACGGTATTGGTTGGTGGAGCGGAGCGTCATCAGCGAGGCCGCGCTGCCATTGGTTGGCGGCCTCGCGTTCAGAGGGGCTCGTCAGGAGAGCCGCGACGGGATTGGCTGCCTCAAACCGAAGCTGCCGAGGAATCGCTGTAATCACCGCCGGGACCGGGGAAGACTGACCTGACCTCGCCGAGGGATTCTAAAGAGTGCTCCATCCCCCGGCCTGCCGTCTCTGCTCCCCGCTGCTCCCTGAAGAGCTGAGAGCGGGCGGGGAGCGTCCTGAGACCGGCCGGGCTGGAGCGCGAGTGCGCATTGACCAGCGAGGCGCGCCTGGGGGCCTGAAGCGATACCAAGCAAGGGGAAGGGAGTCCCCCTCCCCCCAGCATTCCGGTGAGGCGCGCTTGAAGCGCTTAGGGTCCCTGACGCCAGGGGCTGACTGTCGTGGCAATTTAAGACGCTGGCATTGTTTTCCTTGCTCGTTTTGAGAGCTACTTAACTATAAATCAGTGGCATTATTTATACTTGCTGATTGAAGAGACTTGAGACATTTTTGATTAAGAACTTCCTATTTACAAGGGCAACCATTAAGATTAAGTGCAACATTTTTATGACAAAGTGATTATCGTGCAACTGCCTTATTTACATTGCTGAAACTAGATAAAGTTATATATTTTTATAAAAGATACTTACCTGTGTGGTCTCAGTTTGTGGTGGATTGGGGATTATTGTTGTGTTGAGTGCAATTATTATACATATTGCCTTGGGGATAAGCCTGCCTGCTCACGCCAAGCTACCTAGAGGGAGAGCGGAGGTTATCTACTGTGTGTATTCCTTCACCCTGACTAGAAGCAAGGGTCCCTACTTGGTCTAAGGTACTTACCTCTGCCAACTAGAGACCCCCAGATCTAACAGTAATTCTTACAATATAATTGCCCATTATATGGTCTGGTCTTTTGCTTGCTAAGAGGGACATTTTTAATAGCAATTGTTGAAACATGTTTGATCTTACTGCTCTGCCCTAGAGACAACTTTAGTAGTCACTCCAGGGATTATTGTACATAACATATAAAACAATAGAGGGGGTTTTGGTCACCCACTAAGCCATTTATTCAATGTGAGTGTATTAAATTGGGGTATTAGTTGAAGGAGGGAAAGTACCCACCTCAAGTCATCACATTTCTGGTCAGGGTTAACCACTAAAGTCACAAAATATACCAGAGTTCAGCACCCTGGTAGCTATGGCACAGAACAGACCAGCTCAACTTAGAGTTAATGTGTAAAGTATGTATGCTGCAATAAAACAGTAATAAAGTCGAAATTCAAAACAAGCAAATATACCAGAGTTCAGCACCCTGGTAGCGATGCCACAGAACAGACCAGCTCAACTTAGAGTTAATGTGTAAAGTATTTATGCTGCAATAAAACAGTAATAAAGTCGAAATTCAAAACAAGCAAAGTTCTAAATGAATTAGGAAAAATAGTCAAATAAAATAACAAAATTCCAATAAGAAAAACTAGAGATAAGATTTTCATAAATTTTCATTGGAAAAAGCACAAAATGGCAATGGTAGACAAAGGTCGCAGTCGAACAGTACCTAAGCACAATTTGACACTGTCCGCGATGGAGCATGGGCCAGATACACCAACCAGAATTGTCATGGGCAAAATATTTTACATTTGGACTTTATTTCTTTAAATCCCAATGCTCCACAGGAGTACACTTCTAAAGTTCTCCATCACCTTAGGGGGAGTCACTTGAAAACTCAGTGTAATGATTGTTGGAATCTGGAATCTACTTATGGCTGTTGGAGTTCACGTCTTTGTCCTAGGTACAAGAGGGAGAACAGGTCCGGTCTTCAGGGCTCTTCTTAGGTCACAGACAGAAGTACAAGTCTTCTTCTGTTCTTTCACAGGTCCAGAAGTAATCTGAAGTAGGTACCTGGCTAATCCACTACAGGGGATCAGCAACCGCAGGTGCCCTGCTGCCTGTGCCCCCCTTAGACTAGGAGTCTTCCTTCCTCCTCCTCCCTCAATCGATGTAGCCTTCTGACCCAGGAGGGTCAGTTTGCTATGGAACCACTCTTTCTGGGTCACGCATGCGCTGCATAGGAGACCTTTAGCCATCGTTCAGCTCTTTTGGGAAGCACATGCTTGTGGCGGCATACACCTTGCAGGAGCGCGCAGGGGCACGCCACAAGCACGAGTATTTGCTTCCAAAAAGAGCAGATTGCGCGAGTACCACTCCCAGGTTCACCTCTTGCTCCCACCTCTCTCTCACGCACTCCCAGGAAGTAAAGGTAGAACTTGGATTAGTGTCTCCCTCCCGGGCTCTTTCTCGCCCTCTCCCTTTCTCTCGTGCTGCCCCGCTTGCTTTTTTTCTTGGCCTGTGCATGCCTTAACTCTTTCCACCCAAAGCATTCCCTTTTCTGCTGTTTTTTTAGGTCTCGTCCTACACAACGCACATGTGTTGCATAGGAGGGGACCTAATGCCATTTGCAGAGCTTTTTTAGCAAAGAAGTGCACGCGTTGCATTGCTTGCAATGGAACGCGTGCACATCGTGGCGATTTCCATTCGGGAGCCCACGGCGCCATATGGTCACACGCTCCCAAAAAGGAAATCGTCCATGCCCCCTCCCCCTGCTGCCACTTTCACTGCTGCGCAGCCAATGCTGTTATTTTTTTACTGCGAAGAACGCTGCGCTCTCAGCCGCTGCCGGCTGCCTCTTCATCTGCATTTTCATGGTGTCATCTGTTTCTAGACACAAATTGATCCCGAAGAGCGTGGATCTCGTTCTAATCGTTCCGAGGCTCGGTCCCTTAATCATAATACAAAAGGGGGTGGGAGAGCCGCGAACATGTCCTTGCCGGATTACCCCATTGCCTCATGGTCATTGTAGTTCAGTATTCATTTTAGTTCAAGGTTCTCAAAATGTTCAAAAAGTTTGTGGTCAGTGCCCGTATATTCTCAAATCATATCCCTAGACACGTGTTTCTGGTTAAATACCTTCATCAGTAGGGAAAAATATATTCAGAGGTTGCTTGACATGCCACCGTCGTCTTCTCAGGACTATTACCACTCCCGGTGTGCACGGACGTTCTCCCAGAGCTCGTCAGCTCGTGGCTCACGGGAGCCATTTTACATAATACAAAAGGGGGTGGGAGAGCCGCGAACATGTCCTTGCCGGATTACCCCATTGCCTCATGGTCATTGTAGTTCAGTATTCTTCATTTTTAGTTCAAGGTTCTCAAAATGTTCAAAAAGTTCGTGGCCAGTGCCAGTATATTCTCAAATCATATCCCAAGACACGTGTTTCTCGTTAAATACCTTCATCAGTAGGGAAAAATATATTCAGAGGTTGCTTGACATGCCACCGTCGTCTTCTCAGGACTATTACCACTCCCGGTGTGCACGGACGTTCTCCCAGAGCTCGTCAGCTCGTGGCTCACGGGAGCCATTTTACATAATACAAAAGGCACTGGCTTGACAAAAATTACCCTCCACCACCCGGCCTAAACAAGAACATACTTATGGTCGAACGGGCACCTTGGGTAGGTGGGAAGAAGAAAAGTATAAAGGGTGATTGTGTCGTTATCACGTTTGAGGACCCACGACTTGTAGAATTTATATGTTCAACTCCTCCCTGTGATAGTAAGTCAGTGGTAGCAGCCAAACCCCTGGCTTTTTTTTATATGCAGGAGGGCCATGAGGATGTTAGATGGAGTTGGATGAGGACAACTAGGAAAGGCTTGGGTAGAGGTGGTACATACCAGAATCCACAACAATGGGGAATGCCTGTAGAGGAAGGATGGAACTTAGTCCATAGGAGGAGGGGGCACCAGTGGAAGGGGGATACACATTTTAATGGAGAAGGGTGGGGCCCACAGCTCAATTACCCTTTATTCCCTTGTTATAATCGATTTAGTGGGTTGGAAGAAGTAGACTGACCATCACCCCAGTGCATTGAAGATGGCGGGGGTTGTGGGGTTCTTTCCACTGTAGATAGTGGTTCTATCGTTCCTACTATGGAGGAAGTACCGGACCAGGGTAGCACTATTCCAGACCCCTTGTCAGGGGATGTTGATTCTCAGGCCGCCATGGATACACCTATGCTGTCCCCTTCCCTTGTTAAAATCTTGTCCTGGAACATAGCCGGCTTAAAGAAAAACTTGCCTGACCCGGAATGGAACAATTTTGTAGATGATTTCCATATTTGCATGTTCCAGGAAACCTGGTGTGTAGAGCCAGAACACAAACAGGGCTATTCTACGTTTTTTGTCCCTGCAACACAGTTTGGGAGGGGGCGCCCATCGGGTGGCTTACTTATTTGGATCAGGATAGATTTGAACTGTAAAATTACTGTGAATTATTTCCCCTGTAACGATATTCTACATATAACTGTTAAAAGGCAGTCTGCCAGGAATGCTTTTGAACTTTTTTGTATTTATGCCAGGGGGCTCCCAGGGGGCCAATTGTCTCCAACAATGGAGTTGTTAGACAACACGCTTTCTGCCCTCCCTCCTAAATCCTCAGTATTAGTGGGAGGCGATTTTAATTGTACATTCGAGCCTCTTGATGAGGATGAATTTTTGGGCTGTTATAAAAAGCCAGGAAATCAGTTAATTCCATCCTTATCTCTGGCCCCAATTAAGAAATGGTCGGCTCGAACCATACAGTTGAATGCTCTGGTGTCTGCACATGACCTATGTGCCTTAAATGGCCGCACCACATCCGATCGTATGGGCGCTATGACCTTCAATCGATTAGGTTCCCCGTCACGGATTGACTACATCCTTTTGGATGTAGGGTCATGGGCTAATCTGGTTGATATGGAGGTCAGCCAGAGGATTGATAGCGACCATAATCCCCTTTGCATGGGTATGTTCTGGGGAGACAACAGTGGTGAGGAGGTTCACAATGAGCTGATTACCAAATAACTAGTCCCCTCTAACTGTAATCGCAAGATTAAATGGAATGTGGTTAGGTGCAATGAGGGGACACTTGAGAATATTAGGGTTCTAGTTTTGGCTGCCTCATCTGCCCTGGCCCCAGTGAACCAAATTGCACTCCAGCTTCAGGGGTCGGTGCTGGCAATTAAGTATAAAGACTTAATAGGGGAGATCAGCATGTTTTTCTCAAAAAAAAACAAGGGATGTCATTTGTTTAAATGCACGCAAAAAAAGGGGAACCCTTGGTACACTGCCTCCTGTAGAGAGAAAAGGAAAGCAATTTCACTAGCTATTAAAAATAAGGATGCCCCAGCTGCTAGATTAGCTAGAAATGAGTATCGCACTAGTATTATGAAAGCCAAAAAAGATTGGGAAGAGGAACATTGGCAGGCTCTAAAGGAAGTGGCTCATGGGAAAAATGCCACTGCATTTTGGAAACTGATCAACGTCATGGATAGACGAGGCGCTGAGCCCATACCAAACCATATAACTGAGTCCCAATGGTATTCCCACTTCACAAATTTATATGGCGTGGGCTCCGTAGAAGCTGCGCCAGTATCCCCTATACTAGGTACTGATTGTACGGTCCATGGGAATGATGGCTCTACTGATGTACTGTTTTCGCCCCGTGAGGTGCAAGAGGCAATCCTTAAAATAAAACCGGGTAAGGCACCTGGCCCGGATGGAATACCGGGTGATTTACTGATGTCTAACCCACTGGTTTGGGCTGATTTTATTGTAAATGTTTTGAACCTTATTCATTTAGGCCACCAGGTACCGGACTCATGGAAGGGTGCTGAAGTTGTTACCGTTTTTAAAAAGGGTGAGAGAGAGGACCCTGCCAACTACAGACCAATTAGTCTAATTGATGTTATTCAAAAAGTAGTTGGCAGGGTAATTGTAAATAGGATTGAGGGCTGGCTTATGGAAGGAAACATTCTGTCCCACTTTCAGGCCGGATTCAGAAACAATGTTGGGGCCATTGACCAAGTCTTCAGATTCTGTGCAGTTTTCTGGAAAACAGTGTCAATAGCCAGAGGGAGCCTTTACCTGGCTTTTATTGACCTCAAAACGGCTTTTGATGTAATACCCCGTGTTAAACTTTGGAATGTCCTACTGGATATGGGTTTCCCATCTTACCTGCTAAATCTTATCATCAAACTCCATGAGGGTACATATGCAAAGATACGCTGGGGGGCGCAGGGGCAACTCACTAAGAGTATACCTGTCAACAGAGGGGTGCGGCAGGGGTGTGTGATGGCCCCTACTTTATTTTCCCTCTTTATAAATGGGGTTGTGAAACAACTGCAAGATACACCGGCCGATGCCCCCATCGTGGCTGGGGAGAAAACACCATCCCTCCTCTTTGCCGACGACACCCTCCTCTTATCAAAAACCCCCACAGGTCTCCAAACCCTTCTTGATCAGTTTAGTGTTTTTTGTCAGGAACGGGGACTTACAATAAACACGACCAAAACTAAACTAATGGTCATGACCGCTAAGAGGAAATATAGGAATATCCACTTGACCTTGAATGGATCTCCTTTAGAGGTGGTCGATGAGTTTGACTATCTTGGTGTTAGGATTAATAACCATTTGAAATGGGAACCCCATATATGTAAAATGATTTTAAATCTTAAAAGGGTCTCCGGCACTATTTTAAAAAACCAACGCCTCTCTATAAGCAGGCCAGTTGCCCCTGCCTTATCAGTCTACGAGGGGAAAGCAATTGCCTCAGCTGTTTATGGCTCGGAACTGTGGGGCAATGAGAATACCAATGACCTTGTCCGATCAGAGAACAAGTTTATGAGGGACTTGGTGTCGCTTCCATCCTCTACCCCACTTAAACCTTTATTTTTAGACCTGGGTAGAAAGTCTATTGGGGACATCCTCCAGCTCCGTCCCCTCTTATATTGGGTTCGTTTGAGGAGGACCCCCGAACTAGCTAATTATGCCCTTGTGCTAGATGAAATACTAAAATTAAACACCTCTGGCAAAATCAGATGGTTAAATGCATTAAAAAAGCTTGTAGCAAGTGTGGGTTTAAGCGACGCTTGGGTATCCCAATCACCTCCACCAAAACAAGTGGTGAAAAAATTATATTGGGATTGGATAGAGACCAAGGCGCTTCAGAACCCAAACTGGGGTCATTTGACCGAGACCTTTTTGACCCATAAATGCACCCTAAAACTGGAATTGTTTTTGGACTTCATTCAGATTCCTCGGGAAAGAACTTTATATCTTAAATTTAGACATGGAACATTGCCCCTCAAAACTTTTACATCTAGATGGAACAATAGGAGGGAAGAGGATACAATGTGTCCAGGGTGTACAAATCCCGAGGAATCATTGGGCCACTTTTTCTTTGCCTGTAAGGCATATATCTTACCTAGGAAGAAATGGTTAAAACCAGTACTAAAGAATCTTGGTGTTAGAGATTACAAATCAGCTTTGCGTATTCTTATCTCCGACACCTCTTCTATGGTTACTATTTGTGGGGTTGCAAAGTTCTTATCATGTGCCTGGATCATTAGGACTAAGATTTTAAAAAATGCTCATCAAGTCAATTTTTCCACATAACTCTTATATGTCTTTTTGTAAATAATGAACTGTTTTTATAATTATGTGTGTATTTCATGTTTGTACTTTTTATGATACATGTGTCGAATAAAAGTATAATGACTTGACTTGACAATACAAAAGGGGGTGGGAGAGCCGCGAACATGTCCTTGCCGGATTACCCCATTGCCTCACGGTCCCTTAATCAGTAGTCAAAAGGAAACGGGCCCATTACGGTAGCATCAAAATGTTGTTCAGTCACTTCCCATTGCGTTATAATTAAGATGTGGCACTTAGAAGTAATTACTTGAGCATCGTCATCTAAATCAGCAAAAAGTAAATGCTCTTCCAACTCTTTTCCGTTTGATTCTAGCCACGCTGTACACATCCTGCATCTTACTTGGTGTGTTTCTGAACAGCAGCGTGCCGATCTTCTTCGAGCTGTTCGTGGAAACCATGTACCCCATATCAGAAGGAATTACCTGTGGAGTGGTCACCTTCTTAAGTAATGTTTTTATGGGTCTGCTTCTGTCATTACTTACGTTTACCACACAGGTAAGCATCAGAAAGCCAAATCTACTGAGTGGTTGTATTTTACTGCGGACCTCATTGTGGTCTACTGTAGCCTGTTGGGAAGTGTTCAGGTATGTGCAGGGCTTTAAGTGTGCCGGGTCTGTCCGGGTCTGAGCACCGGCAGTTATTTTTAGAGAGCCTCGAAACGGGTCTCTATCGGGCTCTATTTTCGGGCCAGAATACGTTTTTTAAAATATATTTTAGGACTGTAAACATAATAGTTTTGGCATGTTTAGGGATAAATCAATTGTATACTACTGAAAATCGAATAGCGCCTAGAAACGTGCAGGGAATGTTATGCAGCATTCAGTGCTCTCGAGGGTCAAACAGGCGAATGTGTCTGCTATGCACAGTGTCTCCGACTCCAACAGCACAGCAAACCCTGTCCCATCCTTCACGCTCTGGCTCTACAAAGGCCCGGTATTTCGCACATCATTTAGCAGCGCCGCCCACCCTCCCATATAATCAATCACGGCTGTGCCACACCTCGACGGTCACGGTGGGGCTTTTATCCCTGTTCATGACACAAGCACCGCTGCACGCTGCCCACAGAGTGAGGCTCCGGGACCTTTTAGGCTCAAATAGAATTTGTGTAAAGATTCATTAATGTACATAAAAATGGTTTTGCACGACCTCCAGGCAGGAATCGTTAGTGCTACAAAAAAGGAGATTCACAGCCTTTAATTTCCTTCCAGGCTTCTATCAGTATCCCCTTAAGTGTCACACACAGGGTTTGTGGGCTCAGTTTCCCCGCACTGTCCTTCTGCCTGGTTGGAACGAGTGCCCTACACTGTGCTCCAGATGGAGGGCAGCGAAATCATGGGTCAGAGTGGAGACGTCATGCTAGGTGAGCTGCCTTGTAGGAGGAAGTGAAATCCTTTGAAGAAAAAGTTTTCCAAAGGTAGGCTAATTGGAGGAGTTTTCATAGGCACACATGCTAGTTATCTTGATTTAGACCACGCCCCTGCAGAGATAGGCCACACCCCATTAAGAGGTTTGCCCCGCCCCTTTTAGAGCACCCCCAGTTTTTTTTCCCCACTTAAAGCCCTGGGTATGTGGAAAAGCACCCATAACAGTGGTGAAGCAGGCCCTAAATATTTGGTGCTGACCTATCGAGATGCACGCACTGGGTCAATATCTGGAATGTGCACGAGCGGTGACAAATCCCTTTATTTATCCCGTTGCACTCCGGGCTACAGGCTGCAGGGTGAGGAGCTCCCGGGATACATCCGAGGCGCTCCGCATCCACCAACTGTCGGGGCCACGCCCAGACCCAGCTGCTGCTCAGTTACCCGGGGAGGTAATGTGCTCATGCCACCACGAGCAGAGCCATTCTTGGGCACCCAGTGACGCTTGGACGACTCAACCACAAGGGGTAGCTAAGTCAAACTTTCCACAGACAGAGTCTGGTTTCGAGAACCGTCACCGGCCGGGAAAGGTAAACAAGCATTTACAATGCAACGGTTTCGCCTTCGGAAAAGTTTGAGCTATTGGCATTGTAAATGACAAACTTTTTATTTATGTGTTGGTTTTGAAAACAGATAAATAAATGGCATTCTCATTTACAATGCCAATAGCTTACTCTGTCGCAAATGCAAGACGTATTGCATTTGCACACACACACCCACACAAGAGCCCCCCACACACACACACACAAGAGCCCCCCACACACACCACACAAGAGCCCCCCTTGGTCTTGGTTGGAATCAGACCCTGGCCTTGGGAGTCACTTGATGCTTCATCTTATAGAGATGTGAACCCTGACCTTGGGGCCTGAGTCCTGGCTCTGTGAAGGAGCTGCTGCTTCACCTTGATAAGGATTTGTGCCCTGTTATTAATCAATATTCCAGACAATACATTTTAATTAAAGACAAGTATCGCATACATTAATACAAAATGCAGTGTACCCAAAATTACGTAAAAGGGAAATAAATGCAAAGATTGAACAATAATTGGAGAACAAAAGGACTACATAACAAAAGATTTATAATAATGCTGTTTGTATTACAAGTTCGATACAAAAGGGGATGATGGACAGAGCGTTTGAGCAAATCAAACACTCACCCCCCAGTCAAATGATCTGGGTTTAATCCATCACCGTTCTTTAGCTCACTCCGCCACCCCAGTTCAGACATGGCTATATGCAAATCAGTCTGACCCTGTGCCTCATGGAAACAGTCCAGCCCGAACTGCCAAGCCATGTCTTCCCTGGACTAGAAACAAGCATCCTGGGACCAGTTTCTGGCATTCCAGCCGTCCTCAACCAGGCTAGCTTGAATCCAGTGGCAAAGTGAGCAAGGGACTCACATCTGCGCATACCCTGCCAATTTAGGGCGAACAAAGCATTACAAAAGGGGATGTATTACAAGTTCAGTATGTTTTATATGTCAAACATATATACAAGGTGTATAAAGTATCATTTATATATTACAAATAGAGCAAGTATGGAAGGTCTATATCAAAGAGGCTAATGTAAGTTTATACAATTTACAAAAGCTGCAGTGGGGGCATCAGCTATCAGGCACAATGATTTTATAGTCTTAATCCTCAGTATGGTTGACAGCGTTTCGACTGAATCAAAATTCTGGGGTCATCATCAGGATAAAGATGAAGACTGAGCACAGGAATGAAAACGTAGATATAATGATTCGTCCAGCAGCGCAATTGTACTTGGTATTCTTCATGTGGGATTGTAGTGTAAAGTTCCATACAGTAGTTCAGAACATATATTGGCAGTACATTGTGGTTCAGCAGCCCCTGGGAGTTATTTTCTGAAGTGCTGTCAGTGCTGCCAAAGATGATGAAGCTTGAGACCAATCAAAGTCCATGTTTCCCACTCAAGAATTCCAAGTGGCCCTACAATTCCTGAACTACAACACAGAACTCCCTGTTCCACTCCACAGGTCTCCCTTTATCCACTACCTCCTCATTTTTGGCTGACTTTCTCTCCCTTGCCCCTTCCTACCTTCGCATAGGCCTCTTTCCTTCTACATAGTTCTCTTTTGTTCTCTTTTCTTTCGCTTGCCCCCTTTCTTTCCTTCTCTTGCTTCTTTCCTCGTCTCTCCCTTTACCTCACTCCCTCTGTCTCCTTCTCTTTCACTCGCTCCCTCCCTTCCCCGCTCCCTCCCTCTCTCTCTGCCTGGCTCCAACACCCTCCGTCTATCGGTAGTGGCGTGTGGCGCAACTCCCTTCTTCCCTTTCTAGTGTTCTGAAGACTTTTCTTCTCTCCCGCAACCAAACGTGGCTCTGAAGCCGCGTTTTGTGTAGGGGGAAACAGGCGCTTGGTTTCCCGTCCTGTCGAATGTTTGTATCCCCAACAGCTGTTAACGAAACCAGAGATAAATAGACCCGCGTCCCTTCTTGGCTTTCAGTGTTTCTCCATCTGCCCCCGCTTCCGCCCCCCCTTCCCAGCCTACTGTGCTTTGTTCTGCTATAACACCACACCTTTCACACTGCAGGCTTAATTAAAGTGTGCCTGCAGTTTATTTAAAAACAACTAATTACCCCGTGCTACACTGCGAGTCTCCATTAACTCCTCCGAGCTAAACCACGTACGCGGCAATTACAGGCGAAAGATTACAGAGGCCGGCCTGCCACAGAACCGGCGCCATTATTAGATTACTTTTGTGGCTGCAGCTAGAGGGAGCTGGGGGAGAGCCGGGGACAGGGGAGGGAAGGGAAGAGAGGTGGGAATGCGGAAGGAGAGAGGGGAAGAGAGCCCGGGAAAGGGAAAGGAAAGGAAGAGAAGAGAGTAAGGAAACGGAAGGAGAGCCGGGAAAAGGGAAGGAAGAGAAGAGAGGTGGGAGTACGGAATGAGAGAGGGCAAGAGAACTGGGGAAGCAAGAGAAGAGAGTTGGGAAACGGAAGGCGAGCGAGCGCACAGCCCCCCAGCGCTTCCTCTCTTCAGCCGGTGTCAATACCGGGTGCGGGGTGGAAGGCGATCTCCCCCAGCTTCTGGGCCGAAGACTCACCCTCGCAGGCACGGCCCCCGTCGCAGCTCCCACTGGCCTCCGCTGACGTCGAGGGTTCCCCCGGAGTCAGCCACTCACAGCGCGGCTCCCGGGGCAGATCCTGATGACGCGGCGAGGCTCCAACCAACGGCGGCGCAGCTCACGGGGACAGGCCCACTGCAGCGGCCAATCAGAGCGCGCCTCTGCCGACGAGCCTCCGAAAAGCCACCAATGCGGTCGCAGCCCCTTCGTGCCTCGGCCAAGGTGCCGAGCAGCTGCCGGTTGACCCCCGGGCGGGACGGGATACCACTATTTGTGAGGACACGGGGGGGCGGGAGAGGACGAGGGGGCCGGGCGGGAGAGGACGAGGGGGGCGGGAAAGGACACGGACGTCGGGAGGGAGGCGGGAAACGTGGGGACGGCGGGAGGAGGGACACAAGGCAGGACAGCAGCAAGCACGGCCCGGCCGGACCAGACTCGGGGGCGTTCCCGGCGTCGCGTGACGTCGCCAAAGCCAAAGAATCTCGGGAACGCCCCCGTGTCTGGTCCGGCATTGATGGACAGGCCCCTCGTCCAATGGCTAGGCTCCATTTATGGAGCTAGCCAATGGGACGGGGGGGCGTGTTCCATAGTGCTTACTGTACTCAATAGATTTCTCTGGAGGAGGAGCCTAACGGCTCCGCCCCCCAGCAAAACCTAAAAAGGTAATTTAATTTACTGCTCCTTGTTTGTACTTCTTGCCAGTGTGCTGTTAGTGGGGGGCATGATGCGTGACTTAGGTCTGTTGGGAGGGCTGCTGCAGCCCGTCCCCTCACTGGTCAAACTGTGCATTTTTGTTGGTCTCGTGGTTTCGCTCCCCCGTGCATGGGATCAGTGGCATCCGGTGTCCCTCTCTCCCTTGTAAACCAGCCTGCTGCTGGGATTGCCTCCTGTACAGCTGCCGGCTCCCGCAACCACCGCTCTGCCCCCTAAAGCTGCCGGTTGTACCACCCTTCTTCCCCATGGGAGCCAGCCTGCCCTTCGCAGCATCCCTCTGTGCCCCTTGTAAAGTCTCCTGCACCCTCTTAGCCCCCCGTTCCTGCTGGCGAATCCCCCCCTATAAAGGTGACTGCTGTCCAGAGCACCCCTCTGCCCACACCACCATACCTGTAGTCACAGCCGTCTACCCACAGAAAACTGTCTGCTCTTGGTTGCAGTCCCTCTGTCTGTCTGGTGCAAGTTACCTACACATTTGAGCCCCCCTTCTGCTCTACGTATCTCCCCGATGAACACATGGCTATCTACAACTATTCCGCTGTGTAGCAGCTCACGGACACCCATCAAAGGAATGGGTTATAGGTGGCCCTCGCTTTGGCGCTTTATTCATGGGACCTGGCTGGCACACAACATAAAAGGGGCAGATGAGAGGCGAGGTGACACCCCCAGACCATAAACTACACACCCGTGACCCGTCTGACTTTACCCAACCCGACACCACATGTTACTGTAGTGGTGCACTGCTGTGACACACAAACATTCACAAGCAAATATCTAGCACTGTGACAGAGGTGGGTCAGCCAGCAAACTAACAGGGTGAGCCGAGCCATGGGTCTGGCTAAGCTCTACGAGCCTGTGCGCAAGCCGAGCCCTGAAAGTATTTGGCAATCGGCATGCACATTATAAAACATCTTGCAAAAATATGAGAACGTTTCTTCACATTAAAAAAGTATGTTTAAATGCATAAGCGTTTCGTCCTTTAACATCTGATCCTATCACTGCATCGACAGGCGTTTGTTAAAAGTGATCATATTTAACCATTCCTGGCACCCTGACAATGCCATCGGTAAATTAAGGGGCGAGTCACTGGTCATGTGTATGTGCTTAGATTCTTAGACAAAGCAGCATTCTTATCAATTAAATCAAACCCAAGAAGTTTTCGTACAGCCACATCCTACTCTTGCATATTTAAAGGTGTTCTCATATGTAAGGATTAAAAAATGAGGTTCCGTAAAATAAAATACTTGCCAAGGATCACACTTTTATAAAGTAGGAAAGCTTGGCTTGGCCGCAGATTTTCTAGTTCCTACGTGCATAGTTTAACCCATAGAAGAGGTCTCTTTGTCTTGCCCTTTTCGCATTGAAGGCTACTGGTTTGCACATACTTCTTGGCGCATTAAGGTAGGTGCTACATGAAAGCTCATCTTGCTTTAGACTGGAGGGTCGAATTGGACCTTGAACTGAGCATCAGGCTCGACCTTTCAGTGGCTCACCCACCTGTACTGTGACTACACTCAGCCCTGTCATCAATACCCTGTGCTATTAAAGGACACTACTCCCATACCCCTTCCTAATTGGAACCGAGGGGCGCTAATAGTCATATCATCATGAAGATACTGGGTTGTGTATATGGCGAAACAACAGTACGTGACTGCAAACAGTGCCACCATAAGGGGCATCTAACTGCCCCTATAGGTATGAAATACGCCAGAACCTGGACTGTAAGGCAGGAAAAAGTCATCTCACCTGATGCACTTTAAAACGCGTCATGCGAAGAGAAGTTTGGCTAAGAGAGCCAATATTCAAACTACCTTCATTGCAGAGGGACTCCATTTTGCTGGCTTGGTGTACACAGACAGTACCGTTTATATCACTCCCGCCCAAGGTAAAGGAGAACAGGTGTCAAGGAGGGTAAGACAAGTTCGTCATCAGCAGACAATACTCTGCTGCGGCCTCCCATCACTGCCTGGTGTGGTATAGTTTAAGCTGCATATAGGGCAGTACTGGTCACATATAGACCGTAGCTCATTGTATTTAAATATAAGTACCATGGGGCAGATAAATGAGTCAACGTTGTGTGGCTGTTTTCCGCAATGTACAGCGCAGGTGCTCTGTCCCAGTTGTTCATGCGCCTGTCTTAGCTGTAACGGGGAAATTATATGATGTGACCAGAATCACAGGATGTAGACCCGGCGCCGAGACTCAACCTGGCTCCACAGTTCTCAATAGCTTTATTGTAATGTTTTGTTTCCAATATTGGTGATAATTCTGCCTTTCAGGAGCAGTGCAGTTGTGCTACAGTGTGCTTTGCCTGTGACCTGCTCTGCGGCCACCAATCTAAAAACAGAGTGCAACACTGGGTCACTGCCCGAAAAACATGTTTAACACTCATATAAGCATTAGAACATTTAGAAGCATGATTTGTAGCTCGAGAAGCAGGTGTTGCTCACCAAACCGCCTAGCACTCTGGGGCTTGTAGTTTAGTATGAAAACAATAACGTGAATACGAAGATATGTCTCGCCTTTGGGACCTTATAAGTGTTTAGCCATGCAACAGTTCATGTTGTTGCAACAAGGATATTGTGCTGGATAACTAAACACTTATAAGCTCCCTAAGGCGAGACCTATTGGCTATGCCAATGCTTGTTTAACGTTCCACCCAATGCGTTGCCTTTTCTGCGTTTTTTTTTTTGCTTTCTGCAGGTACACTTACCCCACTTTAAATAAACTTTAGTTTACCTACCGCCACACTCACAGCCTCGGGCGCTCTATTCAGTCCATCCTAGTTTTTCTCTGCAAGCTCTCCTAACTCTTGCCCTCTCCCCTCCCATTTTTTCCAACACAGACAATCAAAACGGCAGCTGGGAGGAGGCGCCAACCTTGCTTTCGCCCTCGGCGCTTTCTGTGCAAATTCTAGGTACACACACTTGTCTGTTGCAGTGTGAAAGGACAGATTGTGCATCTGCAGCTGTACCGCTGCTGTTAAAGTGCACACGATCACACACCGTGTCTGCACCTCTCTCTACCGCATATCCCCTGTAAACAGGTCAGTCCCTGCGCAGATAAGTCAGTACCACAACTGTTTGCAGCTTTCGGACACACTGTGCCCGAGCTCCTGCTCTTTATGCAGATTAGCTACTGTATTTTCTGGCCGAGCAGTTTGCTCCAATATGTGTTTGTGTTGTACTTCGTCAGAGATGGCGAGATTATTAAAGTAAAGAGAAGTCATCCTGCACTGTCTTTAACCTCCTTCTGAATATTACCGTTCTTTTCCCCTTCAAGTTACTGCGGGTTGGGCTACTTTTAATCGTAAAGCCTCGTTTGCTTTCAATTGGTTATATTTATTTAAGCTATCGCTTTATTGTCCATCTTGGGGTTTTAGGTGGAATCAAAGTAGGTTCGCACAACCTTATTACAATAATAACAAATGCTGTGTTCAGTTTGTCCTTATTACATAGAAATCCATGCATCACTATGAAGGTGTCTCACTGCCCAGGTTGTCCAGTAAGGCGGAGGGATATCTGAGGTCCAAGCTTTGGAGAGGATTTTTTACCTTATGTGAGCTGCAGCTCTCTTGCTACATACAGTCGTTCAGAGGCGGCAACCCCATGGCACACTCTACTTGGCTGTCTGCCAAACACAGGGGTCCATGCACTCCACTGACGGTGGGGTTAAAACCCACCCACTTCACTCCTGTAGCACTCTAAATGGATGTTTGCCAGATCCCATCCAGCTCCCTACGCTCATCATAACCCAAGTCTGTTAACTGTAACCACACTGGCAAGTTCTCTTCGAGGTGTTGTTCCTCGGAGATTCTCACCCCCAACTCGGTCTGAGTTACACCAGGCCTCTAAATTCAAAGGTGTCCGTAAAACGAAACACCCCGCTTTTGGTCTGAATTCAGGATAATCTTCCCAATCAGCTTCTTGGTTCCCAAATGTACACCAACACCCGATACTGCACCCCAAAACCAACCCTGCGTTGAATGAGCATTGCTCAAGGCAAACATTGCAACTTTGTACTGTGAAAAGGTTTGTGCAAGCTTCACTAACGTGCATCAAAGCTACAGCAATGTAAGATTCCCCAACACAACAGCAGCAGTGCACTGATCCGCAAAACAGAGAACAGATAAGGACAAGAGGCAGGTGCCGCGGTGCAAAGCACTTCCTCTCACTCACCTCACTTGCCCTCGCTGTGTTACACCAACACAACTCAAGTACAAACAAGCATTAGCATAGCCAATAAGTCTCGCCTTTGGGACCTTATGTGTTTAACCATGCAACAGTTGATGTTGTTGCACCAAGGATATTCTACTGCATAACTAAATACTTATAAGGTCCCAAAGGAGAGACCTCTTGGCTATGCCAATGCTTGTTTAGACTGTGGTGAGGGCAAGGCTTGGAGCATCCCCTTGAATGGTGCAACTCAGACAGCATCTTTATATAAGGACGACCTACTCTATATTTGTGACATTTATTCTGACCTCTCCAGTTCATGCCACACTACAGGCATTTGCACAGACGGCAGACCTCCAGGTCTATTGGGCCAAGTTGTGTGTGTGTGGGTTTTCCTGCTCAGCTGCAACTTAACCCCATTTGAGGGGCGGCTTGGAGAAACCCTACTAAACTGGAAGGGCGACATAGTCCAATACATAAGAGTTCACCTCTATCACTCCCCAGACCATCTATATTAAGGAAACTTGCAGAGAACACATCTCATCAAATCGCAGGTACAGTTTTGAAAAAATCTGCCCTTAGCCACTACAGGTAAAATAGCTCTATCAAAGATGATAATCTTATTAGGATTGTCTTGCTGCTGCAGGGAGAAATTGTATCTGGACGTTGCCTATTTTTAAATCATCGTAATACTCTGCAAAACTTTTAAAAATTGACGTGTTAAAAATTGACTCGTGTTGTTATATTGTTTAATACTCACTGCCCTTGCTCCCCACACGTCCGCACTACCTGCACCTTAATTTTGCTAAAAACAGCATCACTCACCACTTTGGTGAATCCCCATCCACCTACTCCCGATCGCCATCTTAGGTGTGGGTGCTCTGCGACGCCTCCTGGACGTCTCCGGGGGGGGGGGGGGGGGCGCTCTAGTGTTGCCGTGCTTTCCTCGCCACACACTATTTAGGGGACCAATATGCAGGCGCGCAGCGGAGCGCCAGAGGAAAGCCGTCTGAGCACCGGACGGGCCAAGGGCCATGAATGCTGCTGTACTAAAGTACTCTAAGGAAGAGTTATTGAATATAGGAAAGAGGACAGGGGGGGATACCTCTGTAGGAGAGTAGGGTCTGCTATCCTATGGTCACCCCAAATTTTTGCTTTTTAGTTCACTGGTTTATGACTTAATGTGGCTGTGGGCCTGCTAATCAGACCCACAGCCTGCTGTTCTCTCTCTAAATTACTGCCAATGCACTCTAGGTGCATTACGAATTGGGAACTGGTTCACCTTATTGGCCCCTGTAACAGTGTACCCTAGGTACCCAGGGCATAGGTGTTTCCAAGGCCTACCAGGGGCTGCAGCATGTATTGTGCCACCCCTGGCCTGGCCTCCATATTTGACACAACTGGCTGATCACTCAGCTGGGGTAAGTTGGTGTAATCACCTCTTGCTTAGATATAGTATCCCTATATCTAACCCTAAACTGGACACATATGTTCCTATCAGCCACTCCTATGGAAGGCCTCATCAATCCTGGAGGCAGAGTGCTTGGAAATATGTGAGATGGTGCTCTAGCATGAGCTGAGCCTGTCTGCAGCTGTCGGGAACCACTCCCTAAGCTGTTCCGGGATACTGCCATACCACATACTCTTAAGTGCATTATAATCCTCGCGGTTATATGCTATCTTAGGTTTGGCTTTATCAAAACATGTCGAGTAAGGTGTCATACGAATTGGAATACTATCCCCTCAACAGTTCTGTCGACGGGGATAGCATTCCACCCTTCTAGAGGGACACAACATGTGTGTAGCCTTAACCCCGGTTAAAGTTAGCCAGAGCCTCAGCATCACAAAATGGATGCTGCCACCACAGACACAAATCTGACCCCCTGCCGCTGGGAGTCCTTCCAGCGAGGGAGGCTTGGACAAAGGGTTTCCTGCCTTGGGAGGTGCGAGCACCACCCCAGACAGGATTTTGTGTATTGGGTAGGACAGGGCTGAATAGATTGAGACATGCCCGGGGCACACAAGGTGTCCCCGTGCATAAGCCAGTCCAAACCGGTCCTGGGACTTTCCAGACCCAGGCCTGGCGAGGAGCTGGACAAAGGAAAGAGGGTGTAACCGCCCCCCTTCCTGGTTCCTCCCAGAGGAGGAACCTAGTAGGTGATCCACCCCTCAGATTGGGAATAAGAGTGGGAGCAGTGCCATGGCACAGCAGATCATCCTGAATCAACTTTACACGAAGAAGAAGACTGGACTTCGACATTCTGCTGCACAGAAGACTGCAGAGAATCTCCCTTGTGGCCTAGGAGTGGCCACCCTGTGAACACAGGTACCAACCAGCGAATCGACGTCTGCTTTGCCGCCGCCTCCCGCCGGAGCCCGAGCCCAGAGCCTGACAAGACCCAGACTCCCAGACTTCTCACAGCCCGATCCACAGTCTCTGCAAAGAAGGGACCCGTGGAGGCACCGAGAGACGTGGGACCGGACATCTTGGAAGACACCCGAAGAGCTGACTGCGCAGCATCAGAGGCATCCTCGACGTTGTGCTTTGGGGACTGAGAACCCCCACCACCGAGCAGCCCACGATCTGCGAGGGGCCCTTTTGCATTGTGCCACTCGACACGCCATCCCGGCCACTAGCCACGTGGTCAGCGGCCATCTTGGCGACTACAACTACAAACTACACTGCGGGTCTGGTTGCTCCAGACTTGCCCTCACTCCTGTAAAAAGGAGCCCCTGCTCTGACCTTGCTGGTCCGAGTAACAAGCCTTTCTTGATTCCTGCGTGGCTTGCATTAGCCAAGGCCTGTTTGCTACAATCAAGTTGCCGACACCGCCAACAGCGAGAAGCCTGCGTGGGACAGCTCGTGACCGACTCCTGGACGTCCTCGACCCCCGGTGTCCACGTGGATGCAGAGAGACGCTACACCTCAACTCCTGTTTGCACCCGACATCGCCTGGTTCCACGGTAGTCACTGGCTAGTGACTTTGAACATTGTCCCCTCTGCTTTCAGGTCGTCACATCTTCAGATCCACCCTTGAATCCACCGGAACTCTTCACATCGAGCCGCCTGCAGCATCTTCAGCTCCAAGCACCATCGACCAGCGTGACGAAACCCGACACTACTTCGACCCTGTGCACCCGCTTCCTGTGGGTGAGGTAACTCAGCTCCGCCGGTGTTCCTACACTGGTACACACCTCTAGGGCCTGTGTCTCAAGTTTCAGCTTTCTAGGTCACTCGGAAGGTTCCGAACTAACTAACTTTGTACTTTTTACGCACCATAGACTTTGCATTGGTGAGTGCGTGCACTTTAAAGAATGCACCCGAGTCCCGCGGGCCTTTCCCGACTTAGTCACTGCTAGTCTCGAATAGCTCCAGCGATTCCCAAGGCCCTAGGCCTGTTTCCTTTCTGATTGGTATCTCTTATACCACTTTCTTAGTATATGGTTTAGGTGGCCCCTAGGGCTCATCCATATTGTGCAACTTTTGTGTATTTTAAACTGTCTTGTGTTTAACGCTTGTGCTTCTGTGCTCATAAAGAGTCCAGAGGATACTTTTAGTTAATAAATCAATATATATTTTCAATATATATCTGTGTGGTGTCCTTTCATTTGGTATTCAAGGGGGTTGTGTATGGTAATACAGCTGGCTTCACATGCCTTTCAGAGTTTAGCCTAAGACTGCTTTGTCCACGTTACCTCTAGGATAACTGGTCTATAAGGTTGACTTACAACCAATCATCATAAGGGTTGCTTGGCATGGTACAAAGTGATCACTAGAATTGAGCATTATATACCAGGCCAACTTCTCACATTGTTGAGCAGCGGATTGGGATCGGAGCTTGCTGTTGTTTTACCATTACAATCTTTGAGATTATCATTTGAAAGATCATACAGGTACCTTTTAGGTACATATAAAACAAGACTAGTATACTTAAGTTCTACTGAACTTAGTTGTTGTAGAGGAAAGGGAGTAGCACACCCTGACTACAACTACTAGATAGGTTTAGTAGGTAAACACCAGTGTAGGTAGATTGCAACACATCCACCCACACTAGAGCAATGTCTGGAGCAGAGGGTTCCACTGGGAACGTCCCTGTTGAGAGTGACCCTCCTAGGGCACCATCCAAATTTGCTATTTTTTCCTTTAAGGAATTAAGACAGCTTTGTGTCTTAAGGGGTCTGAGGACAGGGCCTTCCCCTACCACAGACCACCTTAGAGAGATCTTGGATCAGTCTGAGACTCTAAAGACCTCTAAGGCAGACCCCACAGGGAATGCTGAAGGAGGCCATCCTTCTGAGGATGACAGTGCAGAAGCCCCTGTCCCTATAATCCTGGTAGATGAGGAAGCCCCCATCACTGGAGCTCCTCGGGTAGATGAGGAGGAAGAAGAGACAGAAGGGGGGGAGCAGTGAGTCAGATGATGACAGAAATAGTCAGGTGCTGGTCAGTAGACTGAACCAGGCTAACTTAAGCCTATTTGGGACTGAATCTGGGAACAACCCATTCAGACCCCCAGGTGGACTTAACCAGAAGCCTAGGAGGAGAAGGACTCACTCAGGTGACTCTAACAACTCCCATGCTTCTAGGGGTTCTCATGGTCACTCCAGAAGGGAGATGACTAGCCCTCAGAGAAGGGAACATGAGGCCAAAATGAGAGGCTGAATTGAGGATCCAGAGACAAGAGTTAGAGGTCGCCCTGGCCCAAGAGAAACTTGCTAGAGCAAGACAGCCTAGAGAGAGTGGGGTAATAGAACCCACTGGTGGCAGCAATATCCACAAGGATAAAGACAGGTCTTTTGATAACAGAAACCTGAGTAAGATTGTGCCCCCCTACAAAGCTGGGGATGACATCCATAAATGGATAACTGCAACGGAGAGAGCCTGCAGAGTACAGCAGATCCCTCAGGAGCAGTGGGCAGCAATCTTGTGGCTCTCCTTTGAAGGTAGAGGCAGAGACAGACTCCTCACAGTTAGTGATGGGGATTCTAGAAACTACCTGGTCCTGAAGAGTGCTCTGATTGATGGGTTAGGCTTAACCACTGAACAGTACAGGTTAATGTTCAGAGATACCCAGAAGACACAGACTCAGGACTGGTCTGAATTTGTTGCGTGTGCCACTAAGGCTCTGGAGGGATGGTTGCTGGGAAGCAAGGTTACAGACTATGAAGGATTGTATAATTTGCTGATGAGAACAAATTTTAAATAATTGTCAGAACCAGCAGTTGCATCAACATTTGGTTCACTCAGATTTGACCTCTACCCAAGAATTGGGAAAGAGGGCAGATAAATGGGTAAGAACCAGAGTTAAGCAAAAGAACCAGAACCAGAACCAGGGTGGTGACCAGAAGAAAACAGACCAGAAGGGTGGGGAGCAGAAAGCTAAAGACCAGAAGTCTTCAACAGGGCCCCACACTGATAGAGGGTGGGTCCCAAACTTCCAAGAAAAAGAAGATCAGAAGAAACCCTAGTGTAAAACTTGTAAAAACACCTCTCACTGGACAAGTGAGTGTAAAAAGGGTGGAGCCCCCAGCACTGCAGCCCCTAAGGCAACTGCACTCACTAGTACAGCTAGCAGTGCTGGTCCACAAACCAAGGGGGTAGTGGGTATCACCTTGGGAACTGAAGGAGATTCTGACCTAGTCAGAACCCTTACACAGGCTGTTCTGATTTGTGAAGGGGACATAGATTTGACCCCTGACATCAGTCCCAGTAACCTGGGCAAATACAGACAGATGCCTTTGATTAATAACAAAGCGGCTCAAGCTTACAGGGACACATGTGCCAGTGTCACTATGGTGACACCTAACTTTGTGGACCCTGGACAGTACATGCCAGGTGATAATTACCTGGTGACCAATGCCAGCAATGTCACTACTACACATAGTGTGGCACTTGTTAACTTTTCCTGGGGAGGGGTAACTGGCCTAAAAAGAGTTGTGGTTAGTGCTGATCTCCCAGTTGAATGTTTGTTGGGCAATGACCTGGAGAACTTTCTATGGTCAGAAGTTGAGTACAGGACTCCTGCAGAGATGTTAGGGATATCATCACATGTCCTTGCTGTGACCAGGTCACAGGCCAAAAAGTGCCTCTCTGGACATCAGGTCTTGGATCCTGGAACAATGGACCAAGCACCTTCCAAGAAGAAGAACAGGAGGGTTAAGGCTGTGCCTTCCCAACTGCCTACAAGTGAGGATCAAGCTTCACAGGAAGCTGGTCTTGAGACCCCTGAAGGAACTGTCTCTGAAGAACTTGAACCTGATCAGGTTGAGTTTCCGGGGACAGGGGTACCTTCTAGGGCAGACTTGGGGCAGGCTCAGTTAACCTGCCCTTCTCTTGAACCCCTTAGACAGCAGGCTGCTGCTGAGGCTGCTGGGAATGCTCAAGGTGCCCATAAAGTTTATTGGGATGAAGGACTCCTTTACACAGAGGGTAGAGACCCCAAGCCTGGTGCAACCAGGAGGTTGGTTATACCTCTGCAATTTAGGGGTTTCCTTCTCACCTTGGCCCATGATATTCCTTTAGCAGGACACTTAGGCCAGAATAAGACCTGGGACAGGCTTGTCCCTCACTTTCACTGGCCTCACATGTCTGAAGACACCAAGGAGTGTTGTCGCTCCTGTGAAACCTGCCAAGCCAGTGGTAAAGCAGGTAGCACCACAAAGGCCCCCCTGATACCACTACCGGTGGTGGGGGTTCCCTTTGAAAGAGTGGGGATTGATATTGTAGGTCCAATGGATCCCCCTACAGCATCTGGGCACAGATTCATACTGGTGGTGGTGGACCATGCCACCAGGTACCCAGAGGCAATTCCACTTAGGACCACAACAGCTCCTGTTGTGGCCAGGGCCTTACTTGGAGTTTTCTCCAGAGTGGGGTTTTCTAAGGAGGTAATATCTGACAGAGGTGCCAACTTCATGTCAGGATATTTGACAGCTATGTGGAAGGAATGTGGTGTCAACTACAAGTTCACCACTCCTTATCATCCACAATGTAATGGGCTTGTTGAAAGGTTTAACAAGACCCTAAAGGGTATGATCAAAGGATTACCTGAAAAGCTCAGGCGGAGATGGGACATCCTTCTACCCTGCCTTTTGTTTGCATACAGAGAGGTTCCTCAAAAGGGGGTTGGCTTCAGCCCCTTTGAATTGTTGTTTGGGCAGCCTGTAAGAGGACCCCTGTGTCTGGTGAAGGAAGGATGGGAGTTACCTCTCAAAAAGCCTAAGCAAGACATAGTGGACTATGTACTTGGTCTGCACTCCAGGATGGCAGAGTACATGGAAAAGACATCCAAAAACCTTGAGGCTAGCCAAGAATTACAAAAAGCTTGGCATGACCAAAAGGCTGTCCTGGTTGAGTTTCAGCCTGGACAGAAGGTATGGGTGTTGGAGCCAGTGGCCCCAGCAGTACTCCAAGACAAATGGTCTGGACCCCATACAATTCTGGAGAAGAAGGGAGAGGTTACCTACTTGGTGGACCTAGGAACTCCCAGGAGCCCCCACAGGGTGCTCCATGTCAACAGACTAAAGGCATATGTCAGCAGGGCAGACATGGGCTTGCTCATGGCTACAGATGAGGGACAGGAGGAAGAGAGTGACCCTCTCCCAGACCTGCTCACTCAGAACCCTGAGGATGGCTCAGTTGATGGTGTGGCCTTAGATGGCAGCCTCACTGAACATCAGCAAAATGACTGTAGACAAGTTCTGCAGGCATACAGGCATATGTTCTCCTTGACACCCAGCAAGACTAACTGGTGTACCCATGTGGTGGACACTGGTGACAGTCTTCCTGTAAAGAGCAAGATTTACAGGCAACCTGATCATGTCAGGGACTGTATAAAGACTGAGGTGCAAAAGATGCTGGAATTAGGTGTCATTGAGCCTTCAGAGAGCCCCTGGGCTAGCCCAGTGGTTCTGGTCCCCAAACCTCACACCAAAGATGGCAAGAGAGATGAGGTTCTGTGTGGATTACAGAGGACTCCATGCTGTCACCAGGACAGATGCACACCCTATTCCAAGGGCAGATGAGCTCATTGACAAGTTGGCTTCTGCCAAATATTTGAGCACATTTGACTTGACAGCTGGCTACTGGCAAATCAGGTTAGCTGAGGAGTCTAAAGCCAAGACAGCATTTTCTACCTCTAGTGGGCATTATCAATTTGTGGTGATGCCCTTTGGTTTGAAAAATGCACCTGCCACCTTCCAAAGGTTGGTGAATCAAGTCCTTACTGGGTTGGATGACTTTTGCGCAGCATATCTGGATGATATTGCTGTCTTTAGCTCCACCTGGGAGGATCACCTGGTCCACCTGAAGGAAGTGCTTGAGGCTCTGCAAAAGGCAGGCCTCACTATCAAGGCAACAAAGTGCCAGATAGGGCAGAGCAAGGTTGTATACCTGGGCCACCTTGTAGGTGGAGGCCAAGTTCAACCACTGGAGAGTAAGATCCAGACCATAAAGGACTGGTCCCCTCCAACTACCCAGACTCAGGTCAGAGCTTTCTTGGGCCTGACTGGGTACTACAGGAAGTTTGTTAAGAACTATGGGTCCATTGTGACTCCTCTTAATGATCTGACATCTAAGAAGATGCCCAAAAAGGTTCAGTGGACAGAAATCTGTCAAAAGGCATTTGATGACCTGAAGAAGGCCATGTGCTCTGCACCTATCCTGAAGAGTCCTGACTACTCAAGAGAGTTCATTGTCCAAACAGATGCTTCTGAGTTGGGAGTGGGAGCAGTGCTTTCACAGCTTAATGTAGATGGCCAGGACCAGCCCATTGCTTTTATTAGCAGAAGGCTGACCCCCAGAGAGAAACGTTGGTCAGCTATTGAGAGGGAGGCCTTTGCTGTGGTGTGGGCCCTGAAGAAGTTGAGACCATACTTATTTGGCACTCACTTCAAGATTCAGACCGACCATCAGCCCCTCTTATGGCTTAATCAGATGAAGGGTGAAAACCCCAAACTACTCAGGTGGTCCATTTCCCTACAGGGGATGGACTTTACAGTGGAGCACCGCCCAGGGACTGACCATGGCAACGCAGATGGTCTCTCCAGGTACTTCCACTTAGAACATGAAGACAACTGGTCAAGGTTAGTCTAATGTCCCTGCGTTTGGGGGGGTTGTGTAGGAGAGTAGGGTCTGCTATCCTATGGTCACCCCAAATTTTTGCTTTTTGCTTCACTGGTTTATGACTTAATGTGGCTGTGGGCCTGCTAATCAGACCCACAGCCTGCTGTTCTCTCTCTAAATTACTGCCAATGCACTCTAGGTGCATTACGAATTGGGAACTGGTTCACCTTATTGGCCCCTGTAACAGTGTACCCTAGGTACCCAGGGCATAGGTGTTTCCAAGGCCTACCAGGGGCTGCAGCATGTATTGTGCCACCCCTGGCCTGGCCTCCATATTTGACACAACTGGCTGATCACTCAGCTGGGGTAAGTTGGTGTAATCACCTCTTGCTTAGATATAGTATCCCTATATCTAACCCTAAACTGGACACATATGTTCCTATCAGCCACTCCTATGGAAGGCCTCATCAATCCTGGAGGCAGAGTGCTTGGAAATATGTGAGATGGTGCTCTAGCATGAGCTGAGCCTGTCTGCAGCTGTCGGGAACCACTCCCTAAGCTGTTCCGGGATACTGCCATACCATATACTCTTAAGTGCATTATAATCCTCGCGGTTATATGCTATCTTTGGTTTGGCTTTATCAAAACATGTCGAGTAAGGTGTCATACGAATTGGAATACTATCCCCTCGACAGTTCTGTCGACGGGGATAGCATTCCACCCTTCTAGAGGGACACGACATGTGTGTAGCCTTAACCCCGGTTAAAGTTAACCACAGCCTCAGCATCACAAAATGGATGCTGCCACCACAGAGACAAGTCTGACCCCCTGCCGCTGGGAGTCCTTCCAGCGAGGGAGGCTTGGACAAAGGGTTTCCTGCCTTGGGAGGTGCGAGCACCACCCCAGACAGGGTTTTGTGTATTGGGTAGGACAGGGCTGAATAGATTGAGACATGCCCGGGGCACACAAGGTGTCCTCGTGCATAAGCCAGTCCAAACCGGTCCTGGGACTTTCCAGACCCAGGCCTGGCGAGGAGCTGGACAAAGGAAAGGGGGTGTAACCGCCCCCCTTCCTGGTTCCTCCCAGAGGAGGGACCTAGTAGGTGATCCACCCCTCAGATTGGGAATAAGAGTGGGAGCAGTGCCATGGCACAGCAGATCATCCTGAATCAACTTTACACGAAGAAGAAGACTGGACTTCGACATTCTGCTGCACAGAAGACTGCAGAGAATCTCCCTTGTGGCCTAGGAGTGGCCACCCTGTGAACACAGGTACCAACCAGCGAATCGACGTCTGCTTTGCCGCCGCCTCCCGCCGGAGCCCGAGCCCAGAGCCTGACAAGACCCAGACTCCCAGACTTCTCACAGCCCGATCCACAGTCTCTGCAAAGAAGGGACCCGTGGAGGCACCGAGAGACGTGGGACCGGACATCTTGGAAGACACCCGAAGAGCTGACTGCGCAGCATCAGGCATCCTCGACTTTGTGCTTTGGGGACTGAGAACCCCCACCACCGAGCAGCCCTTGCACCGAAGATCAGCCCCCCAGCATCTCCACGATCTGCGTGGGGCCCTTTTGCATTGTGCCACTCGACGCGCCATCCAGGCCACTAGCCACGTGGTCAGCGGCCATCTTGGCGACTACAACTACAAACTACACTGCGGGTCTGGTTGCTCCAGACTTGCCCTCGCTCCTGTAAAAAGGAGCCCCTGCTCTGACCTTGCTGGTCCGAGTAACAAGCCTTTCTTGATTCCTGCGTGGCTTGCATTAGCCAAGGCCTGTTTGCTACAATCAAGTTGCCGACACCGCCAACAGCGAGAAGCCTGCGTGGGACAGCTCGTGACCGACTCCTGGACGTCCTCGACCCCCGGTGTCCACGTGGCTGCAGAGAGAAGCTACACCTCAACGCCTGTTTGCACCCGACATCGCCTGGTTCCAATCTGGTTCCACGGTAGTCACTGGCTAGTGACTTTGAACATTGTCCCCTCTGCTTTCAGGTCTTCACATCTTCAGATCCACCCATGGATCCACCGGAACTCTTCACATCGAGCCGCCTGCAGCATCTTCAGCTCCAAGCACCATCGACCAGCGTGACGAAACCAGACACTACTTCGACCCTGTGCACCCGCTTCCTGTGGGTGAGGTAACTCAGCTCCGCCGGTGTTCCTACACTAGTTCCTACCTCTAGGGCCTGTGTCTCAAGTTTCAGCTTTCTAGGTCACTCGGAAGGTTCCGAACTAACTTTGTACTTTTTACGCACCATAGACTTTGCATTGGTGAGTGCGTGCACTTTAAACACTGCACCAGAGTCCCGCAGGCCTTTCCCGACTTAGTCACTGCTAGTCTCGAATAGCTCCAGCGATTCCCAAGGCCCTAGGCCTGTTTCCTTTCTGATTGGTATCTCTTATACCACTTTCTTAGTATATGGTTTAGGTGGCCCCTAGGGCTCATCCATATTGTGCAACTTTTGTGTATTTTAAACTGTCTTGTGTTTAACGCTTGTGCTTCTGTGCTCATGAAGAGTCCAGGGGATACTTTTAGTTAATAAATCAATATATATTTCCAATATATATCTGTGTGGTGTCCTTTCATTTGGTATTCAAGGGGGTTGTGCATGGTAATACAGCTGGCTTCACATGCCTTTCAGAGTTTAGCCTAAGACTGCTTTGTCCACGTTACCACTAGGATAACTGGTCTATAAGGTTGACTTACAACCAATCATCATAAGGGTTGCTTGGCATGGTACAAAGTGATCACTAGAATTAGTGAGCATTATATACCAGGCCAACTTCTTACAACCTCTAATAACTCAACCAACAAATATCATAACTCTATATTGCGGGATGATTAACAGCAGATCCCTGGTTAAACATCACCAGGAGGTGTCAAGTTTGTTAAATGATATGGATCTAGATGCCCTTTTTATCACGGAAACATGGACCTGTGCAGACACCTCGGTAGAGCTGGGTTTTGCATGCCCGGAAGGGTATAATCTGTTCCATAAACCTAGGCCGCAAGGAAGAGGTGGGGGACTTTGGGTGATTTATGAGAATAAATGGGATTTTTCCCCCCCTACAGATTGACAGAATAGTGGGGATAGAAATACTGGGGTTCTCTGTGCAAGAACCCAAAGGAAGAATTCTGACTGGTATAATCTGCTATAGGCCGCCCAGGGCGGATACACAATATCAGGCGCTGTTCGATACCATTGCTGTCCTTGCGTTGACCCACTCTAGATTGATGATTCTGGGAGATTTCAATCTTTGGGATAACGGATCCCTGGGGAATCATCTGAAGGATCTACATTATATCTGTGGTAATTGGGGCCTTGATCAGCTGGTACACAAACCCACTCATTTAGGTGGTGAAATTCTGGACCTGATCTTTGCTAACCAGACTGAGACTAGGATGATTGATATCTTACCTCAGTGCTGGACTGATCGTTCCCTGATTCACTTCCAGATCTCCGCACCCATTGAAGGGAACGGAATTAAGGGCCCCGTAACTTACAGGAAGGGGAGAAATTGGGCTAAACTACTAACAGACTAATCAAAGCCTATATTTACAAGTGAGATATCCCACGACCCAGAGGGGTCAATAGATCTAAACTATCGGGAATACTGTAATTTTATCATAAATACCCAGGACAGACTTGCCCCTTTGAAAAATGTAAAGAACTAAAGGAAACCAGCCCCCTGGTTCAATGAGGAGCTGAAATCCCTGCGTAACCAATGCCGTCAGACGGAAAGAAAATGGCGAAGACGCTATTAAGAGTCAGACTAACAACTGCTGAAAGTGGAGCAGGCAAAATACAAAGGGGCCATTGTTAAAACTAAGGCACTCTTCTATGCCACCACTATCCTCCAATCACCCAACAGTACCAAAACCCTTTTTAATGTCATAAGGGACCTCTAACACCCCACCTACATGAGCAATAAGGTGGTCGCAACCCAAGAATTGTAATGAGATCGCCATTTATTTTGAGGAAAAAATGGCAAAAATTGTGGGGGGGTTGGAGGAGGACAGAGCTAGTAGTAATGACCTGGCAGATCTGCTAGCGGAGGAGGAACAACCAATAGTTTTATCATCATTGGAAAGTTTTACCCCTTTGAAAGGAGCTCTTCCTTAGCCTGGCACATAGTGTGTCATCAGGGTCCCCTTTAGACCCCCTTCCACATAAGATCTGGAAGGAATACGGGCCAGAGCTGTTCCCCTGGATGCATCAGATCTGTCGTCAGTCCCTTGAGGAAGGCGTAGTACCGGAGGCATGGAAGCAGGCGGTGGTTACTCCCCTGCTAAAAAAAAGCCTTCACTAGATCCCACCATCCCAGCACACTTTAGACCCATATCTCTCCTGCCCTACCCAATAAAGATCGTGGAAAAACTAGTCGGTAGGTCCTTGCCAAGCTACCTGGAAAACAACTGCCTATTGGACACGGACCAATTTGGCTTCCGCCCAGGACACGGAACAGAAACTGCATTGGCAACCATGTTGGACACTCTTCGAATGCGAGCCGACAGTGGCAACTCCTCAGTACTTGTGCTGTTGGATATGTCGGCCGCATTCGACACGGTTAGCCATGCAGTTCTGTTAAGCAGGCTGGAGAAACTGGGCGTGAAAGGCAAAGCTCTAAAGTCGCTACAATCCTACCTGATGGGTAGGACAGCAGGCCGTGACCCTGGCTCCCTTTACTTCGCCAAACTCTTTGGTCTGTCATGGAGTACGGCAAGGTTCTTCGATTAGCCAGATTCTTTTTAATTTATATCTGCAGCCCTTTATCCCTATGATAAAATCATATGGGATCGATTTAATAAACTATGCCGACAATACCCAATTGATGTTCTCCTTAGAAGGAAAGCAGGCAGTAAACATGGAGAACTTCCAGAATTGCATGAGTAAGGTCTCTAGATGGCTGAAAATAAATTCCCTCCAATTAAACGAGGGGAAGACTGAAGTAGTTTACTGCCCGTCAGTCAAACTGAGCCAGCAACCGTCCTGTGAGATCAGGCTTGCGCCAGGAGCTGAGCCCTGCATCCCAGTTAAGACCGTACGCAATTTAGGAGTAATGTTTGATGCCGATCTCCAAATGACCTCGCAGACCAATAAAACCATCAGTGTCTGCTACGGTTTGTTGAAAGCGCTCAGACAGATCCTGCCCCTTCTGCCAGATGAGACTAGACCGCCAGTGGTCAGAAGTGTGATCCTGACTGGACTATTGTAATGCCTTTTACCTGGGAGCCCCCCATTACATCTTACAGGGGCTCCAGAGAGTCCAGTCTATAGCGGCCAAGTTGGCTCTTAACAGACCCCGTAGTTGCTCTACCACGCTGGCGCTCAGAGAGTTACACTGGCTGCCAACTGGTAGCAGAGTGGCATTCAAGTCTATGTATCGTCTATAGAGCATTACACAGTATGGGACCCATCCCACTGCAGGAAATGCTCACTTGGTATAAACCTACCAGGTCCCTGCGCTCCTCCAGCCTGGGGCTGGTAGCAACCACCAGAATTAGGAGGTCAAGGATGGGAGGTAGAGCCTTCTGTACTTCGGCATCAAGGCTGTGGAATGAGCTACCCCAGAATATTAGGCAAATCGACACCTTGCTAGGATTCAGAAAGAGTCTAAAAACATGGCTCTTCGCCAAAGTTTAATTCCCAGGCTCCATCAAATAGTGCTCGGTTGTCTTTTTCATCTGACATAATTACCCCTGTATTGTTGCTATCCTTATCAGGAGCCAGGATACCCATAGGGTGGCAGTTGCGCAGTATAAGAAATAAATACAATCTAGACTGTTCTATTTTGTCAATGTTTTGGTCATCAACCCCAGATGCTTTGTTCGGGACCTAGACACTGCAGGTGGAGCGTATCTCGGGAAATAGATATCATTGCATTTCACTGTAAAAGCTACCAGTTGGTGTGCTCAGAGCCCACAATGAGGCTTACTTCCTAGCAGCACAGCTGCAGTGGGTTTCACGGTGTTTGATGGGAGAGACATGCAACAGGTCCAGCCCTACCAACAGTGACTGGGTACCACGGTCTCATGTTCCCTAGCATTGCCCCTCAGGCCAAATAATCACTACAAGCTGCAAGTGCCTGCAAATATCAGTCTATGGTTTCCCGCCTAAACACCACATTCCACCACACACCCTACGCTCCTTCTATTGGGCATAGCACACTTTTCTGGTTCCTATTCAACCACGGACCTGCAAAACTGGCATGAATGCTCCCTAGACACAGCAGGAGACCTTTGTGGACGAGCCACCCCGTCACCTTCAATCAACTAGTCTCAGACTACATCCTTCCATGAAGGCAGTACCTAACATACCAGCAGTTATGTCACATGCCGAATCATCTGGTCAGCACAAGACCCAGAACTCCAAACACACACCAACAAACACTTCTACACATCTGGACACAACATCACCTGATAACATGGTTATAACAAGCTATTCAGGAACATTCATGGCAAATGGGGAGATTACATTCAGTATTGTGAAATGCCTGTCCAACGTAACAAAGTCATTCGCATTTCCCCAGTGTCCCAGAATGCCTAGTATAAGAGCATACAATCCTCTGCAACGCGCTCGACTCCAGCGCAGTTTAACCGCTCCTTTCCTGTCGCTCCTTTCCTGTTGCACGCCTTAGTTGCCCCTGCTGCTACTCAGCCCCGGCTGCTCTGCAGCACGTGCTATGGTCATGACCAACCCTCTGGTATAGGTGTAGGACACCACTAAGCTCACCGACTTCAACACATGGGGGCCTGAGCCCTCTGCATCTTCAAACGTACGAAGTGGCACAGAGTGAGGGTACTTCTTGCCGGTTTGGCTCCCCTACTCGACAAAAAGGTTCTCACTTTACAATGGAGAGCAGAACAGGTCCTAGCAGTAGCTTCATGGCATGGGGCACTGTGGAAACTGGGAAAGGCTGAAGGCGATACCCTACGCAACGAATCAGCCCAATTACTTCGTAAGAGACCAATTTCTACGGCTGGGGGCGCTTTCTTAGACCACTTCCTGCAACTCACTAGGAAGGACGAGTTGCCCTCATCAATTCTGATAGGAACGAGAGTACAACACCTACCACCGCCTGTCACACAACAGGCTTCCACAGCAGCGAAACCACTCACTATTAAAAACCCAGTCAACCCCCCCACACCACTTACAAGCCAGTTTAATCCCCGACCGTATCCTTTCATCCACTTTGCATAATCCAGAGTTCGGATCTCCAACCAACTTTGGGGACATTACCCTGGTTAGTCGCATTAACATGCCACCAAGCAACACTACATCAACACCTCACATTTGACACTGAAACGCCCATTTAGTGATACTGATTGACTCACTGCCTTGCATGTCGGCCATCCTTAAGCAACCACGCAATTGTCATACTGTACCAATATTTTCTTTTTGTTTGCAGTTCCGACTGTGCATCCAATTCTTCGTGCAGTTCTCATAGCAAGATAGCATTAGCAAGTGGGATTTGTAAGTTTTCACAGTATGCTGCTTTATACTTTGATGAATAGGGTAGTGGTGCTTAGCTAATGTATGCACCATTGTGATTGATAAGTTATCCCATTGCTGGTGTCAAGAATGGCTCCTAAAAAATGAATCCAGGTGGCCGGTGTAAGAAGGGATTCAATGGGAGGCCTTTGTTAAACGGCAATCAAGCAGTGGCAGAGGGTACTGCTTACAAGCACGATCTCCCATTTATCAGCCAAAAGTCACTTAGAGGAAGCCTTAATGACCTTGCCATTGATAAAAATGCAGCCAGCGGCACAATGCACTATTTAAATATACTAGTAGGGATTTTAGGCCAAATAGTAGGACTTTAAACTGGTAGGGGTGACAAACAGTTTGATGCTTGGGCTTTGTGGTTTGAAAGAAACATTCAACAAATCTAGCATCATACGTATGTCGCATATATTCTTTTATCTGTAGAAGCAGGTCTTGCAGAGTTGACCATTGTGATTTTTTCTCAGCGGTTTTTACGTCACTCTAGATATTTGTTTTAATAAGAAATCACCTTAAATAAAAAATGCCTTGTTTCATTGGGATTTGGGGACAGCTTTGAGGGTGCTTCTTTCTATCACTGATAGGATCTATGTTTGCAGCTACAGAAGTGTGGCTCAATAACTAGAGCGGCAGACCCTGATGCAGAGGTCTGGCCCGGGACCAGGGTTCAATTCCCCGCCTCGGCGGGTCTTGGGCTCAATATTCCACAGACCTGATAATTCTCACCTCGGTGCCTATTCCAATCATGGAGTCCCACTCTGCAACTCTGGGCGATAGCTTGCTTAATCTCCACAACGGCCCCCACAACGCTAAGGATGCCTGGCCTCCACCTTGGGGGTGCCCAGGAGTGGACGCCTCACAGGGAAAAGCCAGGATGGGTTCCACAGCGGTATTCGTACAAGCGGCTTGAGACCCTTGCGGGCGAGTAGTGTGCTATACAAGTATCATTTTACATTTTACAGAAGGTACTGATGGGACAGCATGGTGGGTTCTCATGTGTATGTCCCCAGTGGATTAACACCAGTATCCATTGTCTTCACTGTAGTGTATCATTCCTACAGATACGCAGATATCCTGCCACTGACAATCGGGGTGGGATGGGGAAAGTAGCAGACGCCGGTAGGAAGTCGCTGTCTTCATTTCAGGGACTTGAAATATCCTCATTCTTGCATTTGGACTGTGTGGAGTAGGTTTTGGACTGGAATACATACATTTTGTACTACTGGGCAGAGTAATATAATCACCTGCGGTCAGGGTAGCAAGTTGCCTGATGTTGCAGCTATAGTTCCTGTGATAATCAAAAGGGTTGAACTCCTCTACCTTATGCACTTCTAAAGGAATGTGGGCTGAGCTTGGAAGATTTCTAGCTACGCAGCAGTAGTGTCTGTTTTAATATGGCGCAGTGACACATCTAAAGCCTCGCCTGTCGGTTTTAATGGAAAGTTTTTTTGTTGTTGTGTTGGAAGAGGGAGTTACTTGATCCAAAACAGAACAGGGAAAATAAACCAGGTGCATATAAACGCACTGACTTCAGAGCAATGTTGCCAAACATCCAAGCCCAATGACAGAAGAAAACTATTTGAGGTGGAGCCACAACAGGACTTGAAATTCTTAAGGGAAAAAAACTATTTGCAAACATCCAGCCCACCATTAGATGGCAAAAAAATGCAGAGCCAATGTATCTACACCGCACATGTTCTCATACATACATAAATGAATACCCTTTAAGGATAGAAGTGGTGTTTCTAAAGTATGAAAATAAAAGCTTAGGAGCACAATTCCCAATGGCTTTCTTGCAAGTCTGCCTCTGCATAGTAGTCAAACTTGAGAAATCACAAGAAGCAACTCAGGCTGCAGGGATGGATGTATAACTGATGTGTAACTGCTGTAACCTTCGCCTCGCAAACAAAATACCCATGATCCCAAAGTGAATGAGACTTTGCGATCCCTTAAAATCCTGGTGAGAAAGTTGTAAGCAGGTGAAGGCATTATCAGGACTCAAAATAGTCGACAGACAGCCAAAGAGGAGGTACATGTGCTAAATCACAAATGCCATAATGTCAGTATGAAGGCAGGGTAGTACGCTCTTAACAAATCTCACATGCCCAGGGACTTAGAAATACAATCTCACCTGCTTAGGTCTGGAAGATCTACATCCTTTGGTTATTCGATACTTGTTGTCCTGTTGAAACACAGGTAATGGGTAAACAGTATTTTTACCATTATGCTGGTTCAGCCGTTTGAGACTTCACACTCCTCCCAAAGGAACAGCTGAGCCCAAACTGCCAGACCAGCACTAGTCTAAATGGGAATGGAAGCAAACCCAGATTATTTTTGCCTAGTTGGACGTCATTACTGAGTTACAAGCTTCAGTATGGTTATACCTCGAGCACAGGACCTGGGCAGATCTATCACACTGCACTTTGACAATAAATGAAAATGATGGGCACGAGCTGGAGAGATATTACGGCAGACCATGCAGTCAATTAAAGTACGTTCTTGATGTGGACGCCTCAAAAGAACATGAAGATAGGCTGTTGATGTGCTTCCAAAAAACTAATAGCTGACTAGGAGCAGAAGATTCTATGCATGCATGCCTTGAACCCCTTTATGGGTGAGAGAAATACCATTTCTACAAGCACACTTTCATTCCTCTCCAGTAGTCGGAGTAAGGTGCTACAGAGTGCTTCAGTAGACAGACAATACGTCAAAAGGAAATGCAAAAGAAAGGGGAATAAAGATAGAGGAGCTTCAGACAAAGAATTAGTGTTTTGTACGTCTGGCAGGTGTACCGCTTGGCCGGATATCCTAAACGTGGGAGTATTCCTGTAACAAATGGCTCAACAATTTAACAAATGATTCCAGCATATCATTTGCCCTCCTTAAACATTTTTATAAGTTGTTGGGTAGGTGACCTAAATGGAAGTAACCGTGTACATCATATTGTCAACGTTTTGTTGGAGGGGGGAATTAAATTGTCTCCTGGTTGAACTACCTTGATTCCACTTAATTTGGAAGAAATCTTTACCTTCTACATGTTAAAGAGCTCTTATCGAGCTTTTATTCATTCTCTTCTTTGAAAGAAAACCAAAACAAAATGTCAACTTAAAATATTTATTTTTCTTGTAAAATTAAAAAGAATGATTCAGAGTGTAACAGAGTTTGAGAATTAAATAGGATTAAGAGTGAAGAGAAAGAAGGAAAAGTCAGCATACCCATGAACCTGCTTTTACTTACCATGCACCCATTAAATGTTGTGAATAGTTGTTTTGAGTGATGTGTTTCGCATTTTTGCTGTTAGTCTTGGATTTGTTTTAAAGTTTCTATGATGTCCAATGAAGCTGTGGTGCCATACAAATTTGCTCTGACTGCACAACTTATGAAATATTTAATGCTCGAGTAAGGAAATCTAAAATAGCAGTGATCATGGAAACAAAGAGTACACGAATCGTGGACTTGTTACTGCTGGTCTAGGCAGAAGATGCTTTTGACAAGTAGTCCTCTGGTCCAGGTGCTGAATCCCGTAATAATTGCTGACATCTATTAGAATAAAGAAAGCACTATCAGAATAAAGAAAGCACATCACGTAATCCATAACAATTTACAAAAAAAAGTCAAGTATGGCAATCTTAATTCAAAAGAACTCAACATTTCCGATTGTTGCCAACATTCAACATATTGTGAAAATGGCAAATTAAACCACTTCTTTTGCTTCCCAAAGAAAATATGCAAGAGTCAGTCTGCCCTTCGGATGCTGTAGTATCACCCACTTCTTCAAACAGCTTTCACATTTTATTTTTTTGCCAGAAAAGCCTTGCATGCACATTTGGGCTTTAATGCGGACAGCTAAACGCAGCAAGCCTTGTTACCGTAATGCAACATAGGGACTCAACATTACACCAAATGAAAAACTGGTAATTGCATGTTTACCTAAAAGGAATCGTGGCGCTAGGACTGAATTTGTAAGACTCAGTGTAAATAATGTGCAGTGCTACTGAAAAAGATGAATTTTCAGCTCTATGAAAGAAGTGTTGTTTGTACAGCAACAAAAAAGTAGGCAAGGGGTTTCATCATTTTCAGGCCAACAATGAAAAGACTGCATCTACGGCGAGTGACTACTGCCTTGAGATGGGAAGACAAGCCAAGTGATGGCACATATTGTGAAATTTGAACCTGAATGACAGGAGCACCAGTGTTGCATCAGTGCCAGCACTCTCCTTAATAAAGGGTCCTTCCTTAGAAAGAATACACCAATATTCACAAAGGGGCTAGTTAAGCCTTAGAAGGACAGCCCGCTAGGTCTGCAGAAGTCGCACCTCCACATTTCAAGTGCAGGACCACCTACAATATTTATTGATCTGGACTGTTGCGCCAAAAGGTCTTCCCCCTGGTACAGAAGCGCTGCCAGGAAAACTGAATTTCCAAGTGGTGTTTCTAATTTTTTTTCTCATAAATTGAACAGTGCAGGTATGGAATTTTATAAAATATTTACTTGTCCAGAAACAGAATAAATTGATCCCTTTTGGTGCAAGGGGGACGTTCTATGGCAAATATCTCATCACAGAGATCCATTACCCTCCGATTATTTCAGGGTTTGTATTCGCAATTTGGATTCTAGCAAGGCTCTTATTTTTCCACTTTTCTGATAATCTACTTACAGGTCGATGGAATTAGGCGAGAGGCAGCAGTTCCAATGCTAGGATGACCTGTGAATCTGTGTGCACACATCAACATACATGGTTAAAGTTATTCAGCAGCTCCTCTCCAGTCTCTTCCCACACTGGAACTGGTTGGAAAGTTTCTTCTGACCAGGGCAGAAGTAAAACATTTTCAGGGTGGCGAAAAAGCTTTTGCAGTGAAAATTAATTAGACATTTCTCAGCAGATTTGTGTTTTTAAAAGCAAATACAGATTTGTATATTTGTGCATGTGAATTTGTAATATACAAAAAGCTTGTTGCTGTATGGTTTCCATGCCTCCTATTATAACCTTAATCCTTGAGTCGTAAATCTGCAGCACTGCAAGGACATACCTGCAGGAGCAGTTTTTTTAAGTCACTTAAAGAACTAGGATCCGATGTTATTTTCATGTTGCACTTTGTTAATACACTGCTTTTCCACTAAGGAACTTTATTTTAAAAATATTGCTGAACACAATTTTACTAAACGATGTCTAAGAATTTGTATCTAAAGCTACATAAGTGTTTAGGAAACTCTCTCCTCCCTTCCATCAGGCTTCTGCACTTTCCCTCATATAATCACAGAGGTTTTTAAGTCTCGTCCTATTAATCGCGCAAGCGATAATAGGACGAGAGTATTGAGGGCAAACCAAGCTCGGAAACCACCAGGCGGATTACGTTGAGTGCATGTGCACGCACTTACCATTTGCTCTGAGCCGCCTGCCTCCGAGAGCTTCCCTTCAAAGGGATCCACTCCCCCGCCTTCACACTTTTCACAGCCGCCCCACAGCAATGTCAAGAGCTTGTTTTCCCTTTTATTTCACAAAAAATGCTACCTCTGCTTCTGTAATCACAGTCTTGGTTGAAAATCAGTGATATATCCCGTGTTTAACAAACGCAAGTAGAGGGTTCACCCTCTTTCTTACTCCTGCAGTCGCGTCAGATTTACTGACTGGAGGCGGTATTTCGCGCCTTCCTTCCCCCAAGGTCTTTTTACTGTGTTCTTCTGTCACTGCCAATGTGCACACGGGAGAAGAGCCATGTTTAAACGTAGTTAATCAGACGCAATTTTTACATTTGGATGTTCATTTGAAATATAACGTGAAGGAAGTTGTGGGGCAAGGGAATGGCAAAGATACACGACTTCTGTTTCTAGCACGCCCGCCCCCACAATTGACCATTGTAGTTTCTGCGCAGTCCCTAAAGCTGGAGTAGGTGTTCCCGCCCGATACGTATAGGATTTCAAATGAGAAGTGATTTACACAGTAGGCAAGCTCGGTATTTCCCATGCCTTTTGTGACTGATAAAGTAAATGGTACTAATTATTATAGTAATAAGGGTCATTATCCTTAACATAATGAATGGTTTGGCTTATGTCACATGTTCACGTCATTCGCTAGGAGTGTTTTTACTTGAGATATATACAAACCTTTCCTAAAGGTGTTGAGACGCATAGGATTATCCTTGGGAAGTTTTGTTTAGATTGGTCATGGATGGTTGGTTCGGATGTGTTTTTGAACGCATGTCCTACCAAATTTGTGTATATGTGCTACGTCTTCATTTTAAAAGGGTCTACTAAACCCAGTGAGACAGGAGTATTTATGTTTACTGATACAGTATTATTTAGCAGCACTCGTTAAGGAACAGTTTAAGTGACATATATATTGTATGTCAAAGTTGCATACAGTCCCACCCCAGTGTTGCCTCCAAAATACCAGTCGTAGTTCCTGATTATGAGTTTAGGTGATATTTATCGCACATAAGTAACATTAACACCGTGCAAGTTACTTATTGGGTGCCATAAAAATAAACTATTATGATAAATTCAAAAGTGGTAGTAGTCCCTACTGGGAAAATTATCGCACTTGAAATACTGATTTGTTATTTTCCATCTGGTCATGTGTGAACATAATTCAAAAGCAAGTTATTGTAATACAGAGGTGCTGTCACAGTTCTAACACCCTACTACCTAAGGTGACCGTCCCCACCTCCTCTCTCCTCTCCATCCTCCCTTCTCATCTTTCTGGCCTCACCCTGATGGAGCAAGGATTCGCACGTAAGGCACCTTGCTCTCATTTAAGAACCTCGTTTAACCTGTAATATCGTTAATCAACCTGTTTGTCACTAATATTGCACTTTCACACTACATGCGGGTGTCCCAGAGATGCTTGCCTATGTGTCTATTAATCGTAATGAGGCTTGCATATTACAGAACCGCTGCTTTGCAGAAATCTAGTCTGCGCATGCGTCGGTCATACCCATGTGATGTGACGCACTCGCAGTTCTGGAGGGATTTTTCGCTCATGCGCAGTATTGCTAAAATGGCCGCTTTGTCTTTAACATGCTCTCCGCTTGCTACTGCCGCTTTTGCTCATCTGTCTATTTCTGCGTAACCACTAATGCTATAGATATTATAAAGTAAGGGGTGCAGTGTAGCTCATCATGGTGTACAGTGTATTCATTTTTCTGCGTTTCTAATTTGTTTTCGCTTACTTTTCATGTACCGCGTATCTGTGGGCCTGGGAGTGGGGAGCCGCTCCATCTTTAAAACCCATGTCACCCCAAACAAGTGATGAGGGAAAACCCACACCGCGCAGAAGCAAAACCAAGCCAGCTGGCTTCTGAAGCTGAGATGCGCCTGGGAAAATCTTCCGTGCACCGAGAGAAGATTTCGGCTGTACCTAAATATGTTACATTTGTATATACTTTATGAGTGTTCTATTGTTTTACACCTGGGATCTGGAATGTAAGGGGTGGGTACGAAAATTAAATATTCATCATGGGAACACAGAATTTTAGGTGGTGACAATGACCTAACCACCTCTTCTGACCAATCCTAGTTGGGGATCCGGTCACTTGCAACATTTGTGGGTGGTCTGGGGACCCGAAAATGGTATAACTAGCCTAGTTGTAGCTAGAGAAATTGTCCGACTTGTCCGAGTAGCTGACCTGTCACCGACCCTAGGAACTCTATAGGTGATTGATACAGAGAGCTGCGGAGCACTCTGTCCGAAATTTTCCACAAACTCCAAGGGGTGGAAATAGACTTAAGTGCTGGCGAAGCACTTTGCTGGGAGATTCGAGAACCCAATCGGGGTTACTGGCGGATTCCGTGCAGAGAGGGAGTAGCGCAGGCGTTGCATCCAAAGCTGCAGGTGTTGGTCGTGCCCTTTTGGTGAGCCCAGTCCTGACCCAAATCCTGAGGGGTATCCTGTCCTGACTGTCCGTGAGCCGTACCTGCTCGACTACTGGCATCCTAAGTTCTTGAGGGTCCTTGTCCTCACCTTTTCACAAGCTGACCCGTGGCCAGGGTTAGTCCTCATTCCCGTCCTAGGTAAATATAAGTGTGGGTGTCCATCAATCTATTCTCCTTCCTTCTCTTTTAATAAAGCATCCTTGCCAATGGTATTCTCTCTGTCATCTCCAAAAAGACTTACATGTAAACTGTTTATTAGCTATGTTCCATTTTTCCCCCTACCTGTAGGACATTATTGAAACTGTTTTACTTAATTAGTGTGATCTAATTTTACGTGTGTTTAGAATCTAGGTTTGAATTAGCAGTTAGTCTAAAGATCAGTTTGAGTCACTTGTAGGACTTTAGCGATTCCCTGACTAATATGTTTTAAACTCACCTACCTAAGTAGAAGCCTGAACTGGATAGCATGTTCCCTGTAACCCTTACCCAGTAGTTGTCCACTTGCACTCGATGGTGCTTGCCCTCATTCACAGTTATATTATCGTTATAATCCTGATAATTGATATTCTAATCTGCATTAGTTTTATACTCGTCATTCTGATTTAACTTACTATATAAAATCTTTAAAACACTTCTGGTGGGCGGAGCTACGACACCAACCAAGATGGCCGCATAGTCTCCCGGCTCCGCTGACCTCCGTCCTACGCTCGCTTATCCGGTTGAATATCCTGATCTCCTGCCCCGGATTTGTGTGGGTGAACTAGTCGGCACCCCGATGGTGTGACCACGGAATTTTTCTGATGTTCTGGGGTGAAGTAACATCGAAAATGTTTTGAGGCCTAACCCAGACTGGAAGCCGGGGTCTCGATTGCTGGTCTACCCGGGTCCAAAGTGAACAACAACGGACTGAGGAGAGTGGTTGGGTCCGGTCCTTGGAACTTTTGAAAATTTCTCTGGACTACTTTGCAACCATCTGCTGCCTGGTGCTGTACCTGAGGTGAGGTGGCGCGCGGTGCTGCGTCGCAGGGGGCCCCGGCCCGGAGGCCCGGCACTAGCACCGCTGGTGCCCCGGGGCGGGGGTCCCGCCGCGCGTTGCTGCGTGCCCGTCCCTCACGGCTTGATTCTGCTCCGGGGTGTCCTGTCCCGGAGAGGGCGCCTCTCCGCGGAGATAGTTATGCCTGCGGACGTATGGAACTTGGCGGAACAGACTCAATGTGGCCCTTCCTTGCGGATGGTAATGGCGGAACTTGCGGCGTGACGATGAGGTCCCAGGTCAATCGTTTGCTGTCGGCAGCAGATGGGATCATAGGACCGGGAGCAAGCCCGGACTTGAATTTTGAGACCCGGCAGCCAACTTGCCTCCTGTTGGGCGCCCTAGTGGCGCGTTTGGGCCCGGTGCTGGAAGCTGTGCCTGCCCCCGAAGAAATGGAACTCATTGTGTGTGCTGAGATTGGTGACCCTCTTACGTTCTCGGAAACATCGGTCCTACAGTTATCGGAACATTTCACTGCTTCCCCCATCCTGGATACTGTTGGCCCACACTATAATTTGGATCGGAACGAGTCGCACCCCCTCCCCAATCGGTCTCCCAACATGGCGGATGTAACGATGCTTGGTTTCGGAGACGGGGAGGGACATCGTTTGTGCAAGCCGTGAGAGTTGGGATCTGCTATTCCTCTCCCGTTTGCTGGCCCAAGCTTCGGCTGCTACTGTGTGACTTGACTTTCCGGGGATGGGGCTTTACTTATCCGAGGGACTCGGCAACTTTGATAGACAGGGCCAAGGCTGAGACTGTGGGTTGAATTGTTTACGATGGATCTATTGGTAACGGGACTGCTTCATTAACAGACGGATTCCGGGGCAGGGGGTTTGGGGTTCCCCCCGGGGTATTTTTGTATGGTGGACAACTTTATTCGTGCTGGCTTAAGGGGGCCCCCTTTGGTAGGGCGGGGGGGGGGGGGGGGGGGAGAAGAGACCGGGAGCGCAGAAGGAGGGGGGGGGGGGAGACCGGGAGCGCAGAGACTATCGCCCTCCTCCACTTCCCCGTTGGGTGGGGTTTCCTTTCTTTTTCCTCTCTCTGTTCTTCTATATTTCGGGTTTGGTTCTCGGGCGACAGGCACACTGCTGGGGGGGAGGGGGATTTTTCGTTTTTATTTTGTTTCTATGGCCTTTGTTCTCTTCTCTTTCTTTGTCTTTTTCTGGGTCAGTGCAGTGGGTTTCCTTTGGTATCAATCGCTGCTTTTTCATCTGTGCCTCAATTTTCGTGGTGTTCTCTGGGTCTTAGGGCAGGTGACTAGCAGGCGCGAATTGACCGTAATATTACTTCATATCCTGAACCGCTTGTTTCAGCGCCATTGATTTGACCGATTACTGTTCACTGTTGACACGTTTACTATTCTGCCTGCCATTTTTCGCTGCTGGGAAATTGTTCGGCACCTGATCCTTCCATCTTATACTATAAAATGAAAACCTTTTATATCCTGGTTTTTCTAATTGTGCTATTCAGTGACCAAGAGTATGCTAGTGTGGTGATTCTGCTCCCCGAGGTGCTGCATGTGATTTAAAATTTGCTCTCTGCTAATCTAACTGCTTAGCGGCCAGCCCCGGGGGTTGTACGCCCATACTTTTATTTGGTTGAAATGTCAATAAAGGTTTAAAAAAAATTTTTTTTTTTTTTAAAAAAAACCCTTCAGGTGTCTGGTCATTATAAAAGGTATAAAAGAGTTATTAAATGTATTAGGTATTTTTGATAAAGTCTTATCTTCTGTCCACTGCTAGCTCCTGATCCATCAGGAAATTAGGTGCCTGTGGTAAGTCAGGTACTCTGGTAATAGTGATAAGATAAACACACAGAATTACTGATGGTTGCGTGTAAACTCGCCCGATTCACAAAAATACCGTCATAAACACGTCATGGGCCCAAGTGCGTGAAATCTGGTATATCAAGAGTCTGGCGACCTGCGCGCTCTATCAACCCCACCTCACACCTTACTTTCTTCAGGACATTCTGGATGCTTCCCAGCTCCTCTGGCCTCCCTGCCCCCTCCCCCCCGATTTCTTTCTTGCTCCTCTCCTCTCCAGCCTCCTTTTCCTCTAGTCCCGTGGTTCCCAAAGTGTGCGCCGCGGCGCCCTGGTGTGCCGTGATTAGAAGCCAGGGGCGCCGCAGCGCAATTCCTCCCCCTCCTTTGTGCTGCCAGGTCACGCGATCCTCGCACTCTGCATCTCAATGAGTGCTTGATGGAGAAAGCCTTTAATTTTCACACATGCCAGACATTGCCCCAGGGCACGCATCTCCCGGTCTTTTTTTTCGCTCTTATCTGGTGATTGTTTACAAAGTCAGAACTGGATGGTGTGCGAATTATGACTTGGAGTCAGGTGGTCATCCTAACTGGCAAGGGCACACAACCCGTGGGAGAAGGTAACCTGGTGTGCAAAAATCGTTTCTGGTGCAAACACGTGGGGTAAAGTACACACACGGTGGGAACAGAAGGCAAAGGCCCTTAGTAGAAAACATGAGGGTGTAAACGGCGGGTGGGAGGGGGGACACTACAAGATGAAAAACTATAAATAAACACACTAAAACAGTGGCGGGTGGGCAATCTGCTTCCTTCGTGGTGAAGTGACACTGCTCTACCCCATACACACGCACAATAGATTATGTATGAGGAAACTTTACATGAAAGGCAGCAATGCAGCACGACAGACAGGGGTGGTAAAAAGAAAAGGCCAGATGCAGTTCCTATCCCGTGCTGCTGCAATCTGCATGTCGCCTCCGTGTACGGCCTAGATGACACACAATCAACAACTCCAGTTCAAAGGTCTTCCAATGTAACCTTGATCAAAAATCTTTATCAGCTACCTATTTTTGGTCTCAGTGAATCTCAAGCTGTGACTGAAGCAAAAAAGGCATGTGTACGACGCGGTATGGCTTGTGCAGCAAGATACCAGTTACTCAGCAAATTGATCACATTCAGTGATAGTTCAATGTCCTATGAAGTGGTGGTGCAGCAATTCCTATGGTTCCCGTCCACACCAGATTCAGGTGCCATCATTGCGATAGACAAGAACAAACTGACCACGGATGGCTGGTCAGATGTAGAGGACACACAAGCTTGTGGTGGGTCTGATATGCCCATCGCTGTCCAGCTCAGGGGGATGAAGCGATGAGGCAATGAAGAATCATGTGCCGATTCTACAAAGCCCATCAGTATGTATGTGCAGTATACCTGGATTGTAAGTGAATGTATTTCCAAGAAGCAAACTTACGCTGTTAACCACCTCAAGACGCTGTGTATTCCCACCCATAGAAGCTCAGAATTGGAGGCAAACAAACAGATGGCATTTGAATAAGCATTGAAAATGACTGGCGGCTATCTTCCAAGATACCGGAGTAGTCTCCGCAAACTCCACCAGCAGGCATCAGAGCGCTTTACATTAGCACCAGTTGCGTTACAACGGGGAGGGGGAGAAGGGTGCAAGGCAGAGGGGAGAAGGGTGCAACGGGGAGGGGGAGAAGGGTGCATGGCAGAGGGGAGAAGGGTGCAAGGCAGAGGGGAGAAGGGTGCAAGGCAGAGGGGAGAAGGGTGCAAGGCAGAGGGGAGAAGGGTGCAAGGCAGAGGGGAGAAGGGTGCAAGGCAGAGGGGAGAAGGGTGCAAGGCAGAGGGGAGAAGGGTGCAAGGCAGAGGGGAGAAGGGGAGTGGAGAAGGGTGCAAGGCAGAGAGGAGAAGGGGAGTGGAGAAGGGTGCAAGGCAGAGAGGAGAAGGGTGCAAGGCAGAGAGGAGAAGGGTGCAAGGCAGAGAGGAGAAGGGTGCAAGGCAGAGAGGAGAAGGGTGCAAGGCAGAGAGGAGATGGGTGCAAGGCAGAGAGGAGATGGGTGCAAGGCAGAGAGGAGATGGGTGCAAGGCAGAGAGGAGATGGGTGCAAGGCAGAGGGGAGAAGGGTGTAAGGCCGAGGGGAGAAGGGTGTAAGGCCGAGGGGAGAAGAGTGCAAGGCAGAGAAAAGAAGGGTGCAAGGCAGAGAAAAGAAGGGTGCAAGGCAGAGAAAAGAAGGGTGCAAGGCAGAGAAAAGAAGGGTGCAAGGCAGAGGGGAGATGGGTGCAAGGCAGAGGGGAGATGGGTGCAAGGCAGAGGGGAGATGGGTGCAAGGCAGAGGGGAGATGGGTGCAAGGCAGAGGGGAGATGGGTGCAAGGCAGAGGGGAGATGGGTGCAAGGCAGAGGGGAGATGGGTGCAAGGCAGAGGGGAGATGGGTGCAAGGCAGAGGGGAGATGGGTGCAAGGCAGAGGGGAGATGGGTGCAAGGCAGAGAGGAGATGGGTGCAAGGCAGAGAGGAGATGGGTGCAAGGCAGAGGGGAGAAGGGTGTAAGGCCGAGGGGAGAAGGGTAAAAGCCAGAGAGGAGAAGAGTGCAAGGCAGAGAAAAGAAGGGTGCAAGGCAGAGGGGAGAAGGGTGCAAGGCAGAGGGGAGAAGGGTGCAAGCACGAGAAAAGAAGGGTGCAAGCCAGAGAAAAGAAGGGTGCAAGGCAGAGGGGAGAAGGGTGCAAGGCAGAGGGGAGAAGGGTGCAAGGCAGAGGGGAGAAGGGTGCAAGGCAGAGGGGAGAAGGGTGCAAGGCAGAGGGGAGAAGGGTGCAAGGCAGAGGGGAGAAGGGTGCAAGGCAGAGGGGAGAAGGGTGCAAGGCAGAGGGGAGAAGGGTGCAAGGCAGAGGGGAGAAGGGTGCAAGGCAGAGGGGAGAAGGGTGCAAGGCAGAGGGGAGAAGGGTGCAAGGCAGAGGGGAGAAGGGTGCAAGGCAGAGGGGAGAAGGGTGCAAGGCAGAGGGGAGAAGGGTGCAAGGCAGAGGGGAGAAGGGTGCAAGGCAGATGGGAGAATTGTGCAAGGCAGAGGGGAGAAGGGTGCAAGGGGGTTGGTGATGAAGTTAAAAATGTCCCCACCCACCCCGGAAACATTTCTGCGGACGCCCATGATCAGAGACCACCCCACGTAAACTTCTTGTAACGCCACAGAGCTCCGTGAGCCTTTCTCTAGCCTGGATACTTTCAGTGGGAGTGCTTTATACTACTCTATGTATGCATTGAGATGTACTTTATAAGATCATTGTGATTGCAAATAAAGTTTAATGACAGTGATGGCTACTCTCTGAGTCCTTCATCCGGTCTAGGCTTGATTCTTCATGTAGACCAGTGGTTCCCAAAGGGTGCGCCGCGGCAGCCCGGTGCGCGGGTATAAAAATGGTGGGGAGCCACGGCAAACTGCCAATTAGGTCAAGGGAGCCACGGGTCAAAAAAGTTTGGGAACCACTGCTCTAGTCTTTTTCCACTCCCATCTCTTTTGAGTCTCTCTTCCACCTACATCCTCGCCCTTCTCATCCACCCTCTTCTCTCCACCTTCCATCCTTTTCTCCTGGTCATTCTATCCCACTCTTTATCCTCTCACCCCCATCTCTTTCCTGCCCACTCCCCATGCTTCTCCATTTCTTCTATTTTCTCTCTCCTTCCCCAGCTTCTGCTTTCTGTAGTCTCCCCTCGTGATCCTGCATCATCTTATCACCTTTTAGTTCTCCTCCTTCCATCTTCCACTTTTTCCATCGATGTTCACTCATCTCCCCGCACCCTTCTCTCATCTTTAGTTCCCATGCCATCTCCCACTCTCCTTCCCCCTATCTAGTCTTGTGTTTCCTAGAACTCGCAGGTATTCAGAGGGTAGGAGGCTTCTGAGTTTCTAAAAGCACTTTGCACTTCAGGAGGTCTAGCCCACACAAAAACAGTCATCCCCCTTGAAAATCATCCTTCATGTGCTGAATCGAGACTCTCCAGTTTAGGCGTGTGTGCTCTCTAGGGCCCAAGCATGATTAATTGTTGGCAAACTGGCCTGACCCCTACCTAGGCTAGTGACCTCTGTGACAAAGAGCCATGCCTTGTGGACTACCAGATCCTGTACACATGTGCTTGCATACATACTGTTCATGGTGGGCACTACTCACGCACACTGCACCCACGCACACTGCACCCTCACACCCTGCGCACCCTCACACCCTGCAATGGAACATACACTCCAAATACCACTCAGTACCACATCATTACACGCCCAAAATTACACTACTGAATACAACATACACTCGCCATATTACCACTCAGTGCCACATAATTACACGCCACATAATTTCACTCTTCGCAATGCAACGTAAATACACTCCACATAATACCACTCAGTGCCATATAATTACACAGCTCATACTTACTCTACTCAATGCAACATAGATACACTTTACCTATCTGTCTATGGCCCTCACTCTGTCTATCTATCGCCCTCCCTCTATCCATCGCCCTCACTATCTATCTATCGCACCACCATAGCATCACTCCGGGGAACCACAGCATCACTCAGGGGCACCACAACATCACTATGCGCTACCACAGCATCACTGTATGCCACTGCATCACTCAGCGCCACCAGAACATCAATCTGTGCAACCATTTAACAACAACTGGTTCAAATATGTTCTCTCAATGTTTCAAGCTTTATTACAAATGTCACAAAAAGTTGTTAATATTTCACTTCTGTTCTTGGATTTTCGTCACAATAAAATACAATGAACATAATCTTCACAAAAGTTATTTACAAAAGCTATTGCCATTATATATTACTATAACTTATTTAAGTATTAATAAAAAAAAGCCATTTTTATTTGTAATATCAATACATCTAAGTCACGTAAATACAATACATATTGCATTACAAATGCTATAGGTGTCACATTTGCAAAAGTTAAAATTATTGGCATTGTAAATGACAAAGCTATTAATTTCGCTATTTTCAAAACCAACACAAATAAAAAATGTGTATTTACAATACCAAAAGCTCAAACTTTCCTAATGCGAGCCCTATTGCATTGCAAATGCTTGTTTTAGTAGTATTAAAACCAGCCTCAAATTGTCAAAATTTGCATACAGGTACATCTTTCTTTTATACTGGAACCATTATCAGTAAGGAAAGCTGAGCTCACAGCATTTCCCTAGTAAGTTCACCCTCACCTTAAAAGCTTTTCAATATTTAATCATATACATACAAATGTGACACACCAAGGTGTATTGGTGAATACAGTGGGTGTACGAGTGCCTGTATGGATGATTATGTGGGTGCGTGACTGTAAAATTGAGTGATTTGGTGTCTCAGTGAATGTATGAGTGAGTGGTGGTGTGAATGTTTGTATCAGTCTGTCAGTTGGTGTTTAAGTGGCTGTATGGGTGGGTGAGTGGGTATGGGAGTGGCTGTATGGGCGAGTAATTGGTTTTCAGAGTACCTGTATGGGTGTCTGGGTGAGGGGTGAATGACTGACTGTATGGATAGGTGAGTCAGTCAGTGACTGTATGGGTTAGTTAGTATGTGTGAGGGGCTGTATGGAGGAGTGTGAGAGAGATTGAGCGGATGTGTCAGTGGTATAAATGGGTAAGTAGGTATGTGAAAGGCAGTATATGCGAGTGATGGGTTGTAGGAGTGACTGTATGGGTGAGCAAGTGAATTTAAGGGGCTGTATGGGTAAGTGCTTGCGTTAGTGACTATAGGTGAGTGAGTACGTGCTAATATCTGTATGAGTAAGTAGCTGTGTGGGTAAGTGGCTGTGTGATTTTGTGAGTAGCTCTATGGTTGACTGAGTGGCTGTATGAGTGGATATGTCAGTGGCTGTATTAGTGAGTGAGGGTGTATGAGTGACTGTATTGGTGAATTAATGGATGTGTGTATCTCTAGGAATCAGTGAGTGGGTAACTACTGGTATGGGTCTGTGAATGGTTGTGTGGGTGTACGAAAGTTTCTATGGGGGGTTGTTAGTGATTTTGAAGATGTCATTTAAGATGTCATCAGTGAGGTAATATGTGACCTCCCCCCTCTGCTCAAAAAGAGGCCTAGGGTATCAGGATGTTTCTACCCTGCATTTACATTTGTGGGACTGCTTCAAGCCACTTACCAAGATGGCTGCCAACCCTTCCTGCTTGAAGTGTTTGCAGCCAATCAAATTTCAGTAGGATTTCAGGCTACCAGATATCCATATTTTTAAAACTTAAATATCTCTAAAACTACTGAACGGGTTTACACCCAATCACAAAGAGCACACTTTCTGGGCCAACATCTAGCTTTCTGCCAACTTTGGTGTAATTCAGTTCAAAATTAAAAATCCCAACTATCATAACATGGGGAAAGCGAGTTTTGGGAAACCCCCCCCCCCCCCCGATGCTTGACAGATCACCCTGAAACTTTCAACACAGCAGCTGAACCATAAAGGGGACTTTTTTTTAAACGGTCTTCAAAGTTAGTCAAGCGGCAGCAAAGTTATTGGCACGGCCAAAAAAAAAATGCTTTTCCCATGGAAACTTTGTTCCCAACTATAACTACCTACTGGTGATCGCCAGTAGGAGATATATATATATATATATATATATATACACACACAAAACACCAAAAGTTTGCCCCTCCTTCACCTTCTCCTCAATGCAGTAGCAATAGAAGGGCACAAACTCCACCTCAGGTACGCAATATTCTTTATTTACACATTCAGGCACTCATAACGCGTCAGTAACAGCCGTTTTCCTGGGATTGAGCTCAGTAAAGATGGAAGAGATGGTCAGAAGACCTAAACACTGCCTCACTAGTTGAAGACCCAAAGGGACATCCCTATTGCATGTATGGTTTGCGCATAATGTTTAAAGTGGCGACAAGCAAGATTCCTAGAGGCCTCGACAGAAGACTGGTACAATGTAAGCAACTCTATCCCTTAAATAGACCAGTTTCATTATTACTCAAAAATAAATAAAATCTGTTATTTGTTAATCGCAAACTATTCACCCCTAAGGGTCTCGGGGAGCTGGGGGCCGTCGGGGAGATTAAGTGAACTATTGCCCAGTTACACGGTGCTGAGCAGAGCTGCTATCAGGGTTTGAACAGTGAAGCCCCAGGCTCTGGAGTAATCAGCTATGCCCACTGTGCCACACCTGGATCCCTCTGAATGACAAAATATTTGAGTCTCAGAATCAACCCCCAAAATCAAATGTTGCGTGGCAACAACTGCCTCTGAAATATCTAGTAACATTAACTGGTCTATGCATCCTTTGTCCAGAATTCCAATGACAGCTGTCAGTAAATCCACAGCAGCAGATGGGACGGTTTCTTCTGTTCTATATGTGTGAGTTATTGGAAGAAGAGGAAAAGTGTGATTAGATGCAATGTTGCTAGCTAACTGCACCAGACAATGCCTTAGAAATGTGTTTTAGTCTGTTGATATTTCCCGGGTACTGCCGACCGAGAAGACTGACTTCTATATGCATTACTTAAAGGCAATGGCCCAGACAAGCAAGTGCTCAGTGATATTTTGATGTACAGTATTACAGTGGTCTATTCAGGCAGAATAAAGAGTACTGCACAGTGTATGCCTTCTTTTCGGTTTTTAAAAATATATTTAAAGTTGGGCAATAGCTCTTCGATAGTGTTCATGCTAGTTTTAGGTTCTGTCGGAGATCAATTAACTAAAAAACAAGAACAAAAATGTAGTTCTACTCATGCAGCTTGTCATCCGCCTCATTTCACTTGCTGTAATTTCATAAAATTCAGAGGGTAGGATAATTAAATCTAGATTAAGCACGTCTCATTTCTTGAATTGCATGATGGGACACACATACAGGTGATGTGCAGTAGGGACAGGAATGAGGGATAACCTGGCTCCAAGTTGGCTGCGATCTGCGTGAGCATTGGATTGGGTTATGCTTTTGGCTTCTGGCCTGCTTCCAAGCACCATCGTGCCTAATACACAAGTGCTCATCCTACAGCGAACTGGAAGACTTTCTGCAAAAATTGCATTTTCAAATATACCTTTTCTCCTATGCTTCAAGATTTTCCAACAAACAAAAGTCTATATTTTTCACAAATGTGATCCCCCAAACGGAGGCAACGTCCCTCACACTGACAATTTTGAGAATCAACTTAAACAGTATAGAACATTCTATTCTTTAAAAGCAGTAAGCACATTTAATATTAACAGAAAATAGAGAAAATCGACAATACACACATTGTAAATGCAAAAAGCATTAAAACTGCTCAGGAGAGGAGCTTGTGTTGCTTTTGCATTGATTTACTTTTGGAGGTTATAACCAGTAATAAGCAGTACAAAGAACAGCATTACTTTCTCAATCCTCCATATGCTTCAAAATGCTTAAAAAGTGAATAAAAACTAGTGGGTGAGAACATACTTGATTTATTTGCATTGGTGGCGTTGGAATATGTAGGAAAAGTGCAGAACAAGGTAATGGTAAGGTGGCAGAAGTTTAAAGTGAATACAGAATTACACCAGCAACACAACACCCATCAATGACAAGGCAATGACGGTACAAAAAGAAGCAAAAAACACTCTAAAGGCAAAAGTGCCACACTGTAAGAGACAAAAAGTATAGAGAAACTATTTCACGTGGGTCAACAAGATGTTTAGGCTTTAGTTTACACTAAGGTACTTTAGGTCAGTATATACTGCTGTGTGCGATTTTTGCTCAGGTGCTCTTAAAAAATTATTCACACAAAGAGCCGGATTACGAGGTCAGTCAGAAACGAAACCGCCCGACTTCTTGTTGGTTTCGATTCCGTCCAACTCGCGGTCAGCAGTTCCTCTAGACAGATTATGGTGCTTACGAACACCGTTCGGAAAGACTCCTATTGACTTTAATGGTAGCCTGTGTTCTGACTGATAACACCAGCTCCTATGGGGGACTGAGGAAAACCTTGCACCCTGGCGCGGGCACCCCATGGTGGCTGCCACACCGTGCAGGGTTTTACAAGTGGGTGCCTTGGGTACCCCCTCAACTCCATACCGGAGGCCTCAGGATGAAGGGGGGGGGGGAACTCCAAGGGGCCCAAAAAGTCAGTTTCCGAGATTTTTTGTGTGAGTCGGAAATTATGTTCTCCTACATCGTAAACAGTCAGAAACGCTGTACATAGAGCTGTAAGAATCGGCTCTGACCGACTCGGGTTCTCCGAATGTCATTCGGAACCGATACGGAATGACCAAACTGTCCCCCTTCTAACTGCGAGCATTGTAATCGATTGGAAACAATTTTGAGCGACAATTACGATGGGTTCTGACACAGTCTAGGGGAATCCAACTGTTGGTCGGAGGCTTTCCAACAGACATTGTAATCAGGCCTGGAGTGTGCCATATATTAAACAAGCATTTGCAATGCAATAGGTCTCGCATTAGGAAAGTTTGAGCTATTGGTATTGTAAATGACAATTTTTTTATTTATGTGTTGGTTTTGAAAATAGCTAAATTAATAGCTTTGTCATTTACAATGCCAATAGTTTTAACTTTCGCAAATGTGACATCTATAGCATTTGCATGACTTAGATGTATTGATATTACAAATAACAATGGCTTTTATTTTTTTTAAAATAATTAATACTTAAATAAAAGTTATTGTAATTTATAATGGCAATAGCTTAAACTTTTGTAAATAACTTTTGGGAAGATTATGTTCATTGTATTTTATTGTGACGAAAATACAAGAACAAAAGTGAAATATTAACATTTTTTTGGTGACATTTGTAATAAAGCTTGAAACATTGAGAGAACATATTTGAACCAGTTGTTGAATTGAATGGTTGCACAGGAGGCAAACTGACTCATGCCTGCAGAAAAACACCAAAGTATCCTTAGACAAGACAAGAGTGAAAGGACCACACAACTAACTGTCCATGGGTTCTGAAGGAAGCCCACCCCGTTCAAATTGTTAGTCCCCCACTAAAGTTTGTGTCTAATTGTGCCCCTGACAGCCGATGCAGTATTTTAAACTCTTGTTATGCGAGAGTTGTGGATGGAGGCCCGCATGCACAATTGTGTACATGATAAAAAAAATCCAGGATGACAGACATTGCAGAGCTCTGGGACCATGTAATAAACGCCGACCCCGGAAAGCGTCTATCTGTACAGTATGATCCCTGGCCACGAGGGATTGATTACATGGCCTCTGATTAGTGTGGGCAGAGGGAGAACATGGAGAAATGATGCTATACAGAGCCCTGCAATGAGGACAGGTGGGGAGGCAAGTGGAATGCAGAGGGTGCGGGAGGGGTGAGAGGGCAGAGAAGGTCGGGGTGCAGCCCGAGTGAGCGGAGACAGCAGAGAGAGAGTGAGCGGAGACAGCAGAGAGAGAGGGGAAGCGGGGAGTAGGTGTTTTTAGCAAGATGGACAAGATGGACAAGGCCGGAAAGTGGAGAGCTGTGAATGCAAATAAAAGATGTAGTAGTGGTGAGAAAAGGAAGGACGTAAAATGCGGAGAAAGTTCAGCGAGTTGGTGCTCGCAGTTAAAAGGTGGAAAAGAATGGATAAGTGGATAGGTGGAGTAAAAGAGGTGAAGCTGGTGAAAGATAAGGAGTGAGGGGGAGAAGGTAATTAAAAGAGAATGAAAAGGGAGACTTTAAAGCGATAGTATATATAAAAGAAGTAATGTTGGAGTGAAAGGAGGTTAAAGGTAATAAACAGAATGTAATTTTCCCAATGAGTCATATGATATTTAAAAAAAAAAAAATGTCAAAACCCCTTCTAAATAAAGTAAGATTTACAGAAAGCAACTGAGTTGGTTGGCTTTCTGAGCAGCAAATTTGACACAAAAGACTGCATGTGCCACGAGCGCTGGGAGGGGGTTGGGCAAGCATGCATGCCCCGCTAAACCTCAGAGGAATACTTCGGGCTCCCACCCATAGCGTCCATTATTGCTTTTATAAAGTTAACGTTCATGGCTACTGAGGTGCATTTGTTTACCATTACCCCAGAGCTGAGGAGCCATTTGATTTGTACCCGGGTTATTTAAGAAACATAATCCTCTGTTTCTTTGATACACGTAATTCCCAACATAAATAATGCGCGTCATCAGTAGAGCTTTGTACAGCCAGCGGCCCGTCCTACCAATTGTGCACCATTTTCGTTCCTAACAAAATGCGCGAGCAGTGAAGCGCTCACTGTAAACACTCGAGGCTTCTCGGCGCCGAGCGGGTAGAGGGGCTATCCCAGGCTCCCACCTCCGGGGCAGTCTGCATTCCAGGGAAAAGGAGGGCAGAGGATTGGTGCCAGGACCAGAGGGAGAGGAGGCTCTCACAGGTCGAGTCAGCAGAGCATGGCCTCCTCACAGGGCATCTCGCGGCCTATTCTACCACACAGAACATTCCAGCATCCTCTGGTGCCCTCGCACTGGCGGGGAGGGACCCCAGCAGGCTAAAAAGCGCTGTCTATTAAATGTGCAACGGGGTACCAGAGGAAAGCAGCTCTGCAGGCTGGTGTGTTGACTCCTCGTTATTAATACATAATACAACAAGATGTTTCGCCGTGAAATGGATCCCAAAAATACAAGCAGCTGGCCGTGAAACCGAAACCGCGGTGGGTGCGCACGAGACGCCGTCGCGGCAGCTGTCCCTGCGCAAGCCGTGGATGACGGAGAAGACACGCCGAGCCTGCTGCCCCCGAGAGTGACCCGCTGCGGAGTGAGAGGGACATGCGAGAAGAGCCCGGTGAGGGGGGAGGGGTGAGGGAGGGGGTATGGAGTTCTCTATGTATGTGTGTGTGTGTGCGTGTGCGTATGAGGCGGGGTTCTCTATGTGCGTGTCTGCTTACAAGGAGCCAAGGGAGAAAGGAGATTGTGAACGCGCGCATCCTGATCCGATTCCGCAAGGTTGCACATGCACATCACTTGTCTCATGTCTCCCTTGACTCCTTGTAAGCAGAACTGATTACAATAGAGTCTCGCAGCGACGATCGCTTCGCGATCTGTTCGCAGGTGCGAGACCTAAAAAAGAATTTCTTTTAACGTTTGTTGTATAAAGGTAGTCTATGCTCTAGCGCAGTTTTTTCTTAGCAAGTGTGGTTTGTTCTGACATTTTTGAACAGGTGAAAAAGAGAGACTGAATGGCAAGTTAATAACTAAAGAAAATGTAACACACTAAATAGGCATAAAATCCAAATATTTAGCAATGGCAAGTAAACCGATGCTTGTAAATACAATCATTTGTATTTTATCTGGGTCACTATAAAAAACATAACTCAGGGCTCAAATAGCTAGCAAATGTACACTCATGCAGGAGCTCGCTAAAAAAGCATCGAAGTTCAGCTGCACACATCCGGGCAAGCTGGCTAAAGTAATTTTAAGTGGTCATGAGCGGTGGGAACCTATTGCATTTTAAGAAGCACATTTACAACTGAAATGTTGCATTCATTGCTGAAAAAATACTCAGAAACTGCGTTGAAATGGAGCAGAGTAATTCGCACTTGTATCAACATCACCCGCAGTTCAGAATATGGCTTTAATCCTTTAAGTTTAGGTTGAAGGAAAGTGAACTGGATGCCCGTTAATGCAAACTTGATTTCCTAAGTGTTCTATGCATTTTTAATACTGAACACAATTATTCTGTAAATTTACCTTCGAACGATGAGTAATATCACTTTCAGGTAGCACTGAAGTAGTTGCATTTGTTTCCGGAATTCGCATGTAACACGGAAAAACGCTTTAAGTAGGGAGGCACCACAACCTATAAAATAAAAGAAAATATGGTTTGAAGATATTAATGGTCACATGGAACTAAAATGCTACTATTCCACGCCCTTTAAAGCTGGTCACGGACATCGCTAGGCCTTTCACAAAAACATACAAATATCCAATTACGAGTAATGTATAGGACTGCTCACAACAGTAACACGTACAGGCCTGTTGAAAGCTATGTTAACCAATGTATTTGCAAAATGCAGTTTTTAAACTCTCATCAGTAGAAGAGAACCTGTACTGCTTTTACATCATTTTACTTTTGGAGGCTATAACCAGTAATAAGCAGTACCAAGAACTGCTTTACCTTCTCAGTCCTCCGAAAACCCTTAAATCCATCCAAAAAGGGTACTAGAGGAGACATTTACTTAGAAAACTAGAGAGGTTATAGATGCTAACGAGACAAGATTCAAATATCCCTACCATCCAAGATAAGGTGTTAATTTAAAGGGGAAGGAACCCATGTATGTAAGCAGACGAATAGAATAACAAAAATCACATGGGGCATTCTGTTGACTTGTGCATAGGTTACTAAAACTGATTTTTTCAAGACGTAAAAAGAGAAAGGCCGTGAACATAAAACGCGCCAACATGTTCGAACATCGGGCCTTTGCAGCATGTAGTATACACAACAGTGTCCCTGCCACTGGACGGAAAATTGCATAAGAAATAAAAAAAAACAAATTACAGTGGGACTCCGCTCAATGGAAGTTATTCGCTTCAGAAGAGCCGTGCCTCTCTGTATATTCAAACTGCCACCGAGGAACAAATCCTAAAAGCATCGCCGGTAGCTTTGCAACAGAGATTAATTACAGAATGCAGCGTCTTCTATGTCCCTTGTACAGTTTAGATGTACTGCACGCGAAAGTCCAATATGCAGTAAGAGAGGCCACGTTGCCACTAATAGACTGACCGACAAAACGCTTCCTCCCCAGAATCTTAAAATAGTTTAAACTAGAGATGGAGCAATGCAACCAGCTGCAAAACGAAAAGTTATTTAAACGTTTTGGAAAAACATTTTACTGCTACACCGACCAACAGACACCTCCAAGTGAAAAATAAGCAACTTACACACTCCGCAAAACCTCGCACATGCGACACCCTCCTTAACTACCGGAAACGGGAAGTAAGAACACATTTCACATGACGCGGAGAGCTATACCAGCCCACACAATGACATGGATGGGCTACATGAACTTTTTCTTTTCATTTACTGTCGGAGAATCTCAAAAGCGAAGCGAAAAAAAATAGTTTATCTCAAAAAGAGAACATTAAAGTGTTTTTTAAGCATCAAGGGTTTAGATAATATTTGAAATGAAGTCTTTCTACAGACGTCTCCCCTTTTTTTTTAGGTGACAACGGTTCGGTAAATGAGATAAAAGAAAGACTATTGTTCGACACATGGCAAGTGGAAACAGAGGCAATCTGCATTGCCCTACAGCAGAGGTCTTCAAACTTTTTGATGCCGAGACCCCCTTGTAAAACCTTTTTAGGGGTAAGGACCCCCTTCTGACAAAAGTTTCTAGAAACCGGTACTCCTCGTCATCATCTTTTGACAACCATAAATGCGCCTGATAGACCTCATCACATCCATCCATCATTCATCCACCCACACTTTCACACATCCATCCATCCATCCTTCCATCCATCCATCCATCCTTCATCCAGCCACCCTTTCATCTTTCCATCCATACATCCATCCTTTACCCATCCACCCTTCCATCCATCCACCCATCATTCATCCACCCACCTTTTCACACATCCATCCATCATTCATCCATGCAACCTTTTATCCATCCATACATCCATCCACCCTTTCATCCTCCCATCCATACATGCATCCTTAATTCATCCACCCTTTCATCCATACATCCACCCACCCATCATTCATCCTCCCACCTTTTCACACATCCATCCATGCATCATTCATCCATGCAACCTTTTATCCATCCATCCATACATCCATCCATCCACCCTTTCATCCTTACATCCATACATCTATCCTTCATCCGTCTATTCTTCACCTTCCTTACATCCATACATCCATCCTTCATCCATCCACCCTTTCATCCTTCCATTCATACATCCATCCTTTACCCAACCACCCTTCCATCCATCCACCCATCATTCATCCACCCACATTTTTACACATCCATCCATCATTCATCCATGCAACCTTTTATCCATCCATCCATCCCTCCACCCTTTCATCCTCCCATTCATACATCTATCCATCATCCATCCACCCTTTCATCCATCCACCCACCCAACCTTTCATCCATCCATCCACCCATCATTTATCCCCCCACCTTTTCACACATCCATCCATGTATCATTCATCCATGCAATCTTTTATCCATCCATACATCCATTCTTCATTCACCCACCCTTTCATCCATCCACCCATCATTCTTCCCCCACCTTTTCACACATCCATCCATCCATCATTCATCCATGCAACCTTTTATCCATCCATCCATCCCTCCACCCTTTCATCCTCCCATTCATACATCTATCCATCATCCATCCACCCTTTCATCCACCCACCCACCCAACCTTTCATCCATCCATCCACCCATCATTTATCCCCCCACCTTTTCACACATCCATCCATGCATCATTCATCCATGCAACCTTTTATCCATCCATACATCCATACATCCTCCGTCCACACTTTCATCCTTCCTTCCATCCATCCACCCTTTCATCCATCCATCCACCCTTCATCCGTCCACCCTTTCATCCTTACATCCATACATTTATCCTTCATCCATCTATCCTTCACCCATCCAACCTTTCATCCTTACATCCATACATCCATCCTTCATCCATCCACCCTTTCATCCTTCCATCCATACATCCATCCTTTACCCATCCACCCTTCCATCCACCCATCATTCATCCACCCACCTTTTCACACATCCATCCATCATTCATCCATGCAAACTTTTATCCATACATACATCCATCCACCCATTCATCCTCCCATCCATACATCGATCCATCATCCATCCACCCTTTCATCTATCCACCCACCCACCCTTTCATCCATCCACCCACCCACCCTTTCATTCATCCACCCATCATTCATCCCCCCACCTTTTCACACATCCATCCATGCATCATTCATCCATGCAATCTTTTATCCATCCATACATCCATCGTTCATCCATCCACCCTTCCATCCATCCATTCACCCATCATTCATCCACCCATCTTTTCACACATCCATCCATCCATCATTCATCCATGCAATCTTTTATCCATCTATACATCCTTCATCCAGCTACCCTTTCATCCTTCCTTCACCCTTTCATCCATCCACCCTTTCATCCATCCACCCTTTCATCCACCCTTTAATCCACCCATTCATCATTCATCCACTCACCTTTTCACACATCCATCCATCCTTCATCCTTACATCCATCCATCCACCCATCATTCATTCACCCACCTTTTCTGTGCCTTTCTCATGGGGGAGTGGGGGGGGGGGGGGGGTCAGTATCTCTCTGCGTGTTTTTCCTTCTTTCCCGATCATGGGAGGGCATCTCTGTGCCTCCCTGCTGGGGGCGGGGGATGTGTCACGGGACCCACAGCTCCAGGCGCGCAATATCCATTGACCTCAAAGGGCAGGCTACAACTACAGCCTGCTCCCCCAGCCCCCCTCCCCCACTTCCCCCAGCTCGAAATGGCTTCAGGGACACGCACAGCCACACCCGAGTACTTGACAAGTCTTTTACTTGTTAATGAGGCTTCGATGTTTTTCACACCTCGAGCCATGAGCACCCTCATCAGCCCAAGCCAGGGACAGAATCTGCGACCCCCTTCAAAGGACTCCACGACCCCCCTGGGGGTCGCGCCCCACAGATTGAAGACCTCTGCCCTACAGTAAATGGACATAGAAAGACTACGGTAGCAAATCCACTGAGCGAAAACCATCGAATAACAAACCGTGGCTGTGTATGAAAGAGCCACACTAACCCCATGGGGTTGATTATAGATTTGGGCGAGTTAAGTCCTCATATCATATTTATGTAAAGCACTCTGATATCTGTAAGGATCTTGTTCGCTCTATATAAAACTTTGAAAATAAAATAAAATAACAAAGTAGCAGAGAGATCCGAGCTAGTCAATGGTCTGGCTCGGATCTTAGTCAGAGCCCGTACACTAGACGAGCTCTGAAAATATTTGCTATGTAAATCATGCAACAAACCACAAAAAATGATCAAGTTTCTTAAAAAAAAAAGTGCATTTCTTTAACATGTGGCACTGAGAGGTTCTTATTAAAAGTTCTATTTTGTTGCTAGTCTGACATTATATATTTCTTTATTATTTGAAGGTTTTATATAGTGCTAGCTTCACCCGAGGGTATCAGCACTTTACATCAGCAGTGGAAATAAACAAGAAAAACAATCATAGCAATGAACAAAACAGGTTATACAGGTGGTCAGACAAAGATAAAGGAACAATGTTGGGTACGTTGTGAGCAAAATACATATAGGATGAACAGAAAAGCAATTTAAAGAGCGCAAATGTTGTAGTAAATAGCAATTTTACAGTAAGTCAAGAGGGACTTATTGGAAATAGTAGGGTGTTGGGGGTAACGTCAGGGGGAGTGAGGAGAGTGGGGGGATGAATGGGTGAAGGGAGAAGGAGGAGAGGCTTCAGGAAATTAGTCAGAGAGGAGATCGGGGATTTAATTTAATTTCCCCAAAAAATAATGAGTAAGTGAATTTTAAGGTTTCTTTTGAAGCTGGGGTAGGAGGGGTTGCATCGAAGTGCTTTCATATTCTATAAGGAAAAAAAAAGTGTGGGTGAAATCAAATACTTTTTTTTTAGTTCTATAAAGCACAAATGAGACCCAAGACATCGTGTATCAGAGCACGTAACATCAGAACAAGTTTCAATTTAGAATTTTTATTTTTTTTGTATAGATGGACACATTCATTTTAAGTCGAGCCTAGACAGCGCTTGCCGTGTCTGCAAGACATGTTGTATTGTATTCTATGTGTATAAAAAAAAAAGAACTGCTTTCTATTGGCTGTTGGGTGTGCCATTAAAAAATGTAGCCTTTGTATTGGTGTTGGGTTGTAAAAGTTCCTCCCTTCTCTCCTTCTGGCGATTTCACTTAGTGAATATTTAGTTTGGCCATAACACTGTGTAGCGTGTGATGGCCCTTGTTTACAGAGACGTGTATCTGTTAGCAATTATCCTTATCGTAACTGCAGTCTGTCTTCCATTCTGATCTAAAGAAGCTCTGTGGCTCTGTTTCTGTTTCAGCATGCATCTGTTAGCAATTATCTCTATCTTAACTGCAATTTCACTTCAATTTTGACCTAAAAAAGCCCTGTGCCTTTGTTTATGTTTTAACGTGCATCTGTTATGAATTATACTGATGGTAACTACAGTATGACTTTTATTCCAACAGTCAAATTTAACAAGCATTGTAATAGCCAATAGGTCTCGCCTTTGGGACCTTATACGTTTTTAGCCATGCAGCACATTATTCTGGGTGCTTAACATTTACAGGTTTTACTGCGTGTAGCACTGTGTGGGAGGTTGCAAGCAAAACAAATGTACGCCACATAATTGAGAAGAAGAAAACTTCCCTTTAATTTACAATTTATACTTTTAAATACAAACAAAGATTTATCGCCGCCTGCTCTTGTTGTTGTGGGGGGTAAAGAGGTGGGGGCAGCTGTTATGCCCCTTTGTGTTAGCCTTCCTCAGCGCGAGGCAGTCGCTGTAGCGCTGTTGTAAGAGAGTCAACCAGTGTCCCCGAAGAACTACACCATGCATCACTCTCTCTGGATTGCTCTTGGGGAGAACTGATTTATTTATACATTTTCTGCTCGTCTTAGGTTCACACATAACGAGAGAAACGACCATTCAAATCAGAAAAAACACCCCGCTGGCTATGATTTATCTAACTACCATAAATGTTCGTTTGACATTTTTTAAAATTTATTTTAAATTACATGCTTTTCTCAAAACTAGTCGCAATAAATCCTTCCCATTAAAGGAGCACCGATTTCGATTGGATGATATCTGGATTGTCCGTACACTTGGGTTAAACAAAAACTCATTAAAAAAAAATGAGCTTGGCATGAGAGCAGCCCTAGGTGTGTGCATTTATTGGTCATATTGTTTGCCCTCTGCACACGCCCTTTTCGCCAAACCCAGCCCTGGCAGCTAATAAATATGGATACATTGTCAGGCTACTGAATGATTAACTCTGGGGCCGACATGCAGCCTCGGCCTGAAAAGGGAGCAGGAGACGAGGAGCTGCAAGGCGCAGATAGAAGGAGCCCTCCTAGGGAGGCTCCAGATAAACGGGCGAATGCAACGCATTTCACCGACTCTCTTTCTCAACAGAATTTTAAATGTGCACCACATGTGCTATCTGAGCAATACGATTTATCAAAAGCCATAGACAGCATTAAAGAGAACTATAAGACTAAAAAAACAAAAATTTGTCACAATAGGTTAGTGCAAAGGATCAACTTTACCTCGTTCTTCCTGTAATTAGATGGGTGTATGGCATTGGTAGAATTCAAACACAGGAAAAAGCATGGCACAAAAGTGAAAGCGACCGCGAGACAGGCAAATGTAAACAAGCGCGGCCACACTAATTGTGCGCCGCTGCTCGCTCCCGCAAGGTGGAAGCCGCCACACGCATGAGTGTTAGAAAAGTGCAGACCGATTCAAAAACATCATCTCCTAGAAGAGCGCATGCGGGCTGCGCTAGGCTCGACCTAAAAATTATATTAAAAAACCACGGAGCATTTTATTTTACTAATATTAAACATTGAGGGTTATTAATTAAATAATACAATAGAGCATTTTTAGTTTCCTTTTCTGTTGAAGTTGTTGGGGTTTGTTTTCCGTTTTGCCAGCGGACATTGGCAGAGATGCTGGAGTCATGTAAGGTGTGACTGGAAATAAATTGCAGTGCATATGCACTTGTTTCGGCACCAGGTTTTTAGAGCTAACGATGCTGAGCACCGGCAGGACCAGGGCCAATTAAAGCTGGTGTTATTGAAAAATAAGTTAGAGCATTTTTAGTTTCTTTTTCTGTTGACATTGTCTGGCTTTGTTTTCTATTTTGCCAGCGGACATGGGCAGAGATGCTGGAGTCATGTAAGGTGTGGCTGGAAGTAAATCGCAGTGCATATGCACTTGTTTCCAGTGCTTTAAATGGGCCGGTGCTCACCGGTACTGAGTACCAGCACTTCTTTTTTTTTACCCCCAAGAGTACCAGCACTTTTTCCTTACAAAGAAGAGTAGCGGTACTCATTCAATCAGGTCGGCGTTTCAGGTCTAGTGAGCATGCGTCACATTTTTTGCACTGTGACACATGCTCACATAATGGCTGTAATGTGTGCCGTGGCACGGTAGTGATGTTCCACAGCCAAGCAACGTCTGACGTCACCCGCCAGGTAGTTGTTTGGCCTGAAGGATTGGAAGCCCTTTAAAAAGGCCGGTTTAGGCTGGTTTTCCCGTTTCGGTTTCCCAGCACAGGACGGAGAGCAGAGCCACAGGATCAGCACAGAAGAAGAGCACTATCATGAAGGGTTATGCCATGGTGAGCCAGACCCTTCGAGGTACCCTCTCCATCAACTCCTCGGTAAATAGGTTAGGACTATGTGCGCCTTTTGTTTTGTTTCTGCCTCTGCTGAAAAGCAGGATTGGATGGGCCCCTTGGAGAAATGTAATGCAGGGCACCGGGTTTAAGTGCAGCAGCCGCCCCTGCATTACACAAGCACACTAATTTGTTTCAGACTACCGCGAGGCACAGGGTCAGACTGATTTGCATATGGCCATGTCTGAACTGGGGTGGCAGAGTGGGCTAAAGAACAGTGATGGATTAAACCCAGATCAGTTGACTGGGGGTGAGTGCTTGTATTGTCAACGCTCCGTCCATCATTTCCTTTGGTTTTTCTTTGTTCGCCATAAGTTGGCAGGGTATGCTCAGACGTGAGTCCCTTGCTCACTTTGCCACTGAATTCAAGCAAGCTGGGCTGAAGATGGCTGAAATGCCAGAAACCGGTCCTCGGTAGCTTGTTTCCGGTCCAGGAAAGGCATGGTTTGGCAGTTCGGGCTGGACTGTTCCCATGAGGCACAGGGTCAGACTGATTTGCATATGGCCATGTCTGAACTGGGGTGGCAGAGTGGGCTAAAGAACGGTGATGGATTAAACCCAGATCAGTTGACTGGGGGTGAGTGCTTGTATTGTCAACGCTCCGTCCATCATTTCCTTTGGTTTTTCTTTGTTCGCCATAAGTTGGCAGGGTATGCTCAGACGTGAGTCCCTTGCTCACTGTGCCACTGGATTCAAGCAAGCCGGGCTGAAGACGGCTGAAATGCCAGAAACCGGTCCTCAGTAGCTTGTTTCCTGTCCAGGGAAGGCATGGTTTGGCAGTTCGGGCTTGACTGTTCCCATGAGGCACAGGGTCAGACTGATTTGCATATGGCCATGTCTGAAATGGGGTTGCAGAGTGGGCTAAAGAACGGTGATGGATTAAACCCAGATCAGTTGACTGGGGGTGAGTGCTTGTATTGTCAACGCTCCGTCCATCATTTCCTTTGGTTTTTCTTTGTTCGCCATAAGTTGGCAGGGTATGCTCAGACGTGAGTCCCTTGCTCACTTTGCCACTGGATTCAAGCAAGCCGGGCTGAAGACGGCTGAAATGCCAGAAACCGGTCCCCGGTAGCTTGTTTCCGGTCCAGGGAAGGCATGGTTTGGCAGTTCGGGCTGGACTGTTCCCATGAGGCACAGGGTCAGAATGATTTGCATATGGCCATGTCTGAACTGGGGTGGCAGAGTGGGCTAAAGAACGGTGATGGATTAAACCCAGATCAGTTGACTGGGGGTGAGTGCTTGTATTGTCAACGCTCCGTCCATCATTTCCTTTGGTTTTTCTCTGCTATCTGAACCTGTCAAGCCAAAGATATAAAAGGTGTAACAATACTTTCTGTAATTATAAAGGGTGGACAGTATCTTATAATTAAACATAGTATAGTAACACATCAACTTTATCACATATGCATTAACTTCAAATACAGCAAGATACTTATGGGTGGGATAATCTTTGCCTCTCTGTCCTTAATAGAAGTGAACATTTCTGACGTAGTAACTATAAAAGTTTTTATTCTATGTCAGGACCAGAGTCTTCATATTATGCTTGTTCAAAGCTTTCCCACAACATCAGAAGCGACATCCACAATATGTTTGTGATAGAAAATATTAAACATAGAGGGGCAGATTTACTACTTCTGGCGCATCTCTGCTAATCAGCAGGGATGTGACAGAAGATCTGCGATGCATCTGCCCACCCGTGCGCCACCACTGATTACAATGCAGCTCACCGTGGCGCACGGATGGGCAGATGCGTGTCACATCTCCGTCGGAAAGGCGGCGCATTGCTGGAGTTGCATCGCAAGCGCGATGCAGCTCCAGCAAGGCTTGGGGGTGCCCTATCCCTAACATGCTGCGTCAATCCTTACGCCTGCTTCAAGCAGGTGGAGGTTTTTGACGCAGCATGGCCTTAAAAGTGACTGAGTGAAATCTTGTAGATTTCACTCAGCCACTTTTAGGAGGCGTTCCTGTGCCAGAACGCCCACCCCCCTACGCCGGAACGCCTACATGTTGCGCAGGGCTTTACAACGTGACACATCTCCCAGATGCGTCACGTTGTAAATACCCCGCAGCATGGCGCTGGCTTTGCGCCGCCGCTGCATCACAAAAGTGACGCAACGGCGCGTAAAAGAGGCGTAAGGGACTTGTAAATCTGCCCCATAGTCTGAAGACAAATCTTCTGCCACCATGATATCTCCTAAATGGGATATATGATTTGGATGTCTTTGCCTCTCAGACAGAATGCACACCAAATGATGTGTCAGTCCTTGCTTCTGACAACAGCCATCTAACCCTTCTGGCCTTGTTGGAAGACTTCACAGGCCCGAAGGGTTTTAAAAAGGTAATAAGCAACTGACCTCCGGTGGCCTGACGCAAATCCCTAGTACAATCTTAGTAATCCTTTAAACATCGCACCACACACACTTTAGGGTTGTCTGGAAAGGCTGTATAACATTTGAAACATGAATGTGTCTTAGAATGATTACAAATTTCAAACGCCACTCCTGATGGTGAAAAAAGTCTACCTGTTAAAGTGAAGGCTTCTACATCCAAGATTCTCCACCATGAAATGACACATATTAGTACAGTCAGTTTTGCTGACAATTGTTTCTTGGATAAGTCTTCATTTGCTGGTCAGGTTCTCAAAAATTGTAAAACTACAACCACATTCCATAGAACCGAATACCTCAGCCTGAGAGGCTGAAGTAACTGGATGCCTTACAGAAGTTTGCAAAATAGGAGGTGTTCTCATACTGGCTTAATATCTACTGTATGTTGCTCCACAGATATAGCGGTTTGAAAATTATTGACAAATCTATATGACGAATCTTGCTCAGCCAGCTGAAACTGAAATTTAATAATCAAATACAATTCGGCTCCCAGGGGATCCACACTTTGTTTGTCGCACTAACAAAGCCATTACCTACATGCAGACGCATATCTTTTATGAGTGATAGGCTCCCATGATTGCTTGGAGAAGAAAAAAGTTTGCTCTGAAATACCCAGCATTTGCCAGTGTCTCCCGAAACCCTCCAGGTTATGAGCGATAATTGCAGACAGAACAAGGGGATGAGGTCAACTTAATCGGTCGATGAGAAGGTCCTGAAAGACCTGATTCTTAATCAGACTCTAACATGGCATTTCTAGCAACAAAGGGAACCAAGGCTGAGCCCTCCATAAAGGAGTCACTAGAATTAGCTCAGTCTGTTGTTATTGCATCTGGGATATGAGCCGTGGGATCATTATAAAGGGGGGAAATGTGTAATCAATGCTCCTCTGCCAGTTCTGAAGGAAAGCGTCTTAACTCACCACTAGGGGATCTAGCCTCCAGCTGAATAAGATCAGAAGCTGAGTGTTCAGGGATGAGGGAAACGGTTCCACCATACACAGACCCCACCATTGATTGAGAGATAGGAAGACCTTTCGGTGAAACCTCCAATTGCCGGAGTCTCTCTGGAAACAAGATTTACAGTTTGCAATTATATTTGTCTTCCCTGGAATGTATTTTGGAACAACTGATATCCTTTGTCGGAGACAAAAATACCATAAATACTTGGTAATCTCCACTGGAAGTCAGGACTGGGTATCCTCCAACTTGTCGATGTACCTCTCAGCGAAGAAGTTGTCCATCCGGAAGTCAATACAGCATTGTGTCTTGTGAAGGGATAGGGGTCTGACTGCATAAGTGCCTGCCAGGAGTTCCAGATAAATGATTTGCAGTTGTAATTCCTCCTGGGCCCCCCAGCCTCCCGTAGAAACAGGGCCACTCTGCTGGCATCTGATTCCATAATGACAAATGGCACGCTGCCAAAAATGGCTTTGCAGTTCCAGTCATTCGTATGGTCCAGCCACTAAGCCATCTACATTCTGACCTCCTCCAACTGAGAGATCTGTTCGGAATATGATTGCCCTTTCTGCAGGTGGAGACTTTTCAGAAGATGAAGGGCTCAATAATGGGGAGGGCCCAGAAATACTGCTTGAATGCACAATGCTAATAGACCAACAAGAATAAACAGAGGGCACTTTTTTCTGCCCTATGTCTTGCCCTCTTCTGCTCTGTTTTGCCTTTTCTACTCATTTTCCTGCCCGCTGTTTTGCCTTTTCTGCGGGTTTTCTGCCCTCTGGTTTGTCTTTTTCTGCTCGTTTCTTCCCTCTTTCAGCCATTTACCTTCTACCGCCACTCAGCAACCTCCCTCCCCCCAGGACCTACTTAATGGAAGCCGCAGAGTGACACCTTTGAGGAGGTCCTCGTACCCGCTCCCCTACAACATTTCTCCTGTCCAGTTTGCCCACGGTCTGCTGCCTTTTGCTGTCTGTCTACCTGCTGCCCTCTGTTTGTGCCTCTCCTGCTCGTTTCCTGCTCTGTTTTGCCTTTTCTGCTTGTTTTTCTGCCCTCTGTTTTGCCTTTTCTGCTCATTTTCCTCCCTCTGGTTTGCCTTTCCTGCTTGTTTTTCTGCCCTCTATTTTGCCTTTTCTGCTTGTTTTTCTGCTCTCTGTTTTATGTTTACTTTTATGCGATTGGCTGTTGTGTTTTTGTAGTAAAGTAAGAGAAGCACAATATGAAGCCTCCAGTCCTGACATAGAATTCCACTTTGTTGAGGATGCTTTTAAAACCTATTGGAGGTTTTTGGAACCTAGTGATTCACTTTTACCTTCTGTGCAGTAAGAGTATTTAATGTGATTTCTGGGTATAAGTCTCCTTACATTCTATGCATCTTTGGTGTTATTCTTCATTGCAAACCGTTGTTAGGTGGAATTGTCATGGCATCAGGTGGTAATATTCAGCAACTGCTCTATTTTGTACAAAATCATGGCAAACCTGCACAGAAATTGGAACACTGGTACAGGGTGTTCGAAAATCATCTTGTTGCTACTGATGGAATCTCAAACATAGGCTCAGTTGAGACCTGGTTCTGTGGATGCAGCAGCAGACACGGGACTCCTTCCAACTTCTGTTCTCAACATAAAGATATTTAAAGAAAGGAATTTACAATTTTCATTTGGTTTTGTACAAAGTACACCACACAACACTAAGCTTTGCTGGGTTATTAATAGAAAACATTGCTGCCAGGTTTTTCAGAGCGCTCATGTGTGACATTTCTATTTTTTTGTTGCAGTTTTATATTGCGCAAACTCAGCCCCAAGGTGTTGAAGCAATTTACAGGTTATGTTACCGAAGCTCACATTTTCTTTCATGTATCCTAAGAGGGATTTAAGCTAGCCTGGTTGATTAGGGTGTTACCCGGAAACGAGTACTAGGATTCTTGTTTCTGGTCCTGGCCTGTCAGTTCGAGTTGGACTGTTCCCATGAGGAGCAGGGTCATGACTGATTTGCATATGGCTGGCTGGCTCTAAACTGGAATGGTGTGGCATGCAAAAATAATGATTACTTTAACCCAGAACTGTGATGGGGTGAGTATTTGATTTGTTCATCATTCCGTCCATCATCTGTTCTTTTTGCATCCAGTAATTTCCAGGCAACAGTAAACATGTCAAGATAAATATGATGATTAGTGGGTCTACTGGAGGGAGATCAGAGTTTTGTCTACTGGAAGTTTTTATTCAGCATAAGGTAGCACAGAAGGGTTAATATGCCTTGTGAAAAAAATATGCACCTTGCTTACCACAGAAGTGCCTATAATGTAAATAGTTCAGTGGGTTAATGCTTTTGTAGCAGGGATCCTTTTGTTTCCTGCAGTTTATAAGTTAAAAACCTAATATAGATCAGTGACATATTAACTGTCATCAGAGAGCGGCATGCAGACTGCATGGTATTGTTAGAACGTTATGTTTTCTTACCCAGTTTTTATTACTCAAATGTCACAAACAGGGCTCATTTGGGTAGAAATCAATTCTTATTCGTAAAGACAACCCCCAACTATGGTGGCACATTTACAAATCCTGAGTTTATGCTTCTCCAAACTAAGCACTCTTAAACGATACTGCCTACCAGTATAGATGACATGTGACTCCTACCCCTTGTAGTCCTCTGTCTTATGTAACATTTCATAAACTGATTCACACACGTATGATTCATTGTCTCGGTGTAATGTCGCTGTGATGTAAAGTGCTCTGACACCCAAAACTGGCATGAGTGGCACTATAAAAGAAAAGAAATGCATGTGACAAAGAGTGGTTATGGAAACTTGAGGAGCACTGTTAAAGGGTGGTAGGGGGGAAATCTGTAGCAAAGGATGTCGTTTGGGTTGCTAGCAAACACTGTTGCACCACGTGCCACCAGCGCTAAAGCTGGCCCAGCCAGATCAAAATAGCACAAAAAAAGACTCTCTACCAGGCATGGTGTTGGCACCCTACCAGGCATGGGGCCGTGCCTCCTTCCAGGATGGGCAGAACAGACTTTCTGCCCTGCCAGCTGCAAATTGGGGGAGTTGGAGGGTGTTTCCCAAATCTGCCTCCCAGGGGACAAAAACCCACGAGACACCAAACGGAAGCAATTGGCCAAAATAAGAAGGGGTGGGGAGGATCAAAGATGCATTGGGGCATGCCCACACTTGGAACAGGTGAAACAGTCATTCTGTGTCTCTTGGGATTAGATTGATGGAATCTACCCCCAAGCTACCCTCACCATGGTGTGGGGGGCCTGAAAGACCCCTAATCACAAGGAAAAATAAAGGTCTAAAAAGAAGGAGGTGGGGCAGCCCACCCAGACATTTAGCCAAGTCCCTCTCCCCACAGCGGGAGCAACAGTCTGTCTTCTCTTCCTGGTATCAGACAGCTCGTTAGAAAACAGGGGGGGGGGAGTATTTCTGGCCACTCTGGCGTAAATGGGGGTGGGTGACCATTGGGTGTCTTGTTTAAAAAGAAAAATATAGTTTGGTATGGCGCCAAACCTGGGACCAAATTTCACAGCTACCTGCATCAGCAAAATAGGTCATTTTTTGACAGGAAATGCTGATGTCTCCACGATAGTTTTAGGGCCTATTGTGTTGTGGGTACTAGGCCAAGCCACACAAGTGGGGCAGTGTTGTTATCAGGCAATGTGTGGCAAACAGAATAGTCAAACATTGTCAAACATGAATTGAATTTCTCTCCATTATTGATTTCCAAAATTAATACAGCGTGCAAGAAAAATCATATTTTGCAAAGTGCCCTCTGAATCTCAAGATAGCGTGGGTAAGAACTCAATATCTTGTCCACATTTCAGAAATACATAGATTATCTCAGTTTCTACAGGTGGTCTTTGGACAGAAGAAGGAAAGAGTTTACACAAACTGTTTGGAGCTCCTGGCAGTGTCTTTCGCAATAAAAAGCTTTATGAAAGACTCTGCAAGATGTTTGATTCTCTTGAGAATGGACAATGTCTCAGCAGTAAAACATGTCAACAAGCCAAGAGGTCCGAAATCAAAAGATTTTGCAGATTTGGCGAAAGTATTTTGGGAATATTGTCTGAAACAGAATATAGTAGTTCAAGCGCAACACATTCCTGGCTTGAACAATGTGGAGGCAGTTTGGTTTTCAAGAAATCACAGGGACTCAAGCAATTGGCGTCTGAACAGGGACATTTTCCTGAGTCTGATGGAGATTTGGGGTCCATGTCAGGTAGACCTGCTTGTGGACGGACTCAAAATGCAACTAGACATTTTCTACAGTTGGCGTCGGGATCCGGAAGCTGCAGAAGTGGATGCATTCAGACAGAATTGGAGGATTCTGAAAGGATATGCCTTTTCTATGATGACTCGAGTAGCTACAATGGTTCGCAAATGGAAGGTTTCTCTGGTTCTTGTGACCCCGCTTTGGAAGTCTCAAGTGTGGTACCCTATGTTGTTGGAAATGCTGGTAGATCATCCAATTTTACTTCTCTTTTGAGAATGATGGCTTGGAAAATTTTAGGAATCTATGGGAAGTGCCAGGACTTTCTGAAGAGGCATCTAACCTCATCAAGGAATCTTGAACACCAGGAACACGTAAAATATATAGATTGGCATGGCAAAAATGGGTTTGCTGGTGTGTCGAAAGGAATTTTGATCCCATTTCGGTGGATGTAGTTGAAATAGCCAACTATTTATCAGAATTGTTTGCAAGAGGTCTAGCCTATAGAACTATTAATGTTCATCATTTTGCTATAGCGGCTGGTCTTGTTTTGGTTAATGGTTACTCTGCAGGTCAAAAGGTGCTCATTAAGAGATTGTTAAGAAGTATTAAGATTTCAAAATCACCGATTTCTAGGTACAACTCTCTGTGAGACGTTTCTAAAGTCCTGAAGCTTTTAGATAGTCTGGGCACAAAAGATTAGTTATCTCTTAAATTACTTTCTTTCAAATTGTCAACCCTTCTCTGTTTAGTCTCTTTTAGAAGAGTTTCCAATGTCAAAGCATTAGAAATCTCTAACAGAGTTCTTTCTCCAAATGGTTTATGTTTTTGTTTAAACAGCAGAACCAAAACGAATTCACAAACAATTTTCTACCCTTATTGTTTTAACAACAAATTTTATTTGGTTATTTTGCAATATGTTGGGGCAATGACCCCACAAAGACACGGAACGTGAGAGGATATTTTGCTCTAACAACCACATTTCTGACAAATAACAACACCCGCCAAACATGCAGGTGTACTAAACAAACAACATACAGACAGTTTCCGATCCCCACATCTGTGCATATGGTGCGTCATTCGCAACGTACATTATGAAACATGGCAGTACAACCTTCTGAAGACAAACATTGGGAATAATGAAACTCAGAAAGCAGGGGCATCCTCAGGGGTCTACATCGGGCAGAGGGGGAATGTCAATTCCTCAGTAGTCCGCCCATTGAGTCCATATCTTGCGGTGTTTCGAAGGGCATCCTCGGGCATCAAAAACAGCAATCTCAGCCCCCATACATTTGTCTAGCTCAGTTTTCCATTTACCCAGAGTCGGGGGAGGTGTTGCCTTCCACATTTGCGCTATGTCCTCTTGGCTATGGTAAGAGCCAGAAACAATAAGCGCTGTTTGTACCGATTCCTCCCAATGTCATCGGTCGAATGTAACAGGAAGAGTTGTGGATCAAGTGGGATGTCCCACGACAGCACCTCATTGAGGCATGATCTAATTCTACGCCAAAAAGGCTGTAATGCAGAGCAGCTCCATACTGTGCGTAGAAATGTCCCCTCCTCCCTGTTGCACCGCAGACATGTGGGGGACTGGATAACACCCATCCGCCATAGTCGAACCCTTGTAAAGTATGCACAGTGTAGATACTTGAATAGGATGTGCCGTCATGCCTAGCGATGGCTTCAGCCCAGTCGTCATCTGTCAGTTCTGGCACATCAGCCTGCCATGCAAGTCGCGTCTTGTCTAGGGTGGTAGGCGAATGGGTCGTAAATGTCTGATATATTTGTTTGATCTTGTGAAGATCAAGATGCCCCATAAGCAATCGGCCCTCCAAGGGCTGACACTCGGGGAGGGTCTCCAATGTACGGATCCGAGGGGTAAGTGCATGTTGGAGGTGGAGAAATTGTTAAAATTGTGATTTGTGCAAATCAAAGTCAGTGTGTAGTTGTTGGAATGACTTCATTGTGGTACCCCGTAACACATCCCCGAGGGTCGAAATCCCCACGTGATCCCACCCCGAATCCCTTCAAGGTCACCACTGAGCGGAGATATGTGCCCTGCCATAAGGGAGTGAGCTGGGTAAGTGTCCCATGCCAGCCCATCTGTCGGGTCTTAGCCCGCCATAGCTGTATCACCGCCCTGCCTGCTGGCGGCAAATGCTCCAGACGAGCGGAGCTGTATAACAAATGAAGGAGAGGGATCTGGTCCATTGCAGCGTGTTCAATCGAATAAGCTGGATCTGCGGGGGAATTATACCACCATTTGTTTATTACCAGGATGTGAGTCGCTACGTAATAGGCATTTATATCTGCTGCTGCAATCCCTCCGCAATTCGTGGCTTGCGTACAGGTACGGAGCGCTACTCTAACTGTCCCACCATTCCAATTTTTTAAAATTTTGTATGGCTGCGACTTGCACGAACCATGAGCGTGGAATGGGGTATGGGAAGTTCCGAAGGCGGTATAGGATCCAAGGCAGTGACACCATCTTAAAAATAGCAAAGTGCCCGTATAGGGAGAGAGGGAGAGAAGACCATATGGCGGTTTCACTGTTGAGGCTCGCTAGTAGTGGAGTAATATTGCGCACCCAAGAGACTTTTGGTCATAGGGAGATATAAATACTGAGATATTTGAAACCATCCGTCGCCCGGGAAAGTTGTGAAGCCCAGGCGTCACAACCTTGATGTCCTCACACCGGGAATTGTATAGATTTGGCAGGGTTAGCTTGAAGACCCGTTGTACCCCCAAACTCCCTGAGGATTTCAGGTATGCAAGGTCCCGAATACCAGGGATCCATCATAAAAAAGAGGACATCATCTGCTTATCATGCTATGCCGTCTGAACACAACTAGGATCTATCAAAATCCCAAAGGACCAGGTCGCTCCTGACCCACGCCACCAGGAGCTTGATTGCAAGAGCAAACAACAATGGGGACAGGGAGCAGTCCTGACGAGTGCTCCTCTGAATAGAGAAAGGCCAGTAGCGGTGTCCTGCAATACGGACCAACGCTGTCAGATCCGTGTATAACAGGCGTGCATATGCCAAGAAGTGGGGCCCAATGTTTATCGCCTCGAGTAGCTGGAATTAATACACCCAATTCAAAGAGTCGAATGTTTTATCAATATCGGCAAGGAACAGGGAGTCTGGTAGGCCTAGCACCGGGGCCGCCGCCATAGCATTAGGGACCTGCTGAATATTATGACAGGTGGCCCAATTGATTGGGATGAATTAAGTCTGTGATACAGCTACGCAGGCGATCCGCTAATACTTTTCCTAATAATTCAGGTTCAAAGTTTATAAGAGAGATGGGGCAGAAAGAGGTGGGGTCATCCGGGGGTCAGCTGGGCTTAAGGAATAGCACAATTTCTGTGTGCCGCCAGTCCCCGGGCAGAATAGCGAGTTCTGTGGCCTCCTGGATAGCTGCCAGCAGATGAAGCCCCAATTGTGTATGTTTGGCCTCTGGAATTCCATTGGAAACCCATTTGGCCCAGGAGCATGACCAGGATGAATCGCGTTGAGGGCCCCATAAGCTCCTCTACTGTAATAGGGGCTCCTAGTTGTTCACGGAGATGTCCACTAAAAATTCAGCTATACGTTCGGTCGAAATCTGTTCCTGTCGTTTATAGAGGGTTGTGAAGTGCCTCGCAAATTCTTCAGCAACACCCTGCGGTGTTGTGTGTAAAGACCCGTCCATGCCATGAATAGCGGGTGTAACCGCCGGGGACGTATCTGCCTTGCAGAGTCTATGGAGCATCCTGCTGGACTTATCACCCCATTGATAAATCCGGTGCTGTGACGCCTCCCAAATCTCCTTAGCCTCGCCCATAAGATACTGCCTAAGATCCTGTTGCGCCTGCAGCAGGTTCCGGCGAATAATGGCTTGGGTCTATATTAAGCTGGAAGGCCAATGTCGCCTGGCGGGACTCCAGAGCCTCTAACTGCTCCCGTCTTGCACGTTTTTCTTTAGTGCGATAGCGAAATTCGGCACCACCAGTGGGGCTGTTATCCTCTAAATATGTAGTGATTGCTATGTGGAGCATATCCTGATATGTGGGGTCCCGTAGGTGCCACGGGGACATGCGCCATCAAAAGGGGGTTTCCCGGGAGTGGGTGTGAAACTGTCGAGTAACCTGAGAGTGGTCAGATAAACCGCGGCGCAGATGTGTCACATGGGAAAATCTATGAAGGTACACCCGGGGAACAAAAAGTAATCTAATCGCGATTGTGACGCCTATGGTTACCTGTTCCCCGAACATCGTGCATGTGACAAAGAGGAAGCAGCCCCCCAGGTCTGCTCTGTGTGCGATATATTGAATTTGGACTCTGCTGTGTTTAAGAATAGCCACAACCCTAGAGCCCCTAGTAAACCCAGCATGATATACATGGTGAAAGCCAAATAGGGCTAGAAAAGGGGCCCTGGTACCTAGTAAATGCATTTCCTGTAAGAGTAGGATGTCTGTCCCATATCTCTTTGCCTGCCGTTAAACTGCCTCCCGTTTCATCTTATTGAGGAGACCCCTGACATCCCATGAGACTACTGCTAGGTCCCCAATGGAGGTAATATCACCTGACATCATCACCTTTTGAGATTAAAATGAGGAAAGCACAGAGATCATTCCCAAAATGGCCTTTCTTTAGAAAACACAGAAACTCTAACAAAACAAAACTAAATTCCCCTAAGACCCCACCACCCCCCACGTGACACTGCCAAAAACTAGGAGTATCTGTCGCGGTGTGAGGAACAGTAGGCCAACAACGGGGTGACCCCCATAACCACACCAAAGGATCCCTACCCATCCTACAAACATAAGAAACAAGGGGCACAATAAGTCTGTGGATTCGCAGTCCCACAGCCTATCCCCACGCCCACCCAGAGGAAGCTATTATTATCAGAGTCTTAAACAAACTAGTCCCAAATGAACTTGCGGTTTGGTCTCTTGTAAAGCTCTGGAACAGTCAGAGTGGCTGCTCTGGAATCGCTAACATCCTACATGATCCAGAGCCTAATTGCTTCTTGGACTTTTTCTGCCATGGCTATTGACTACGGGAGCTGCGAGAGGAGTTCGATTCAACCACTGGTGGAGAGTTCGATCTAAGTTGAGGGCGCTCATCTGTCCAGGCGAAGACGGCCTCAGGGGTGTCGAAAAAGAATTATTTGGAGTTGCAGATCACATGCATCCTGGCTGGATACAGTAGCATATATTGCAGGTTCAGCTCACTCAGTCTACGCTTCACAGCAATGAAGGATTGGCGTTGTTGCTGGACCTGGCGTGTGTAATCCAGAAACACCATGATGGATCGAGAGTCATGTTGAAAGCCGTCCCTGTGGGTCATGGCATATCGTAGGATTGCGTCACTATCGGCATAGTTCAGGATTTTGGCAATGACTGACCTGGGAGCCGCACCCAGGGGAGGTTTTTTGCATCAAGGCTCAATGAGCCCATTCCACGATGAATGCCGAGGAGAGATTACTCGGTATGATATCTGTGAGCCACTTGGCAATAAAACTGGTTATCGAGCCCCCTTCGCATCCTTCTGGCAGGCCCACAAAGCGTAGATTATTTCGCCTCGCTCGACCTTCCTCATCTTCCACCCTGGAGGCAAGTTCCTGTGACATCACTGTGAGTTTGAAGGGTGGACACCGTATCCTCTACTGTCGAGACACTCGTTTCAGTCCAGTGATGCGACCGACAGCCTTGTGGAGGTCCTGGCATAGAAAGGAGACCTCAGACCCCACCGTACCTATCTTGGCATGCAGGGTGTCTCGCTCGGGGATGATCGATTGCCACCAGGAGGGTAGCGTTATCTGGACCCGCCCACTCCCATCTCAGCTCATGGCGCCCCCAGTGGGCGCTGTGAATTGATCACTGGTGCTCTGCTTGGGGGCCTGCCCCCCCGGGTCTTTCCTTGCCCATCCTGAAAGGTAGCCCCTGACTCGGGGGCAAGGAGCCCAGCAGTGCAGGATTTGACGTGTGACATGAGACGAACAGCTCTAGTGCAGGAGGAGATCAAAAGGTTCTTCGAGTGTGCCAGCCCAGGTCACCTAGCAACACTACCGAAGCACAGAGGGCTCTCAGCCAGGCCAAGGTGTAGATTTCACATCACCTCCGCATCGCGGCTCCAAGGGCCTCGAGGCCGATCCCTGGGAAAGCCATCATCCCCACAACAGGGCCACAATGGTAGCAAGCAGCCTGTGTCACATGTGGGCGGTTAAGGATCTTGGAAGGGGCCTCTTTCAGCCACCGCCAGGCAGTCGACAGTAGCCCCTTCCGAGCCTCATCCAGGGTAGCTGCATCGTTCCGGGCCCGTTCCGATTAGTCCTGACAGCAGGAAGAAACTGCTCCCTTGGAGTGATAGATAGTTCAATCCCTCCTGCGCTGCTGTGTAGCCAGGGGGAAGGCAGAGAGAAGGAGATGGCAGCATTGAGGAGCAGCGTGGGGATTAGCACAGGTTCGGCGCTCACCTCTTGCGGCCGTCAATATGACCAGCGTACTGTAGTCCCCCTCTGGCGGCAGCTAGTCTGTTTAGAATTAGGTCATGCTCCCTTACGTCTGTCCCAGCCGGCCCCGCTGGTGGCAGGTATCGATAGGACCTCGGTGGCTCAGCCGGATGGAGTGCAGTCGCCGTCTTGAACAGGCCATGCCGTGTCCTTGGCCTGAGTCGCTGCAAGATGGCGGCTCGTGGAGGAGGAGGGGTGACGGTACCTTCTCACCGAGTCAGAGGCCTCACGGGTGCCACACGTGACGGTACAGGCAGTGGGGGCACGTCTCAACCCCGTCCCCCAAGTCCAGGCACCAAACTCACTGACGGGAGGGGGGGAGAGGCTCCGGTGCACCTGCAGCAACATCCTGAGCCAGCCCTCACCCCTTAAGGCCTCCACACGGCCCCGGTGCTCTCTGCTCGGCGTACAGCCGGATCCTGGCCCTCTCGAGCTCAGCCGTGTATATCGCGCGGGTCGAGCCGGGCCCGGTGTCACAAAGGGCCCTGGCCAGATCTCGTCATTATTATCAAAAGACGGAGACTCCTGCTTTTTGTGGCTCAATGCTCTTACCTTAGTTTGCATACCTGCACATAAAATTGATGATTGGGTGAGGGATCAGGGGCCTGTGGCACTCTTGGCAGCGCCATTTTGGGTCGCGCTACAGTGTTGACTAACAGCATCTGTCGGCCTATTTAAGACTGGCAATGCAAGACCGCAGCGGGCGCGCCAAAGGCAAACCCGTCTGCGCCCGTCCGCGCACCGGCCGTGCCAGGCGCCAGCCACACTGCCCGACTGGATCAAGCTCAGGGCAGGATAGAGTATACGAGGGAGAGGCTGCTCAGCATCGGTAAGAGGGGAGAGGAGGGGAACCATCAATACACAGCTGACATGATGGGGGATAGACAAAAAAATAAAAACTCAAACTGTGGGCTGATGAACTGTAGGTCCCTGATTAAACACCACTTGGAGGTCTCTAATACGGTAAAGGACCGGAATTTAGGTGTTATATTCCTTACAGAGACCTGGACGCGCACAGACTGTTCTGTGGAACTGGGCCTTGCGTGCCCAGAAGGTTATAAAAGTTTTCATAAACAAAGGGTGGCTGGGAGAGGAGGAGGAGTAGGGGTGCTATATAAGGAAATGTGCAATTTTGCTCCCCTTGAGATAGAGGCAGTTGCTGGGATAGAATTACTGGGTCTCTCACTACAGGAGGCCAAAGGGAGACTAATCACGGGGATGGTCTGTTATAGACCCACAGGTTCAGACACCCAGTACCAAGCACTGCTTGACACCATCACCGACCTGACCCTGACCCACTCGAGGATGATCCTGTCAGGGGATTTCAACCTATGGGATAATGGGACTCTAGGCACCCGCCTGAGAGATCTAACACAAACGTGTGAAAATCTCAATTTACTCCAACTGGTACGAAAACCCACGCACCAAGGAGGGCACGCTTTAGATCCCATATTTGCCAACCAGGCAGAGACTAACATAGTGGACATATTGCCTCAAAGTTGGTCAGACCACTCTCTAATCCACTTCCACATAACTATAACACGGCCAGAAGACAACAACAGTCGTAAGACTACTTATCGAAAGGGTAGAGAGTGGACTAAGCTAGTAAAAAATAAGATCGTGTTGCCCCCGGCCCCCCCCCCCCCCCGAAACATAGTCTCTTTGTCCCTGCAAGCTCTGTGGATGAAAACTATCAAGTTTACTGTGATTACATAATTAGCTCATTGGACAATAAAATCCCAATAAAGAAAATTAAAAACAGGAAAAAAGTCTCTGCCTTGTGGTATAGTGAAGAGTTAAAATCATTACGAATGGCTTGTAAGAAGGGAGAGAGGAAATGGAGGAGGGCCTACCGGGAAAGGGATAGAAATGAGTTGAAATTAGCCCAGACCAGACACAAGTAGGTGATAGTCAGAGCAAAGTCGGATTATTACGCTAATTCCATCCTGCTTGCTCCTAACAGCACGAAGGCACTCTTCAATATCGTCAGGGATCTCTCCCACCCTAACTGCACCAGCAGCAAGGTGGTCACATCACAGAATCTCTATGACGCGATTGCCATGCATTTTGAAGACAAAATTACTAAAATTGTTGGCAATTTTTGTCCTAGCAACATCGACAATTTGAGTGACCCACCTGAGAGGCCAGGGGAAGGACCTGGGATAGATATCTGCCTGGAGCATTTTCAAGCTCCAGCGGAGGATCTCTTCAACACTCTAAACCATAGTATTACCTCAGGCTCCCCACGGGACCCTCTGCCACATACAATCGGGAAACATCTGGGCAGGAATGTCTTCCGTGGCTCCGACTAATTTGTAACCAGTCTCTGGAAGAAGGAGTGGTTCCGGCGGCTTGGAAACAAACAGTAGTCACCCTCTGCTCAAGAAACCCTCCTTAGAGCCCATGGTCCCGGCCAATTTCAGACCTATCTCTTTATTACCATATCCAACCAAAATTCTCGAGAAGTTAGTTAGCAGGACTCTGTCATGCTACCTAGAAGACAATCACCTATTAGACAGAGATCAATTTGGCTTTCGCCCGGGCCACAGTACGGAGACTGCTCTGGTCACAGTAATGGACAACTCACGGATGCATGCCGATAACGGAGATTCTTCTGTTCTAGTGTTACTAGACATGTCGGCCGCATTTGATACGGCGAGCCACACAATATTGGTGAAAAGATTAAGACGCTTGGGGGTTAAAGGATGTGCCCTGCGGTGGTTGCAATCTTATCTATCAGGGAGGCAACAGGCTGTGACCATGTCACCATTTGAGTCCAGTTAATCCCCAGTACATCATGGGTTTCGCAAGGGTCAGCGATAAGCCCCATTCTTTTCTACTTGCGTCCCCTTCTCTCCCTAATTAAGTCTTACGGAGTCAATTTGGTTAACTACGTGGATGACACCCAATTGGTGTCCTCCCTCGGAGGGAAACAGGCGGTGTCCATGGACACTTTTCAGGAATGCATGCGCCAGACAATAGGCTGGCTCAGGCAAAATTCCCTACAATTTAATGGGGGGAAAACAGAAGTGATACTCTGCCCACCCACCAGTCTGCAGCTATATCCAAAAATGGAGTTCAGGCTTACCCCGGAGGACGATTCCCTGTTCCCCGCCAAAACAGTGCGTAATTTGAGTTTACTAGTGGATGATAGTCTTTAAATGGAGTCTCAAGCAAATAAATCTGTTTCTCCCTGATGCGGATGTTGCGACAGATTCTCCCGCTTTTGCCTAAAGATACCCGGCCGCTGGTAGTAAGGAGTGTAATCCTTAGCAGACTGAACTACTGCAATGCTCTGTATTTGGAAGCTCCACAATACATCTTACGGAGCTTGCAGAGAGTCCAGTCTATGGCAGCAAAGCTGGCGCTGACTAGGCAACGTAGGTCCTCTAGGACTCTAGCCCTAAGAGACCTACATTGGCTGCCCAGCAAAGAGAGAGTCTGTTTCAAATCCCTGTGCATTGTGTATAAAGCAGTACACTAAGGGGTCGATTCCGATCCGGTAAAAAACGCTCCGAATCTATGCACGGGCGTTTTTCCCCATACGATTCGTACTCGTAAACATCCCCGTAGGATTCAGCAAGTACGATCCCAACCAAAAGCGTCACTCCGTACGACTCGTAACAAACTCCGTACAAATCGCAAGTCCATACGATTTGCATTCGGCTGACGCTCCACGCTACGTCCGAATGTAAATAGACCGCGTCATCCGTACAAGGAAGTACGATCCGTGTTGAAGACACTCCATACGGCTCTTTTGCTACGAGAGCTCAAAACTGCCGTAAAAGCAGAGTCCGGCACGAACCGCAACCCGGTACGCGACAAACAAGACATGAACCCCATCGTCCGTGTCATCCCAGTCCTGTACACCCACCACCTTGTACATAGAAACCGACGACGGCGCAGATGGTGAGTACAACGAACCCCAACAACTGAAGTATAAGTGTACGTGGCGCCACACGCGCACATCACCATTGCACGCCTATAATGTCTGGGTACGTTGCGCCACAAGCTACCGCATATCAACATTGTAATAGTGAGACGTGCCGCACCTACGTCATCGACCTCGGGGTACGGTACGCTACCACATATCACCAGTGTAATAGTCAGACGTGCCGCACCTACGTCATCGACCTCGGGGTACGGTACGCTACCGCATATCACCAGTGTAATAGTCAGACGTGCCGCACCTATGTCATCGACCTCGGGGTACGGTACACTACCGCATATCACCAGTGTAATAGTCAGACGTGCCGCACCTACGTCATCGACCTTGGGGTACGGTACGCTACCGCATATCACCAGTGTAATAGTCAGACGTGCCGCACCTACGTCATCGACCTCGGGGTACGGTACGCTACCGCATATCACCAGTATAATAGTCAGACGTGCTGCACCTACGTCATCGACCTCGGGGTACGGTACGCTACCGCATATCACCAGTGGAATAGTCAGGCGTGCCGCACCTACGTCATCGACCTCGGGGTACGGTACGCTACCGCATATCACCAGTGGAATGGTGAGACGTGTGGGACATACGTCAGTAATGTATGTGTATGTTGCGTCACATCTAAGTGATGTGTGGAAAACACACCCAGCAGTGCCCAGCATTAGATTGTCTGTGTGGCTAAGACCCCAAGCAGTGCCCAGCAGTGCCCAGCAGCATAGGGTGTGTGTGGCTAAGACCCCCAGCAGTGCCCAGCATTAGAGTGTGTGTGTGTGGCTAAGACCCCCAGCAGTGCCCAGCAGTGAAAGCAGAAACATACCATGGTTAACCTCATTACCATCAGGAAATTTACACATGTTACAATAACCAAATGTGAACATCACACCAGCTCCCAGGCACACAGCAGTCAAAGCCATTATCAGAAAACCAAAAATTAAAAGCTTTATTCAGCCGCATCAAAAGACAAAATGTAAAGATGAGTCCATGCTCACAGAAGGCCAATGGCCAGTCCAAATAATGTTGAAAAAAGGTAGTGGCATCCTGGATGTTGTCACACCCAAACTTGCCTGCACATAGAGTTCAATGGTCTGTAGAAACAGTGGGGGCATCATCTGGGGAATCCTCCGGCACCGCAGGGACAGGAGAGGGAAGGACAGGTGTAGTGGGTGCAGGTGGTGTGGATCCCTCCACACTGGCCGGTGCCTCGCAGAATGTGGCTAGATATACTTGGCTGCACACTTCAGCCAGTTCAGAAAAACTACCACCTGAACCCAGGGACACATTGGGGGTGGAGGTAGAGGGCTGTGAGTCTGCTGTTGTGGGTCTGTGGATGCGTGTGTGACGTGTGTCCCCTCTCCCTGTGGGTGTGCCTAAATCCCCTTGAGATTGGGTGCATGGAGATTTGCGCTTTGTCTGCAGTGTGGGTGAGCTGGGTGTGTCTGTTGTGGTGTCTGACCTGTGGCGTCTGCGTGTACATTGGGTAGGTATGGGAGAGGCTGAGGTGGATGGGTCTGAAGGAGGGGGGGGCAGAAGCTGCTGGTTGGACAGTGCTGCCGTCAGTGTTGACTCTATGGCAGCCACACTCCGACGTAGATCAGACATCATCAATGAAGACGAACAGATTATATTATGCACCGCAGATGTCAAGAGCCTTTACACCTCCATCCCCCATGGCGGTGGAATTGAGGCAGTAGAGAAAGCATTATTACACAGTGATATTGCGGATCCTCTTCAAACATTCATCTTGGAACTAATGATTTTCACCCTTTACCATAGCTATTTTACCCATGATCATCAATGGTATTTACAAATGTCCGGCATGGCTATGGGCAATTGCGCAGCACCGACCTACGCGAACATTTATATGGGTGAATTTGAGTCCAACAACATCTACACCAACAGTAATTGGACTGACAACCTTAAACTCTACGCTCGATACATAGACAATCTTTTTTTCATCTGGAAAGACTCTCGAGAAAACTTGGAAATTGCTCTAACGGATTTGAATTCCAAAGACAGCCGGATTGAACTCACTTGGTACATCAGTAATCAGGAAATCACTTTTCTTGACGTCCTCATAAAACTGACTAAAAATGGATTACAGACAGACCTCTTCCGGAAAGCCACAGACCGCAACAACACCTTGCATCACACCAGCTTCCACCAAAACTCTTTAAAAAGACACTTACCATTCAGCCAGATGTTAAGGATTAAATGGATTGTATCCGACCCAGAAACCAGTGCCCTTCAAATGCAAGCCATGGCAAAAAGATTTTTGAGCAGAGGATATCCCAAAGAAACCATCAATGAAGCTATTAAGAGAGTATCCACCATTCCTCGATCAGAAGCCCTCAAGGGCTCAGTTAAGAAAGACAGCAAAAGAATGGTACTAGTTTCCAGATATTCTACATCCAGTAAAACGTTTAAGAACATCATCATGAAACACTGGCGAATTTTATCTTCAGAACCAGACTTTGGTGACCTATTTAAGGAAACGCCCATCTTTGCTTACACCCGCACAGAGAACCTCAAAGAGGTCTTATCAAGAACTACCACTGAACACCAAATACACAGTGGCACACGCTCGTGCCACCATTGCAACAATTGCAACAATATAATCAAAGGGAACACTATCAATCATCCCATGAGAGGATTCGAAATAAAACTGAATGTTGATGCAACATGTGATTCATCGAACCTTATCTACCTGTTGAAATGCCCGTGCGGCATGATATACATTGGTAAAACTACCAGGAAGATCAAGACCCGTTTGAATGAGCACAAATCGAACATTAGAACTAAGAACGTCAAGTCCAATGTAGCTATTCACTTTACCGAAGCTAACCACAGTGTAGCACAGCTCAAATTTCTCGTACTTGAAACTGTACCCAAAGTGGAAGGAAGAGACATTAATAAGACACTCCTACAGAGAGAAATTTCATGGATATACAGGCTTCAAGCCATGAAGCCACACGGCCTCAATGACCGTTTAGAATTAAGTTGATATTTGTAGTACCCTGCGGGTACATATGATACACATTGTAACCTGTTTTTGTCATGTCTGCTTGTAGTGTATGATTGTTCACTCTACCCATTGCAGCCCCAGTAAACTTCACCCCTTTCCTATTTTGAACCCCTCTTTAAGATTGCCGACCCTTTCACACCCGTTGCCACCAGTCCCTTCTCGATTTCCTGCAAACCTATCATGTGGTCTTAGGACCCATTTAGAACCACGCCTCAACCTCGCGGAGTTCGCGTACTCCGCTCGTGAAACTCCATGCTACAGGACCCTTTGAAAAGCCTGATGCGCGTTACACTTCCAAGTAAGTGTGAATCCTCTCACTGACGATACTGAGAATGCTCTCACCACAGCGTTTCTTGCATTAACATTATTTTTCGTCTTGTTTACCTTAGGCTCTCCAAAGCGTGATTAATGCTTTTCACGTAAGTCTCGTTCATGACGAGCTGCATGCATATATTTTTTACTGTGCCCTACCGCTTCCCTAATCTTTTCCTGCTACACGCGCTTTTCAGAACTTTAATGGCTTAAACGCGCACCGGCGATTGCTTAACTTCGATCTCACCATTCACGACCATTTTGCCTCTAGTTCCCCCTACGAGCACTTCACATATGGAGAGCCTGTTTGCACGCCTTTATCCTCCAGTGTCACCCTGAAACACCTTACCAGAATAAACATCACGTTCACACAAACGCATGATTCCGCCAGCCACCATGTTATAAAATAACCAGTCACCCCGTTTTTTTGTCACCAGAATTTAGCACCATTGTGAATTCTTGCATTTGAAGTCTTTATGATTGTGTTTTACCACCATAAAACACGCATTGATAAACGCGTTATTCTGTGTTTTTTACAGCGCTCCTTGACAAAGAGCCTTTCTGGTCCGAAATGCATCGAAGCATCTTTTTGGTTAACCCCTTGTTTGACAACATAAAATGAGTCAAAAAAAACTTGTGGATATTATGAACTTTGATTTATAAATTGGAAAGAAGCAAACTAACCAATGGATCTTTGAAATAAAAAAGATATTTTTCATTTGAACCCACCGGAGTCTGTTGTATGTTCACAACGAACCACTTAAGTGTGCCCAATTGCAGGGATGCGTTTACACTGATAGTAACACACTCAACCCATTAACAGGAGAGGGAAGGACAGGTGTAGTGGGTGCAGGTGGTGTGGATCCCTCCACACTGGCCGGTGCCTCGCAGAATGTGGCTAGATATACTTGGCTGCACACTTCAGCCAGTTCAGAAAAACTACCACCTGAACCCAGGGACACATTGGGGGTGGAGGTAGAGGGCTGTGAGTCTGCTGTTGTGGGTCTGTAGATGCGTGTGTGACGTGTGTCCCCTCTCCCTGAGGGTGTGCCTACATCCCCTTGAGATTGGGTGCAAGGAGATTTGCGCTTTGTCTGCAGTGTGGGTGTGCTGGGTGTGTCTGTTGTGGTGTCTGACCTGTGGCGTCTGCGTGTACATTGGATAGGTATGGGAGAGGCTGAGCTGGAAGGGTCTGAAGGAGGAGGGGGGGCAGATGCTGCTGGGTGGACAGTGCTGCCGTCAGTGTTGACTCTATGGCAGCCACACTCCGACGTAGATCAGACATCATCAATGAAGACGAACAGATTATATTATGCACCGCAGATGTCAAGAGCCTTTACACCTCCATCCCCCATGGCGGTGGAATTGAGGCAGTAGAGAAAGCATTATTACACAGTGATATTGCGGATCCTCTTCAAACATTCATCTTGGAACTAATGATTTTCACCCTTTACCATAGCTATTTTACCCATGATCATCAATGGTATTTACAAATGTCCGGCATGGCTATGGGCAATTGCGCAGCACCGACCTACGCGAACATTTATATGGGTGAATTTGAGTCCAACAACATCTACACCAACAGTAATTGGACTGACAACCTTAAACTCTACGCTCGATACATAGACGATCTTTTTTTCGTCTGGAAAGACTCTCGAGAAAACTTGGAAATTGCTCTAACGTCCCCTTGAGATTGGGTGCATGGAGATTTGCGCTTTGTCTGCAGTGTGGGTGTGCTGGGTGTGTCTCTTGTGGTGTCTGACCTGTGGCGTCTGCATGTACATTGGGTAGGTATGGGAGAGGCTGAGGTGGATGGGTCTGAAGGAGGGGGGGGCAGATGCTGCTGGGTGGACAGTGCTGCCGTCAGTGTTGACTCTATGGCAGCCACACTCCGACGTAGATCAGACATGGCAGATGACATGCCCTCCATGAACGACAACAACTGTGCCATTATTTGTGTATGTCGATGGAGGACAGTCAATATGGATGTCTGACCTACTAGAATCTGCCGGAGTAGGTCCACAGACTCAGCACTGAGGGCAGCAGGGGAGACAGGGGCCGGGGCTGCGGTGCCGGGAACAAAGGAGACACGGGGGCTAGCACGGACCCTAGGGACCCTAAGAACTGGGAGGGTGGAGGAGGAGGGGACAGCCAAAGATGTAGAAGATGGCATAGCTGCATATTCCCCCTCCTCCGGAGATTCTGATTCTGAGTGTCCGCATGGTAGGAGGTGTCGTGCTCATGAGGTCCGGCCATCTGACTCTCCTCACCCTCCGTGCCACTGCCTCCCTCTGACTCCTCAAAGCAGGTGGCACTGTCGCTGGGTCCCTCTGTCTGGTCCGCGCCTGTGTCTCCTCCAGATTGTGGTGATGATGCTGTTGGCAAGGAGAATAAGAAAAACATATCAGTCACCTGTACACATCAGACATATCAGCTACAAATCATTTGGGCACATTTCTAAACATGGCATGCATCATGAGTCACATGCCACTGAACTCTGCACAATGCTAAGCCTAGTCTTGGGCAATTGTAAGAGACACAACGCTCAATGTATAGTAGGATACAAGTAACAGGCAAGGCAACAACTTGTATGAGAGACACAATGATGAGCCACTTCCTGACAACAGGATAGCTGATGATGAATCACTGTTTATTTGCCCACCCTGCCATCCAAATCCAGACCTGGTCATGTTTGAATTGCTTTGACCCTGTGCCACATGGGAAAAGTCCTGCCTGAACTGCCATGTGATGCCATCCTGGGTCCTGAACCAAGTGTTCCATCACCTCACACTGGCATCACAGCTGTCTACACCCAAAGTCACATTGTGTGGCTGACCATCAATATTATTTACAAACAACATGCAACATATTTTGAGAATATGCACACATGCACTGCCCAGTGTGAGTATGCACAAGCCAAAATTAGTTTACATGTACAGTGTGCACCTGTAGCTAACACGTGACAATTATAAAGTGTACTATGGACAAAGGCCACTGAGGCTGACTCGTGCAGAAAACACATGTTGAGACTCCTGATCAGTGCCAAAATATGAAGAAGGGCAGACACAGTGCACATGTGGTGCTACATGTAAGGTACCAACAGGTGTCTCAGTCCTCCCTCCAACATGATGATGTGCAAAGGAATATGCATACTAAGACATTGCACCTTAGGAGTACATGTGAAAAACAATCAATAGTCAAATGTGGAGTAGGGCAAGGCATGTAAAGAAGCATCTGCTTAAACTGGACCATCCTTATGCCAATGCATAAAGTGCCTGTCTGACCACACCACTACAACTGTGGGAGTGTTACCATGCCTCGGAGCACTGCAGGTAGCATGTGACACACATGTCAATAAACAGACATGTACCTACCTCCTTCTTGCTGCTGTCCCTCCTGCAACTGCCTATGGAGGTCTGGGAAAACCACTTCCAGGACCCGGAGCATGTGGGGGGTGAGGTGGCGGGTGCCGCCATGCCGGCATGGAGCTTCGAGCTTGAGCTGTACCCTGGCGATGCGGCGGGTCCAGCACCGGATGTCCTGCCACCTCTTCCTGATGTTACTGAGCCTCCTGCGAGGCCCCCCTCACTCCTGACAGCCTTGGTGATGTCCAGCCAGATGTCACCCTTCTCATAGGCAGATACCTGTCATGATTATAAAGTGAGACAACATCAGTACACCTGGTCCATGTCCCAAAGACACACACTTGCACCAAATAGACGATGACAACAGGGCATAGGATGCTGACCACACTTTCATCATTGTCCATGTGTATGTGGTCTGTGAGCAAACAACAGTGCACTACATGCCATAGAAAGGCTACAGATGCCATAAGGGGTGCAAACCACTCTCTGAGCATGGCACACACTGAGCAATACATGCTACATCAGGGTGCACTGCAGCACGTGACATGCTGTCACACACCCCACTACACCAAATAACCATCTTCAGACCACACATTCACACCCTGGCACAGCTCATCTGCTTGTCAATGTCAACAGTGTATACAACATCACTTAGCACATGTCACACCTGCGAAAGATGTGACACAGGCCTCAAGCTAACTGTGCAAGTCATGCACACGGCGCAGCATACTTGCCTCATCACATGGGTATAGCTGCGGCATATGTCATGCACCAGTCTTGCAAAAACATCACCAACACAATTTGCCAGGTGACAACGATTTATCACACTCTACAATGTACATCACTTCAAAGCATGCTTTTGTCCAACAGGCACACATGTCATGAACAAATCCATCTACAGTGAGTACATTCATCTGTCATTTGTGGGGGAACACTGCAACAGCTCAGGAAAACATCCAAAAAGAACATGCAAGGTGTTACACAGCAGAAAGTGTGATTCACGTTGCAGTTAATGTCACAGTTAGCACAATGCTGAGGAGCAGTAAACACTATTACACCACATCATTAACTGCATGTGAGAAACCAAACTGCACACACAGGCACTCACTCCAAACAACATAGCATCTCTTAACAATACATACACAATGGCTGTAGTGTCACACACACAACAGGTGCACAGTCCAAGGTAGTGCACACATCACTCACCTGTTCCTCTGGTCTCCCATACAGCTTGCTGTAGTTAGGCAGGAGGGCATCCAGCAGGGCCTTGTTCTCACCCTCACTGAATGCAGGTGCCATCTCCATGCTCAGCTAATCAGGGTCCAGAGGATACAGAGACAGCAGCTGTGTTGTCCACTCCAATGTTGTGCAGGCAAGTGCCCTCTCAGAGCCACATGCTGCCTTATATCTGTGCTGCTGAGGGTCTGTGAGTCCAAGGAGTGCTGTGTGATAGGCCAGAATAGTTTGCATCCTATGTTTCATCCAATACAATGTAAACACAACCAGAGAGGAAGGGTATAAAGGGCTACTCTCCTACCCCTTAATCACAATTCTTTAACAACAAAAGAGAGCCTATTATTGTGAATTCCTATAAAGACTATATGTCTAAGTGACGAAACACACAGTGACTGAGCTAAATGAAACAACTTATTTAAAGGGCCAATTGTTCACATTAAGATAGTGAGATCACTACAAGGTTAAAATTAAAACCCAGGTGACCACCTGCACCAGGTCACTAGGGTTTTAATTTCAACCTTATAGTGATCTCACTATCTTAATGTGAACAATTGGCCCTTTAAATAAAGTTGTTGGGGTCCAGTTGGGATCTTTTATTGTCACCACTTATTCACTGATTTCACACACTTCACTGCTGACATACCTGCTCCGCTGCAACTGCAGGCGTTGAAGCACACAGGGGGACATTCGGTCCCTCCTCTGACGAACCCCATGATGAAGCATGTCACCACTAGGCTGAGTGAGGGTTCTTTTAGAGCAGAGGTCTTCAAACTTTTTGATGCCGAGAACCCCTGTCAAAATGTTTTAGGCATAGGGACCCCATCTTGACAAAAATGTCTAGAACGTGGTACTCCTCAACATTGACAACTATCTACAACCATAAACACCCCCAATTCCGACAGCAAATCATTTTTTGCAGTGGGGAAATAATATTAAACAGTATTTATCAAATGAAAGATCGGTGAGTGTGGGGGCGTGGTCAGAGGTGTAGCTAAAAACAAAGGACCTCATGTATGAGGAACTGGCATAGGGCAGCGCTGCAAGTCTTCTTGCTGCGTTGCCCTATGTCAATGTGAAAGGGCAGGAATGCACCTCATTTATGAAATATGATGCATTCCTGTCCTTTCCCATTGCCCTGTTGCACAAATTGCTGCCTAGCGTCAATGTAGGCACGATTTTTGTTGTGCAGAAAGGTGCCCTGAGAGGGGGTTTCCTCTTTCTATGTGAGTTGCAGAATGCAGCACACATGGAAAGAGGAAAAAATACAAGGAGACATGAAAACATTTCTCCTCATCACGCCTACTGTGGGGAGGCATATGGTTTTGGCACTGCCCCAGGTTTACATGGTTTGGTAAATCTGGGGCAATGTCAAAATCCATGGTTGTTGAGTGGGAACACTCACCGCAACACCCATGGAACTCCTACTTGACAGATTAAGGCAAGGCAGCGACTTACTCCATATGTATGAGTGCACTCATAGCCATGCAGGGTGACTTTGCGTCGCCTCATAGATACGATTGCGATGCTTGTGCTGCCGGAGCTTTTAAAAAAATGATTCTCCAGCGGTTCAAGCCACTCATAAATCAGCCCCAAAATATTTTCCTAGTTTTTTCGGTCTTTCACTATCAGGTAGCTACATATAAAATAATTGGTAGCTTAAATGAAAAATTCTTTTTTTAAAGTTGTTAATGAGTAGGAAATGCACTGTAGTACATTAGGAATCCTCTGTTAATTAATGCACTGCAGAGGCCTGTGTGTAATCAGAGAGCCACAGAATTTTGGGGCACAAACAATTGTGCCAATTTACAATGTGACACATCTAGGGAGACCTTCTCAGAGGGACGGTGCAATTAAAAGCATGCACTTCAATGCCCAGTTGAAAGTCTTCATACTACCACTTAAAAATCTTTGCCATTACAAAGCACTTACAGCCAGAAGCGCTCCCAAGCACCATTTACATTTGCAGATTTCCTCAATACACACATTATCATTTCATTCAAGTTAGCAGGCACCCTGGAACGAAGGTTTGTTTTAGGCCCAGCCACTTCGTTTCACATCACAGAAGACATTTAACTACAGCTGCAGCATTTGAACGACTGCATGCCGGTTTTCAAAAGTAAGAGCAAGTTTTAAATTCCAGACAGAAGTGAGGCCTGGAATGGCGACCCCCTTCCCAGGAATCCACAACCCCCCTGGGGGTCGCGCCCCACAGATTGAAGACCTGTGTTTTAGAGAATAGTTTTTTCTCCCTGTCCCTTTAGTTTTTTGGCCATCCATTTCATTTAGTTCAGTAACTGTGTGTTTCGTCACTTAGACATTTAAAATCTCTGTTTCCTTGACAACCTGGCTGCATTCTAACCATTCTACTGATTCCCTAGATGTTCCCTATGTATTTTCTGGAATCCCCACACAAGTACAGTGCGATTCCAGTCGCAAATGCAACTCATTCAAAGGTGAAACAAGCCGTACACACGCACGTTCTATCGGGGTATGCTCTGCTCGCTTATAGCTACAATGCAATAGGGAAACGAGCCGTACACACGCACGTTCACTTGGGGTACGCATTGCTCGCGTATAGCTACAATGCAATAGGGAAACAAGCCGTACACACGCACGTTCACTTGGGGTACGCATTGCTTGCGTATAGCTGCAATGCAATAGGGAAACGAGCCGTACACACGCACGTTCAATTGGGGTACGCTCTGCTCGCGTATAGCTGCAATGCAATAGGGAAACGAGCTGTACACACGCACGTTCACTTGTGGTACGCATTGCTCGCGTATAGCTACAATGCAATAGGGAAACGAGCCGTACACACTCACGTTCAATCGGGGTACGCTCTGCTCGCGTATAGCTACAATGCAATAGGGAAACGAGCCGTACACATGCACGTTCACTTGGGGTACGCATTGCTCGCGTATAGCTACAATGCAATAGGGAAACGAGCCGTACACACGCACGTTCAATTGGGGTACGCTCTGCTCGCGTATAGCTACAATGCAATAGGGAAACGAGCTGTACACACTCACGTTCAATCGGGGTACTGTGCGTTTGACATGCTCAAGTGAATGCATGTGTAGGCTGCGTACATAAGCTCATTCATGTCAACATTGGGAGAGTGATACCAGGAAATCACATGGCAGGGATGTAGGTGTAGGATCATGTTGAGGATGTGGATGCATAGATTAGCATGACATCCTTACATCATCAGGCCCTATGTGTGGCAGACAGTGATATAGCACAGGGAATGTGATATTGTGGCACAGTTGATATGGGAAGAGCTGTTCAGACATGTCATCAATCACTGTGCACATGTGTTCCACATACATTCAATACTTCTCACCTGAGTTACATCTTGAACATATTGTGATGCAGATCAACACTAGTATGGCACAACATTCAGTACAGGCATCTGTCACATGATGACAGCAACATGCCCACTGTCACAGATGTAAAATTGATGCCCAGCATGACCGTGTGTGACCACGTCATGTGTGTGCCATGTGCGAAATTGTGCATGCTATTTGTATACTGTCAAGTTCATCTGCTGTAGGAGCATCTATGATGGGTCTTTGCCGTGATGACAGGGTTACACATGTACTCACACCATGCCACTAGTGCAAATCATCTGCTCATATGTGTGATGGCATTATAGACCGTTTGTCCCCAAACATACATATCTGCAGTCTGATAATGTCCATCTTGTAGTTGTTGCAAATGCACAACTCAAGCACAATATGTCTGATATGTGCAAATGATGGCACATGTGATGTGGGTGTGTGCATTGCTGTCTGGATGTGCAGACAACCTCCTCATGCAGTTCACGTGACGCGTGTCACTGACATGATACATGGTCCTGCTCACTCAGACCAGCACAGCAGATCATTTGTATGCATGTCATGTCCATTCCCCAGACAACAGGTCTATCAGTTATCATGGAGGAGTGGCAGCCAGCTGGCACATGTGTCCTCAATGTGTAGCCCACGCCAGACTGAAAAATGATTCGATGCGTTGAAGCAGTGTTGCTTGTGCCATGTACATTGTAATTTTCTTTGTCTGACAGTTGTACCCTTTTTTTCCTTTATATGTTGTGCAGGGCATCCCCTCTGGCAAAGCCGTTGCCAGAGTTGGATGCCATGAGGGAACGTGATTGAATACGGCATTACCGCTTCATACAACAGTTGATTCAGGACCTGACAGACAGGCTGGAACCACATCTCCAACCACGACACAGGTATCCAACTGCGCTGACACCCAAGGTAAAGGTGATGGCAGCACTACATTTCTTTGCCACAGGTACATTCCAATTTACCATAGCTGATGTGGGGGGGATGTCCCAAACAATGTGAAGCAGGGTTTTACGTGATGTATTGGCAGCCATGTTGGTGCACATAGATGAATTCATATCATTCCCTACTCCTGCACAGTTGACAGATGTCAAGGGGAAATTCTATGGCCTGGGGCGCCTGGGACGCCACATGTAATTGGTGCTATTGATGGAACACATGTTTCTCTGATGCCACCACAGGCTCAGGAGCAAGTGTATCACAACAGGAAACATTACCACTCGATAAATGCCCTGGTGGTGTGTCTTGCCAACATGCTGATCTCCCATGTTTGTGCACGTTTTCCAGGATTGTGCCACGATGCATTCATCATGAGGCGTAGCAGGGTACCACAGATGATGCTGCAGCTGCGCAACCATTGGGCATGTCTTCTTGATGGGTAAACTCTGTTACTCATGTATGTCTGTATGTCATTATTTCCTTAACTGCATCATATTACACACTCATTTGAATGATGTCAATCTGTAGGAGACGCAGGATATCCAAACATGCCGTGGCTCATGACTCCGCTACGCAACCCCAGAACAGCTGCAGACCAGCGGTACAGCAATGCTCATCGGCAGACCAGGCGGGTGATCGAGCGAACATTTGAACTCCTGAAGAGCCGGTTCAGGTACCTCGAGAAGACAGACGGAGCCCTCCAATACACCCCACTCAAGGTGTCTGACATCTTCATCGTGTGCTGCATGCTACACAACATGGCAGTGGAGGAGGCAGTGCCACTCATCCTAGATCTTGATGAGCTGGAACATCCGCCTGTGGAGGATGAAGGACTTGGCCAGGATGCCAGTGACAAGGAGGTTGAAGATGATAACCGGAGTCACCTCATCGGCAACCTCTTTTCATAATGGTGAGTCCTAGGTGCATATTGTTCACGCATATACCATAGAGTTGAATGGGTAGCATGCTGTGTATCCAGCTGACTGTATGCAATGTCACTTTGATGTTTGTTGTGCAGTGTCACAAAGGTGCATATGTAATGCCACACACAGGCGTGCTATGTGTGAACTTGGAATGTACAAGTGTAGTACAACCTTAGTCTATTCAACATGACCATGTGTGAATGAAATTATTATGTACTTGACCCCTCTTGTGCCTCTCATTCCCAGGTCGCGCTGCCTATTGCCCGTTGTTGTCATCTTGGTCAGCCTGCTATTGCTCATGATGATAGCAACGTCAGCCAAATCAACGGACCATGCACGGACATGTGTAAATGTCAGTTTGGGTAAGGACTCATATACAGCTTTTTTGCGTAGGTATGGTTTCAATTGTGTGGTACATGTTCATGCGCAAGTTGTTGGACCATGCGTACATGCAACAACATCAGGTTTCCGATTCCATGTAGCCCCACTCCCATGACAGTCATCTGTCGTTGAGTTTTGACTCTGGTGAATGCATCAATGTGTGTACACATTGACACTGAAACATTGCATATACCATGGTTGGACATTGTGTGGGAGATCACAACCACAGACTCCGTGGGGGATTGCAGCATCACTGTGTGCAGCAGGATGTGTCTGGATCATCCCCTCAACCCTGTGGGCCAGTACACTTTGGTTTCCCAAAAACCATGTGGTGTAGGTGTGGGCCGGTGTATGTCCCTCATGTTAAGACAACTGTTGTGTGAGTCTGTTTTCATGGATGCATTGCCCCTTGTGCCAGTACGTCATGTCACTGTCATGTCGTTACCTCAGTGCAGGTTGAGAATACTGCTACGCTTGCTTTCACAGTGAGTTGAAGTTCACTTTCCATTCCCATGATGCCAAGTATGTTGGGCTGATGACATTAGAATGGTGGAATGAATCACATGTAAATTATTCCGTGGCACCAGTGGAGTGAGGTTAATCACATGATACTCTAGTACCGTGCAGCATCTCATGGTGACGGTAGGCTTCTTTATGTGGCCTAGCTCCTCATTACTTGCTGTAGACTTAATTTCCACCTGCTTGTCATGTTTAGCACAGTGAGGCTCATTTGCAAGAGCAACAGACTGGCTCCAGAGGGGCTTCATTGGATTTAGGTCATTATCTTCCTCATCATATGAGATGCTTACAGCTGTTGTGGGTGATGTCAAGTTTGCCTTCATGGCCCTTACGGATACACAGGGCCAAATACAGATATTTGACTTTGCGTAAGTAGCACTGCCATACAATTTGATGTCTTGTTTTGGAACACATCATCATACACTGTGACTTAGTTTTTGTCAACATGGACCTCATTGCATAGTAGCAGACTTGTGAGCGTTACACAAGATTCTAATAGGTGACAGACTGGACTATATTTTATGTGTCTGTGTACATGCATCTGATCTTATGTCATAGCATTATCTGTGATCTCAAATAGGGTACAGTGGTTACACTTCACAGGTGTGAGTGGTACAGTGTATCTCATGAGGTATTTGTCGAATCAGTGACATCAAAATGCAATCCTAATGCTTGTTTGCCTCTGTTTCAGATCTCCCTCCATGCAGTTCCCATCCTCTCCTTCCCTAGCCTGATCACCCTTTTGTGTCTGTCATTTGTACTCAGACCAATGGGCTATTTGGAGGTGGAACCCTTTCAGCATCGCACCAATCTGATGATCAAAGGTACGGACAGTCCCTGGCAGTCGTGTGGAGAATCTTTCTGCAGCATTACAGGTGACATCATTGCATGACTGTTATTGTGTTCAGGGCAATGCTACTGGCCATTTACATTGGATAATGCTGCATGGCCTCCCAAGGAACTTCATCATGTTGTGTATGATGTGTGATTTCCACAGAACATTGTGCCTCCTTGCTGTCAATGCACATGGCTTTCTAATGTGCAGGTATTCAATATGGCCTAATGTAAATTAATTGTTCATATGTGGATACGTGTACAGTGACAACATGCATGGTGTTGGTAAAGATAATATTGTGCGTGAGGTAGATGGCTGTGTAAGTGCTGTTTACGTTGCTGCCCACTATGTGCAGACTACACCTGCTGACGCTGTGTGTCCTGTGCCCCACTTGGCCCTAAGGGGCCTGATCCTGTGACCGTGATATTTGGTGGTTACTCTGCCATTTTGCTTGCAGTGACCCAGAGTCACCCAGACACATCCACAGCCACAGTGGCCAGATCCTGGACCCCACACGCCTACAGGATACTCCTCCTTCCATCCATTTGTAGAGCATGCTCCTGCCAGCCTACACACAGAGAACACCAGACATTCATCCACCTGGTATCACGATACCTCAAACTCACCCTTAACAGCTTCTCTGCCTGTGTGTGCAACACATACTGGCAAGACTATGCAGTCCCACATGACAGTTTGTCTACGTACAACCAGGTCATGTGCCTCGTACAGCACACACACACCTTCCAGCTGCACAATATTGTACTGTGTTACCTTGTCAACACCACAGCAGCACACCTCACCTTCCTTACAGTAACGTGGCAGTACGCAACCTCAGCACACCACTTCAACATGGCTGTCACAGACAGTCAAATAACCACCGGGAACACACACTAAAACCACGTCTCTTGGGTGTGGTGTGATGTGGCCGGTCTGGTGAAGAGATTTCTCAGACGTGGCAAGGCGTTCTGGATGCGTTGCACCAGTCACATGAGTTTGGTTGTTGTAGCTGCATAGGGGGCGGTCATGTGATCAGGTGAGCTTGTAGAGAGTGCAACAGGCCATTGCCCACAGTTTGTCCTGTCAACCTTGGCCTGTGCACCATTCATCACATCCACAGTACAACTGCATGCTGATGATAGTTCTCATACATCAGGACACAGATGTTGGTACTCCCTACGTGGACACCTACATTTTAACCCTGATCTATACACCTACAAGTGACTCTCCTGTGCCTGTCTGTAATTACAGTATTTCAAGCCAAATACCCCTACTGCATTTAGTAACCATCACAGGTGTGTATTGGGATCCATGTATCTTGTTATTTGAAAAGTTTGACCTATGTGTGTCCTCAACCGGACTCAGATCCAAGTGTGTGGATGGCGGCGGTTTGTTAAATACTCTAGAATTTCATACATTTCCACACACATATGTTTTAGACTAAGGGTACAAGATTACTACACCAATGCGTATGATGCTTCTTATATTTATTTGGTGATCTTGTGCAGGAAACGTGAGTAGGTGCTGTAAAAAAATGGGGGAATCCAAAGTTCACAGCTGGAGATGAGATGCCTTGCAGTTTCAGTCAACAGAGTCCAGGCCACAGTGCGTGGCATTATTGGGCAGACTGTGACCAGCAAGTCCAGGTGAGAGAGTCAAATAGGTGATGCTGTTGCATCCAAGGGCAATATACCAGGCAGATGTCCTGGGAGTTGTGCATGGCCCATAGCCTCTCAACGTCTTCGCCGTGGACGACCCACCTTCACATGCAGGCCTTGACGATGCATGGGACGCTCCGTCAGATGTTCCTCCTCCTCCTCCTCCCTCCCTGTGGCTGGAGTATAACTTTGCCTTGAGGTTTGTGGCCTGGTGACACAGGGAGGGTGCTGCATGTTGGCAGACATCTGACAGAGAGATTGGCTCATATCCCGATGCACCGTCAAGAGCTCAGCCAGTGTTGCCTCCACCCGTCCATGATGTCGTACTTGCCTGGCATGTTGCTCGGCCTGCTGTTGTTTCAGTTCGTTGATGGCCTCCACTACCTGGCTGACCTCCCTGGTGTCCCGCCGGTATGCCTCCAGGATGGTACTCAGTTGAGCCATACTTGTGGCTGCAGCTTCCTGGCCAGAATCTCGCCTCCGCCTTGCACCACTCCCACCACCCTAACCCACATGAGCATGGCCTGCACTTGTGGGCACATCACATCAATGGGACCCCGAGTGTTGGCAGGGTGGATGTTGTCTGCCACCTCCAGGGTGCCCGCCGAAGTGTGTCCCTCATTTTCAGTCTGGCTCTCTGGTGGATCATGAGCAGGGCTCTGACCTGTCTGCTGGGATGTGGTGGGAATGGGTCTGGTGGTTGGCACAGATGTGTCTGATCCAGTTGCTGGAGGGGTTTGGGATTCAGAGGGGCCAGGTTGGTTGGGGTCATCCACGGTGTGTTGTGAGGCGTCGCTGTTGGTGGGGTCAGGGTCCTGCTGAGCCTGGGACTGGGATCCTTATCCCCCCTGGTTGAAGGTGGTTTCCACACGTTGCCCTGTGGGTGTGACAGACAGACACTGTAAATGCACTATCATGACACATATTTTTTTGTTCTCCATTGTCAGCATCACAGTTCAACCTGCTTTATATGGTTGTCATTGTTCACATGTGTATGTGTATGTTGTGGGATCCAATTAACATGTGCTCAGGGGTATTAGCCATGTTCCATTTTCTTGAGAATGACTGACACAGCCATTGCTGTGGCTTGTGTTGCCGGCACAACACAGATACAGCAGTGCTCTGTTTGATGTAATATTCACAATACAGTCTCAATCCTTATGCCAGCGTCAAGCATGCACAGGGTTCAGATGCAGCATGTTAATGTAAGAGACAGAGCAGAATTGTTCTGATTCAATTCAGCTACTTTTGATAGGTGTTGCTGTTCCATGATGGGCAAACAATGCCAACCCCCCTGGACCTGTACACCCACTTCTAGCTCATGGCTTTAGAACGTGGCACTTCTCCAAGACGCATCACCTTGTCAATACCCATGTCCATGGTGCAACTTTAGTGCATTCACAACGTTCATGAGATGGGTCAAGTGCATTGTGTGAGAGGCACAATGGACTTGAGAATCAGCACTGTGCATGTTAAATTCGGATGCGTGATCATATCAGTGATTGTTTTGTTGTTACATGACAATTGTGAAAGTGTTGCACTCCATTGCCTGTCCCCATGGGATAAGTTTCTGTAAGGGGTGTGTGTGACAGGCCATGCTAGTTGTTTGAGTGTGATTTGCAAGCGTCCATCCTTTGTGGCTTGGCTGTGCCCCCATGAGGCATGCTGCCATGATCGTGATTGTGGGTTCCTGCACAGGATGTCTGACCTTGTCCTGGTGTTAGTGTTTGCACTGGTCACGGGAGGGCCTTGTGCTGCCTACACAAGGCCCCATTGTCTGCTATCTTGTGCGTAATTTCATACTCCCTCTGCATTGGGCATGGTGCTTGGGTGTGTACCTGGGACATATGGGATGAGGGCAGCCTCCTAACCTACACCTTCCACACTATCACCCTCCCCCTTACAACCACCCCATACCGTTGGGCACTGCTGGGACTCATATCCACCCCACCCCCATACTGTTAGACACTGCTGGGAGTCATAGCCACCCACCCCCATACTGTTAGACACTGCTGGGAGTCATAGGCACCCACCCCCATACTGTTAGACACTGCTGGGAGTCATAGGCACCCACCCCCATACTGTTAGACACTGCTGGGAGTCATAGCCACCCACCACCATACTGTTTGACACTGCTGGGACTCATATCCACCCCACCCCATACTGTTAGACACTGCTGGGAGTCATAGCCACCCACCCCCATACTGTTAGACACTACTGGGAGTCATAGCCACCCACCCCCATACTGTTAGACACTGCTGGGAGTCATAGGCACCCACCCCCATACTGTTAGACACTACTGGGAGTCATAGCCACCCACCCCCATACTGTTAGACACTGCTGGGAGTCATAGGCACCCACTCCCATACTGTTAGACACTGCTGGGAGTCATAGCCACCCACCCCCATACTGTTAGACACTGCTGGGAGTCATAGCCATCCACCCACATACTGTTAGACCCTGCTGGAGTCATAGGCACCCACCCCCATCCTGTTAGACACTGCTGGGAGTCATAGCCACCCACCCCCATACTGTTAGACAATGCTGGGAGTCATAGCCACCCACCCCCATACTGTTTGACACTGCTGGGAGTCATAGCCACCCACCCCATACTGTTAGACACTGCTGGAAGTCATAGCCACCCACCCCCATACTGTTAGACACTGATGGGAGTCATAGGCACCCACCCACATACTGTTAGACACTGCTGGGAGTCATAGCCACCCACCTCCATACTGTTAGACACTGCTGGGAGTCATAGCTACCCACCCCCATACTGTTAGACACTGCTGGGAGTCATAGCCACCCACCCACATACTGTTAGACACTGCTGGGAGTCCCCACATGTCACATGAGTTGTTTGTATACTCACCAGGCTCCACGGCTCCTTCAATTCCCAGGACTCCCACCGGTGGTAGCAGGACCATGACTTTCTCCTCTCAGGGATGGTATTGTAGAGGTCTGCGGGGACCACCACCTCCAGTGTGGTGTGCACAGGCGTAGTCCTGGTCCATCTTCTTCTTGACCATCCTCCGCAGATCATACCACCTGACCTGGCATTCCTGCCTGGTGCGCTTGATGGGTGCAACAGCATTGACCCGGTCTACGATCCTCTCCCACAGGCGTGTTTTCTCAGCTATGCTGGTCTGTCTGACCAATGTGCCAAACAGCTGTGGCTCTACTCTGATGACTTCATCTGTAAGGACCTCCATCTCCGGGTTAGTTAACTTTGGATTCTTTGGTGTAGTCATGGTGTGGGGTGTATGTGATTGAGGGGGTGATGGTGTGTATGGATGGCGGTGTGTGGATGTAGATGAGATAGGGTGTATGTGTGAGGGTTAATGGGTGCAGTTGTTGATGTGCTGGCAGTGTCTTCTTTTTGCAAATAGGTATGTTGCAAAGGATGATGGGATGTATTTGTGGACCCTTTTATTGGTCAATTTGTGGGTGTGGCTTATTGTGTATTAGTGGTGGGTGTGTTATATGGGGTGGGTGTTACTTGGGCCCTCTGTTTGCCTGTTTGTATGTGGCCAGGACATTGTTTCCCATTGGTGTGTACCCAGGAGACAATTTTTGTGTTGTTGTGCGACTCGTTAGCGAACTCCTTTTGCTGGTTTCGGGGTTCACGTGCGCTTTATAATTGTTATGTGTGCGTGTCGTACTTGTAGGTGCGGGTGACTTATATGGGCCGTTGGGGGGTTAGCGGGTTCATGTACGCATGATCGGGGTATGTACGTGTCGTACTTGTAGGTGCGGATGACTTATACGGGCCGTTGCTGGGTACGGGTTTCGTGTACGCTTGATCGGGGTGTGTGCTTGTCGTACTTGTTGGTGCGGGTGACTTATACGGGCCGTTGGGGATTGCAGGGTTCGTGTACGCTTGATCGGGGTGTGTGCGCGTCGTACTTGTAGGTGCGAGTGACGATTACGGGCCGTTGGGGGGTTCGCGTAGGCTTGATCGGGGTGTGTGCGTGTCGTACTTGTTGGTGCGGGTGACTTATATGGGCCGTTGGGGGGTGGGGGGGTTCGCGTAGGCTTGATCGGGGTGTGTGCGGTTCGTACTTGTAGGTGTGGACGACTTAAACGGAGCCGTTGGGGGTGTGGGGGGGTTCGCGTAGGCTTGATCGGGGTGTGTGGTGTTCGTACTTGTAGGTGCGGATGACTTATACGGGCCGTTGGGGGGTGGAGGGGTTCGCGTAGGCTTGATCGGGGTGTGTGTGTCATACTTGGAGGTGCAGATGACGTATACGGGCCGTTGGGGTGTGCAGGGTTTGTGTATGCTTGATCGGGGTGTGTGCGTGTCATACTTGTTGGTGCGGGTGACTTATACGGGCAGTTGGGGGATGCGGGGTTAGTGTACGCTTGATCGGGGTGTGTGCGTGTCGTACTTGTAGGTGCGGGTGACTTATACGGGCCGTTGGGGGGATGGGGGGGTTCGCGTCGGCTTGATCGGGGTGTGTGTGTGTCGTACTTGTTGGTGCGGGTGACTTATACGGGCAGTTGGGGGGTGCGGGGTTAGTGTACGCTTGATCGGGGTGTGTGCGTGTCGTACTTGTAGGTGCCGGTGACTTATACGGGCCGTTGGGGGGTGGGGGGGTTTGCGTAGGCTTGATCGGGGTATGTGTGTCGTACTTGTAGGTGCAGATGACTTATACGGGCCGTTGGGGTGTGCAGGGTTTGTGTATGCTTGATCGGGGTGTGTGCGTGTCGTACTTGTAGGTGCGGATGACTTATACGGGCCGTTGCGGGGTACGGGTTTCGTGTACGCTTGATTGGGGTATGTGCTTGTCGTACTTGTTGGTGCGGGTGACTTATACGGGCCGTTGGGGAGTGCAGGGTTCGTGTACGCTTGATCGGGGTGTGTGCGCGTCGTACTTGTAGGTGCGAGTGACGTATACGGGCCGTTGGGGGTTCGCGTAGGCTTGATCGGGGTGTGTGCGTGTCGTACTTGTTGGTGCGGGTGACTTATACGGGCCGTTGGGGGGTGGGGGGTTCGCGTAGGCTTGATCGGGGTGTGGGCGGTTCGTACTTGTAGGTGTGGACGACTTAAACGGAGCCGTTGGGGGTGTGGGGGGTTTCGCGTAGGCTTGATCGGGGTGTGTGGTGTTCGTACTTGTAGGTGTGGTGACTTATACGGGCCGTTGGGGGGGGGGTTCGCGTAGGCTTGATCGGGGTGTGTGTGTCGTACTTGTAGGTGCAGATGACTTATACGGGCCATTGGGGTGTGCAGGGTTTGTGTATGCTTGATCAGGGTGTGTGCGTGTCGTACTTGTTGGTGTGGGTGACTTATACGGGCAGTTGGGGAGTGCGGGGTTAGTGTACGCTTGATCGGGGTGTGTGCGTGTCGTACTTGTAGGTGCGGGTGACTTATACGGGCCGTTGGGGGGATGGGGGGGTTCGCGTCGGCTTGATCGGGGTGTGTGCGTTTCGTACTTGTAGGTACGGATGACTTATACGGGCCGTTGGCGGGGGGTGTTTGCGTAGGCTTGATCGGGGTGTGTGCGGTTCGTACTTGTAGGTCCGGATGACTTATACGGACCGTTGGGGGGTTCGCGTAGGCTTGATCGGGTTGTGTGCGTGTCGTACTTGTAGGTGTGAATGACTTATATGGGCCGTTGGGGTGTGCGGGGTTCGTGTACGCTTGATCGGGTTGTGTGCATGTTGTACTTGTTCGTGCGGGTGACTTATATGGGCCGTTGGGGGGTGCGGGTTCATGTACGCTTGATCCGGGTATGTGCGTGTCATACTTGTAGGTGCGGGTGACTTGTACGGGCCGTTGAGGGGTGGGGGGGTTCGCGTAGGCTTGATCGGGGTGTGTGTGGTTCATATTTGTTGGTGCAGGTGACTTATACGAGCCATTGGGGGGTGCGGGGTTCGTGTACGCTTGATCGGGGTGTGTGCGTGTCATACTTGTTGGTGCGGGTGACTTATACGGGCCGTTGGGGGGTAGGGTGTTCGTGTACGCTTGATCGGGGTGTGTGCGGTTTGTATTTGTTGGTGCGGGTGACTTATACGGGCCGTTGGGAGGTGCAGGGTTCGTGTACGCTTGATCGGGGTGTGTGCGTGTCGTACTTGTTGGTGCGGGTGACTTATACGGGCTGTTGGGGGGTGCGGGGTTCGTGTACGCTTGAGCGGGGTGTGTGCGTGTCGTACTTATAGGTACGGGTGACTTATACAGGGTGTTGGGGGTGGGGGGGTTCATGTAGGCTTGATCGGGGTGTGTGCGTGTTGCACTTGTTGGTGCGGGTGACTTATACAGGCCGTTGGGGGGTGCGGGGTTCGTGTATGCTTGATCGGGGTGTGTGCGGTTCACAGTTGTCGGTGCGGGTGACTTATAGGGCCGTTAGGGGGTGCGGGGTTCGTGTACGCTTGATCGGGGTGTGTGCTTGTCGTACTTGTAGGTATGGGTGACTTATACGGGCCGTTGGGGGGTCGGGGGGTTTGCGTAGGCTTGATCGGGGTGTGTGCCGTTTGTATTCGTTGGTGCGGGTGATTTATACGGGCCGTTGGGGGGTGGGGGGTTCGTGTACGCTTGAATGGGGTGTGTGCGTGTCGTACTTGTCGGTGCGGGTGACTTATACGGGCCGTTGGGGGGTGCGGGGTTCATGTACGCTTGATCGGGGTGTGCGCGTGTCGTACTTGTAGGTGCGGGTGATTTATACGGGCCGTTGGGGGGTGGGGGGTTCGCGTAGGCTTGATCGGGGTGTGTGCGGTTCGTATTTGTTGGTGCGGGTGACTTATACGGGCCATTGGGGGGTGCGGGGTTCGTGTACGCTTGATCGGGGTGTGTGCGTGTCGTACTTGTAGGTCCGGGTGACTTATATGGGCCGTTGGGGGAGGGTGGGGGGTTTCGTGTAGGCTTGATCGGGGTGTGTGAGTGTCGTACTTGTAGGTGCGGATGACTTATACGGGCCGTTGGGGGGTGGGGGGGTTCACGTAGGCTTGATCGGGGTGTGTGCGTGTCGTACTTGTAGGTGCGGATGACTTATACGGGCCGTTGGGTGGTGGGGGGTTGCGTAGGCTTGATCGAGGGGTAAACGGTTCGTATATGTTGATGCGGCTTGCTGTTACGCAACATTATCCATATGAATCATTCTTCATGCGCGACTACTTTGGTCCGTACAAATCGCGTACTGGGTTGCCGCAGTGCATCGTACTTGTCAGTTTGTACGGCAGGTTTACAAATCGTACGGTTAAATTCCCGACGCTTATTCGTACGGGTCTTCGACTGCGGTTCGTACGGATCCCTGATAATCGTACGGAGAAAGACGGAAATAGATCGTACTTTGCAGGTCGGAGGGAATTTTTCCATTCGTACGAAATCGGCTACGAATACGAATCGTACGGCGGATTTTTTTCCAGGATCGAAATTGACCCCAAAGTGGGTCCTATTCCACTACAGGAGAGATTTGTATGGCATAATCCGAACAGGCAGCTCCGCTCCTCTAATGTAAATCTGATTAAGACCACCAGATTTAAGAAAACCAGAATGGGGGGCAGAGCCTTTGGTGTGGCTGCCACACGACTATGGAATGATCTGCCCCAGACTATTAGACAAGCCCTTTTGTTGTCCTGCTTTAGAAAGGATCTGAAAACGTGGCTGTTTCCTAGGATGAAAGACCTGTTCTCCCACCACCAACGTCAGGTTGTTAATGTGCTGTTTAACATCAAGTCAAGCACCAGGATACCCGCAGGGTGACAGTTTTGCACTATATAAAAAATACAATACAATACAATCTCAATTTATATGAACACAATGGCAATATATTGGGTTATAGTGATATTGGAGAGAGAAGGAAGCAAATACACCTCTGATTGGTTTTTGAATCAAAAATATTTATATAATCCTTGAAATTAAATACTGTTACAAAGTAATACATTTGAACATATAGTTCTGAGTGAAAGGTGTCCCAGTGAAAAACGGAACCTAGAAAATTAGTGACATATATGTGAAATATATACAAGGTTTTCAATGCTTCATATAAACGACCATTTACATATATATGTACAGTATACAGCGCTAGATACAGTGATCAGTGCTGGTGAACAATGGTTCGTTTATGCAACTTGTTGACGGTGTTTCGACCCTGTGTGCAGTGTAGGGTGTCTTCAGGACCTATGATCGTAGGGACACCTGAAAGGTAATTTACTGGCTTGTGTGGAGGGTGTGGCACCGTGCAAAGGATAAGAAAGGGATACTCACATGGGTCCCAGCCAGGAGCCCAAGTGTGAGGTGGGTGGTGAGCAGGCTATTACGTGAATGCGCACAATGTAAGGATCCATGTGTGTTCAAGATGGCACGATCAAAGCGCTGTCAAGACAGTTCGAGTTCCGATTCTGAGCGCATGCATGGAAGCCTTTCTACTTCCTTCTGTCGTCAATCATGACGAGGCCATATTTTTTCATATGGAGGGCGAGAATATTCTCAGTTTGGTGTCTCTTATGGAGAATGAATCAACTGCATCCTGTGGCAATCCTTCCAAGTAGCAGGACAGCGTGTGTTTGTCTGCTCAGGATCTCGTCGGCACAGGTAGCCGATTGGCAGGACGATGGCAGACAGTTGCTATGGGCCGGCCCAGTCATGCTTTCGGCCATGCGGATAAGAAAGATGGCGGATCCCTGGGTGTGGGGTAGGGATGGCGGCACTCTCACTCCGGGTCCAAGCCCTGCTGTAGTTTTTGCTCGGGACCCCGAGTAGCCGCTAGTGCACTCCACTAACGCCTCCCCGACTCACAGGTTGGACACCTATCTGCAAATCGCTGGATAGCAACCTGGCCAGGCCACCGGGAAAGAGCCCAGTCCACACCTCGCAGGAGCACTCCTCGCTGGGAGATCACCGCTGGGGCACGGCGAAACCAGGTAGGAGCAGATCACAACACTGCGGGGTAGTCAGGGCATCGGCCACTGCAATCGTGTACTCATCTGGGCAGGATTAGTGAAGGATATTAACAGATTTGCGGTGTGGGTGGACGGAGCCTGAGCAGGCTACGTCCGCCAGAATGGCTACCCAAGCCACTCCCCCCTACCCTTATTTTGATGATTATGTGAATTTATGTGTTGTCAGATGTGTCAAAGAGCATGAAAGGAAAACTTTTCCATTAAGATCTAATGTCAAACAGCTACTGATTTCTTTCAGGAAACCCCACAAAGGTGTATCATCTACAACTTTGGCAAGATGGGTTAAAGAAGTGATGAAAATGTCTGATGTAGATGTTAGTATGTTTGGCGCACACTCTATTCATGGTGCTTCTGCCTCTCAAGCCTTTTTGCAAGGAGATTCTTCGAACGATATTCTAAAATGTGCTGATTGGTCAAATGATATGGTTTTTCTCAAGTTTTACTTTAGACCTGTTGAAAATGCTGCTTCATGTCTATTACAAATGCTTTAAACTTGCAATAAGATTAGCCTCCGGTCTTGACTAAAAATGTAGATTTTCCCCAAACTTGATGGTTCAGAAAATATGGATTTTATTAAAGACACGGAGACTAATATTATTCCCACCCTTAACCCAACCCTTTGTTCATTTTATTTTCCTTATTTTGTAGGTCGTGCTCAACAATGGGAGAAACGTTGCTCTAAGTTCAATTTCCTCCTGATGGATTTTGATGCCATCATTTGGGACTTTTTCTGGTTTATGTTTATTGTAGTTGAAGAATGTTTTTGAAAAAAGAAGGATCAGTTATGTATGTTCTGGCCTTTTATTGGGTTGGAATTTTTTTCATTATTATTTAATTTCAATTTCTTTTCTTTTGGAAAACATCATGCAAGCTATACAAAGTACCCCATGCTGAATTAAGAATTTTGCCTAGGATTTCAGAAATGTATTGCTTTCCTGGTTCCCTCATGGTTTTGTTAATGCCATCTTTTGATTTCAAATTTGTTTTATTGAGTTTAAGAGCAAGAAGAACAGGCATAGTAAGGCGGAAAGCATGCAGTAGGGTTATGTAGCGAGCGAGACAGACAGGCACGTCTTCTCTGAGAGGCCACCAAGAAGCATATAAATCACGCCTACACACTATTGCATTGCCGACATTTAGGTGAAGGTGCCATGTGGGAATTAATGCCATCTTTTAAGAAAAAAAACTTTTACACTTTCTTGAAGGCACTTTTTTCATTTAAAAAAAAAAACCAAACTAAATGTTGATAAGTTTTGGTTATTTCTGCCGGCCCCTCAGGAGAATTCACGAACCCTGGGTACCTTTTGAAATCCGCAAGATGTGAGGAAAAATTGACTCAAATTTTGCCTGAATATGTCCAGTGGAAAAAAATGTACAAAGGCTTAAGCGTGAACTGTCACATACATCCAAATAAAAAACAGGCCTCAACACCAAAAGGGAAGTCCCAGCAGTCACTTACTGCTCTCTGATATAGGTAAGTGGTAACAAGCAGCTCCAGGGACATTGCAGCTTACTCTACACTGACCTTACAAAATATTCTAATTTTGTCGTTACCAGAAAGCAAAAATAAAGAAACATTTTGTGATGCTTTTTTAAATTGTATATTTTTTTAAATAAAATATATAGCTACAGGGTTAATCTTATGATCCTGGGCCAATGATTAAGTGCTAATATACTCTCTCACCTACCAAATTGGCTGCACACTAGCAGCCCTTTTTTCCACTTGAGTGGTACACATGCTTTACATGCAGCAAAAGTATATATTTACAAAGGTTCAGGACAGGACATAAGAGTGTGATAAGCTATGACAAGCTTTCAGCAATGGTTGCCATGACTCGTGGGTAGCAGGCATGGGGGTTGCAAGGGGGTGTTACTGTGGCGTGTCGTGGGTGGTGTAGCGCGGGGTGGGCAAAAAATACAAAACAAGAGGAAAAATAAAAACTTACCTTGAAGCCAGAACCCGCATCTTCCCTGCTTCTGCTCTCCTGCGTCCGACTCGGACAGGAATCGAAAGCAGGCAGCCAGGCTCTCCCCCCTAAACCAATCACAATGCTGCAATGCACCGTTGTGATTGGTCTGAGCGCCGTGACACAGTGTTCAGCTAGGGGCTGGAGGAGTGGGCATGTTCCCCATGCAGGCTGCAATGCAATTCACATGGAGAAGGGGAAAATGTGCATGACTGATTTGGGTGGCCCAAGAGGGATGACCAAACAGTCTTTGCACACTCAGGAGTGGACAAGGCCCAGTGCTTAATTTGTAAAATGTTAAGTCCAGGTGCTCATTTTTTTTTAGGATGCCACACCCACTTCCCCCTGCTCCACCCTTTTCCTCTACTGGCTCCACCCACTTACTCTATTGGCTCCACCCGCATTCTCAACTGGCACCACTGAAAGCCCAATTTAATACCCAATCTGAATTTCAGAAAGGGAGGTTTCCTCAAGTAAGATTTTGATAGAAGGTTCCCACCGTCTCTGAGGAGAGTTTGGGAAAAATTAAGTCAAAAGTGCAGTTAAAGCACAAGGTTGAATATGTACACCAGGGTGTATGTCTTTATCCGATATAATACATGACCACACTATCACCTTTCGCACAAACCACTTAAAACCTTGGTGCGTAGCGCTTTTATGTGATAGAGTGAGTGTGTTTGCAATCATGAAGAATACAAATAAAATCTCTAGTGCTGCAAAATTGTACGCACCAAAAACCTGCTGGATGTGTGTTGAATACAGATATTAGAAACACTTCAATACAAGTCAGTTTAAAAAAATCTGGGTACGTTTTGAACGTGTAGAAAGTGGAAACATGCAGAAAGATATTCTAGTGTTTCTCTGTCTATAGAGTGCAAATAAAACATATTTTCTCTGCTTGTTTATGTAAACTATTAAAATAATTCAGAAGAAAGAGATAACAGAAGCTGTAATCTGCTGCTCTATATGGACATGTTGCAGCTAAGCAACAATAAGTTCATGTCACAACTTCATTTTTGCCTGGGAGAGGTGTGAAGAGGTATGAATGGAAAACACAGCTGGGCACTATCTCAGGAAAATAGAGGTCCTCAGCTTTAGCCCTCTCCTTGTTTACACCAATGAATATAAGAGAGAGTCAATGAAAGAAAATATCAGCCTAGGATCACACAAATTGGGTAAGCAGAGAAGCCAGCAGTTATCCCAGGTTTTCAATTTTGACTGCAACTCAAACTCCAACTGGCCATGTTTTTCAGACATCAAAGGATAATGTTTTGTCCTGAATGACAATATTATATTGAAGGCGACAGGCAGAAATAATGTTCTGTTTGATGGGCATGCAAGCTATTCATGAATCTGAATACTGTTACCGTCTTGCAGAATATGGTACAACTAGGTTGGTGAGCTGTCCTGAATAGAGGCCAATTGGCCCAATAATGTGTGCCACAAGTAGGTATGGGCGGAAAATCCGTTTCGCTCGCGGATTTTGCGGATTTTCGGGAAATTCGCAATCCGCGAGATTCGCGAATCTCCCGCAAAATCCGCAAATCCGCGAGCAGCGGATTTTGCTCTCACTGCTCGCACTGTTCGCGTGAGTTCGCGGCTTCCCAGTACAACTTCGCGCCCCGCGAATAAGTGCTAAATTGCAGAAATACGATCTTAGCAAAACTGAAACTACTTGCCAGGTTCAAAAGTTCAGGCTCATCATTAGTAGCCATTTCCTGTAGTGCTTCCTGAGGGGCCCCTCCAGAGTTCAGTTGCCAGTTGCAACTATTATGTGACCCTGCTCTGAACCTCAGAATAGTTACACATATGCCACAAAGGTCCTGAATTACAGCTAAGGGAGACAAGCAGGAGCCAGGCTGGAAGTTAAAATCCATTAATCAGCCCCTAATTCATTATTGTCAGTTGGGGCAGGGCAGGTGTTGTAACTAATTTTGCAACAATGAAAGCACTTAGCAAGTGCAAAAGATCACTAATCAGGGCGCACTAAGGAAGCAGGTGCCAGCTAAAAAAATATTCTGTGACACATTAATCAGCCCCAAATTAATTCAGGTCACTTGAGGCAGGGAAGGTGTGCTTTGCTTTGCCGAAAATAATGTACACTGGACAACCAGAGGGTGTGGTGATGAAACATAGGGTGGCATGGGTGGGCCAGAGGGTGGCATGAGTAGTCAGAGAGTGGCAGTGGTGACAGAGAGTGGCAGTGATGAAGAAGAGTGTCCCAAACAGGCTGGACACGTAGAAACAACAAGTTCGCAAAACTTGCGACCCGACAGGTAAGTTCGCAAATTGCGAAATTGTAAAAACCCTCGCGAACTGGCAGAAACACGGGCGAACACAAAAAAAAAAAAATCCGCAAATTCGCGGGAATTCGCGGATTTTGCGGATTGCGAGTTCGCAAATCCGCAAAATTCGCGAACGCGAGATCCGCAAAATTCGCCCATGCTTAGCCACAAGCCACTGCTACCTTTAGCCACTACAAGGTTTTCAACAGTAGAGCACATTACCATGTGGGACTTCTAGTTTCACTTTAAAAGATATCAAGAATGTTACCAGATGGCAGAAAAACAAGACTACCTAAACGTGCTTGTTAGACCTGGTACCATTGGGTTGAGTCTCTCTTCCATTTTCCGCTGTTGTCTCCTCTGTTTTTTATATGTTTTTGCTGGTTTACATGCTTTGGGCACTGTGCGACTGCTATTCAGTGCCACAGTGCAAGTGCTCCCTATTGCAAATTGTTGTAATGGATTAGTGACTCCATGACTGGCTTATTTGATTTCCCTGTCAGACCCTAGTACAGTGCACCTTGTGTGCTCAGGAGAGGTGCTTAATTTGTAAAATATTAAGTCGATGTGCTCAATATTTTTTAGGGCGCCACACCCATTTCCCCCTGCTCCACCCACTTCCTCCACTGGCTCCACTGAAAGCCCGATGTAATACCCGATCTGAATTTCAGCTCAGGATGGTAAAATACATCTTTTAGTGAAGTTGATTGTTACATTCTGTGTTTGAAAATACCACTTTTAGAAAGTAGGTATTTTCTTACATAACCATCCAGCCTGCCTCTGCTAGGTTCTGTATTACATGCCAGGTTTGTGAGTGACAGGTTGGCTTGTGCTCCAGCAGTCTGATGAGTCGGGCTGGGCTGAATAGGACCTTGGCTGAATAGAGAGTAGGGGCAGAGATTTCCTTTCACTCAGTGGCGGCTGGTGACATTTGAAAGTGGTGAGGCGTACCATTATTCTCGTACTGCACTGCGGCGAGTGAGCGTAGCGAGCTCGCTCGAACAACCTATGTGGGGCAAATTTGAGGAATCAGGAAGGTTAATACAGCAATTAGTGCTGGCCGTAAACTGCCCTCACAGGCTTATCTACAAGTTCCTCACTCAGGCTATATAGGACTGCACCAGAGAGCCAGTGAATGCAGATTGTCCTTCGGTCTACAATTATTTCTGTATCTGAGAGACAGTGCTTGGTACAGGATGCTCTGATCTGGCAGAGAAAGAATGACTTTGAATGAAATTGGCATATGTGTACTCCAGAGAAGAAGAGTGAGTGCCCATCAGGCCAATGTGTGCAGACTCTGCCTATTTATTCCCTGCTAAGTAGAAGAGAGAGCAGGGCAACAGGTTATTCCAGGTGTTTGAAATGCATTTTTATATGGAATCCTGAACTGATGCTCTTTATCGAAAGGCAGAGTGAGCTCAAAACTCTGTGTCCATCTGAGCATGTGTGCATACATAAAGTACATTTATGCAGAGATGGACCCTTCGCACTGCAAGATTGATGATTCACCTACAGTATGCAATCTACCTTATTTTAAAAAGAGATTGGTCATCAAATCAGCTTCATAATGAACAAACGCAGGCTATTCAAACGGCTTCACAGTAAACATTCATCATGACATGCCATCTTATGTGCTCCCATAATAAACACACAGACCACCAAAAACGGCCCTTGAAATAAGAGGAAATGATCGAGCCAACCTCTCATGTAGACCACCAGCTCTCTTTATAAATACACACGCGTAGAGCAAATCCAATAACAGCGTGGTGAATCTTTGTCAATCATGTTGGTCAGTGTTTCGTCAAATGAAACGCCCCTTATTCCACCTAAGAAAGTTTGTTTTGCCTCATTATACTAAGTACGGGATTACTTAAAGTGCATTGCTGGTGATAGTGATATTTTGTACAAAGGCGCCATTCAGTTCAATGTTACATATTGTACAACTACAAGTGTCACTAGGCTCCATTACTTTTTGTTGTGATCAAAACGCCTTTGCAACTGCAATTAGAACTATTTATACTAATCATCATAAATTGGGTTTTATATAGCGCTTCGAGCGGCACTCCCGTCCGTGCCAAACGCTCTAAATAAGGAATGGCAATAAGTATCAGTGTTTTGTATTGTATCTCTCTCTCGTGGCCCTCCATACTATTGCTTGCAACGGCCAGGCATTGCCCCCTTAATTTGTGTGAATCTCACGCTCTGGGGTGGTGCAAGAGTTATTCACAAGAACGATTCTTTGGGGGTTGATCGCTAGGGCAATATAACTAAAATGGCATCATGTTCAATAAGATCAATGTTTAACCAGACACTCTCACATGAAAAGAAAAAGAAGCAGATGCGGCTCGCACTCTCGGTGGGGTGGGGGTGGGGGGAGGGTTAGATTAGGGAATCACATGACGTACCTTTATGTTGGTCTCACATCGCAGCCCGGTCCACCCACCTTCGCAGGAACACTCAAACCCATTTGCAAGGTCGACACATGTGAAATGAAAAGCATAGTAGTAGTGACCCGGTAAGTGTCTATGCTTTCTATCAAAGGGCAATTATATTCCACTTAGCTATCACTAACTTCCCCGGTACGTGACTGATGGAAATTGCCAAACATATTGAATTAAAGAAAAGAATTCTGTCTTGACTGTACCTGCCTGTTATATACAAGAACATGACCTGCTTTTTAACCACTCTAAACGCTAATTACTCCACATTTTTTATAATGGTATATGCTAATAAGCTAATAAGCTCAAATGAGTGAAGTGCTCTGAGAAGGATGCCTCCATGTTTCAGCTGTTCCTGCTCTTTTTTCGTCTAGGCACGTCGTTAAAATGTTTTCATCAACCTTCACTGCAATTACAGTTGAAACTTCAAGGTGGTTAAGAAGAACATGCATTCTAAAAATAACATTGAGAAAGTACAATTGCGAACCTGCCGCGGAGACAAGGGTCTGACGAACATGCAGAGCGGATTGTGCCTGAAGAGGAAGTGAAAGAGAAGGATGGAAATAAACAAAACTTACCGGGTCCGCCGTCCGGACAGCCTCTGCTACGACTTCCGAGTCCCGCGTTGGCAATGGTGCCTTCAATGTTACTGCGTCACTGGAGTGGCAAGTGAAGTCAGCCAATCCTGGCGCTGCCAGCAGCGCCAGGACTGGCTTAGGGCATGGTTATTCGCTGCCTGCCTGCCCATTAGGAGACCGAGGTTTGAGCCTGTTCTCAAACCTCGCCCTCCTAATGGGCATGCGCCAACCAGAGCAGCGGACGCAAGTGCGCATGAGTGGGCACGGCTGAAAAATTAGCATCCTTTCCCACTCATGTGCACATGTGTCTGCTGCCCGCCCCTGACAATGCCTATCAGTCAACATGACGCCAGACCGCCCACCCCTTCAGACTTTGAAGGGGTGGGCAGTCCGACGTCATTTCTGACTGACATGATTGTCAGTTCTCCCTCGGCGAGTCTGAACTTAAGTAAACTGAGAGTTTACTTAAGATCAGAGACGCAGAGGGAGCTGCAGGGGGTGCAATGTCCTTACGCCCCCAATGGACCCACCGCCACTGCTTTCACTCCCCTGAGCGCTCATAGAATAGAGAGTAGGGAGAAGAGATTTCCTTTCAGCTACCTAGGCCAGATCTACTATCAACAAAGCTGTCTCCACCTCCTGCCAGGAAGCTGCACCAGTAAGCACAGAACTGGTTTTGACCAGGTACAGACACTCTCTGCTTTCAGAGTACAAATACTTTAGTAGTATAAATATTGGGGCCGAGAACCCAAGAATTTAGATCACTTCTAGGAATCAAGACAAACCTTGGCCAAGGAGAGGAACCAAAAAAAACTGAAGGATTTGACTGCCCCTGTGCCAGTGTGCGATTTTCTGGGGTTGGCCGGCAGTAGTTACTTATTTGCCAAGAAAAGGAGAAGGAACCTTTATTGAACTTTCATCATCTTGAAGAATCTCCTAGGGCTCGGATTGTGCTTGCCTCCTGCTGAAGTCTCAGGGATACAATACTTCTCTACCAGCTCCCCTCTGAATTTCTTTACTGGGAATTCTGTCTGCAGAAGCCTGCGTATTGTTGGGAACTGAAAGCGCGACACACCGAGAAGAAGCGAGTCGACGCCGCAGCTGTTGCCGTCGCATCACCGGAGAAGCATGTTGCCATGGCAGAGGTCGCCGTCTCATCACCGGAGTAGAGTATCTCCATCGCAGCTGTTTGTCGTCGCATCACCGGAGAAGCATGTCACCACCGCTGGGGTCACCGTCACATCACCGGAAAAGCGTGTCGCAGGGCCTGTTGCGGCTCAGAAGTTCTCGAATCGCGGCACGGCCGTCGGGCATGTACGCTTCGCCTTCACATCGTCGCATCGCATTGCGACGCCATCTTGTCACATCGCAACCGGAACGCAACATGAGATCGACTCATCACCTCCTCTCCAGTAAGGAACAGATGTATCGGCTACTTTGAGCAAACATTGAGGAACCGACGCATCGCCTCCCCTGAAGCAAGGAACCAACGAATCGCTCTCCCTGTGAACCATTTGTTTATCTTGCGTTACACATCCAAAGGTACATTGTGAGAAATGTGTTGCATTTACCATCATCTTTGAACTAAGCTATTTTAACCATTTAGAAGCAATGTTCCTAATACTGTATTGTGGATTTTTGTCGTTTAGGTCTTGTGTTAGGTCTATATAAAGGATACTTATTTTTATAAAACCTGTGTGGTGTCCCTCTGTAGTGTTTTCACTGTATTACTGTACGTGTTCACAAATACTTTACACACTGCCTCTGAGATAAGCCTTCCGGCTCATGCCAAGCTACCACAGGATTGAGCAGGGGTTATTGTAGTCCCTTTACCCTAACTAGAAGCAAGGGTCCCTATTTGGGCAAAGGTGCAAACCATTATCAACTACAGACCCCAGTTCTAACAGTGCCACATAGGAGCGGCTCCCCCTGAGTCCCCCTCCCACATGCCCTACCCTGGCCAGTACCCTCAGTATGGCCTATGCCCCCACGAACATCTCACACTGCAATCAGGTTCTTGCCACATGTATGCCTCAGATTTGCATTTGTCTCCCTTACACTCCAGTTTGCCTGCGACCCCTTCGCACAGCTGTCTGGCTTCTGCCCTGTCACTCTCCAGTCATGCTCGTACCATCCCTTCAGTCACATTGTGCTTGTACATCCTTGGATCCCATGCCAGTTTGTGTCCCCTTACGCTCCAGTCTGGCATGTGCCTCCTCCTGTCTTTATGCCCCAGTCTGGCTTGTAGCCTCCAGATATTTAAGTCTGGTGGGTCACTCCTCTTTAAAGCTTCCCTTTCTTTGATAGCTTTCTAATAATAGCCGTTCCCTAAACATCTGACTGACTGAAAACCTGCAGTCTCTGTGACCTCAAGGACCTGGGTTGAGAAGGCTTAGTTACCTTCACCTCTGCCCATGCAGTAGCGGAAGAGAGGGGTCTTGCGCTCTGAAAAAGGGCCTTGCCTCATACCAGAGAGAGAGCACTCTTCGCAAGTGATAGGGTAATACAACTTCTGGTCTAAACAAACCATAATCTGATTACTTCACCAGATTAGTGCAGACGCGGCAGAGGTAAAACATGTTTATGATAGATTTACTTGTTAGGAGCTCCTCGTTTCCCATTGCATTGTGGTAGCTGTAGTTCTCTGCATTGCATACATTTGTGATCCCTTAATTTGTTTCTAGTGCAATGGACATGAGAATGTGCACTACTGCAGAGCTGTCAGTCAACCATACAATTGTGATGTATTTGAGAATGCACTATGCAACTGCTCAACGCTGCTCTCAGCGTCGTGATTGGGTGGGTACGGAAGCAGAATAGCACCGATGCGGCGTCAAGAAAGTTATTTTATGGTTTTTTTTATTGTCCCCACCCCCACTGCCCCACCAACCGTTTTTGGCAGTGGTCGCTACTGCTGCCCCTCGAGGCAAAATAAATCTTTCTTTAAAGTTAAAAGCCATCAGCATTGGAGAAAGAACTGCAGGCGTGGCCCCGCACTCTAAACTTTATTTAGCATAAAGAGCCATTTCATCGCTTTGTAGACAAGTTCAGCGCTGAACACTGGTACACAGTTGACGGCAGAAAAACAAGACTACCTGAATGTGCCACTCCAGGCAAAATGCACGTTCAGGTAGTCTTGTTTTTCTACCATCAGCTGGGTATCAGTGTTCAGCAATGTATTTGGCTACAAAGAATTGAAATGGCTCTTTATGCTAAATAACGTTTTATAGTGCAGGACCACGGCTGCAATTCTTCTTTCACTGCTGCTTGCTTTTAACTTTAAAGAAAGATTTATTTTTCCACTAAAGTTAAAAGACAGCAGCAGTGAAGGAAGAACTGCAGCCGTGGGCCCAGCACTATAACATGTTATTTAACATAAAGAGCCATTTCAATGCTTTGTAGACAAATACAGCGCTGAACACTAGCACAAACAAACTATTATTAGCATCATTTTTCGAAGTCATTACTTACCGGGACTGCGGGGCAGCATTTTTAGTTTTAAATATTCTGCAAGTGATGTCTGCTGCAGGATTACTGGTTGCTTCCGTCGTCGCATGATTAATTAATGTTGTAGAGGCAGTATGCTGGGCGGGCCGCGGATGAAAAGACTGCTCATTGGTCTGACTCTTGCCACACACTTGACGATTCGCCAAGGACGGACCAGGCCAGGCTAATATTATATTTTGCAATTGTTCTTTGGTAGTGCACTAAGCTAGTGCGCTACCAATGAATGATTGCAAAATGAGATGTGAGGTGACTAATAAATGAGCCACTCGTGATGTTGGAACCCTATGAGGACCCTTGCCACCACCATTTTAATTGATTTTAGTGTGTTCCTTAATGTAGGATGGTCCTGCATTTGCCTGTTTCCCTTCTGTTCTGTAATCTTGCTGTCTTTCAGTGGGAGATGTTACTGAGTGGAACAGTCTTGCCAAGAGCAGAGCGTGTAGGATGTGCATTTGAAGGCGTGCAGTTGTGATTGTATTGTGCATTGGTGAGAATTATGAGTTCTTACTATTGGCTTTGACCATTCTGTTTTCTGACTTTACCTTGCTTTATGGCCGTGCTGACTATTGCCTTTGACATGCTCTCATGTCATCTTGCTTTTCAATTCCATCTTGGTTTGGGCCTTTCTGTCCGGCACAGGGCTGCTGAGCTGAATGTTTTGCTTTACACTCTGTGTGCTAGTAGAAACCGGTTCTTGCCAGATGAATGTGCTCACTCTATGCCGGAGTCAGAACAAAGGCCTGATCAACCCGCAGTGTGACCTTGGTACGAAGTGGTACAGTAATCGCACGAGAACGAGGGGGCGTGGCTAGCTAGAAGCTTCGTTATGCTTGGATTTGTATTAAAAAGGGGGAGCTTCCACTGGTCTGGTGGAAGTTGGAAGTGGAAGTTTTGGGAGTTTGGATTCCGAGTGAGGGCAGACGTGTCTATCTCGGATTGAACCCTGATTGCTGAGCTCTGATCCCCGGCTGTGTGAGGACTTCCCCCAGCCAGAAGTGGGCAGTGTATGCATCAGGTGATGTATTGAGTTTTGTGGCTATTGCCATTGTGCCAGTGGCTGTGATCATGTGAGGTGTTTCTTTGTGGTGTAGGAGGTGCACATCCCAGGTGGGAGTTCAAGGGTTGGGTGTGGCTTATTGGTGAGAAGCCACATTCAAAACAGTGACCTGCGCTACGCCGAAGCAGGGACCACCCAGGCAGTTTCACTTTCTGGCGGTAATGTGTGGTACACAAAAAGGTGGGCTGCCGGGCTGCCAACATCCCATTTGAAATATTTTATGCGCACGCAGTCATCTGCAATATCAGCTCTTCACAGGGGAGACTGGGACCCTAGTGTCAACTTAGCGAGCAGCACGCAGCCAGTTATTACGTTACCAATATTGCATGTAGAGTAGACTAGAGAGTGTAGACCCGGCCCTGAGAAATCAGTGCAGGTGCTTAGCACCGGAAAGCACGGCACAAATTAAGCACTGGGACAAGCCACTCCTCTCCTTCCCTGCTCCCTAACCAGAGCATCCCCGCCTACCCGCCCGCAAAGCAAACATAAAAGGTAATAACTAAATGTTATTACCATTTTATGTTTTTGCTTCTCACACTGCGTGAAAGCAGTGGGGCAACACTCCTCTGCCATAGCGGAGGAGCCACCGCTGCAAGCTTTCAGAGGTGTATGTAAGAAAAGGTAGCAAGCACTCCTGTGCGTAAAGGTGCGCCTGTCTTCCTTCATGTAGAGATACAACTGAGGGCCAATTTTACTTGTATTGATCATGATCACTTGAACCTTCTCTCTAAACCGTTAGTTGTAATTCATTTTAAGAAACGCAAAGGGACGCCAGGAAAGTCATTTAAAAAACTGATATAGTGCGAGGAAATATGAGACATATGGTCACCCTGCCTTAGAGGTCATACACTACGTTGTCATTTATATAGCTCTTTTCCACCTCTAATGTCGCCCTGGGAAGCCATGCATGTATGAGTGAGAAGGGTGTTGTAACCCCTAAGTTGGAAGTTGAATTATGTGTGTGCAGTTATTCAATTTCTATTTATTATAACATACGCTAAATAATGTAACACAGCCACTGCTGTCATTGCTTGCATGTTACCATTCATCAATGATATAATAAAAAGAATTAAGCGAAACATAACATTGAAAAGAAAATAACAAAAGGTCGCTGAATTGACTCTTAGCTTACTGTTGTATTGAATGCAAGAACCCCGATGAAATATAGCAATTACTTAATTTTTCCAGTTTTTTATAGAGCAAACCTGGCCAGAGTGCATTAGTGCTCTTTATAAGAGAACCAAATGTTACATATTTCTTTTAGACAAAGGAGATTAGGTAATTTACCCAGAATCACAGGATGTTGCCCTTAGTTCGTAAATCGAGATTGGTTCCCTTGGTTGGCAGATCTAGCTGCTAAGCCACACCACTTTCATCTTTGTCCACAAGTAGATGAGCAGAGGGACAATATTGCGACTGATCCATGAGCTCCATCGTAGCACAGAGTTTGTTCTATTGCTGTCGCTGCTTCCAGGGACTCATTTGTTCCCTTTCACATCCCGCCTGATGCAAAGATGTCACTACACCTGGAAGTTGAGTTTTAAAAAATTATTAATGAAGAGTTTTCTTCTCATTTGCTTCCATTCTTCTGATTCATGTGAGAGTGGCCGCCATTTTGAATGGCTTGCTTGTTTTTCTTCAAGGAAGTCTTCTGGCTTATTCCTTCACTCGCTTTTTTGGAACCACATTTCATGAATATTTATCCTTTTATTTATTGGCTAAGCTATTTTGTATTTGATTTTCATGTGTTGCTGCAGTGCCTCATTTTATTAGCCACCTGAATTACATCAAATTGAAGATAGGTAGATTGTTATGGGGTACAGGATGCTGGAAACGGAGCAACATATCAGTTCTGTTCAAGATGTGTCTCCGTGGATCCCTCTACTTGGGCAACAGATTTCAAAATTAAAGCTTCACATTGAAGATTTGAAAATAGTAGCTGTTGCATTAATCTACATTTATATAGATAACCAAAAATAGTTTACGGTCTTAATCTTCTTGACTTCTTCCAGACCTACTCAGTCTTTCTGGATATTACCCTCTGAACATACAACATGCAAATCATTTAGGAAGGCCTAATTCTTATTCATCAAAACCTCCAGGCATCATTATGCTCTTCTGGAATTCCCTGAAATGTACAGACCTCCTTTGTCTTCTAATAGCAGGTAAATGCAAAAAGAGAATTATGTGGTCTGGACATAACTTGTTCTATCTCAAGAAATTTCAAATGCAATTAATGCCAAGTGCAAATAATTTCTCTTGTTAAGGCCCTAGATGAGACACTTGAACATGAGATATTGAATTCTTTATCCTTGCATTCAGAAAAAAATAACTAATTAGGGCACTCTTAAATACTTTTGTGATCCTGCCAAACTAAAAATCTTGATTCACAACATTATCACACATGAAATGGAAGCTTATTCAGTCTTAGGATACTGGTTATACCTCATTTATGATTGGATTTTTTGATCTCTCTTTCATTTTTCTTTGCTGTGCAATTTTTTTTTTTTTTTAAAGTTTTTGAAAACCTTTATTGCACAGTATCATGAAACAAGTACGGGCCTACAACCATCCGGCCGGCCTCGACAACTTTTGGAGCACATCAGCAAACAATACAGCAACGCAGTAGTACTGCAAACAAAATACAGTCGACCTGAGTTACACTGGAGATATTCGTACTACTGGGAAGCAGGAGAAGTTAAGGTTTATTTTAAAAGTTTTTTGTGAAGAATATTAAAATAGTAGAGACTAGAAAGGATCAAAGACCAAACATTCCGTCCAAAACTGAAGTGGGCGACGCCCATCAAATAAATCCAGCGAGCATTGAGACACAATCAAAATGGCGGCACAAGGACATAATAAAAGGATTGACAATCGCATAGTACGTTGTGTGCCGGTCGCTACCCACCCCCCTACAACTCACTCCATTGACCCAAAGAAGAAAGGAGAAAGGAAAAGAGTGTAGAAATAAAGAAAAAATTAAGGCCCATAGAAACCAAAACGGACAAAATAAAATTCCCCCACCCTACACGCATGCAGAGGCTACGGCCTACCCCCCCCCCCCCCCCCCCTAGCAGTGTGCCTGTCGCCCAAAAAAGAGTACCCGAAATAAAGAAGAAAAGGAAAGAAAGAAAAAGGTAGACATGTAATACCGGAGGTGGGCCAAACGTATGTGTCCGAAACAACCATCATGTATATTATCGGCCGCCCCACCCCGACCCCGAATCGAATCATGGCCAACGTCCAGTTCCCCCGTCTATCCATCACAGTCTTAGCAATGCAAACAACAGTAAGTAAGAAGGGGAAAAGCAGCTTCAACCTTGTCCCTTGTGATCCAGTGTGCCAGTGAGGTACAGTAGTAAAGTAGCCTTATGGAATTGGAGAAGCAGCCGGAAGGACCACAGCGAGACAAGGCACCGTCCACCAATATCCACCCAACGCAGAGCCATGTGGTCTACAAATGTACAAAACGGGGCAGCACACAGCAGCAGTCCTCCAGAGGTAAACAACCAAAGCATAAGCAGCATGCCCAGAGTAAGAGTGCAAGACGCGCCAACAGATCCCGAAGGAGGTGCCAGACATGGCGTCCAGGGGCGATCCCCCAGCCTCTGTACAAGTTCAGGAAGCACACTCCTCTCCACAGCTGTAACAGGCAATATAGCGATGGTGTTCAGCTCTCTCACCCTCAGCGCCTCCATGCATCTCTGGAGAGGCAGCTCACAATAGTCGAACCCAGGGTGTGGCGAAGTGCTCCGCACGCGAACGCCAACTCGGCCAGTCAAGGAGAACGGGGGCAGAATGGCATCTAATCGGCCCCTCAGGTCCTGGGCATTGTCGCACAAGGCAGCTCGCAAGCCGTCCAGGGCGCTCAAAACATCGCCGATCTTTAAGGGCGCCTCAGGAGAGGATGATGCTGCAGCTCCCTGCACATGGGGCTCGCAGACGTGTGGCAATCCCCGAGCCCGGCCGCCGGTATCCATTCCTAGCAGCCGGTCATCACATCGGCGCCCCGACGGGCACAGCCAGGGAGTGGGGACTAGGGCAGCACACTCCATTCCGACGCCGCACATGATGGCAGAGCAGCGTCGGCCGTAGCAAGCGCCCGCAGCAACAGACCGGATCGTCAATTGCAAGCGCTGAACACTCCGTCCAAAATGGCCCCCTTCACTTCGCTTGAGGATGAGAAGACTCACAGAGTCATCCGGGGAAAAGGATACAAATATTGCACTGGCAGCGGCGAAGCCGTGGAAGCGTGGAGATCAGAGGATTAAATGTCTCGCTACTGCGGAAAACTCAGCGTAGCTGCCGCTTCCCGCCGGCCGACTCCGCCCTGCCCTCAATGGCCGTTGTTGTCATAGTCAGGCCGGCTGCAGCTGAGAACAAAGAACCGGTCCCCGTCGTTGAGCACCAGCAAGGAAACAAGGGCGCCCTGTCACTTCTGTCGCAGGGAGACCGACGGGGAGCACATCGTTGGAACCGGCATCACTTCCCAAGTCCGATACCTCGACGCAAATACAGGATAGCTTGCAGGATGAAGAGCGGTACGGTAGGAAAACGGACGGGTCGGCGGAGCCGAGGGTTCAGGCGGCCATCGTGGTTGCAGGCTAGGCTCCTCCCCTGCTCTGCAATTTTTATTGTCAAACTGTTGACATGTCTCATTCATTTTATTACTGCACATTTATTCAGACCCAGATTCTTTTCCTTGATCTACCATTTTTCCATACACATATTTTGACCTTTTTTTCTTATTTGACTTTTCTTTGTCCTTTTCTTTGAGTTCTTTGTTTTATTTGAGGTGTCTTCCTATTGTATTCTCTGTATTTTGCAAATTGCCATTGTCACTATGGGCCTGATTACAACTTTGGCGGAGTGGGAGCAGGCCGCCCAGTGGCATAACGAACCTTGAGGGGGCCCCCTGCAGGGTAGGTGAAGGGGCCCCCTCCGGACTCAATCTGTAGATCCCCAGCGGAAGTGTGGTGCTCACGGGGGCCCCTGGAGGGTGAGGCCCCCCCCGCACCGCGGGGGCTGCAGGGGCCTGTGTTATGCCCCTGAGGCCGCCATTTCCCTGCCGTGCTCTCATCCTGCCAAAGCTGACTGCCGCCTTCCCACCGACAGATTACGAGTTTTCTAGTGGTCTGGTGGGTAGACGGCGAGGCATCCCACAATGGTGCCTATAAAAAAGGCGCTGCAATGGGAGTTTCAAAGGCCGTTCCTGCACGGCATGGACTGTGCAGTCCAAGCCATGCAGGAAAAGGGATGCATGCACACAGGGGAGCAAGACATGTGCCCTCTGCATACATCCTTATGCACAGGGGCAATAGGGGGGGCCCATAGGTGCCCCTTTGTTTCCCCACTGCCATCATTTCTACTGGCAGTGGGGAAACTGGAATATGCTTGGGAGTGTCGCAGTGGCACCGCCAAGCATATTGCTTCCTGTTAGACCTGGCATTTCTTGGAAAGATTACCCCTGACTTTTTGCCTCTACCTCCTCTATTTTTGATGCTGTAAAAGTGCAAGTGCTCCCTGTGTAAAGCGTAATGGTAATTGGTTGTCCATGATTGGTATGTTTGCCTTACTGGTAAAGTCCCTAGTAAAGTACACTATGTGTGCCAGGGCTAGTAAGGCAAATGCTACCAGTGGGCCTGCAGCACTAACAGTGACACCCACACAAGTAGCCTTAAAGAGAGAACTCAGGCCTGCCACTGCAGGACCTGCGCAGTTTGTTAAACTGCCTTGTTGTCCTGACAAGTGCACCCACTTGTCAGGCCTTACCCTTCACTTTCTATGCACATTAGACACCCCTATGGTAGGTCCAAGGTACCCCCTGGGCAGGGTGCAGAGCATGTGAAAGGTAGGACATGTACTGAGGTGTGTACCATGTCCTGACAGTGAAATACTCTCCATTTCGTTTTTCACTGTTGAAAGGCCATCTTGCACATAGGACAGAATGGGGAGGCTGTGAAATATGTTTTCCAGCCTATCTTCCCAAAGGCTTTAGATAGAGAGGTGAAGTTTAGTGTGCCTGAACTCATAATGTAATAATACATCGTTTTTATAAAGGTGGTTTTTGCATTGTGTGTTTAGAAATCACTCTTTTAGAAGTGGCTAGATTTTTGTGCTCTAACATTTTTGTGTGTCTTTGCCTGGTTGTGGATTGACTGTTTGGATTTGAAAGCAATAGGATCTGCTGAATGTCTTTACCCAGGGGATGAGGTGAGACAGCAACAGGCTAACCTGCATCTCGAGTGTAGGGGGCAGGAGTAGCCCCTGGATTGCTGCCATAAAACAATGGTCCCATCTCCAGCTGAGTGATTGAGAATCCAGACCCCCACTAATCAAAAGAAGAAGGTGTCACTGGCAGTGAGGCATCCAAAACTGATTTGAACAGGGGTCAGTGCCCCCTGAACAAAAAGACGTCAAAGACATTTAGGGGCAGATTTATGTTGGTAATGCTCCACGTTTGCAACTGCGGCGTAAACGTGGCGCATCCCTACGACCCATTTACAACGTGATGCATCTAGGCAGATGCGTCACGTTGTAAAGCCCTGCGCCACTTGTGGGTGTTCCGGCGCAGGGTGGGCGTTCCGGGGCAGGTGCGCCTCACAAAAGTGGCTGAGTGAAATCTTTAAGATTTCACTCAGTCACTTTCATGCCAATGCTGCGTCAAAACCCTGCGCCTGCTTGAAGCAGGCGTAAGGCTTGACGCAGCATTGGACAGATAGGGCACCGCCGAGCCTTGCTGGAGCTGTGTCGCGCTTGCGACCCAACTCCAGCAATGCGCCACCTTTACGGCACAGATGCGTCACGCATCTGTGCCTTTTTTGCCCCATGGTGCGCCGCATTGTAAAGCAGCGGCGCAAAATAACTGGCGCATCCCTGGGGATGCGCCAGTTATCATAAATCTGCCCCTTAGAGGTATAACTATGAGAGGCGAAGCCCCTGAACTTTGGCGAAATGGATTGATCAAGACTGAAAAGGATTTAACCTACTTCATGGTCAAGAGGAACCTCTGCAAAGGAAGAAACAGCTGAAGAGACTGAAGGAAAGGACTGACCCTGGCTGTGTGTTCTGGGACTGGCCTTCAGCTTGCTGCTTTAACCAAGGAGAGGCTAAAGGGACTTTGCTGTGTGCTGTGTCCCCCAGCTTGAAAGGACTTTCCTGTGTGCCTGGTCTGGAAGTAACTTATCCCCAAGAGCTCGAGGTGAGCTGGCTCCCTGTTGCAGAAACTCAGGAACACAAAAGTTTTTAAGAGAGTCTCAGCGACTCTGTGTGCATGTGCTTTTTGCAGCCTGAGACCCTCGTAAGATGTGCCCTATGATTATGGGCACCTGGAGTCCAAGCGAGTCTCAGCCACGCTATGTGCATGTCCTTTGTGCAGCCTGAGACCTTCGTGAGGATTGCCCTGTTATTGTGCACACCCGGAGTCCAAGTGAGTCTAAGCGACGTGGTGTGTGTGTGCTTTGTGCAGCCTCAGACCTTCATGAGGATTGCCCTGTTATTGTGCACCCGGAACTCAATTGAGTTTCAGCGACGCTGTGTGCGTGTGCTTCGTGCATCCTGAGACCTTCATGAGGAGTGCCCTGTGATCATGCACAACCGAAGATCAAGTGAGTCTCAGCGACACTGTGTGCATGTGCCCTGTAGCAGCCTGAGATGTTCGTAGCACCAGCGGCCTGAACTGGCAGCCCCAGAGGAGCTGAGCGGCTGGCCCGAGCCCGCCGTTGCTAGAGCGGGACCCCGAACCAACCCAGTCAAGGGAGGGCCCGAGTTCCACTGCCCAGAATCCACAAAGTTGCATTGGAGGCCCAAGTCGCGGGAAGAGGAGAGGAGAGCGAGGTTGCACCCCCCCAGGTAACGTGTGTCGCCGCCTGGGGTGGGGTGCGGGCTCGGAGAGAGATGCTCTTGCCCTCTCCCATTCCTGCAGCACGAGCCTCTGCTTCGGCCCGTATCACAACCTTTACTTGCCAAGGAGTGGCAGTACCGGGGCCGGAGTGCGGAGCTGCACCTTGGTTTCCATCATACCCGTGTGGGGGCATCAGTTGACGGAAGCTAACCGCGAGTCAGTACGAGTGGCGGAGAGACTGCCCAAGGCACCATGATCGTGCTGGAGTGTATTACGCATTGTGTTATTTCTGGATTACGAACGACCTGATTGTCGTATTACGCATTGCATTGTTTCTGCATTACGAACTACCTGATTATAGTGTATTACGCATTGCATTATTTCTGCATAATGAAATACCTGATTGTTGCGTTACTCATTACATTATTTTGGCATTACAAACTGCTTGATTGTTGCATAACAAACTGCATTATTTTTACATTGCAAAGTGTGTGATTCTTGCATTATGAACTGCATAGCATTGTATTAGGACTGCAGTGGATCATTTAGAATCGCTCATTAATATCACCAGAACTTACACGGGCTGGCTGGCCTAAAACTGGCCAGGAGGAATAGTACAAATACGCATATGTTGGATTTATATTGTGTGGTCTCATCTTATATCTTTTTATATAAATGTATACTTGTTTTTACGAAACCCATGTGGAGTCCATTTGTGGTGTCATCATTGGGTTACTGAGAGGGTGGTTGCAAATACTTTGCACACTTGCCTTGAAGGTAAGCCTCGCTGCTCGTGCCAAGCTATAGAGGGGGTAAGCGGGGGCTATCTGAGAAGGTGTCCTTCCTTTCCCTGACGTGGAATCAAGAGTCCCTATTTGGCCTAAGGTACCTAACTCAGCTTACTAGTGACCCCAGATCTAACACTTCCCTAGATCGCTGCACCACAACCAGGGATCGCGAATACCTGGTGGTTGCAGCGGTTCTCTGGAGGTCCAACTACCATACTTGTAATACGGCAGTGATCCTTGACCACCACCAAACCTCTATCGTGAGTTTAGCAGTCCCATGGACTGCCAAACTTGTAATCAGCCCCTATGTCTTTTTTTGCTCCCCCATGTGTCCTTTATGTTTCATTTTGTCTTGTGGAATGTTCGGGGACCAAGAAATCAGCTCAAAAGACAACTTTCTCCTTTATCTAGGCTTGAGTCAAAAATTGCATTTTTGCAGGAAAAACCCTGCAATGCTTCTGAATCTGTTAAGTTAAAAAGACAGTTTTTTCCCAAGTTTTTTTCTCCAGCAATTGATATGAAGTGTCGGATTGCCATTCTTTGTCACAAATCTTTAAATTTACATGTTGTATCTACACAATGTGATAATTTTGGAAGATGAATATTGGTCAATGTTATCCTACATGGCAAGTATTTTACTCTGTTTAATGTTTATGATCCTGTCAAGTCTAACTTTGATTTTTGTCATTCTATTAAACTTGCATACATTCCCAATCAAATTATGTCTGGTGACTTTAACCAGTTGTTAGACCCATTTATGGATAGAAAGTCAAAATCAAAATTTACACCTGATAACTCCTATAAGGCATTTGTTGGACCTTGCCCTCTCTAGAGGGTCACTCCCAAACATTTTGCCTTTATCCTTTACTTTTTGCTGAATTTGTTTTTTGCTGGTCTTAGGATTTTGTGCACTTTACCACTGCCAACCAATGCTAAAGTACTTGTGTGGTCTCCTTAAAACATGATAGAATTGGCTTACACCCATTTGACATATTTAATTCACTTGTAATTCCCTGGTAAAGCAGTGCTACATGTACTCAGGGAGTGTGAAGAAAATGCTACTAGTGAATCTGCCGCACTGATTGAGCCACCCACATAAGTAGCCCTTTAAGCATGTCTCAGAACTGCCATTGCAGACCTTGTGTATGGAGTTTAACTGCCATTTCAACCTGGCAAATGTAACTCTTTGCCAGGCCAAAACCTTCCTTTTTAATATATATAAGACACTCCTGGGATAGGCCCTGGATAGTTCGGACAGCAGGTTGCAATGTATTTAAATAGTAGGACATATACTTTTACGTTTTTCGTGTAGTGGCAGTGAATAAATCTTAAATTTGATTTTTAAAATGCCACTTTTAGAAAGTTATAAAACAAGGGGATTGTACCTATGCCTCCGGGATGTATTACTAAATCACTCAGTAAGACAATAGATAAAGCTAAATGAATTAGTTTTACCAAGACAATTTATTTTGTCAGTATCTTTAGAATCAGTTTTTTAGATGATTATTTTTTAGGCAAGAGAATCAACATTATCAACTCAACCTCTAGCGACTGAATTTTCACAAAAGACTAATGTACAAATAACATACAAAAAACATTGAATTAATCATCAATAGACCTTAACAAAAAAGGACTAATGTACATGTGACATACAAAGAACATTAAATCAACATATATCATTTCATTCCAATTATCAAAAAACAGTTAATCATGGACAGAAAGAACTTGCCAATATTAAATATGCATTCAGTTTCCACAATGTGGTGCACTATTTCTTTTTAGAACCACACGAGTAAAAGTTTAAACATTCCTTTTAAACTTGAGCATTCATATTAAATGTATTAACAAGAATTTTATGCGAACTAGTGCCGTAGCCGACGCGTTTCGAGTCCTGTTAAGAAAGTCACAGGGCTCTCATCAGGGCAGCATTAAATGGATTCCACGGGGAACTGTTATCAATGAAAAAAATGAAGGATCTATGTTTAGTAAGGGTTCCTCCAAATCCATTAAAAACCAACAACACTAAGCTAAAAAAGCATCCACTGGATGCGTCGTACCTGATTAAGGGCTTGAGTGCGACCTTTTATTAATAGTAGTGTGGCCACCACTGTGTGTCTCACACTGCAACAGAGAAGGAATATATTCAAATGATTGTCCTTTAAAAGAAGGTGCCCGCATGCACGCCGTGCTCCAAAATAGGGAGTGAAATTACCTTAAGTGAAAGCCTCAAGGGTGGTCTCTTGTCAAGGAATTGTTTATTGTTCCAAGGTGACCTAAAGTGTGGATAAACGCTTTTATCAGTGTCCGCCTACATGTATTTATGCAATACCTTTGCATTACTTATGAGAAAAACATGGGGGTACTCACAAGTCTTCTTTATTCAGAAGCCAAACAGTCCACCGTAACCTTGCGTGAGGTACTGTGCTTAAAGTTGGTTCTGCAATGTAAAGTTTGCGAAAAGAACCCGGGTCACAAACGTGCTGCCTGAATCAAAAGTTGCATTACATTTGAAACCTTTTTTAAGTTTGTCATACTCACATTTTGTAATAACTCTGAAGGCTGAACAGCCCACCGCAATCGAGCGTGTGGCGCTGTGAGTAGGAATTATGTCTGTAAAGGTAAACAAACACAGAATCAGTGTTCATGCTAAATGTGGTGAAATTTAACCAAGCGCCCAAAGCAGGGCAGCGCGCTGTTCGAGGTCTTACCTTCTTTGGTTAAAAAAAAAATAATCTTTCTGTTTTCTCTCATTGAATGAGCACGAAGCAAAGTGTAGACAAACACCAAAGGTTTCAAAAAAACGGAGGTTTGGTCACATGGTAGTGATCAGCCAATCAGGTGTATTCAGGGCCCGGTGAGTGCAACACAGGCCTTCTGGGGCATGTAGTCCCAAAATGTATTATGGAAAAAATATATAATGAAGAACTTTAAATGCGCTGAATGATTTTTGCAGCACATAGCGTGCGTGTAGGTCACCTGCTGTTGGGGCAGGTTGTGTGTTAAAAAAAAATTTAATGAACAAAAATTTGCATATTCTTGCAATTATGATGCATTTATTTATTGCCCGTATGGCGGAGCGGCTAGGGAATTAGGGTTTATTGCCCAGCACGAGAGTAGCGACTAGCTACACCCTACTCAATTCGCTCATGCAATTTAACCCCTTATTGATGCTATCAAACTTCATTATGAGGTACGCCTCCTTGCGCAGTAAGGCGCTTTCAATATTGGGTGATTGATGCCTTGGGTCAATCCATGTCAGCACGTCCATATAAAATCATTTGCATCATGGTTCTTTTCAATGAAATGCTCCACCATCGGGGCAGACACCACCTTTTTCTTTATCCTTGAGCGGTGCTGCGTAATTCTCACATTTACAGCTTGGCAGGTCTTGCCAATATAAACTCTGTTGCAGGGACACACCACAGTGTAGACCACATTCTTGGTCTTACATGTTGTGAACATGTCATGTTTCCATTTTATGGCATTATGATCAAACAGGTTGCCCTCGATAGTAGAAGGGCAAGACACACAATTACCACATTTGTGGTGACCACATACCGGCTTCAACTTCCACTTTGCTATTAGGTCACCTTTCGGTTTTGGGATAAAGCTATCCGCTCTGATTAATTGCTGTCCTATGCTGGTATTTTGTCGCATAGCGAAGATGGGCTTTTTTAGGGGATACTCTAGGTTTTCTAACAAGTGCCAATTTTTCAAGATGATACTTTTAAATTGATTTGTGTGGGGGCCAAACGTTGTTACGCAAACCAATTAGGAGTTAGATAAATTGGTTTGCGTAACAAAGTTTGGCCCCCACACAAATCAATTTAAAAGTATCATCTTGAAAAATTGGCACTTGTTAGAAAACCTAGAGTATCCCCTAAAAAAGCCCATCTTCGCTATGCGAAAAAATACCAGCATAGGACAGCAATTAATCAGAGCGGATAGCTTTATCCCAAAACTGAAAAGTGACCTAATAGCAAAGTGGAAGTTGAAGCCGGTATGTGGTCACCACAAATGTGGTAATTGTGTGTCTTGCCCTTCTACTATCGAGGGCAACCTGTTTGATCATAATGCCATAAAATGGAAACATGACATGTTCACAACATGTAAGACCAAGAATGTGGTCTACGCTGTGGTGTGTCCCTGCAACAGAGTTTACATTGGCAAGACCTGCCAAGCTGTAAATGTGAGAATTACGCAGCACCGCTCAAGGATAAAGAAAAAGGTGGTGTCTGCCCCGATGGTGGAGCATTTCATTGAAAAGAAGCATGATGCAAATGATTTTAAATGGACCGTGCTGACATGGATTGACCCAAGGCATCAATCACCCAATATTGAAAGCGCCTTACTGCGCAAGGAGGCGTACCTCATAATGAAGTTTGATAGCATCAATAAGGGGTTAAATTGCATGAGCGAATTGAGTAGGGTGTAGCTAGTCGCTACTATCGTGCTGGGCAATAAACCCTAATTCCCTAGCCGCTCCGCCATACGGGCAATAAATAAATGATTCATAATTGCAAGAATATGCAAATTTTTGTTCATGAAATTTTTTTTTAACACACAACCTGCCCCAACAGCAGGTGACCTACACGCACGCTATGTGCTGCAAAAATCATTCAGCGCATTTAAAGTTCTTCATTATATATTTTTGCCATAATACATTTTGGGACTACATGCCCCAGAAGGCCTGTGTTGCACTCACCGGGCCCTGAATACACCTGATTGGCTGATCACTACCATGTGACCAAACCTCCGTTTTTTTTAAACCTTTGATGTTTGTCTACACTTTGCTTTGTGCTCATTCAATGAGAGAAAACAGAAAGATTTTTTTTTTTGAACCAAAGAAGGTAAGACCGCGAACAACGCGCTGCCCTGCTTTGGGCGCTTGGTTAAATTTCGCCACATATAGCATGAACACTGATTCTGTGTTCATTTACCTTTACAGACATAATTCCTACTCACAGCGCCACACGCTCGATTGCGGTGGGCTGTTCAGCCTTAAGAGTTATTACAAAATGTGAGTATGACAAACTTAAAAAAGGTTTCAAATGTAATGCAACTTTTGATTCAGGCAGCACGTTTGTGACCCGGGTTCTTTTCGCAAACTTTACATTGCAGAACCAACTTTAAGCACAGTACCTCACGCAAGGTTGCGGTGGACTGTTTGGCTTCTGAATAGAGAAGACTTGTGAGTACCCCCATGTTTTTCTCATAAGTAATGCAAAGGTATTGCATAAATACATGTAGGCGGACACTGATAAAAGCGTTTATCCACACTTTAGGTCACCTTGGAACAATAAACAATTCCTTGACAAGAGACCACCCTTGAGGCTTTCACTTTTGGTAATTTCACTCCCTATTTTGTAGCACGGCGTGCGTGCGGGCACCTTCTTTTAAAGGACAATCATTTGAATATATTCCTTCTCTTTTGCAGTGTGAGACACAGTGGCGGCCACACTACTATTAATAAAAGGTCGCACTCAAGCCCTCAATCAGGTACGACGCATCCAGTGGATGCTTTTTTAGCTTAGTGTTGTAGGTTTTTAATGGATTTGGAGGAACCCTTACTAAACATAGATCCTTCATTTTTTTCATTGATAACAGTTCCCCGTGGAATCCATTTAATGCTGCCCTGATGAGAGCCCAGTGACTTTCTTAACAGGACTCGAAACGCGTCGGCTACGGCACTAGTTCGCATAAAATTCTTGTTAATACATTTAATATGAATGCTCAAGTTTAAAAGGAATGTTTAAACTTTGACTCATGTGGTTCTAAAAAGAAATAGTGCACCACATTGTGGAAACTGAATGCATATTTAATATTGGCAAATTCTTTCTGTCCATGATTAACTGTTTTTTGATAATTGGAATGAAATTATATATGTTGATTTAATGTTCTTTGTATGTCACATGTACATTAGTCCTTTTTTGTTAAGGTCTATTGATGATTAATTCAATGTTTTTTGTATGTTATTTGTACATTAGTCTTTTGTGAAAATTCAGTCGCTAGAGGTTGAGTTGATAATGTTGATTCTCTTGCCTAAAAAATAATCATCTGAAAAACTGATTCTAAAGATACTGACAAAATAAATTGTCTTGGTAAAACTAATTCATTTAGCTTTATCTATTGTCTTACTGAGTGATTTAGTAATACATCCCGGAGGCATAGGTACAATCCCCTTGCTTTATATTATTATTGTGGCCCTACCTACCCTCTGTCCCCTAAGGGCCCACCCCTTCCTTTCAATTGCACTTTTAGAAAGTTGGCATTTTCTTGTCTTAGCCACTTGGTGCCTGTAGCCTGTAGCCTGTACCTGGGTCAAATGACTGGGTGAAGCTGAGATTTGTGTATTCCTCCTAAACAGCCACACACAATAGGAAGCTTAGGTGTGCCTGGATGGGCTATCACTGGCAGGATGGGAGGGAGGAGCTGGGCACAGTCCCACTTACACTTGAATAGGCTGTCTCCTGCCTCCACACAAAGGGTATGCCTACCCCCTGTCATTATTCTGGAGCCAGGACAGGGGAGGCAAGGTGCCTAGGGGATGTCAAAGAGAAACCTGTAGACGCTTCTCCTCCACTTCAAAGGCAAAACTTGGTATAAATACTGGACTTCAGACATCAACTCTTCAGTACACTTCTGGACCTATCGATACTCTGCCAGGAAGAAGGACTGCAGTGCTGTCAAAGGACTGCTACACTTCTGTACTCCTGCCTTGCTGTGCTGCTGCTTTGATGTACTGACCAGCTAGCTGCTGCCTTCTTGCCTGGGGAGGAAGGACTGGACCTGCAACTTCTTCTTAAACCCAGGACTCCCAGTGTGACCCTGAGTACTAGTTTGCTGGCCTGCTGATCTGAGCCTCAGAGACTTAAATGGCTCCCCAACATCTTACAATCGCCCCTGGGCCCAGCTGCAGCAAGTTCCTAACACCCAAGTGGTACCTCTCAGGTCTTAAACCCTTGGTGTACCTCATGGGTGGAGAAATTAAGCCTTTGGTCCCCTCGCGACTGCTCACACCGAGACCTCATCACTCGCACTGCTAATCAGCGCAAGGCTCATCAGTCTGACTCTTCGTACTGCAGCATTGACTGCCTGTGGAGATCTCCAAAGTGAGGCTCCAGCAACGTCCATCCACATTCCGGCCAGCTCTTTGTGCTAGGCCGACAGTCTTATGCGAATCTCTCCCTGCTCATGGCTGCCATCTCCAATGCTAACTGGACTCTTGGCACAAACTTGAGAAAGTAAACTTCAGCCTTGATACAGGGTGTGGGGAGACGAATAGGTAAAGACTCTGGAACTGTCCTTTGACGAAAGTGTGACTATAAGGAGTGGCCCTGTCCCCAGATTAACCTTATGAAGCCTTACTGACTAAATAGGCCAATTCAGAACAATGCAAAAAGTACAAAATACTGGTCTGTATGATTTGCGTGCATACCTTTCTTAAAAACTATTAAATAAAAGACAGATATACACGGTAATAAACGCCATTTACACTTGTAGGGATTAGCGCAAAAATAAGGTCTTGAAGAAAGCTGACTGACCCAGACGGGCTATTCTAATAGCTGAAACATGTCGACCTCAGATGTATAAGGTCACTACTTCCCTATGACATTGCACTGTTTTTAACTTTGCAAATGGACCAATCATTGAAAAAGTAGTAGGATCCAGCAGCCAATTTTAATTTCTTCTTACAATCCCTAAAACCACATAACCAAAGAACTCCACTAACAAACGTGTTGAGCCCGCCCCCCCACACTAGGTGAGCAGGACGAGGGTCCAATGATGAAGCAAGCCATAGGTGGTACCTCTGGGTGAGGACCTTAAAATATATCCCATAAGGGCGCAGTGATTTTCACCAATTTACCTGGATGAACAATTCTACACCTGAGTGAGATAGTGGCAAACCAACATCCTGGCTTAAGGATAGTAATAGGATCCAACAAAATAAGGTAACCCTCCTCAAGTATTGTTGTATAGGAAAAGGAAAGTTGAGGGTAAAACCTTACATACAATTCTCATTCCTCCTAATTGTTGCCCCCACAGATGAAACCAAACAATCATTCCCCAACATAACAGACATAGATCGGCCACTATGACCCCTCAAAACATATAAAAGGGATGTACAACATCTCTCTCCCTGGCTCAAGTTTCATGACATGAACTGAAGCCTAACCCCCCCACCCAAATGAAGGCGGCCCTCTCACATCAACTGTATCTAAAAACATCGACACTCTCCCTGTTGTTATGTTGCAAATCACTTACTTATTCAGAGGTCCACTGGAAAACATTCCAGTAAGGAGCTTACCATACTTAGTAATTAAAGTTCAAATGTTTTAACAGTATGTTGACCTTAGTTTGAGTTAGCGAAAACAATATATGCGACCTGTAAATTGTAAAGTGAGAATTGTATGCTACGTCATCCAGGAAAGATTGAGTTGTAATGCTGTTATCCTGCCTGTATCACAATAATAGCTGTGTAATCTGTGCCTGTTTCTTACTGAAAATCACTAAAAGCATATCTGGCAACACATTCCCATTTGGTGGGTAACATGCTCTTTTCAATATTACACAGCTTCCTAAAAATGCATCATGTTTCCATAGACTTCAGTTAGGGCACAATCTGTGCACACCTACATCACCCTGCAAAAATGTGTTTCCCCCATTCCATTTCTTGTGATCAACCTCACTCGAGAGCCAACTGCTTGGCAGGTATACAACACTTATCAAAATATAGTACATTAGTTACTCGAAGGATACAGTGAGTGAAATATGAACAGCTTACTGTGATGTTTGAATTCATGTGAGTAGCCTCCCTGTTGTGCTCTAAAAGTATTTTGTAAAAATAAAATAAACAGAGACTGGTGCCATATAAAGTAGTTTTACAATACATTCCTAATTTTCTGAAGTTGAAGAAATGCAATCCCATTACGGTTTGAAAGCGTCTGCTTATTCCATTTTTAAGGTTATAGATCTCTGTACGCTTAGATAGTCCAATTATTCAACATAGACCTAGGAAGGGGAAACGATCATCATCTGCCAAGATGATTCCTCAAGTTATCCTTCTTTGATACTGTTACACCTAGGGGTCGCTAGTAGGCTGACATAGGTACCTTAGGCAAAATAGGGACCCCTGCTTCAACGTCAGGGAAAGGTAGGGCACCTTCTCAGATAGCCCCCGCTCACCCCTCGGTATCTTGGTTTGAGCAGCCAGGCTTATATTCAAGGCAAGGTGTAAAGTATTTGCAGCCACGGTCTTAGTAACCCAATGATGACACCACAAATGGACTCCACACAAGTTTCATAAAAACAAGTATACATTTATATAAGAAGATATACAATGTGACCACACAATATAAATCCAACATATGCGTATTTGTATTATTCTTCCTGGCCGGTTATTAGGTCAGCCAGCCCTTGTAAGTTCTGGCGATATTAATGAGCATTTCTACATGATCCACTGCAGTCCTAATACAATGCTATGCAGTTCGTAATGCAAGAATCAGGCACTTTGCAATGTAAAAATAATGCAGTTTGTTATGCAGCAATCAAGCATTTCGTAATGCTAACATAATGCAATGTGTAAGGCAACAATCAGGTAGTTTGTTATGGAAACTAACACAATGCGTAATGCAACAATCAGGTAGTTTGTTGTACAAAAATAGTGCAATGCATAACACACTCCAGCACCGATCACGATGCCTTAGGCGGTCTCTCCGCCACTCGTACTGACTGACAGTCAGCTTCCGTCAACAGATGCCCCCACATGGGTATGATGTAAACCAGAGGTCTTCAAACTTTTGTAGGTTGAGCCCCCCCAGCTGAATTTTTTTAGATGTTGGGCCCCCCCACCACCTGACAGAAATTTCTGGACTCGACTGCCACGCGCACATTCTGGGCGAATAACATTCAATACAATAAGAGTGTTTAGTAAACTGTAGGCTTGTGAGTGGGTGGATGTGGTGAAATGACAGAGGCTTAAAACACAGCTCAAAACACCACTTTCCAAGATAAAATGTGTGCAAATTGTTTTTACTATGACTATGACATGGATTGATAACACCACCAACATAAATGTGACAGGTGTGCCTGTTTTTCAGAGACGGTGAATCTGTGGATGGATTTTTGCTACTGCCATCCTCAGGTTGTGCTCCACATCCAGTCTTGAACGGTACTTCGTCTTTTATAGCGCATGTGCTGAGAACCCAATAGTGGTGGGCTTATTGGAGTGAGAGTGCAGATTGAACAGTGAGGGGGACAGGTGAGTGAAGTGTCACAAGTGCAGGTTGAGTAGTGTGCTCGTGTGACTGTAGGGTGAGGTACAGGGTGAAAAGCTCAAGTGCATTGTGAGTGCAGAGTGATCACTGTGAGTGGAGGGTAAGTGGGTGAATGGTGTGAGAACATGGTGATCAATGTGAGTGCAGGGTGAGGGGGTGAATGTGTGAGTGCATGGTGATCAGTGTGAGTGCATTGTGATCGCTGTAAGTGCAGAGTGATCACTGTGAGTGGAGGGTAAGTGGGTGAATGGTGTGAGAACATGGTGATCAGTGTGAGTGCAGGGTGAGCGGGTGAATGGTGTGAGTGCATAGTAATCAGTGTGAGCGCATTGTGATCGCTGTGAGTGCAGAGTGATCACTGTGAGTGAAGGGTAAGTGGGTGAATGGTGTGAGTGCATCGGGGTCAGTGTGAGTGATGGGTGAGAGTGAAACTGAAGGGCAAGAATGAGGAGTGAGTGGTCTGAATGCAGGGTGCATTTCCAGACACTTGAAGTAACTCAGCATGTCATTGACGGCAGCGTAGGGTTTCAAATGTGTTAAACTATTGATATTATGGCCGTAACCAGGGATCAGGATGGAGGAAATAATGTGCTGATCCCTCAACAAACTTCCAGCTTTATGATTACGGTTGCCAGCTCAATATTGTGATGTCACAGATGGTATAAAAAATAAGCAGTCACCTAAAGCTGTAATTTCAGCACTTGTCTGTGCATACTTTGAACAGCAAATATAAATAGAAATAACTTTTAATTGTTTTCTAGAGCTGCATGAATGATCCATGGCTGATAATAAAAGGGAACAAAGATAGAAAAGTCACATAACAAATGAATCAACAAAAAGAAGGGGGGGACCGGGAGCTCGTTAACATTACAAATGAATACATACTTCTTATTTATAACCATTTTTAGCAGTTTAAACAACACATGGCTGGCTGGCATTTTGCATGTCTGCCTGTGTAATTTTACAATAAACTTTCAGGGACGTTTTAAGGATTTTGGGGCCTGTGGGCCAAATGTATTTTTGGGGCCCCTGTTCGGACCAGCTTTGATTTTATGATTTAGTCTCGGCTCTTTCATGCCTTCTTCGGTCAAATACTAAATGTGTGTACATCGGATATTCAGAGATAGTGATGTGTGTTTTCAGTATGTAACACAACAGCAGTTCACTAATATTACTGTAAATAATCTGTCACACCATTCTATTTCTCATATGTGAGGTCATGTATTTATCTAAAATAAACTTTTTATATGGATGTCACATGACGCATAAACACATTTTGTCTGCAAAATGTCTGTAATAGACTTTTACACATTAAAAATGAATGATTGAAAAGCGCTATTTACAACATTGTGTTTTAAAATGATTCAAGGTCATGAGGGTAAGACTCTGTAGAATAGAGCTGGCTCTTTCAAACCCGCCCCTCCCCCCCCAAGAGCTAACTCTCCAAGGAGGGGGTTAATTCACAGAGCTGACAGCTTCAGGTGCAGTGGGAGGCGAGGGGTCTCCAAAATCTCTAAAATCGAAAGCGTTTCTGTTTGTTTGCTTTTGGTTTTAGATGAGGAGACTCCTTGCTTCCCACTGCAGCTGAAGCTGTCAGCTCTGTGAATTAACCCCCTCCTGGGAGAGTTAAGAAGACAAAAGAATGGCACCTCCTGCCCCATCGATCTCCCCTCCCTCCCCCTTCCACATACAAGAAGACTTGCACGCATGGACGGACGCAGGGAACAAAGGTCAGATTGAAGTGGAGTGCGCGCCCATACCTTGGGAAGGTGTCGCGCCCTCCCGCGCCCCACAGATTGTAGAACACTGATGTAAACCAAGGTGGAGTTCCGCACTCCGGCCCGACACTGCCACTCCTTGGCAAGTACGGGCCGCAATACAAGCTGAAGCAGAGGCTCGCCCTGCAAGAATGGGAGAGGCCAAGAGTGTCTCTCTCCAAGCCTGCACCCCGCCCCAGGCGGCGACACACGTTGCCTGGAGGGTGTGACCTCACTCTCCTCTCCTCTTCCCGCGACTTGGGCCTCCGATGTAACTTTGTGGATTCCAGGCAGTTAAACTCGGGCCTTCCCTCGACGGGGTTGGTTCGGGGTCTCGCTCTGGCAATGGCAGGCTCAGGCCGGCAGCTCAGCTTCTCTGGGGCTGCCGCCCCTAGTTTTAAGTTTAAATGTAGGTGTTGTTAGGAGGTTCTCTGAGGATGACTGTAGGGTATGTTGAGTGATGTATGGCTTAGTTCTAACGTTCAGATATTCTGGCCCAATATTGTTTGCTGTTGTATAGATAATGGTGAGAACCTTAAACAAAATCCTCTTATGGACGGGCCGCTAATTAAGGGTTTTCAGTGCTGTTGCAGAGGAGGAATCTCTAGGCAAAGCCTCGCAGCAGCGTTCTGGACCACCTGTCATCTCTGTAGTACTTTTTTGTTACTTCCTGCATAGAGACTGTTACAGTAGTCCAGACGGGATAGCACTAAGGCTGCTACCACCGTTTCTTTGGCCAACATTAGGAGTAGATAAAAAAATATTCTCAGAGTTTTTATTACTTGGAAGCAAGTAGCAGCCACAGCTAGAGCTTGCTTGTAGAAGGATAAAGTATAATCAAATGTTATTCCCAGATTCTTTACAGTCGCCACTGTAGTCGGGGGTGGTGCAGAGTTTAACAGCCATCATTGGTCCGGTCTAAAAACGTTATTCTTGCCAAACAGCATCATCTCTGTTTTGGAGCTATTACATTTCAAATGATTTATCTTCATCCAGTTCATCACTGCTGTTAGACAGTGGTGACATTTTTCTTCGGCCACTGTTGAGTTTTTGTCCAGCGTAAGGATCAGTTGAGTGTCCTCTGCATAATCGATACACTCAACATCGTATGTGTCCATCAAAAAAAGCAATGGTGCCTTATAGAGATTAAAAAGTGTTGGACTCAGGGCCAGGCCCTGAGGAACCCCTGATGCCAACTCTCTTTCTTGTGATCTATATCCTCCCAGCGTTACAATCTGTGTCCTATTTTCTAAAAAGGAGATAAAACAGGCCAATGCATTGTTTGTGATTCCACTGCAGGCAAGTCTGTCTCTCAAGATGTCATGAAAGACCGTGTTAAATGCCGCTGACAAGTCTAACAAAACCAGTACTGCATCCTTTCCCTGATCCATAGCAACTTTTAAGGATTCAGCGGAGTGCAAAAGTACTGATTCTGTAGAATGACCTGCTCGAAAGCCAGATTGCTTAGGACGTAGTATATTGGCTTCCTGCATGAAATCATTAAGTTGGTTATTAACAAGTTTCTCTGTGATTTTACTCAAACATGGCAACAGTAAAATAGGCCTAAGATTGGAGAGAGTTGTGGGATCTAAAAGTTTCTTTTTTGGAAGCGGTTTAACGATGGCGGTTTTCCAGCTAACTGGCATTTTGGCTAATCTAAAAGTGGTGTTTATGATCTGATTAATGGTGGGGCTGATAATATTCACCAGTGCGTGTAAAGTTTTTGGAGGGCAGGGATCAAAAGGCGAGCCTGATTTACAGGAGAGGATAGCTTGTCTACATTGCTCTAAATTAATCTCCTTAAAGCATATCAATTATTTCCTTCTTTTCCCTGTGGTCTGGGCATTACGCATCTGAGGGGGTGATGTAATAAAATCTTTCTTTCAATCAATAAATCAATCAATTAATCAATCAATCAATCAGGCATTTATAAAGTACGCTACATACCCGTGAGGGTCCCAAGGCACTGAGGGGGGGGGGGATGCAGCTAGAGGTCGAAGTGCCAGGTCTTGAGTAGTCTCCTGAAGGTCTGAGGGTCCTCTGTCCGCCAAAGGTGGAGGGGGAGGGAGTTCCAAGTCTTGGCGGCACGGTAGGAGAAGGATCTGCCTCCGGCGATGGTTCTGTGGATGAGTGGGACCGTGGCCAGGGAGAGGTCGGCGGAGCGGAGTCTCCTGTTGGGTGCGTAGAATGATAGTCGGTTGAGGAAGGCCAGGCCGGTGTTGGCGAGTGCCTTGTGTGCGTGGGTGAGGAGCTTGAAGGCGATTCTTCTGTCGATGGGAAGCTAGTGCAGGTTTCTCAGGTGGGGGGTGATGTGGTCTCGGCGGGGGGCGTTGGTGATCAGGTGGGCGGAGGCGTTCTGGAGTCTTTGAAGTCTGCTGATGAGTTTGGCCGGGACTGCGGCGTAGAGAGCGTTGCGGTAGTCGCGTCTACTGCTGATGAGGGCATGTGTGATGGACTTTCGTGTGTCGGTCGGGATCCATTTGTAGATCTTGCGGAGCATGCGGAGGGTGTAGAAGCAGGTTAAGGAGACGGCGTTGATCTGGTTGGCCATGGAGAGTTTCAAGTCGAGGATGACTCCCAGATTGCGTGCATGGTTGGTTGGTGTAGGGGCGATGCCCAGGGAGGTGGGCCACCATGAGTCGTCCCCGGCTGAAGAGTTGGGTCCGAGAATGAGGAACTCTGTCTTGTCTGTGTTGAGCTTGAGCCGGCTTTCTTCCATCCAGTCGGCGACAGCCTTCATGCCGCGGTGGAGGTTGGCTTTGGCGGTGCGGGGTTCGTTGGTGAGGGAGAGGATCAGTTGGGTGTTGTCGGCCCAGGAGATAATGTTGAGGTCGTGGATTCTGGCGATGCGTGCGAGAGGGGCCATGTAGATGTTGAAGAGCGTAGGGCTGAGGGATGATCCTTGAGGGACACCGCTGATCGTCTTGCTGACTCCGGAGTGGAACGGGGGGAGGCGGACTCTTTGGGTTCTGTCTGAGAGGAAGGAGGTGATACAGTCCAGGGCCTTGTTGCGAATCCCTGCGTTGGAGAGGCGTGTACGCAGAGTGTGGTGGAATACGGTGTCGAAGGCAGCGGAGAGGTCGAGGAGGATGAGGGCTGCTGTCTCCCCGTTGTTGAGCAGGAGTCTGATGTCGTCCGTGGCGGCGATGAGGGCGGTCTCGGTGCTGTGGTTCTTGCGGAAGCCTGACTGGGAGGGGTCGAGGATGTTGTTGTCTTCTAGGTAGAGGGTGAGCTGGGTGTTGACGACCTTTTCGAGGACCTTAGTAGGGAACGGAAGAAGGGAGATGGGCCGGAAATTCTTAAGCTCACTCGGTTCCGCCTTGGGTTTCTTCAGAAGGGCGTTGATCTCGGCGTGTTTCCAGCTCTCAGGGAAGGTTGCGGTCTTGAAGGAGAGGTTGATGATGTTTCATAGGTGGGGTGCGATGGAGCTGTCGCCCTTGTTGATGACGTGGTGGGGAAGAGGGTCGAATGGGGCGCCTGAGTGGATGGAGTTCATAGTCTTGCTGGTGTCCTCGGTGGTAGTGCTGGTCCATACGGTGAGGTGCTTGTGATCGGTGGGTAACGGAGGGGCTGGGGTGGTGAGGTTGGGGAGGTCTGAGCGTGGATTGAAGCTGTCGTGAATGTCGGTGATCTTGCTGTGGAAGAAGGCAGCGAGGGCGTCGCAAAGGGCATGTGACGGGGGGATGTCGTTGGTGCAGGAGCTGGGGTTGGAGAGTTCCCTCACGACGTTGAAGAGTTCCTTGCTATTGTGTGCATTGTTGTCTAGGCGGTTCTTGAAGGCGGCTTTCTTGGTGGTTCTGATGAGGTGGTGGTGGTTCCGGGTGGCGTCTTTTAGGGCTGAGTGGCTGTTGGGTGTTTTCTCCTTGTGCCAGGTGTTTTCCAGTCTCCGACAGGTGCGTTTGGAGGCTAGGAGATCTGGGGTGAACCAACTGGCTCTCTGGCTGGTGTCTCTGTGGGCAGTATGTCTAGTTGGGGTGAGGGTGTTGGCGCAGTCTTCCATCCAGAGTCTGAGGGTGCGGGCCCCTTCCTCTGGGTCGGTGGGGTTGGTCGGGGGGTTGAGTGCGAGGTGTGTTTGCCGTCATTCCTTGGTGATTTTGCTCCAGTGGCGTCGAGGGGTCTGTAGGGTGCGGTGATGTGAGACGGGTTTCTGGAAGGTGAAGTGGACGCAGCGGTGGTCCGTCCAGGTGACTTCGGAGGTGTGGCTGAAGACAACGTGGGGACTGGAGGATAAGATAGCATCGGCTATGTGGGTAGGCGTCGTGACGATCTGCGTCAGTCCTACGGTGGAGAGGTTGTCGATCAGGGTGGAGGAGTTGCTGTCCTTGTTGTTTTCCAGGTGGTAGTTCAGGTCGCCGAGGAGGATGTAGTCGGTGGAGGTTAGTGCGTGCGTGATGATGAAGTCGGTGATGGAGTTGCAGAATTGGGGGCGGGGTCCTGCTGGTCGGTAGACAAGGGTGCTTCTGAGGATGGTTTTAGGGTCCGTGTGGATCTAGAAGTGCATGTGTTCGGCGACATTGAGGGTGTTGTTGATGGTGGTGGAGATCCTGATGGTGTCTTTGTGGATGATTCCCCCACTGATGCCGTTGGTGCGGTCCCTGCGGGTGATCTTGTATCCGTTGGGGATAGCTACTGCGATGTCTGGGGCAAAGGTTTAGTTCATCCAGGTCTCAGTCAAGATGGCGGTGTCCGGTGATGTGATGTTGAGCAGGTCCCAGAGCTCAACAGTGTGTTTGCGTGCGGAGCGGGTGTTAAGCAGGATGCTTCGGAGCTAGTTGGGTTCTGTAGTGGAGGGGGTCTCGGCGACCCAGATGAGGGGGAAGCTGCAGGACCGGCAGGTGAAGGGGCCGTGGGTCCGCTTAGGGTCGGCTTTGTGGCAGCTGAGTGGTCGTCCGTGGTTGAGTGCGATGAGGGTGTTGGCATCTTACCGGATGCGAGCAGCCTGTGTGATGCGTGGTCCAGGGGTCGTGGCACTAGTCGCGGTCCAGGCACAGCCTCGCTGCGGCCGCCATTTATGGTGCAGTGGGGAGGGAGGCTCAGCTGGGAGGCGGGGGGGGAGAGCGGTTGACGAATGAGGAGCTGGGGGGTGGGCCGCAGGGGAGCAGCGGCGGGAAACCAGGGAGCGGGCAAGGCACGGGGAGAAGCAGCACCCAACACAAAAAGACAGCGGGGTACAGAAATGAAAACGGGCACAAGCAGGCAGGGGCAATCTGGCAGAGGAGCCACCCAACAATTAGGAGCACAGGTCACCAGCGGCCAGAGCAGAGGTGAGCAGGAGGACTGCGGTGGAGCTGCAGGGGAGGGGGAGTGACCTACCAGCGGGTCAGGGGTCGCTTTAATTCAAGGGTTTCTTCATCAAAGAAGTTAGCGATACGATCGCATAGATCTTGCGAGGGTGGAATTTCCTGTCTTGCCTGGCAAGTTGGCCTGGGCAAAAAATTCTGTTCCGCTTGCGGAATTTGCGGAATTTGGGTAATTTCACGTTCTGCGGAGAATGCGAAATTGCCCAAAATTCGGCGTTCCGCGACTTTGCGTAATTTGTGCTTGTTCGCGTTCTCAAATGCATGTTCACGAGATATTTTCCCCCAAGCGTGCAAACAGCGATTGCAAACAGTAAAAAAGCGTTGCGAATAAGCAATTCCGCGTGTTCGTGGAATTTCTGCGTGTTCGCAGAGATTTTTTACCGTTTCGCGGAGATTTGCGTCTGCCCACCCCTACAGGCAAGTCTTACAGGTCTTTCAATGAGTATCAGAACTCTTGCACATTTAAGGCCAGTTGAAATGGGTGACAAGCCTCTCAAATGTCTTGTCCTGCCCCAAATGTCCTGCTAAAGGTACATCATGAGCCAACCCCAGTACGAAGGCTCTGAAGCGCTGGGGTACCACCAGCTCACGGGTTCACCCAGGCTCAGCAACCTTAGGCTCACTGTATTGGAGATTGTTCTTCCAGTAAATCAAGTGCCACCCGGACTGATCGCCTGTTGCCTGGTTTGCTGATTGTTGCCGCAAACCTAACAGAGAAGGGCACTTATTATGCTCCTCACAGAATTCTTCTCTGGAGGGCCCTCCCTCCTGCTGCCATTCGGTCAGCTCATGTAGGTCCCCCAGTTCAGCTACTTGCTCCCCCGTGGGCTCCAGGGGATCCCCCTCAAGGGGTGACTCCTCCTGGACTGGGGGAATGGTGGGGGCTGGATTACCATGCCCCCTGCCACTTCTCTTCAAGGCAGGCACCTGGGCTACAGTTTCAGGCTCCATATCCTCTTGAACACCTGTACTGGGTGCCATAGACCGAGTGGTCACACAAGCCCACTCAGGCAGACCCAACATCTCCAATGCTCCTGATGCTCCACCTCCTTTCAGGGGGAACTCGCCAGGTCATTCCCCAGCAGACAGTCCACAGGCATGGACGGACTTACAACGACCTTCAAAGAACCTGAGACCGCCTCCCCCCCACTCAAAGGGAACCAGCGCTACCTTGCAGGGGAACACTGAGTTGTCTGTTGCAACTACAGGGTGAAGTACATTGGGAATCACCTGGCTCTTGTGTCTCTCAGAGACTCCACCCTCCTTCCATTGATGGTCACCCACTGCCTGTACTTCTTAGTATTCTCAGGCAGTGAAACTTCCTGGACCATCTCTGGATCTCTAATGAGACCAGGGTCATAACTGCTTGCTCCTCCCCATTCCAAGGACTCAATTCCTCCCCTAATGCTACACTCACTGAATCTGGTGACTTCTTGGGGCATTTAGGGGCAATGTGACCCACTTCCTTACAGAAGAAACAAGTAGGAGGACCTTGGTTGTCCTGCTTGCCTTTATGGGGCCAGGATCTCTTTGCCTTATGGGACTGGGACCCTTTCACCTGGGAACTACTTTGGAGCCCTTTAGAGAACCCATTGTGGTTACTCTTGTCCCACCTTTTGCGGGGGACCCTGTACACTTTTGGTAGTGGTACCTCCAATCTCCTTGTGGACCCGGGTACTGGTCCAGCGTTCCGCCTCTTCAGCAAGCTTACTGGGATCAGTCAGCTTACTGTCCAAAAGATACTGGCACAGCTCTGGAACACACAGACTACTCAAGTGCTCAAAACTAATTAATTCGTATAAGCTCTTAAAATCAGTTACCTTGCTGCACTTCATTCAACCATACAGTGCACACGTTTACGCATTCACACACTCAACCCAAGTACTGGATTCCATTTTCTTGAAGTTCCTTAATTTCTGCCTGTGCTGTTCAGGAGTGAGCCAATACCAGAGGTATAAAGCCTCCTTCATATTGGCTTAGGTCAGGGTTCCCGCCCTCTCTACAGGGGGTAAAACATCCCTTCCAGAAGCCTCAATGTGTTTCCATAGGCCCGCCCCCCATGCTTCTCAGGCACCTCATTCATCCTCAGTGCGATCTCATATGCCGTGAACCACGCATAAATATCATCACCCCTTTGGTAATCTCGCACTAAGTCCTTGGGAATGTACACCTTCCCCACTGGCACTGGTTGTGTGCTGCCAACATTTGAACTGGACTCTGCCTGTTTAACCTTCATTTCCAGCTCCCTCATGCTTAACTCATGAGCTAAGAGAATCTTTTTCTCTTCCAAGGTGAGAGCGTTCCTGCTCTCCTCTGCTCACTTTTCACTTTCAATGAGCAGCTTTTTCTCTTCCGCTTAAGTTTTAAGTTTTAAAACCTTCAACTCATGCTCTCTGACCCTTTGGTTTTCCTCCAGCACCTATGGTGAAAAAGTCCTCCCTGAGTGGCTACTACCAGCCCAGGAGGCTAGTCCTTCCACTGGCAAATCCTGTGGACCAAATCCATTCCCTTAATCATCCTCATCCACCTCAACATCACTCGTCTCCTGAGCCCCTTTGGCTTCCCAGCAGGCCCTCAAGGCCATTTGCAGCTCCTCCTTCTTGGCGCTACTGTGAGTGAATTTGCAAATACACGTTAAATCGCAAACCGCTTACCACCAATGTTAGACCTGGGGGTCGCTAGTTGGCTGAGGTAGGTACCTTAGGCCAAATAGGGACTCTTGTTTCCACGTCAGCGAAAGGAAGGACACCTTCTCAGATTGTCCCCGCTCACCCCCTCGGTAGCTTGGCCCGAGCAGTCAGGCTTATCATCAAGGCAAGTGTGTAAATCACTTGCAAACACGCTCTCAGTAACCCAATGATGACACCACAAATGGACTCAACACGTGTTTCATAAAAACAAGTATAAATTTAAATAAAAATATATAAGATGAGACCACACGATATAAATCCAACATATGCATATTTGTATTATTCCTCCTGGACGGTTATTAGGGCAGCCAGCCCTTCTAAGTTCTGGTGATATTAATGAGCAATTCTAAATGATCCACTGTAGTCCTAATACAATGCTATGAGGTTCGTAAATGGTAATACAAGAATCAGGCACTGTGCAATTTAAAAATAATGTAGTTCGTTATGCAACAATCAAGCAGTTCACAATGCCAAAATAATGCAATGTGTAACACAACAATCAGGTATTTTGGTATGCAAACGAACACAATGCGTAATCTAACAATCAGGTAGTTCTTTATGCAATAATAGTGCAATGCGTAATACACCCCAGCACCGATCACGGTGCCTTAGGCGGTCTCTCCGCCACTCGTACTGACTCGCGGTCAGCGTCAGTCAACCGATGCCCCCACACAGGTATGATGTAAACCAAGGTGCAACTCCGCACTCTGGCCCCAGCACTGCTCTCCTTGGCAAGTACGGGCCGCGATACGAGCTGAAGCAGAGGCTCGCACTGCAGGAATGGGAAAGGCCAAGAGCATCTCTCTCTGAGCCCTCACCCTGCCCCAGGCAGCGACACACGTTACCTGGGGGGGGGTGCAACCTCGCTCTCCTCTACTCTTCCCGCGACTTGGGCCTCTGATGTAACTTTGTGGATTCCGGGCAGTGGAACTGGGGCTCTGCCAACCGTGGGCTCGGCAGGCGGCATAAATCCTCTGGGGCTGCCGGTCCGGGCCTCTAGTGCTTACGAAGATATCAGGCTGCAACAGGGCACACCCACACAGCGTCGCTGAGACTCACTTAAGCTTCGGTTGTGCACGATCACAGGGCAGTCCTCACCAAGGTCTCAGGCTGCACGAAGCACATGCACACAGCGTTGCTGAGACTCACTGAAGTTCGAGGTGCACGATAACAGAGCAATGCTCACGAAGGTCTCAGGCTGCACAAAGCACACGCAGACAGCGTCGCTGAGACTCACTTGGTCTCCGGGTGCACGCCAACAGGGCAATCCTCATGAAGGTCTCAGGCTGCACAAAGCACATGCACACAACGTCACTGAGATTCACTTGGACTCCGGGTGTGCACGATAACAGGGCAATCCTCACGAAGGTCTCAGGCTGCAAAAAGCACATGCACAAAGCATCGCTGAGACTCACTCGGACTCCGGGTGTGCATGATCACAGGACAATCCGCACAAAGGTCTCATGTTGCACATGCACACGCACACAGCGTCGCTGAGACTCTCTTGGACTCAAGGTGCGTACAATCACAGGGTAACTCTTACGAGTGTCTCAGGCTGCAAAAAGCACACACACACATCGTTGCTGAGACTCTCCTGGAAACATTTGGTTTCCTGAGATTCCCCAACAGCGAGCCAGCTCACCATGGGCGTGGATAAGTTACTTCTGGACACAGCACACAGCCAAGTCCTTTCAAGCAGGGGGACACGGCACACATCAAAGTCCCTTTAGCTTCTCCTTTGTTAAAGCAGCAAACTGCAGGCCAGCCCCAGAACACCCAGCAAGGGTCTGTTCTTTCCTTCAGTCTCTTCAGCTGTTTCTTTCTTGGCAGATGTTCCTCTTGACCACGAAGTAGGTTCAATCATTTTCAGTCTTGATCAATCCATTTCTCCAAAGTTGAGGGGCTTCAGCTCTCATAGTTATACCCCTAAATGTCTGTGAAGTCTTTGTGTTCAGGGGGCACTGACTTCTGTTCAAACCAGTTTTGGGTGCTTCCCTGCCAGTGACAACTTCTTCCTTTGATTAGTGGGGGTCTGGATTCTCAATCACTCAGCAGGAGATGGGACCATTGTTTTATGGCTGCAACCCAAGCCTCTTCACCTCCAGGGGCTACTCTTTCCCCTACACTCCAGATACATGTCAGCCTTTTGTTGTCTCATCTCACCCCCTTGGTCAAGACATTCCCCAGATCCTATCACTTTCAAATCCAGACAGTCAATCCACAACCAGGCAGAGACACACAGAAATGTTAGAGCACAAAAACCCAGCCACTTCTAAAAGAGTGGTTTCTAAACATACCTTTACAAAAAGATGTTTTAGTGAATTGTGAGTTCAGGCACACTAAGCTTCACCTCTCCATCTTAAGCCTTTGGGAAGATAGGCTGGAAAAGATATCCCACAGCCTCCCCATTCTGTCATATGGGCAAGATGGCCTTTCAACAGTGAAAAATGGAGAGTATTTCACTGTCAGGACATGGTACACACCTCAGGACATGTTCTATCTTTCACATGCACTGCACCCTGCCCAGCGGGTACCTTGGACCTATCGTAGGGGTGTCTGATATGCAAAGAAAGGGAAGGGTAAGGCCTGGCAAGTAGGTGCACTTGTCAGGACAACCTGGCAGTTTAACAAACTGCGCGCAGGCACTGCAGTGGCAAGCCTGAGTTCTCTCTTTAAGGCTACTTGTGTGGGTGGCACAATTAGTCCTGCAGCCCAGTAGTAGCATTTGCATTACTAGCCCTGGCACACATAGTGCACATTACTAGGGACTTTACTAGTAAGGCAAACATACCAATCATGGACAACAAATTACCACTAGACTTTGGACAGGGAGCACATGCACTTTGACACTGATCAGCAGTGGCAAAGTGTCCAACGCATCTAAGTAGGCAATACTATGTCAGAAAAAAGGTCTAGGGGGAAAGCAAAAAGTTTAGGGAACTTTAGCCAAAAAGGGCCAAGTCCAACAGATACAGAATCCATGTGTGGTGGTTTTGTTAAAATACCAACACTGGGGGTTGTTGGAGGAGTTAGAGGTATTTAACAGGTCTTGGAAAATGGGAAATTGTATGTGAAATTCTGTGTGTTTCTGTGTTTACTAATGAATTCTATATTTATTGTTGTGTACTGCATGTCTCCACTTTCAGCAGGTTATACCTGCCAAAATGTTCTAGAAGAAAAATTCAGTTGGTGTGGTCATTGCAGTTGAGGTTCCGTGACAATTATAAGTGGTGTTTTCGACTCGTTCGAATATGGACGAGTTTGGTATCTATGAACCGCAAACGACGAGTTTAGTGGGTGTACGCGATTTCGCTATACTGGCCTGAACCGTTCGTCCGTTTCGTGGGTTTCTTCATCTGAACCCACGGGTTCCATTTTAGATATGGCATCCATTTTGTCTCTTGCCCTCAAGTAGCCAGCGAACGGACACTGTCCGCTTCATGACCCTAGGATTCCCAAATTCTTGAGGAAGACACGTGTTCCTTTGAGGGTGTCTTTCTGACGAGGGGGATGATACTGCAACGGCAGATAGCCCCGCTCAAGGCTCATCTTGCCGTGCCGGTCTATTGTTTTAGCCGTGCATTCATTAGGCACGACTCCTTTGATCCTGCAATCGTGTTTCCGATATCGCCCCCTACACTCTTTTCAATCTGTTGTCTATCTTTGTCTTCCCTTGCACCTGTTTCTGACTCTTCCTTAAACTCGTTTACAGCCGGAATGGAATGTACTTAATGGTGGGATAATGTACTTTTACAGTTGGGAACCGGCGATGCTACTGTAATTATGTTCCGGGACCCTGAATACATGAAAGTAACCCTTTTGAAGTTTACTGTGGGAACTGAGTTGTAACCTTTTGTTCGCCATGTTGTGCTATGACGGAAATATGTATAAAAGGAGCGATCCACTGTTGCAATTTGAAGCAGTCTCCTAGAACCTACATGCGTTGTACTTCTTGTGACTTCTGTGTTCCCTGCAGTAAATAAACCTCGATCTTTGACGCCGAAGGAAGTGTCCCGTGTCTCTGTCATTTGTACGCCGGAACAGGTAGCCCACGAAGGTTTCAGGTGTTGTCCCCTGGCACCGCTGGGCCTTAAGAATAGCCCAGTCCTTCAGTTGGCGCCCAACGTGGGGCGACATCAGCGGGACCGGTCCAAAGCCCGACGATTGTGAGGAACTTCGTGTGAAATCTCCGAGGGAAGGTGCACCCCGTTTCATCGATCCTGTTGTCGAAACAAGTGGCCCGAAGACTTTTCCCGCGAAGATCCCCGCCTCCTGATGGCTGCGACGGACTGATGCCCTGACTGTCGACCTGTTTTGGCGCCTGGCGTAGTCCTTGGTACAGCGAGACGATTGACGGGCCTTCCTGGTGACGCCATTGCTCTTTCAGTTAAGTATTTGTGGGTCGCTCCCAGAGTCCTTGGTTGTTGTTGGTGCTTGGTTGTTTGCATGGTTCCATTGCATTTGTGGTTCTTAGTTGTTGGTTCTTAGTTGTTGGGTTTTATTTGACGATTGCAATTGCCAAAAACCAAGGGTCTTGCATTTTTGTGAGGATATCGTAAATAACCCTTGACGTTTGTGAAACTCGGTTAGTGTGCACGATGCCTGGCCGTAGTACTTTGTTTAGTTGCTTTAAAAGTTGTGGTGCGGATTCCCGATTGGAGGACTCATGTCCGATACCTCCAGTTGGAACTCCGGTCTATGAGTTACATAGTCGACATGGAGTGGGTCCTATCGCATATAATGATTGCTGGGTCCACTACACAAAAGATGACGGTGTCCTTAGTTGGCCACCTCATGGTAGTTTCGAAACAGCAATTTTGGATAATCTAGAAGCAAAATTGTTCAAAAAGAAGTCTAGGCCGGCCATGTTTGATTCCTTTCGGCTATGGCGAAAAGAGGCCAAGCAGAAAGAAATCAAACAGCTTAAGAAAAATAAGAGAGAAGGTATCGTTACGACGATGAGAAATGCAGAGCAGTTTCAGCGAGACAAAGAAGAGAAGGAAAAGGAAGTTTTTGATAGACTACAACGTATGGCGGTGGATAAGTGTTATCCCGTTTTACCGTCGAGTTCCGATAAGAAGGGAGAAGAACTGGTGGAGGACCCTTTGTTGTCCTACCTACTGAAGTCACCACCTCCATACGCACAGGATACTACAGCTCCTGTGGTTCCTCCTGTTCCTCAACCTGTCGTTCCGGCAGCTGCTGGTCAGCCTGTCGCTGGTCTTGTTCTTCCAAATCCTCTTGTTCCCCAAGTCGTTCCTATTCCCTTACCTGCTCCTGTTCCTACTGCTCCACTGCCTATACCTTCTCAGTCTACTGTTCCCGCTACTTCTGCTCTTTTGGCTACTCCTACTGCTCCTACTGCTCCTGTGTTTATTCCCCATGTTGTTGCTCCTGTACTTCTCTCCTCTTCTCCGTCTGTTCGTAGTCGCATACCTAATGCTGTTGCTAATCTTTACTCTCCTTTTGGACCGATTCTTGGGTACGATGTTTCTGATGTCCCTCAAAGACGAAGTCAACTTCCTGGTGGTAGGGAACGTGATACGTTAATAAACATGGCGCGTCATTGGATTAGGTATCCCACTAAACATACCCCGCGCATAATTTTTGAGACATTTTCTCAATTCAATGAGCCCACACAGAGATTTTTGTTTGAGGAAATGTGTAAATGTTTACGGGAAGTGATGGATAATGATGAGGTAGACAATGTGCCGCCCGAAGTGACTGAACTTCAGCATCAGTTTTCGAGTGGTATGATTGTGGGTAGTAATGTTCGACGTGCTGTAGAACATCTTCTATCTTTTCGGCCTACTGTAATACCTAGAGCATTGTTCAAGGATGAAACTGAGGAGTGGATGGCAACACCTGGTCAATATCCCATGCGAGAAGTCCCCCCAGTGTGGATGCCAGGTGATGCTGCTCAAGTTCCACCCATTTTGCCACACTTCCAGAGAGTTTGGATACACCTCCCATGGAAGCGATCAGAAGTTTTGCAGGTGAAACAATTTTTGCCTGACCCCCGCAAAAATCCAGCAGGATACTATAAGGAGTTATCCCAACTTGTGGATGCTACTATTATGAACCTTGCCGACATTGACATGTTGTTTGGTAACGTGGTTCCGCAACCGGTTTGGGCGAAAATACGTCAAGAGAATCACGCAGCTGAGTTAGGCGGTGATTGGGCTGCACTTGTAGCAGCTGACGCATTGCAGGTTGGTGGGGCTAAGCCTGAGCAGTTAATTACGGCTCTGCCCCAAAGAATCATTACACTTATGAAGACACTTATGCCAGCAATGAAAGTTAATTGGGATAAACTGTCTGCGTGCAAGCAAAAGAAGGACGAGAGTGTCTCCGATTTCTTTATGAGCTTTGAGGAGGCATTCATCGATCATAGTGGTCAGGATATGAGCACTGAGGGAAGTCAGCGATTGTTTGTTGATAAATTTGTATCGAATTTGTTGCCTGACCTTGAAAAATTCCGAAAGTTTGTGGGCTGTTTCCACCTCTGCTCAGATATTAGCCACGGCTCAATATTACGAAAATAGGGAAAAAGAGGAAAATGATCGTGCGGATAAGAAAACAAAGGATCTCAAAACGAAAGTTCTATTACAGCAAGCGTATCCTCCACGCTCGAATCAGAATGAATCTCGGCAGCAGAATAGATTGCAATCGCAGTTTTCTAGGTCGCAGTCGCGTAATGACTCTTCCACGCCGAGATCTATGCTCGGATATAATCAATGTGCGTACTGTAGAGGTGAGGGTCATTTGAAGTTTGACTGTCCGGTTTTGCGCGACCGAAATAGTGGTGGTTCGGCTCGAGGAGGTCGTAGTGGTCCTCAACAGGCTTCACGTGGTAGAGGTCGTGGTGTTACTCAAAATCAAAATGAGCGTTCTAATAATTCATCAGATTCAAATAATTGCTTTGATCAGCGTGGTTCCTCGTCAGGTAGATCTGCACAGTATCATGTGGACGACTGTTACGTCGAACATGATATTGATGATGGTAACTACTAGGACAGCCACAGACAAAGAGAGGGAGTAGTATCAGTTCCGGTTGATCAGAGAGGGCCTTACGTCGCAGTTGCCACATCGGGCGTAGTTAAGCCTTTTCTGTTGGACACTGGTGCAGCGAAAAGTTCCATCATGCATTCGAAACTCCCTGGCGCACCTTTGTCTGGCTTAATGAATGTTTCCGTTGGATTCTCTGGCGCCCCCGTTAGCAATCCGGTTTCTTGCCCTTTGCCCCTCACAATTGGGCCTCGTGAGCTGAAAGCTCCTTTGATTTTGAGTACTGGTTGTGGTGAGAATCTTTTAGGCCTGGATTTGCTGAAGCGGTTATATGCGAACCTGTATTGTTCTCCTGCGGGAGTGGAGCTTACCTTGGGTCAGAGAGTGATCTCTCCTATGTATTTGTCAACTGATAAGCTCCTACCGGAATTGAGTTCCCTTCCTAAGTCTTTGTGGGCTACAGGTCCCAATGATGTGGGCCTGCTGGACATATCACCTTATGTTGTCCAATTGAAATCGAATGTGCGATTGCCACGTATTCCCCAGTATCGTATCTCTCTTGATGGTGAACGAGCGATGTTAGCGATCATCTATGATTTGATCAAAAAAGATGTTATTGAGGAAACTCGGGGAAATGTGTGTAATAGTCCTGTGTTACCTATTTTGAAACGAACTGATCCATCTAAGCCTCCTGTGTATCGTTTCGTCATTGATCTACGGGAGGTGAACAAAATTGTGATTCCACAATTTCCTGTGGTTCCTGACATTACGGCTTTACTGACTCTGATTCCAGCCTCCGCTTCTTGGTTCTCAGTGATCGATCTGAAGAATGCTTTCTTTAGCATTCCGATTGCTGAGGAAAGCAGAGATCTATTCGGCTTCTCATTAGGTGGTCGCAGCTTCAGGTTTAAACGCGCTCCTCAGGGCTATTGTGAGAGTCCATCGATATACAGCCAAGCCCTGAAGAGTCAACTTGATGCGTTTGTGTTACCGGCTGGTGCGGCTTTGATCCAGTATGTTGATGACCTGTTAGTGGCTGCCGACACCAAAGAGATTTGCAAAACTGCTACAGTATCGCTGTTACAGCATCTCTGTGACTTACATCATAATGTGTCACCTTCTAAACTGCAATATTGTTGTCAAGAAGTAACCTATCTAGGTCACTTATTGTCAAAGGAGGGAAGAAGGTTGACCCCAGAGAGAATTGCAGCGATCGCTCGAATGACTGTGCCAACAACTCAGAGAGATGTGCGTGCCTTTCTAGGTATCACGTCATACTGCAGGCAATGCATTCCAAATTTTTCATTGCTAGCGAAACCATTGGTAGCCCTCACGTGCAAGGATGTTCCAACTCCTTTGCCATGGACTGAAGAGTGTCAGAAAAGTTTTTCTGAATTGCGTGATGCGTTGTGTTTGGCTCCTGTGTTAGGTACTCCTGACTACAGCAAGCCGTTTACACTATACGTTCATGAGAGAGAGGGTTGTGCGTTGAGTGTCTTGACGCAGCAATTTGGTGGCAAGCAGCGTCCATGTGCATATTTTTCCTCGACCTTGGACCCAGTAGCTAGAGCATTGTCGAGTTGTCTAAGAGTGACAGCGGCGGCTGCGGTGTCCATCCGACAATCTGCAGGATTGGTCATGGATAATATGCTTACAGTGATGGTTCCGCATGCAGTTGACACTCTCTTAAATCGTACAAAAACCCAACACTTGACGAGCGCAAGGATGTCCGGTTATGAGTTGACGCTTTTGGCAAGTCACATACAAATAAAGCGCTGTAAGGTATTAAACCCGGCGACGTTGTTGCCAACTCATATGGAATCAGATGATGTATCACCACATGATTGTTATTTGCGAACTGAGGAAGAAACGAAGGGTCGTGTTGACCTAAAAAACACTCCATTGGCAGATCCCGATGGTACCATGTATGTTGATGGTTCGTGTTTTAAGTTGCCAAATGGTGATGTGACGACTGCGTATGCTGTGGTGACGTTGAGTACGGTTGTGGAAACTGCGAGATTGAGTCAGAATTCCGCGCAGGCGGCAGAGTTGATTGCGTTGACGAGAGCGTGTGTTTTGTCGAAGGGAAAGCGAGTGAATGTGTTTACTGATAGTCAATATGCTTTTGGCGTTGCACATAGCTTTGGTCGTCTGTGGAGAGAAAGAGGGTTTATGACATCGCATGGCACGAAGATCCAACACGCACAGCTCGTGAACGATCTTTTGGACGCACTTACATTGCCTAAGCAGGTGGCGATTATTAAATGCAGCGCGCACCGAAAGGTGACGGATGATGTTGGTCGTGGTAACGCGTTTGCGGATGAGATTGCTAAAGAGACAGCTAAAAACCTTGCAACCCGAATGTATGTTACGAGTTCAGTGAGGTGGCCGGCAGAGACTGGTATGTGTGAGGACACTGTTGAGAGCGTGAAAGCGATTCAAAATGAGGCCACCGAAACTGAAAAGACTAAATGGAAAGAAAGCACAGGAAAGTTAGATGCGCACGGATGTTGGATTGATTTGTCGGAAAATCAGAGATGGATGTTGCCGGATGCATATGTGCTAGCCGTTGTGACCATGGCTCACGGCTTGTCACATATTAGCGCGAAAGGTATCTGCAAGCTGCTGTCCCCTGTATGGAAGAATGATGGTATTGCTAAGTGTGCTGAGAGAGTGGTTAAGAATTGTATGGTATGCATGATGTACAATCCTGGCAAGGGCACTCCTACCCCACCTGGACATTTTGCTCCTCCTACATGTCCCTTTGAGGTTATCCAACTGGACTTTATCCATATGGAGAGATGTAATAATCTGAAGTACGTTTTAGTTGTGGTTTGCGCATTCTCCAGATGGATTGAAGCCTATCCTCTGAAAGACAATACTGCCCTGTCCACAGCGAAAGTCCTACTGAAGGAATACTTTCCTTGGTATGGAATGCCACGGATTGTATGGTCAGATAACGGAAGTGAGTTTGTGGGGAGTGTAATGCAGAGTGTGTGTAAGGGCCTTGGAATTCGACAAAAATTCCATAGTGCCAATCATCCCCAGTCAGCAGGTTTAGTTGAAGGGTACAATGGTACTCTGAAACTGAAACTTGCTAAGATCCAAGCTACGACTGGTTTGTCATGGCCTGATGCCTTGCCTCTGGCTCTCTGGTCGACCAGGGCGACTGTACACTCTCGAGTAGGGCTTAGCCCATATGAGATTGTATTCGGCCGTCCTGCGAACATTTGGGGGGTCCCGAGGCCTAAGGCCTTCGATAGTCTTGAGTACCCAATGTTAATTGATTATCTTCATGATCTGACTGCTAAACTGAGGTTAATTCATCAACAGGTCTTTGAAGCACTGCCGGCACAGACTGAGGGTCCTGGACATCGGCTCCAACCGGGTGACTGGGTGGTTACCCGTAATTTCGGCAGGAAGCACAATTTGGAGCCAAGATTCGTGGGACCGTTCCAAGTCCTCCTTGCCACAAGAACTGCAGTTCGTCTGGAAGGCCGGAAAAATTGGGTGCATGCCACCCACACCAAAAAGGTGCCTATACCTTTACCGGCAGATTCGTGGGTGAGGACAGGAATCGCCGCAACGGAGACCGAGACCCCGATAAAATTTGTGCAGTTCAGTGATGCTCAACTTGTAGGAGACACTTCATTGCAGTCAGACACATTTGTTGAACCTTTGCCATTGGAAAACTCGAGGCTTGAACCATCATCTGATCGACAGGGCTCTGTTCCGCAATCTGAACAATTATTTGAAGAGCAGACTCGTCCTGGAAGAAGCAGATATTTTCTTCGTTCTCACAACAAAGACTAATAAAACTTTTTGTTTTTGCCTTTTTTTAATTCATATTACCCCCCTTATTGTCATTTTGAACATTATGAACAATTGCATCTACCATTAATTCTTGAGTTCTTTTCCACGTATGTTTTTTTCCACAGCTAGGAGATTCGCATTAAAATTGAATGTTTGATTAAAAGAAAACCTTACATCCGGGTTGACCGTAGGGCCGTGCGGGTACTTCCTTCTGTTTAGCAGGTTCCTGACACTAGGTAGGAACTTTTGTCGATTCATGGGAACTCCTGGGAATTGATAATCGCTACTCAGAACGAAGTGCGTCAAGAACGTTGCGGACGTTTTTTAGAGGATGGAATTCTCAAAGTTGTCGGAAGTGGAGAAGATGCTAACTCAAAGATCGACGTTACATAGGGTTGTACGAACAAAATTCTTTCTGTTTCAGGTGTTCCTGCTGTTCTTAACTATTTCCATGCTACTGGTGGGTGGAGTGTATTTTGGACTACAGTCGTTATTGCCTTCTGCTTTACCTACTTCTTCTTCTGAACCAAAATCTACTCCCACTGTTTCTCCACATTCCTTTCATCCTCTGCCCCAACATGAACAGATTAGACGTGCGGAATTCATGAATAATTCCTTTGTCCAGCTTCTTCATCAACATCAGTTGGTGATGAACACTACTAACTGTTGGGTGTGTGGGTTAATGCCACATACCATGGATCGGGGAATTCCGTATTTGGTCCTTCCTTATAGTTCCCAGGGGTCAGCTCGAGCATTCCAAACTATGTTTCGTAGCGCACTAGATTCCTACCCCCATCGAGAGCCACGCACTGCAGATCATGGTCCTGGCCCGTACCACAAGCCTTTGGCGAGACCGATTGCTGATTTAGATAGAGATATTTTTGACGCATCGCTCATTCCAGAGGAAGAGGTGCGAGCATACAGGGATCTGAGTGAGGCTGAGTATAGCATGTCAGTGGGTGATAGACAGCTTAAAAGCTCGTCTCCGATCTGGATCGTACCCCATCTCGGTAATTTCTGCTTGAAAGGTCTTGGCCGAAGCCCGCGAGCTCAGCTTGGGAGGAGTGCTTGCACTGAAACGTATGTTTTACCGACACTCTCTTCCCCTGTTCTTCTGACTGCCAAGGGTACATACTTTGTATGTTACGACCGCGCATATACATAGTTGCCTCGTGATTTCTCGGGCACCTGTTATATTGCGAATCTGTTGCCACCGACCTTCACAGTTGGGTCGGACTATCACAAGACTAGAGTTGTGAGAGGCGTTATTAGCGAAGAAGACACTGCCGGTCAAGAAGCAGGAGACTTCTTTAAGGGTTTCTTGCCGTTTTGGGGACCTATGATCAATAGTAGGAACCTGAGACAGTTGACTCGTGTGGTGGAATCGACTGCTATTATAACTGCAAGTGCTCTTGGTAATCTGACAGCAGAGCTTCAGGCGGACAGGCTTATGACGTTACAAAACCGTATGGTTTTAGACGTTGTTCTTGCAGATAGAGGTGGTGTATGTAAGGTGATCCATTCGAGTTGCTGTATTTTTATCCCTGATATTGCTCCAACTGTCTATCAAGCCATCTCGAAGTTGCATAAGATCTCCGAATCCATACACGTGGACGTAGGTGATTGGACGCTACTAGGATGGTTTTGGGGCCTGATGTTGACGTGGGGTTGGAAGATTCTGATGATCATTGGGGTTGTTGTAGCATTTCTGTTCACGTGTTGTCTTTGTGTGCAGTGTGGTCCTGCCTTATGTGGCCTCTGTGCTACGACGTGTATAAGACGGCCATCTGTTACCAAGGAAGCATTGATGGATAGAATGATGCTGCAGCAACATCTGAATGATCTAATGAATATCGAGATTGATTCTGATATCGACTAGTGCTTGCCAACATGAGGGCAAAAGGAGCGTCTGAGGTTCCGTGACAATTATAAGTGGTGTTTTTGACTCGTTCGAATATGGACGAGTTTGGTATCTATGAACCGCAAACGACGAGTTTAGTGGGTGTACGCGTTTTCGCGATACTGGCCTGAACCGTTCGTCCGTTTCGTGGGTTTCTTCATCTGAACCCACGGGTTCCATTTTAGATATGGCATCCATTTTGTCTCTTGCCCTCAAGTAGCCAGCGAACGGACACTGTCCGCTTCGCGACCCTAGGATTCCCAAATTCTTGCGGAAGACACGTGTTCCTTTGAAGGTGTCTTTATGACGAGAGGGATGATACTGCAACGGCAGATGGCCCCACTTAAGGCTCATCTTGCCGTGCCGGTCTATTGTTTTAGCCGTGCATTCATTAGGCACGACTCCTTTGATCCTGCAATCGTGTTTCCGATATCGCCCCCTACACTCTTTTCAATCTGTTGTCTATCTTTGTCTTCCCTTGCACCTGTTTCTGACTCTTCCTTAAACTCGTTTACAGCCGGAATGGAATGTACTTAATGGTGGGATAATGTACTTTTACAGTTGGGAACCGGCGATGCTACTGTAATTATGTTCCGGGACCCTGAATACATGAAAGTAACCCTTTTGAAGTTTACTGTGGGAACTGAGTTGTAACCTTTTGTTCGCCATGTTGTGCTATGACGGAAATATGTATAAAAGGAGCGATCAACTGTTGCAATTTGAAGCAGTCTCCTAGAACCTACATGCGTTGTACTTCTTGTGACTTCTGTGTTCCCTGCAGTAAATAAACCTCGATCTTTGACGCCGAAGGAAGTGTCCCGTGTCTCTGTCATTTGTACGCCGGAACAGGTAACCCACGAAGGTTTCAGGTGTTGTCCCCTGGCACCGCTGGGCCTTAAGAATAGCCCAGTCCTTCACAGTGCGGCTTGAAGTTCCGATATGTGCTGTAACTGAACTTATCACACATATCAGAATACTATACCTCAATTAGATTTGGGGCCTTTATCCATGTTGAAATTGATTATTCTAACTGTAGACACTTCTCTCTCCTCACCTAGAGTTTAAGCTTTTGGAACCGTCTACTGAAAATTTCCACATGGTGTTTGTCATTCTATGGTTTTATATTTCTGTGACCTCTGCTGTTTTAGAAGCTTTAACATCATTTAGAGGTCATCTGTTTTCTTGGTTCTCCTATGTCATGAGATTTTGGTTTTCACTTTCTGTGGGAATGTGGCTTATATATTGTGAGGTTGTGCAATTTTGAGGTTGTGCGACCTCATGGTGTAATAACGGTGCAATCCCGTATCAGGTCCTGTCAGGTTTGTTTGAAAAACGTTAGCTTTGTCCCGGGTAAATGTGGCTCAGAGAAGTCAGGCTTTATCAAAGAACAAGTGCAAAGCATGAAGAAGTACTACAAAAGGTAACTAAGAATAAATCTGCAACACAATACAAATCTGACAGCAATTTATATTTTTTATCTTTAAATAGACACATGTCTGTGACATAAATCCACTGGAGGGTTGGAGAGTTATGAATTTTCAAAGAAACAATAAATCACAGCTTGTCAGTAATGAAATAAATCATTGTAATCTACCACAACTTGCGGTTTAGGGTTAGCCAGGGCAAGTGACTAGAAACGGTTGTAAGGGCACTCTTGTGGGTGCTAACTCTGACAGTTGCCTTGCAGGTTAAGCAGTCTCGAGTCCTTATCCAGGTCCTATGGGCGAACCTCCATAGTAGTCAATGGAATGGATCTGATGCAAGGATGCTGAATATGCTGATTAGTCCTCGAGCAAGGAGGGTGACATTGGTCTCAGGGATTGATGTCCCATGAATTCTAGAAGGGGTCCAGAGCAAAATGAATTGCCACTGGTCTACTGGTCTCTGCCTACAGCAACACCGGTGATTCTTGTTCACTTGCAGTAACTTCTGTGCTGGTTGACCAAACTTCACTCTGATGACTCTCCTGGGTCCAGCAGACTTGGGTGCCACTTTGGAGCTTTGGGACTTGGTCTCCCAAGCTACACTTCGGGATTCAGTGGCAATCAGGTTTTTTAGTGCTGGGCTCATAAGGGTGTAGGCTTTTCAGCTTTTGTGGGCCTGTGGCAGTAACATGGAGTCAGCCAACTGACTCTTGAAATCACCTTCTCCGTCTGGGGGTGACTTTTCCCAAGCGGGGCGCAACAGGCACAGTCCTTTCTTTGCTAGCCCAAGATACAGTAGGTGCACTCCAGTCTTTGGTGCAGCCTCTCTCTGTTGGTTCTAGGTAGCAGCAGGGCAGTCCTTCTGTGGTCCTCTCTTCAGTTCAGACATGATCTGAGGTCTTGGTGCCAGGGTGGTCACTTTATGCTCCTTACAAGCCCTTGAAGAATGTGGTAACTATTAGCCAACGGGTTACCAAGTCTTCTCCCACCTAGTGACAACTTCCTGCAAAGTGTGGCATCTAGCCCAGAATGGAATATTCTGCCCCCTCCCAACACAACAGAACCATTTTCGTAGTGTGTAGAGCTTCCTTGCCCAACCTAGAGGTGTGTCTACCTGAGGGTTCTCACTCCCCTTGAAAAACAGTTTGACAATAGCTTCTCCTTCTCTGTATGAGATGTGAACCTGACTGCCTAAGCAACTGAGCAGCCCCCTCCTTGTCTGGCTACCATTTACCCTTCAAAGGAGGCTTTCTCTTTGAAGCTCACCTTTGTGCTCACACCCACTCTGGCCATCCTGTCAAGAGGAGGTCACACCTCTCCTCACAGTAGGTCCTGTGTTTGGCTTCCTAAGAGTCATTCTCACTCCTCCCCAGGAAGGCAGATGTCTGTCTTGAGGACAGCAGTTTGTGTGCAACCATAAACGGCTAATGGAAACTTTGGGTAACAAAGTAGTAACTTTTTTAAGTTGCCATTTGTGCAAATGCTACCGTAAAAATCGATTAGAGCAACATATTCATTTTAATGCAACAATTTGATTGATACCTTGAAGGATCATATTTAGTAGTGTCCCATTTGGAAATTAGCACTGCTGATTTTTCAGAGTCTAATGGGGCTTCTAGCCTTTCCACAGTAAAAGCGACAATGCAGGGTTGTTACTGTTAGGACATGCAAAGTTAGTAAAAAATGTTAATCTTTTTAATATAATGCAACATGCTTGTAGGGCTCTGACGCCCTGCCTTAGGAGTGACTTACAAACTGGTCTTTACCATTGGTTTAAATGGCAAAGTTGAGTAAGAAGTTTAACAAGCATTGGCATAGCCAATAGGTCTCGCCTTTCGGGCCTTATAAGTGTTTAGCTAGAGCTTTGTATATGACCAAGAAGGTATTATGTACAACTGAACGACTATATTACAAAAAGTATTTACAATAAATCATTTCCTCAGTTTTCTTTTGTTCTTGCAATGCTGGCAATTTGTTTCTGCCTATTCCAATGGATGTTTGTTAAAGCTTTTTTTGGAGGGGGCATAAACAATCGGAGGGTGAAGGTTGTGAACTAGTATCTGTATAACACTAGCAACGGCCAGACGCTAGGGGAGAATCAACAGATGCCAGATTCCGAGAGCAGGCTGAGGTGGTGCTGAGGGATGCTGAGGTGGTAGTGGTGGTGGTGACAGGTGCGGAGACAATGCTGAGGTGATGCTGAATAATACTCAGGTCTTGCTGAGTGATGATGATGTGGTGGTGTACTAGTGCAAAGGCGATGCTGAGTGATACTGATTTGGTGCTGAGTGATGCTGTGGTGGTGATGAGTGATGCTGCTGTTGCACTGAGTGATGCTGTGGTGGTGCTGAGTGATGCTGTGGTGGTGCTGAGTGATGCTGTGGTGGCCCTGAGTGATGCTGTGGTTGCCCTGATTGATCCTGTGGTGGCGCTGAGTAATACTGTGGTGGCGCTGAGTGATACTGTAGTGGCCCCTGAGTGAAACTGTGGTGGTGCTGAGTGAGGCTGTGGTGACGCTGAGTGATGCTGTGGTGGCACTGAGTGATGTTGTGGTGACCCTGAGTGATGCTGTGGTAGCCCTTAGTAATGCTGGGGTGGTGCTGAGTAATGCTGTGGTGACCCTGTGTGATGCTGTGGTGACCCTGAGTGATGCTGTGGTGCCCTGAGTGATGCTGTGGTGGTGCCGAGTGAATAACTCAGTAGGTTCAGCTCTCACTCAGATGAATTTAAGAACAGTTGTTCACAGGTCTGAATCTTCACGAGTGGTGACTGTCACAAGGACACGGTTAACAAACAACCAACAACCTAGGGCAATTTAGAAGTCTGGAGATGCATTCTTGGCTCACTTAAACTAAGCCAATGAAAATAACATACTTGAAATACCAGAAAATAAAGCCTGTTTCTGGAGTTATCTGCCAGCCTTGCAGGAGAGTAGCTCGCATCCAATCCTGTTTATCGGTGTAAAAGGGGCATACTGGGACTTGTAGTCCAATCGCAATATGCGAATCATTCAGTCACCATATAACGTGGGCCAACTGACAGCTATTGTTGCACCCCTGTCCCTCTGTAATTGCGTGGGCAGCACCTCTGACCGCTGACAGCCACACGTCACACACACCAAACTCGTAGCGGCTCCGAGAGGCAGCGCTGGACAGAAATAAAGCTAAAGTAGGAATTTCCAAGGAGGGAGTAGCGGATGACCGTCGGCCTGAGACCGTGCGCATGAGGGGCACCCATCACAGCAGCATCAGGAGACAGTGGGAACTGGATGGGGAACCGAGGCATCCAGGAGGGAGGAGCAGAGCCAGGCAGCAGGAGGTGATGCACCTCAAAAAATGTATAGACCGGGTGACTGGCGGCGGAAGACAGAGTCATTGAAGCTGTTATGGGACGGAGTCCAGTGAAGACAGAACCCAGTAAAACCTTCTCTCCTCCGCGAGTGTAAAGCCAGCACCTCTTTGCTTACGTTACTAGATCCCGCTCACTGGCGGAAGTAGGAAGTGCAACAAGCACGATAGGGCAAGTGAAAGCATTTCACTTGCGAGAGCTAGCAGCAACAAGAGCGATAATTGCTACTATATGGCACCGCGCGCTCCCGCAAGTGAATCGCCACACGTGCACGCATTCCCATTGAAGGCAATGGAATGCGTGCACTTTTTGTCTGAAAATTAAAAGCAATTGCAAGTGGTCTTTTTGCTGCAGCAGCGCATGCGCGTTGCGTAGGCGAGACCTAAAAACTGCTCTGCCAGTCGCAAACAGCATGCTTGGAGTCATGCTTTGTTCTATTAAACTCATACTGGTGCAATAAGTGCTGCAGTCTATGAGGGATACTTAACTTGCCCTGGTACTATATACTAAGTAAGTTAACTTATGCCAATTGTCAGTGAGCCAATTAGACATATACATTTTTAAGAGTGAATTAACTGACACTGTGGCCTGTTTGCAGGGTCGGCTGCTTCTGAACAGGGGAGGGATGAAAAGATTAAAATATTTAAAATAAACGTACCTGCTTTGCTGCTGCCTCCACCACACACCTCTCCTCCGTCTTCTTGTTTTCTTTCTGGCTGCTGCCTGCAGTCTGCACTGTAAGCACCCAAGCTTCCGGACTCTGCCAGCCAATCGTCGTGATTAGTCTGAGTGCTGTTTGGCCGCTCAGGCAGCGCATGGGGAGGCTGGGCATGTTCTCCACTGGGCTGTGTAACACAGCAAAATGGAGAACATGTCAACTACGCATGACTGTTTGGCCGGCCCTAGGTGGCCGGTCAAAGTGTCATATACATGTAGGGAGGGAGTGCAAACCCCTCCTGCTCCCTCTGCGGCAAGCTGCCCCGCCTCGCCCGGACACTTAGCAGAGGAGGCCCCACTGCCTGTTCGGCAGGACTCAATGCTCTTTCAGAGCCTGAAAACCAGTAGCATCAGTCCCAAAACCAGAGGGTTGATCATGTAAAAGAGGCATTTCCTTAAATTTTTTAAATTAGGGTATTATTTTTAGACTCAGCTTGTTCCCATATCTATGATCTTTTCTAAAAGCAAACACATGGAGATGATGGATGGAGTGCTGAAACGTTTCAAACACTTACTCCCATTCACAGTCCTGGGTTTAATCCATCATCATTCATTAGCTCACTTCGCCACCCCGTTCAGACACAGCTATATGCAAATTAGTCTTGACCCTGTGCCTCTTGGGAAGTGTCCAGCCTAATCTACCAAGCCATGTCTTCCCTGTACCTGTCAGGGTCAAGACTGATTTGCATATAGCTGTGTCTGAACTGGGGTAGCGAAGTGAGCTAAAGAACGATGATGATGGATTCAACTCAGATCTGTGACTGTGGGTTAGTGTGTGAAAAGTTTCAGCACTCCGTCCCTCATGTCCTTGTGTTTGCTTTGTTCACCCTACGTTGGCAGGGTATGCCCAGACGTGGGCCCTTTGCTCACTTTGTCACTGGATTCAAGCTTGCCTGGCTGATGAGGGCAATTAGCCCGAAACCGATCCCAGGATGATTGTTTCTGGTCCAGGAAAGACATGGCTTGGCAGTTCAGGCTGAACTGTTCCCATGAGGCACAGGGTCAAGACTGATTTGCTTATAGCTGTGTCTGAACTGGGGTGGCGAAGTGAGCTAAAGAACGATGATGGATTCAACCCAGATCTGTGACTTGGGGTGAGTGTCTGAAAATAAAGAACGATGATGGGTTCAACCCAGATCTGTGACTGGGGGTGAATGTCTGAAAAGTTTCAGCGGTCCGTCCATCATCTCCTTGTGTTTGCTTTGTTCGCTCTAAATTGGCAGGGTATGCCCAGACATGGGTCCCTTGCTCACTTTGCCACTGGATTCAAGCTAGCCTGGCTGATGAGGGTTGTTAGCCAGAAATTGGTCCCAGGATTCTTGTTTCTGGTCCAGAGAAGACATGGCTTGGCAGTTCGGGCTGGACTGTTCCCATGAGGCACATGGTCAAGACTGATTTGCATATAGCTGTGTCTGAACTGGGGTAGCGAAGTGAGCTAAAGAACGATGATGATGGATTAAACCCAGATCTGTGACTGTGGGTGAGTGTCTGAAAAGTTCCAGCACTCCGTCCCTCATCTCCTTGTGTTTGCTTTGTTCACCCTAAGTTGACAGGGTGTGCACCGACGTGGGCCCCTTGCTCACTTTGCCACTGGATTCAAGCTTGCCTGGCTGATGAGGGTTGTTAGCTCGAAACCGGTCCGAGGATGCTTGTTTCCGGTCCAGGAAAGACATGGCTTGGCAGTTCAGCTGGAATGTTCCCCTGAGGGACAGGGTCAAGACTGATTTGCATATAATTGTGTCTGAACTGGGGTGGCGAAGTCAGCTAACGACTGATGATGAATTCAACATAGATATGTGACTGGGGGTGAGTGTCTGAAAAGTTTCAGTACTCCGTCCATCATCTCCTTGTGTTTGCTATGATCTTTGCTCACCTTGTCATTTCTTTCCTGCCTGGCTTGTCTCATGTGCAGCATGTCCACACTCTCTCGTTCATGCACAAGCACTCTCACACAAATGATCACTTGCACTTGTGATGCCACATTTGGTGCCCAAGTGTAAATAAAAAGGTTTGTCCATAAGCAGGTAGTCATGATTGAATCATCTGTAAACCTTCAACACCTCTAAAGAATTACTTCCACCAATGCTTTAAGGGGACTGATAAAATGGAGGGCTCTTAGGTGGACGCTGCATAATAAGAAACACTAGCAAATGCTTATTGAAGGCTTTGTCTCTGTAGCTCAGGTTGTATCCTAATATGTGCACACACAATCGGGGGTGGGCGTCGGCAAGAAAAGGGCTAATGCCACCACAGGGGAGATCTGACTGATTTCCCCAACTGACCAATGCAATATGTTACAATAAATTTTTTTTTAAAAGCACCACTTTTTAGATCATTCAGGTTAAAGGAGTACATATCATAGGTGCACACCTGTCTGTGTTTATTCGTATATCTTGAGAATGTTACACTTGTTTCATTTTCAAAGACTGCAGTGTTTAGTGTCCTTGACGGCACCCAAACACATAATTAATGGCTAATCCATGACTGGTGTGAGTAGATCCACTATGTTTCGTAGAGGTTGCCCATAGAGAAAGTGATAAGTCTATGGTGCATAAACAGGTCAAATCAAACCTTCCAGGGGCTCAACTACAATGTGGCAATACATTGATTGCCCCCAGGCCCAATTCCGGTTCATCTCATAGCCCATGATAGGTTATTATGTATTCAGTTTGTGCCAGGTCTCTTTATGAGACTTGAGTTCAGGAAGGGCATTTCCTTTCATATTAAATGCAGACAAAGGCTTTTCATGCCCATTCTAGGTTAACAGGAATAATTATTATACTATATGCTATCAAATCATTAAATAAATGATGATGGAGAGGAAAAGTTGGTTTCTGATCTGATTGTTCACATGTAAGGGGGAACAGTGTGCCTCTGTTTATTGATATTTATTGCCCTAATGAAATTATAGGTATCATGCATAACATGGGGTAACATGTTCATATTTTGAGACAATAAGCTTTGTAATGAAAAAAACAACAACATTACATATGGACTACAAATATACATTTGGAGACATCCAATTATCACAGAAAATAGTCACGTTTTGAAATTGAAATTTGATGCTCCTCAACTTTGTTGTTTTTAGCTTACAACTATGAAGTTTAAAGGTAGCTGTGCTGTTCTACTGGGTAAGTCATAGTGTAAGTCTTAGTCACAAGTTGGCTTTATTTGTATCTTAGACTTGGTCCTCTGTTTGCCCTCTGTCAGGTCATCAAACACAGTAGGCCACAAAGACCTCAAAAGCTTCAAACCTGGGTATGGCAGAGAGCAGGCAATAGAAAATACAGACCCACATAGTAGGAGCCAGTGCTTCCTTAATAAGGGAGATCAGTAGCACCTCCAGGTCAGGAGGGGTAGTGATGGTATAAAGACCTACCTTGTGCAGATGCAGTCTGTTGGCACTCAGCCTGTTTGTTTTGATGGTTTCTGCCCTTCTTGAGTCCCTCTGTTCCTTAGCTTTTATTGTTACTGTGACTTGCCAATATCCTATGTTTGTTAGTTCTGTCTCATACTCAGAGGCTCCCTCTTTCCATCTTACTTTGGTTTTTGAGCGGGACGCCAGGTAAACCTAGGGGCTAGTTACAGTCTGCCTGACTACTGCAGCATGTAAGCAAAGAGGTTATACATGTGCTATCTCTATTTGTATCTCTTTAGTCTGTACCTTCACTGACTTGTGCTACCTCTCCCCTAGGCGGAGAATTGCAGACCTTTTGAACCTTGGTCAAAGACTCTGTGCCATAGCCATTTAATCCGGGATTTCCAAAACCAACCCACCTTTGGACCCTCTTCACAGACATTGAGATTACCACAGGTGGGAAGCAGGTCCCTTAGGACAGGACAAGGGACTGGCCTCAACATCCTTCATGATATCAGAACCTGGGTCATCACACCCTCCTCCTCTTGGTCCTCCTCCTCCTCCTGGTGTTGGTCACCATTGCCTTGTCACAACATGCCCTGGTCTACTTAGTTTTAATCCTCCTGTTGACTCTCCTACCTCCCCTCTTAGCATTTCTCCTTCTGCCTGATTGGTCCTAATCCTCCTATTGATGCCAGACCACATTCTTGGTTTGTTCTGGTATTTCTCCGTCTTCCAGTCTTCCTCATGTTCTTGTCCTTACCATCATCTTCCTGGTCCTTATAGTCTTCTTCATTGTTCTGCTGGACCTCCTGACCCTCATCCTTCTAGTCAACCTTGTATTCCTTGCCTTTCTGATGGTTTTAGCTGCCCACCTACTGCTTGTGGTCCTACTTTTCTTCCTGGCCTTCCTGCTCCTTCTCCTTCTCCTTGTACATTTCCTCATCCTCTTACACCTCCTCCTCCTCTGCCTCGTCATCCTGGTGGCCTTAGCCCTCATCCACTTTGTCCCTTCTTGGCCTCCTACGCCTGGTTCTTATCTTTCTCATTTGAGCCATAGTCTTGCCAGTTTTGTTTTTCTTGTTTTAGATCTGAATGGTTCTGTTTTTCTTGGTTCTGGTCTTTCTACTAGTCCTGGCCCTCCATTTAGTTTCCCATCTGGTTTACTGGTTCCAGTGTTCTTGACCCTAGTCATGGTTCTAACATATTAGTGGTTGTAGTGGTCGTGGTCCTCCAGGTGGCCCTTTTCTTCCTAGGCGGCCTCCTCCTTGTTTTCCTAGTCCTCCATGTAGTCCTTGTCCTGATGGTGTTCAGCCTCTTGGCACTGGTCTTCCTGACTGGGTCATCTTGGTTCTCCTAGCACTTCCACTAATCTTTGCCTCCTGTTGGCACTCCTCCTTCTGTTTCTCTTGCTCGTCATGCTCTTCTCTCTAGTATGCCTCCTGAAATCTACTAGTCCTGGTCCTCTACATCCTGGTCCTCCAGGTCTTAGTTGCCCTGCTGACTTTGCTTCTACCCCTGCTTCTGGTTCTTCTTATCTTTTTTCTTCTAGTCCCGGTATATCTGACCGTACTGGTCGTCACAGTCAAGGTTATTCTGGTGCTCTGGTCTTTGCCTCCTGGTGACCCTGGTGTTTATAGTTCTCTATGCCCTTCTCCTCCTTCGCCTTCTAGTCATATGCCTAACCCTTGTCTTTCTGGTCCTTGACACACTTCTGGGCTTTGGCATTCTTGTGTTTCTGGTGTGCTTAGTCATCATTGTCCTTTTCTTCTGCCTCCGAATCCTCCTCCTAGGTCTGCTTTTCCTGTTGCTTTGCCTCTCCTTTGTGGGTCTTCTCTTGGTCCGTCTTCATCTTCATTTTCCACATCCTCCCCCTCCTGCTGGTTCTTTCAGTGGTCATGGTGATCCTTGTCCTCTTGCAATCAATTTATCTTTTTACTGCATTGTGGTGCTACTCCTTCCTCCTAGTCTTCCTCAGTCTGGCCTTGGTCCTCCCGGTCCTCGTCCATGTTGTGGTCATGATTCTGTTCAACCTGCCCTTGTGTTTCCTGGTCATGTACCACTTGGTTTCTATCCACGCACTCCTCAGGACTCTGGTCCTCTTTATGCCAGTCCACTTGGACTTGTTCTCTTAGTTGTTCTGGTCCCAGTGATCCTAGTCTTCTTGGTGGTTCTGATCCTGCCAGTTGTTCTGGACTTGGTATATTTGGACATCCTGCTGGTTTCCCAACCCCATTCTTCCCTTATGTCCCTTCTGGTTTTGGCACCCCTGATCCAGGTCCTCCTGGTAACACTTTGTCTTCTTAGTGGTCTGGGTCTCTGACCCTGGTTTCCCATCATCTTCTCTATTCTTCACTTCCCCATTCTCCGCTACTCTGTTCCTGGTTCTTCTCTTTCTCTTTTTTCTGGGTCTCCCCATCCCCTCCATCCGGATCTCTTTTGCACTGCTCCTCTGGTTCTCCTTCTGGTCCTAATCTTCATAATCCTTGTCGAGGTTCTCCTAGTGTTGGTCCTTCTGATTTTGGTCATAATGATGCCAGTGCTTGTTATGGTTTCTGTCAGTTTTACCTGGTTCCTTTCATTTGAATTCCTCCTTGTTCTCCTCTTGGTCTTCCTAGTCTTTCTCCTCTTCATAATTTTGGGCCTCATCCTCTCATACCTCTGTGTCCTAGCTCTTCTAGTTTTGGTCCTGGTTATATTCTTCATGTTTGTGATGGTTATGATGCTGATGTTCGTAGTTCTCCTCGTGCTATTGGTCCTGATAGTTGTTCTCTTCCTGATTTAACTTGGCCTTCTGGCGTTAATTCTGCCGGCCTGCCTCTCCTTACTGGTGTTGTTTGTATGGCACTCCTGGTCTTTATCTTTATGGCTCTCCTGGTCGTGTCTTCCTGGTACTGGTCCTTCTTCTCTTGATTCTTTTGTTGGTTCTGGACCTGAGATCCCACCCCTGATGTCCCCTTCCTCCCATTTCTCCTCATTGTGTCCCTATTCTTGGTTATTTTAGCCAGGCTCCTACTTCTGGTTCTGCTCATCCTGTCACCCCTGGACCTGGTTCACCTGTCTTGGTCTTCCACCTAACCCTGGTCCTTCTTGCCTTGGTCCTACTGGTGTTGGTCATCAAGGTTTCAGTCCTTCAACTGGTCTCAGTCATGTCCTAATACTTGAGTTCTCCTCATGATATTCCTATTGCTCCTCCATGTTCTCTCTTTCCTACTTCTGGCTCCTCTTCTCCTCTTTCTACTCCTTTTGGTGCTCCAGTTCTTGTCTCTCGTGCTCTGGTGGTCCCAGTCTTCATGGCTGTTTGGTACTATTGATCGTAGTCAACCTGATCCTCCTGGTTCTTACCTTCCTGGTGATCCTGCTCCTCACTATTGGTTTATTTTTATCACTTACAAGGTATTTGGATGGTGGCTCACCTGCCTGGCCAGACCTGTCTTTTATGTTCAGACTGGTAGTGCCTCAGAGGCGGCATGCACCAGTGGGTCATCCGTTTTTATACAAAGAGGGACAATAAGCCAATTATTGGGGCCTTCATATATGGTATGCAGCCAGTGGGTCATTCATGTGCATGCAAAAAGTGAGAATGAACTAATGGGGGAATCATGTATGCCTGCACTCAATTCTCCTACACAAAGCAGCTCTACTTGTGACTCTGGGGGCCAGATCACCTCACAGTGGCTCCCACCTAAAGCTTAATCCCTGGTGGGCTCCAGCAGGATGTAAACATATTGTTTGGCAATGGAGCCCTGTCAGACCCTCGAATACTCTGCCAATGTCCCCTTTCCGTTTAACTTAATGTTATACGTAGTTCAGAATTACTACACAAAATAAAATTATTTGAAAAAAAGAATGACATAAAAAAGTGATTGAAATAGGAACGACTTGGACCCAACTGTGTAAATGCTGACCTGATGACAATTTAGTTTCATTTTAGGCAATTAAGAACTCCGACTGGATCGATGAGAGCCTGGCGGGACTGAATAACCCCTCTTACAGATACAATGTCTCAATTCATGAGTTTGCTAAAAGCTGAACTGAGATATAAAATGTCCTTTTTCACAAACATTCTTGAAATGTTGCAAAGAAATGTGTATAAACCAACCAGAACAACCAGAAATTGTAGTAGCTGTTCTTTATCCTGTGTTCAGGTCATGCAAGAGAGATACTATTCTTTCTGAATGTTAAATACATTTAATTTATTCTATGTCTTCATTAATATTAATACTAATTATGACAGTATATACAGGATAATGTATATAAGCGCAACCTGTTACTTAATAATATGTGTTATTTACCACTTAACTCAAACTCAAAGGTTCTCCTTTCAGAGCCTTCAGAAGAATGATAGTTTGTAATAGCCCTGCCAGGATTCAAATATATACAATGCACATTAAAGTAAGTCTCGGCATAGGGGTGCAAAACAAAATGAGCTAGTGTACTATCATTGTAACTTGTGACTTGCAAGTTAGCCCTGAGTCAACTAAGGTTTCTTACTAGGATTGAAACCTGTGACCTCTAGATTACACACTATGCCAGTGGTTCCCAAACTTTTTAGACCCGTGGCTCCCTTGACCTAGTTGGCAGTTGGCCGTGGCTCCCCACCATTGTTTTACCCGCGCACCGGGGTGCCGCGGCGCACCCTTTGGGAACCACTGGTCTACATGAAGAATCAAGGCTAGACGTGATGAAGGATTCAGAGAGTCGCCATCACTGTCATAAAACTTTATTTGCAATCACAAAGATCTTATAAAGTACATCTCAATGCATACATAGAGTAGTATAAAGCACTCCCACTAAAAGTAACCAGGCTAGAGAAAGGCTCAAGGAGCTCTGTGGCGTTACAAGAAGTTTACGTGAGGTGGGCTCCGACCATGGGTATCCGCAGAAATGTTTTCGGGGGGGAGGGAATTTTTAACTTCATCACCATCCTCCTTGCAATCTTTCCCCCTCCACCTTGCACCCTCCCCCCCTTCCCCTTGTACCCTACTTCACCTCAGCCTTGCACCCTTTTCTACCTTGCACCTTTCTCCCCTCTGCCTTGCACCCTTCTCCCCTCTGCCTTGCGCCCTTCTCTCTGCCTAGCACCCTTCTCCCCTCTGCCTAGCGCCCTTCTCCCCTCTGCCTTGCACCCTTCTCCCCTCTGCCTTGCACCCTTCTCGCCTTGCACCCTTCTCCCCTCTGCCTTGCACCCTTCTCCCCTCTGCCTTGCACCCTTCTCCCCTCTGCCTTGCACCCTACTCCCCTCTGCCTTGCACCCTTCTCCCCTCTGCCTAGCACCCTTCTCCCCTCTGCCTTGCACCCTTCTCGACTCTGCCTTGCAACCTTCTCCCCTCTGCCTTGCACCCTTCTCCCCTCTGCCTTGCACCCTTCTCCCCTCTGCCTTGCACCCTTCTCCCCTCTGCCTTGCACCCTTCTCCCCTTTGCCTTGCACCCTTCTCCCCTCACACTCTCCAACATGCAGCAGTCACGAGTGACGACCCCTCATCGAATATAAATCTGCCCCTTAATCTCTCCATATCTAAAAAAGGAACATGTCCTTATGAAATGTCATTAGTGCTCATGTAAAGCACTCCAAAATGTTTGGGTTGGGTTTGCTCTATATAAAAATTGAGGGGGAAAAATGAAAAAATTCGTTTCATTTACTCTTTCAATGTTATTTGCATCTAAATAACCAAAGGTGCTCGTGACTCCACAAGGAGCATTACCCCCTCCTGTGCTGCAACATCTTCCTTTCTGCCACTGACTGGCATCTCTTTCACAGCTCATCAGCAGCTGAAAGAGTTGATTGCCTTTTTAAATGGTTAGATCTGCCAGGCGCTTATGGGCATCATCTTTTGCCTTTCAGTAAGAAGTGCCTGGATCTTCATTGGCAGGCGGGCCTCACAGCTATGTCTGTAGCCGAGTCCCCCGTCGCCGTGATGCTCTGCTTCAGAAAGGCAGAGACTAGGGGCAGAGCAACCAATTAATCACGGAGGCGAGGGGGGCGAAAGTGACACATTCTCAGGTCTTTCACACTTCCTTTCCCACATGTGCGCGGCGCCCCTGGCTCCTGATAACGGCGCACCAGGGCGCCGCGGCGCACAGTTTGGGAAACACAGCACTATGCTATGGGGAGAATATTCTGGTTAGGTTAGGACAGTAGGAGACCTCACAAGCACAATGTATGGAGAACGTGAAGCAGAGGGAATGGAAAATACAGAACTACACCTTTAGCATGCGAGCTCTAAGGGTCAGTTATGCTGCAGCAGCCACGACATGGTCAGCCCTAACTCGAACACTTCCGGGTCATTAGGTGCAGACACAGTATGTAAGAGCTAACCTGTGCTGTTGAGAACTGGTAACATCAGTTGTTTGGACTCTCTTGCTTTCAGCGGTCGTTCGCACCTGGTTTATTCCACTCCACCACCTTTCGTGTTTTATTCCTCCATGGTCCCCTCTGTTCCTTTGTTTCCTGAGTATGTTGTTTTCTTGTTACCTGCCCTGTTCCTCGTTTGTCAGTTTGTCTCTCTTCCCAGAGGCTCCCTCCTTCCTGGTGCTGCAGTGAGATTCCATTCTAGTTTAGCAAGGCTCCAGGTATGCCTGAGGAATCACTGACAAATTATCGATTTCACTAAAATCGACCTACACTAATATCGAGTCTCAAACATCGATTACAATTACATCAACACCCTATACTTATTTAAAATAATACTAAAACATCGATCACACAATATCGATATACAAAAACATTGACTACACAAATTTCGAAAGCACATTTATCGAAATATAAAATATCGACATTTATAATTATATATAGAACATAAAAATTATATTGATTACTCTAATATCGACAGCACATATTTCGACTATCTCTAAATATCGACAGCACTAAATTAATAAATACATATTTTCTTAACACTACACATGAAACACTATTAATAATACACACATAGAAATATATTTTAACATACAAAAGACATTTATATGAATGTATCTCTCTAAAACAATTCTTAAAAATTACAACATCAATAAAAAAAATGTGTACACACACATTTAATATATAGACTTTCTTAAACAAAGATTAATCTTATTTTACAACCTATACAAATTCAATACATTATTAGTAAAATACTTACTAATACACTACTCCTCTGTATAAACTTTTAACAGACAACTAACTTAACTCATTAACTTAAAAAAATTTAAACTAACCAATACAAACACACCTCAAGGTATGTGACCAATCACAAACAAGCACTAATTAAACATACCCTATATAAAGAAGTTAAAATAATACCCTAAAACCAGCAGAAAATATTCAGCTTCAAGATATACTGCCAAATTTTCGACGACCTTAAATATTCTTCTGTGAAGAAAAATACTACAAACTACAAAAGTAAGTAATCTTATACCTCAGAATAAAATGTTTTATCTAATGTAGCCTACTACTCATACTCAAAAATGTATAACTGATTATTTCTTTCTACCTCTACTTTTTTCCACTACAGATTCTACTATAAACAACAGATGAACATTCTTAACAAAAGTACTACAACCTACTTATAAAGTAAGTATAATAAAAATCGTTTACTCACACTGAAAAACCTAAATAAATAGGTAAAATGATAAAAAAAGTAATAAATCAGACTTCACTTTCTAACGTTTAAAAATTAGTAAACTCAGGTTTAAAAGACAAAACAAGTGACATTCTTTTTGTAAAAAATGAAACTTCTATTATAAATACTGAACTAATTATTACTCATACATTTTTATTTTACAATATATAACTGAAAAACGAAAATCTGCAAGACATCATCAAAAAATATTCATTCAACAACTACAAATTAACACTTGGTAAGTATATAATACAAACACATATACTAATATTTTGCTTTCAAAAATCCACAATGTTAGTACTTGACTTTATTAAAAGTTATAAATGTGTTTTCTGAAAATGTTATCTATTAAAAAACAAAAAAACTGAACTATTGCATTATAAAAGGTAACACCCTACCAAATGTGTAACCAAAATACACATATAAACATTGCCTAAAATATTGTTTAATTTCTTTCAACAGACCAGTAAAAACTATAAAAGCATCAAGCTAAAAAGACATCTACTTTCAAAATCTACAAATTAACTGTTGGTAAGTAAGTAGCTACAAATTGTACATAAATAATTAAATACTCTTTTAAAGTATAAACTTTTCCTAATATTATTTAATACACCCTTTCTAGATTTAAGAAAGCAACAATGACAGAAGAAGCAAGATTTATAACATCTCAGAAAGGAAAATTTTTATTATGCTATATGGGGTATACTTATACTCAGGAAAAACAAAAAGACCTTAAAGTTAACTGGAAATGTACTAAGTATTACTCTAACAAATGCTATGGGCGTGCAACAACCAGAGAAACAAGTGTCATTAATACTACTGAACATAACCATCCACCTAACATCTCAGAAATAGAGGTTAGATCTACTCTAGAAAATATTAAAGAATTAAGTAGCACATCTGACCTACCAACAAGTTAAATTCTTAAAGAATTACTTCCTAGAGTACCTAGAGAAGCAAGAGGTCAGTTACCATCAATAGCTTCTATAAAAAGAACCATAGCTAGGACCAAAAAATCCAGTAGACCAACAATACCAATACCTAAAACTTTTTAACAGATCATAATTCCACCTGAGCTTACAATAACACATAATGATGAACCTTTTATCTTCTACGATAATAACAACAAAGATAAAAGAATAATAATGTTTGCTACAAACAACAACCTTAAAAAATTAAAAGAAAGTCAAACATAGATGATGGATGGCACTTTTACCATATGCCCTAAACCATTCTCTCAATTATATACCATACATGGGCAATACCATAATGCCTGTATCCCATTCATTTATTGTTTGTTACCAAACAAACAAACATCAACTTACACAGAAATATTGAACAAAATAAAAGAAGAAACATCAGACTTCTTTCCACTAAAAATTATAATAGACTTCGAACAAGCAATGATCAATTCCATTCTTAAAACATATCCACACACATCCATACAAGGATTTTACTTCTATTTTAACCAATGTCTATGGAGACATTTGCAAAAATCAACACTTAGGGGCCTATTATGATGATGGACGGACCTGAGTCCGTCCGCCACCATAGAGTAGGAGGGACCGTCCGCAGGGACTGCAGAAGTCCCTCCGTGCAGATTAAGATGTGACCGCCAGGGTGGCGGTCACATCCTCAATCTTGAACATTGCTGCGGGTGCAGCTTCAAGCTGCACCCGCCGCAATGTTAAAAATGCATGCACGGCATTTGCTTGCACAAAGCAGCAGGCACCGCGCGGTGCCAGCCGCTTTGTCCACGCAAATGCAGGGGGGTACCTAGGTACCCCCCATGTGCGCCCCCCACCCCCGTCACCAAGGGGGCCCGCAACGGGCCCCCGAAGTCAATCTCCGTATGCTTTTCCAATAATACCCTAAAACCAGCAGAAAATATTCAGCTTCAAGATATACTGCCAAATTTTCGACGACCTTAAAGATTCTTCTGTGAAGGAAAATACTACAAACTACAAAAAGTAAGTAATCTTATACCTCAGAATGAAATGTTTTATCTAATGTAACCTACTACTCATACTCAAAAATTTAAAACTGATTATTTCTTTCTACCTCTACTTTTTTCCACTACAGATTCTACTATAAACAACAGATGAACATTCTCAACAAAAGTACTACAACCTACTTATAACGTAAGTATATTAAAATCGTTTACTTACACTGAAAAAACCTAAATAAATAGGTAAAATGATAAAAAAAATTTAATAAATCAGACTTCACTTTCTAACGTTTAAAAATTAGTAAACTCAGGTTTAAAGGACAAAACAAGTGACATTCTTTTTGTAAAAAATGAAACTTCTATTATAAATACTGAACTAATTATTACTCATACATTCAAAAGTTTGTGAAAATAGTTAAAATATAACGAAAAGCACTCTTACCTGCTCAGACGTGAAGTAGCTTCCAACCGCGAGCTTCAATCTTCAAAAATGACCCAAAAAGACTAAGAGCGGTTACAAAATAAAAGACCCAAATAATACTATTGTCAAGGAAATAGTGAAAAAAATGTCAAATAAATTTATTTTACTAAGAAAAAATTTGTTAAAATGTTACAAATTGTTTACCAACATGATACCAATTTATTTATATTTCTCCCATTACTATAATATTATAATCATATTTTTAATATTTATTACATTAAATATTATTACTGTTTAATATTTAATGAAATAATTATTAAAAAATCTTCTGTTAAAATAGTGAAGATAAATGTACAATTTTTCTGTATTTATGTTTCCTATTTCACTAAGAATTTTAAATTATTATTATTAATAATATAAAATTAATAATAATAAATCTAAAATATATAAACGATATTATAATTTTGAAATGTTATTGAAATTATGTTTATTGTATTATATAAAATATTTCCAATATCAATGTTTCAATAAAAAATATAAAACCATGTATAACATCATTTGTACAGCACATTAATATGTTAAAAATGTAATAAATGTTCATTTAATATCAATGTATAAATATTTTATTTTGTATCAAAATGTATGTACTCTATGTATTGTATTTCTCAATCTATTTTCATTTACTACATTATTTGTATATACCTAAAATGTACTTTACTGAACAACTATCCAAAAATCTATAATTTCAAATTACATTGTACTTATACTTATTTGTTGAAATATTATACATTGATTTGTAATACATTTATAATTTACTTTATGTACTATATGAACACATAAAAAACATTTTTTCGATAAACCACTGTGTTATTTTTGTCTACTACCTATTATAAAATCATTACTAAAAATATAATAAATTTTTATTTAATAAACTTTATATATATATATATATATAAATATTACAAATAAATTACAATATTGTGACCCTTTTAATATTCACACATATAACTACATTTAATTTAGGTAGATACTACACACTTAACCTATTTAATTTACTATTCCTACTCAAATTACATGTAATCAAAGTAGGTGCTGGGCACTGAACCTATTTAATTTACTATTCCAACTCCAATCTACATTTAATTACGGTAGGTGCTGGACACTGAACCTAATTAATTTACTATTCCAACTACAATCTACATTTAATTAGGGTAGGTGCTGGACACTGGACCTAATTAATTTACTATTCCAACTCCAATGTACATTTAATTAGGGTAGGTGGTGGACACTGAACATAATTAATTTACTATTCCAACTCCAATCTACATTTAATTAGGGTAAGTGCTGGACACTGAACCTAATTAATGTACTATTCCAACTCCAATCTACATTTAATTAGGGTAGGTGCTTGACACTGAACCTATATAATTTACTGTTCCAACACCAATCTACATTTAATTAAGGTAGGTGCTGGACACTGAACCTAATTAATTTACTATTCCAACTCCAATCTACATTTAATTAGGGTAGGTGCAGGACACTGAACCTAATAAATTTACTATTCCAACTCCAATCTACATTTAATTAGGGTAGGTGCTGGACACTGAACCTATTTAATTTACTATTCCAACTCCTATCTACATTTAATTAGGGTAGGTGCTGGACACTGAACCTAATTAATTTACTATTTTAACTCCAATCTACATTTAATTAGGGTAGGTGCTGGACACTGACAACATTTAATTTACTATTCCAACTCCAATCTACATTTAATTAGGGTAGGTGCTGGACACTGAACTTAATTGAGTTACTATTCCAACTCCAATCTACATTTAATTAGGGTAGGTGCTGGACACAGAAAAAATTTAATTTACTATTCCAACTCCAATCTACATTTAATTAGGGTAGGTGCTGGACACTGAAAAAATGTAATTTACTATTCCAACTCCAATCTACATTTAATTAAGGTAGGTGCTGGACACTGAACCTAATTAATTTGCTACTCCATCTCCAATCTACATTTAATTAGGGTAGGTGCTGGACACTGAACCTAATTAATTTACTATTCCAACTTCAATCTACATTTAATTATGGTAGGTGCTGGACACTGAACCTATGTAATTTACTATTCCAACACCAATCTACATTTAATTAAGGTCGGTGCTGGACACTGAAATTTTTTTACTTACTATTCCAAATCCAATCTACATTTTTAGGGTAGGTGCTGGACACAGAACATAATTAATTTACTATTCCAACTCCGATCTACATTTAATTAGGATAGGTGCTGGACACTGAACATAATTAATTTACCATTCCAACTCCAATGTACATTTAATTAGGGTAGGTGCTGGACACTGAACCTAATTAATTTACTATTCCAACTCCAATCTACATTTAATTAGGGTAGGTGCTGGACACTGAAAAAATGTAATTTACTATTCCAACTCCAATCTACATTTAATTAGGGTAGGTGCTGGACACTGAACTTAAGCCAACTGCTGCTGGGAGCTGACCTTGCCCCATCGGATTGCACACTGCGGGACTGGAGTGCTTTTTGCCGTGTCTGAAACTGCTGCTTGGGACTGCGGGACTGCGAGGTCCACAGGTCAGTGCACTCCAACACCAAGCACACCTGCTGCCTCTTCCCGCAGCTCCTCCCTGCCCAGCCTGCTGCTGCCTGTTAAAGTGACTCGCGGCCCCCGCTTTGCGGGTGCCGCTCGTAGTCAGAACTTAAGCCAACTGCTGCTGGGAGCTGACCTTGCCCCATCGGATTGCACACTGCGGGACTGCTTTTTGCCGTGTCTGAAACTGCTGCTTGGGACTGCGGGACTGCGAGGTCCACAGGTCAGTGCGCTCCAACACCACGCACACCTGCTGCCTCTTCCCGCAACTCCTCCTCCACCCACTATTTAAGCCACACCTACCACGCCACTGCGGGACGCCCGCGGGGCGAAGCCCGGGCCAAGGGCGGGCCCGTTTGTGCCCGTTCGTGACCGGTCTAGACCGGACCAGGCCATCCCTCTTTTCTTTTGGCCTTTTGAACCTTTTTTCTGCTAACCCGGCACCACATGGCTGGACGCGAAACTCGGAGTAAAACGTCGTTTGTTGGAGGGTCTTCAGTGGGAGCTATGGAAAAATTCCTGATTAGAGCTAACTCTATTATTGACACCAAAATTACTGTCCTGGAAAAATGACTCTCTCAAGAAATATCGGCTATTAAAAGATCCTCCTTGGGGGCAATTGCTAATGCCAAAACGCCAGAAAGGCTTTTAGATATTGTTACTACTGTTCCCTGTGTGGCTGGCCAAGTTACTATCCCCGAAGGAGACGAACAAGTTACACAGGACTTGGACATTTTAGTCAATGAGATACTCCCTGAAATTAATTTAATTCTTGATAATCATGTATCTAATTCTCCTGATCAAGATGTTACTGTAAATAATACACTGTCACAGAGGGTTAAAGAAGGAGCTATCTCCAAAAGAAAGAGGGCTTAGAATAAGAAAGATGGAAGCAAGGCAAAATCAGCTAAGTTACAGCATGATATTACTTCCCCTCCAATGGTTTTAACCCAATCCCCTTCCCTTAACTTGCCTAGCAAAGATCTATCAATTGAAAGTATGGGTGCTTTATTGAAATCGATTTTATTTCCCTTAGAAGCCAAACTGGAGCGAATTGAACTTAGACTGTCAAATGTAGAGAAGGCCACAGCTGCCATGTTAGCGAATTCCAATAAGTCTTGCAAGCCGACTACCATCCCTGTCCCTGTGCCCCATCCTGGGGGGGGCTGCCGTCCAATCAGCTAGTGAGGCCCAAAAACCTACCTGTAGATCTCCAGGCTCTCAGGGCCCTAACCCGGTGAATACCGTACCCTTTCAGCAAATACCTGCGCCTCCATCGGGTGATGGCAAAGCCCATGGGATAACCGATGATGGTCAAGTAGGCTCACCAGTAAAAGAGCTTAGAGCCTCCAGACCACGCTTGCCAGACCTTCCACCGGAAGCAAATCGCTTTATGGTTGTCCTTGCGGGAGCCTCAACTCTGGAAGTAGGGGAAGCAGAAACCTTTTGCGCGCTAAAAAGTAAGGTAGTCAGGTGGCTCAACTGGAATAGACCTTTGCCGGCCCACCTTCATAATGAAATTATCATGGTAAGAAGGGTGCCTTGGCTGGGTAAAACCGTTAAGACCATAAATGGCCATAAATGGGGACTGTATAACTGTTAATTTTAGAGACCCCAGAACCGTTTCCCATATCTGTGCGGGTTTTAATAGATCATTTGATTCCACCATCCAGACCCTTCCCTTGTCCTTCTTCTTTCCACCTAATTGTATGAACTATGGTAGAGGAAGAGATGACTGGATCAGGGTTGAGCGGAGGGGTAGAAATAGAAGACATGACGTAAGACCGGCTCACATGCCCCTGAATGCCTCCTTTTGTGATTATAGCTGGTTCAGTTGTCTGGACGCAGTCGACTGACTACCCCCAGCTACCCAGCCATTAACAATGACACAATCCTCCGCTCCTGACCTGAGTAAAGTATTAACGGTCGAAGTGGCTGAGCCTAACAGAAACACCCATGTAGAGTGCATGCCAGTAGTTGTAGACTCCTCGGAGCTATCTCATCCCGTGCTCCTTACTACCGTTAATCCCATAGAGCAAACACAGGATGTAGACCAACCGGGTTTTCTTCACTCACTGGCCTCCTCTGTTAATTATGAGGAGTCACTATCAAACCCAGTACCCCCAAGTGATCTTGTGATCCCTGAGGCTGTTCTCTGTAACCTTGGCTTTAAAATATTGAGTTGGAATATTGCCGGTTGGCGCCAGAAGGTGTCGTCTCTTGGTTGGAGGGAATCTATTTCCAACTTTGACATCCTCTGTCTACAAGAGACTTGGTCTATGGCCGAGATTAATTTTGATGGCTTTGTGTCCTACAACTGTCTAGCGCAAGAGTCCACTATGGGCAGGGCAAAAGGTGGGCTCGTGATTCTACCGTCTTTTTACTTTCCAGTACGCGTGAAGTCCCATTCTACCGTAGGATCACATTCGCAAATATTATGGCTGGAACAAAGAGGGGGTCGTGATACTTTGTTAATTAATCACTATAACAATATGTTTGATCCTACGAGCACTCGTGTTGTTAATGATCTTGAGACAGCTGTTATGAAAATTGGTAGGGACATCCATAATCCTTATGATATCATTTGGGGAGGGGATTTTAATATTCGTACTTGTCCCCACTCTTTTACAAATGTATGTGGTTTTGATGGAGTTATTGGGGAGGACCAGGCTCACTTTACCCATACTAGTTATGGTGACTCCCTTAATAATTTTATGCTCAATTTTGATTTTGTTAATTCATCAGCCTGCTGAAGATAGAGAAGGTAACATTGTTCCGACATTTGTAGGGAGGAACTCAGCCTCTGTTATTGATTATTTGTTGGTTTCAGTCTACATTGCCCCTTATTGTGCTGTTCCCGAAATTGTTGATTTAGGCCTCAGTGACCATAATGCCATTACTATGTCGACATCCATTTGGGGGACTAAGACTACATCTAAGCGTAGGATTGTTGATGAAATTATCCCTTGCAGGCAGAATGGTATTAGGATCAAATGGTGCGGGGAAAACTCTGATAAGTTGCTGCGAAAAATAGTGGTAGCTGGCTCTGACGAACTGCTCCGCTGTCTTGATGACGATGCAGCTCCATCGTGCACTATTGCTGAATTTGAAAAACTCGGCGATATTATTAAAAGGACCCTCACCATTTCTAATGCTAACACTAAGAGGGCAACTGTAGGTTGGTTTGACAGAGCATGCACAAACTCTTTACAAGAACTAAAGAGGGCACTCTCAAACCACCCTAGAGATAGGGAAGCCGTAAAACTTCTTAGGGCAACTTACAAACTCCATCTGACCCGTAGAAAACAGGAGTTTAGGGAACAAGCGTGGGACAATGTGACTAAAGCGGCGGAGCTGCGAGATAGTAGGTTATTCTGGAGTACTGTTAACAGCCCGTTCCTCCAAAAGGAGGATTTCCCAGTTTTAACAGCTCAGGTCAGCGAGGATAGCTGGGTCCTACATTTTACCGGAATCTTTGACCCGGCCGGGGAGGACCATGTTAGTTTAAGTGCCGACACTATTGGGTCTAAGTTACCCCTGGAGATTACATTACTAGAAGTTGATAATGCTATCCGTAACAGCAAAGGAGGGAAGGCCCCAGGACCGGACGGAGTTCCGGTCGACCTGTATAAAACTGATTTATCGTTATGGAGCCCCCTCCTGACCCAGGTCTTTAATGCCTCCGTCAAAGAAAGTACAACCTCTACTTGGGGTGAATCCATAATTTTGCCGATTTACAAGAAGGGAGATAGAGGTGAGGTCAAGAACTACCGCCCTATCTCCCTCCTAGATTCTTCGTTGAAAATTATGAGTAGAGTCCTATTACTACGTCTGGAGGAATGGGCTGAAGCTAATAGTATCCTTGCGGATTCCCAATTTGGTTTCCGCAAGGGTCTTGGCACTATTGAGCAGTGTATCAATTTAGATCTAATCATCGGGAAATACACTAAAGCTAAACAGGGCTCTTTACTTCTCTGCTTCGTAGATCTTACCAGTGCTTTTGACCTGGTGGATCACGCTCTTTTGTGGTCCACATTACTCGAAATGGGAGCCCCCGCTGCAATTATTTATTTTCTGGCCAGATTATATAACAAGTTGTCAGCACAGATTCGCTTTGGCCAAGCGGGGGAATGTACAAAGAAGATTAAGGTCAAATCTGGTATCAGGCAAGGTTCTGTTTTAGCCCTGTTACTTTTCTCCCTTTTTATAAATGCCATGGACAGTGATTTGAAGAAGGTCCAAGCAGATGCTCCCCAAGTAGAGGGTCAAGCAATCCCGGTACTGCTTTACGCAGACGACACTGTCCTACTTTCGAGAACACCTATTGGTCTGCAAAGATTAATGAACCATTTTTATGATTTTATAAAGGGGAGGAAATTACAAAATAATAATTCTAAAACTTTTATCATGGCTTGCGGGAAAAAGGTGAAACAGCTTAAACCGTTCCAGTTTAAGGACCATAGAATTGAAGTGGTGGACAAATTCTGCTATTTAGGAATTACCTTCAGCAATAGTGGCTCGTGGGCCCCAGAGTTACTTAATATTAAGGCCAAGATGGGCAAGGGGTCCTCATGAGTTTTTCGATTTGCCTCAAAACTAGGTAGTCGTCGCATACCTGATATGCTAAATGTCTACTGGCATAGATGCGCTTCAGTTGCTCTTTACGGTTTGGGTGTATGGGGACACTGCCAACAAGGGGAATTGCAAGTTGCCGAAAATACATTTTTAAAGAGGCTTCTTTGTCTCCCAACATCGGTATCTACCAAACTGATTCATAATGAGGTGGGGTTGGAATACCTGACTGATTTAACTGGATTGAGGCCCCTCATGGCCTGGACGTCAATCTGGGCCAACGACGAAACAGGCTTTACCAGGCGAATAATACAAGATTGTCTTCGCCTGGATAAAGTCAGTCAGATCCCTTGGCTAAAATATGTTCTGACTACTTTTAAAGAAGTGTTTGATCTGGATGTTTTTAGTGACCTTGTAAGTGCCACCAATATATCTAAACAGGAGGTCAAACGTGTCTTTTTGGGGGATAAATCCAAACTGCGTAAAGAACTCTGTAGCCACTTTACCACTCATTTATTTTATATTTCTAACAATGTGGCAGGTTATGGCATTCCAAAGTACCTAAAAGTAATTACTAAGCAATCTCACCAGTTTGTCCTCACTAGGTTGAGATTAGGTATTGTTCATAACCTGGTGTCATTCCCCCGGATGAAAACACATACATCAACTCCCTGCCCATGTGACGGAACCACTAAACAGAGCACGCTGCACTTTATGCTGATATGCCCCTTGTATTTGCATCTCCGTATTTTCTATCTTAAACCCCTTTTTAAGAAATACTCTGTGTTCACAGTTACAACTGCTATGAGACTCTTATTTGTACTTGATGTTCCGGATGTCTGTTTTTATACTGCGACCTTTATTCTAAAATCAATGTCCACTAGAAAAAGCATAGAATTCTAATTGTGTCCTTCCTGTATTAATTGCTGCCATGTCTATTATATTTCTTCCCCTTGAACTGTCTTAAACCATGTATTATACTGAACCTAATTAATTTACTGTTCCAACTCCAATCTACATTTATTTAGGGTAGGTGCTGGACACTGAACCTAATTAATTTACTATTCCAACTTCAATCTACATTTACTTATGGTAGGTGCTGGACACTGAACCTATGTAATTTACTATTCCAACACCAATCTACATTTAATTAAGGTAGGTGCTGGACACTGAAATTTTTTTATTTACTATTCCAACTCCAATCTACATTTTTAGGGTAGGTGCTGGACACAGAACATAATTAATTTACTATTCCAACTCCAATCTACATTTAATTAGGATAGGTGCTGGACACTGAACATAATTAATTTACTATTCCAACTCCAATCTACATTTAATTAGGGTAGGTGCTGGACACTGAACCTAATTAATTTACTATTCCAACTCCAATCTACATTTAAATAGGGTAGGTGCTGGACACTGAAAACATTTAATTTACTATTCCAACTCCAATCTACATTTAATTAGGGTAGGTGCTGGACACTGAACATAATTAATTTACTATTCCAACTCCAATCTACATTTAATTAGGGTAGGTGCTGGACACTGAACCTATTTAATTTACTATTCCAACTCCAATCTACATTTAATTAGGGTAGATGCTGGACACTGAACCTAATTAATGTATTATTCCAACTCAAATCTACATTTAATTAGGGTAGGTGCTGGACACTGAATAACTGTAATTTACTATTCCAACTCCAATCTACATTTAATTAGAGTAGGTGCTGTACAATGAACCTATTTAAATTAGTATTCAACATCAAATTTAGATACAATTAATACACTCCCCATACTTATACCCTATAAACCCTACATCCCACTTGTAAATATTATAATTATAAAAAAATCACAAATATTTTATTTTTAAAAAGAATGCAAATTTTCGATTTTCTAAATTTTTTTACATTTCAAATTTGCATTTCACATTTCTAAATTTTTTTTGCAAACATATAATGTACTCTATATATATTTTAAAAACACTCCCCACCCTTATCCCCTATAAACCCTACATCCCACTACTAACAAATAAAATAATTGAAAATGTTTTTTTTCTTCTAATTTCTAATTTCAAAATAAAATCAAATTTCTAATTTTCAAATCAAATTTCTATTTAATTTTTTTAAAATTTTTAAATAAACTCAGTATATATTTTTATAACACTCCCCACCCTTATCCCCTATAAACCCTACATCCCGCTACAAAAAATAAATTACAATTGTAATTTAATTTTCTAATCTAATTTAGATATTTGAAATAATTTCGATTTTCTAATTTTCAATTCAAATTTTTATGTAATTTATTTTAAGTGTTTTAAAAAAATCATTATATATTTTTAAAACACTCCCCACCCTTATCCCCTATAAACCTTACATCCCGCTACTAAAAATTATATTAAATTTGTAATTTAAATTTTAAATCTATTTTCGAATTTCTAAATAATTTCAAATTTCGAATTTAAAATTCAAATTTCAATTTCATTATTATAAAATAATTTTAAAAACTCAGTATATATTTTTAAAACACTACCCACCCGTATCCCCTATAAACCCTACATCCCGCTCCTAAAAATGTACATTTTATTAAAATTTGTAATTTCTAATTCTTTTTTCTATTTCATTATTTAAAATTTTTTAATATTATAAATACATTTTAAAACACTCCCCACCCATATCCCCTATAAACCCAACATCCCGCTCCTAAAAATATATAATAATTGATAAAACTTTTCAATACTAATATAAACTATTATAGCTAAAATTTTACACATTTAGGCCTAGATGTATCAAGCCTTTTGCGATTCGTTAAGGCCGAAATTCGCAGAATTTCGGCCTTAAGGAATCGCAAACGGACATTTAGCATCTTTTGGGATGTATCAGAAATTAGCAAAATAAGGAATCGCAAAAAATTGCGATTCCTTATTTTGCTTATGCATTTAAGGAATCGCAATTTTGCGATTCCTTAAATGGCATGTAAGAAACTTTTTTAAATTGCGAATTCGATTTAAGGAATCGCAAATTAACACCAATTTGAGGTTCGTGTTAATTTGCGAAATCCTTTTAAAAAACAAAATATGACTATTTTGAAGGTGGCATGTGACACACATACATGCCCATAGGGCATGTATGTGTGCCATATGCACACACATGTAAGTTTCAGGGGTGCAGCAGGGTGTCCATGAGACACCCCTGCACCCTTGAAATAATTCTCAAATTGCGATTAGCAAATTGCGAATTCGCAATTTGAGAATTACTGCACAATCATTCCTATGGGCCTCCTGGCCCATAGGAATGCATGGGGAATTATTCCTTATTTGCGAATTCGCAAAATGCGAATTCGCAAATAAAGAAAAATAAGGAATCGCAAAAAAAATGCAATTTTTTACATACATTCCATTTTGCGAATTCTAAATAGCGATTCGCAAAAAATCGCTATTTAAGATTCGCAAAATGGAATCTTGATACATCTAGGCCTATGTATTTTACAAACATTTAACAAACACTTTTTAACATGTTGATATTTTAACTTTTCGATATTTTTAACATCGATATTTGTTATCTCGACATTACTTAACTCGATATTTTTTACTATACACAAAAAACGATATTTACTACAACGATATTTCAAACATCGACATTTCTTACCTTCGATTTTTTATACTCGATATTAGTGCAAATCGACATAAAAAAACTCAATATTTTGACTGTGTATCATGCCTGAGGACTAGACACAGCCTGCCAACTGCTTGCACTGGGTAAACCCTGGTTACAATGTATATACCTTCATCTCACTATTGTTTTGTCTCCTTCACTGACTTGTGTTTTCTAATCAATAGGTGGAGACTTTGCCCCTACTCTGCTGAGAGACGCTGTTCCTTATTTACCCTGGACTGACTTTCTGGCAGCCAACCTGCAAATGGTTGCTTCTGTCTCATGTCAACCACTTTTCGTGTATGTGTGGATCCTTGTCATAGACCATGACATATTCCTAACAGGGTGACTGAATTTATAGGGGGAGGAGGGATTGGCCTTGGCATCCTCATAGCTGTGATACATACGTGTTCATTACATGAGCTACTTTACCAACTAAAAATATTTTCAGCAAATGTTATAGTTAAGGTAGATTACTGGGTTAATGTTCCTATGGCAGAACCCTGTGGTCAACTTGAAGTTATTGGTTTAAATCTCATCGTAGCCAATGCAGTTCAATCAACCAATCAGGATTGATAAAGTGCGGCTAATCACCCGGAAGGGTACCCAGGTGCTTGCAGGCCCTGGGGGAATTCCAGAAGTGAAGAGATGCTCAGGAGCTGCATGGCGAGGATGTGCCAGGTCTTTGCTGTAATGTAGGAGAAGGAGCGTCCTCCACCTCTTCTTTGGTAGATGCAGGGAGTGTGCGCAGCTGAAAGGGAGGCGGAGCGTAATCTTCCAGAAGGGTGGTGAAAGTTCAGGCGTGGTTGATGTAGGTGGGCCCTTGGTTGTGTAGGGTCTTATGTGCATGGGTCAGCAGCTTGGATTGGTATCTCTCGTTTTTCATCTCTATAATTTATGAGTAAAATGTGTGCCACTGTTTCGAGTAATAATTTTTTTTTAATCATATTTTATCATCAGTGAATTTTATATGTCCCATGTTTCATGGCTAACAATCATTTAGTTAGATTCAGTTAAACTGGGTACCGCTTGCATTATTGACACCCCTAAGCTATAATATTCATGCACACCCCCTCCCCCAACTTCCCGCGTCTTCCCTCCCCATCTCCCCCCCCCCTCCCCTCACCCCCACCCTCGCACTGCAGGCCGTCGCCAGTCTTGCCTTGTGGTATGGCCCTCGTTTGCTCTAGTGATTAGTATTGGGCTGTGTAATTTCCTTATCTATACCCCTGTGATGTATGGTAACTAATCCGTCTACTGTTTCAAGTAATAATAACACATATTATTCACAGTGCTACTTAATTGTCATGAAAAAACAAATACAGATGTATGTGGCGACTTCTATATATTTATGAACTGCATTCAAGAAGCTTGTGACGGGTGTTATGCTTTCATGTATTCATATGGGAGGTTCTTGAATTTGAACAGTTTTCTTAAATAAGTCTGCCCCCTAAAATGGACTCAAGGCCGCCATCACTGCCTCAGCCCGTGCTTAGCCTCAGCCCCTGGGGAAGGGAGAGGTTGGTGTATGAGGTTGCTGCATTGTCAGAAGGTTGGGCAAAGGGCCCCCAGACTTAGTCACAGAGTTAGTTGATTGTCCCTCCTCCTCCTAATCCTCATCTTGTGCATTCAGCTATGGGGGGATAGAGGTAAGGGATAAATGACTGAGTCAGAATGTGTGTGGGGGCTAGGGGGTGGGGGGAATGTGCCCTTTATGAATAAAAATAAGTTCCTAATGTCGAAGAGCCTTAGCAGCATTTTGCACTCGTTTTAAAAGTGTGGAGCGTCATTTCATCATTTGTTTAAATACATTTTACTAATGGAATATTTTGGAGGGTCACTGCTGCAAAACAATTAATATCTGATGAAAACAGAATGTAAAATATTAGATATGACTAGCAGAATTTTACACAAATTTCCAGTGCAAAATGACGGTTGTCCTATCCTAACTCTTCAAATCAACCTATGAGTTTAAAATATTTAGTTGGAAAGTAAGTTCACGTGGGGCCAGCACACATTTGCCAGAGGAGAGGACCTATATTAACACTCTGAAAGACTTAAGCTAAGTAGCAATGAAACAAGCACAATAGAATGGTTTGGGAAGGGGTTTGCAATCTTCCCAGGTATCTTTCCCATTGACCTCCTACATAAGTTGTCTTGAAGAAGCACAACCTTCATTTGCCAGACCCAGCCAGCTATCGGCCAATGTCCAGTGTTCCGTTTTTAGGTACACTCATTGAAAGAGCAACAATCTCTAAGATTTCCAACTTCCGAATGAAAAAGCAAACTCATCTTTAACCAACAAATGTCATTCTATCATAGCATGTTGTGTGTCTATTGGGTAGATGCATCAACGTTGTCATTTGCGATTCCTTATTTGCGAAAAATAAGGAATTGCAAATAAGGAATCGCAAATGGCAATGCATCATTTTTTTCGCATTTTTATTGAGATTCGGTAAAAATCGCAATTTTTACCGAATCGCAATAAAATTGCGAGTTTCAAAATGCGATTTCGCAATTCCCATAGATTCCTATGGGCCAAAAGGCCCATAGGAATCAATGGGAATTGCGAATTCGCAAATTGGAATTCGCAAAATGTTAGTGCATTCCATGGGTGCAGGGGGGGGTCCAAAGGAACCCCCCCTGCACCCCTGAAATGTATTTTAAAGTGCATGTTACACACACACATGTCCTAAGGACATGTGTGTCTGTAACATGACAGTGTTTTAAAATGCATCTTTGGGCATTTTGACACATTTTTGCAAATTACCACGAGGTTCGATTTCGTGGTAATTTGCAATCCCTAATTGCGAAATCGCATTTTTTAAAATAATCATGCATTGCTTTTAAGGAATCGCAAATTTGTGATTCCTTAAAAGCAATCGCATTTTTGGAATTCGCTAAAAATAGCGATTTTCCAAAAATGCTTGATGCATCCCAGAAACCAATTTAGGAAGTGCAAACGGCCGAATTTTGCGATTCGCACCGTTTGCACTTCCTAAAAAGGTTGATGCATCTAGGCATATATGTTTTGCAAAGGTCTCCACCATTCACCTGCCCTCTGTTGGCCTGTGTTGTAGGGCCCATAGTTATTCAATTGTAATGTGTGTTCCTCTATTGCATTACGCTAGTCATAACAATGTATAGCCTATGGTTCTTCTGTTTCATACATAATGAAAGTGTGCCTCTTGCTCATGTACTCATATTCTGTATAAACTGTACTGTTTCATTTAAGATTTTTCTCATATACATTCCCATGTCAGACTATAAAAATTCCCAGGTGATTCTTCACACACTACATCAGGTAGCATAATGGACGCCTTATCAAGGTCGGTGCAAATGTTTGTTCTCAAGGAGTTTGTTCTACAAAGAATACTTGCTGCTAACCGAGCTGGGTTCTCACAAACTGACCGTGGAGCAGCCAGCAGTGGGCAGCCCGCCTTTACCATACAGGTATGCAATGATGTATCCACCTCTCACAACGGCAGAACTTTTAGATGCTACTTCTAATCAACAGAGATTCTGTAGGAAGAGGAATTAAAATGCCATACCTCTTTTGATATTATTCAACTTCTGTTCTATCTCTTTTATTACAGAATATGTTGGGTTTATCACTGTAATCCTCCATGTGTTCTAAGCTACTTTGGCTTCTAATAAAAGCCTCTAATGATACTCCAGACTTCTTGCATGGGTGTACTGTCTCTCGGAAAAGGGTGAGGAGAGCCAAATGGAGCACGTGCTGTCTGTCAGGTGTTGTCCGCTCTCAAACTGAGTCCTTTCCCAGGCTAGTTATGGGAGAGGTTCACAGGACACCTTTACCTTTTCCCTGCTCCAGATGGTGAATTGGAATACGTGTATTAGCGTGGGACCAAGAGAAATCTACCAATACCAGATGTCACCAAGACACAATGGCAGTGTAGCAAGTAGATGGACTGACTTCGCTCTGATCGCCATCTGTGAGAGCCTGAAGTCCAAGGTCAATATCAATGGAGTTGCTACCCAGCCCTATTACTTCAGGCTTGCCTGCCACCTGTGATATGTTCCACCACTCCACTTTACTACCAAGGCCTGAGATTTGATTATTGAAGAAAACTTCCAGAATTCCAACAGACCTAGCATCATCTCACTTCCACTAAAGCACCCAACTCCATTTTGAAGGGACTCAGTGGTGCGGTTATTGTCACTGCCTAACTCAGGCCGTGACCTTACTTCATCAAGTCCTTCAATATAAACTGCTGCAACACCTACATCACCCTCAAGCTAGAAAAATACCATCCACATAGATATCTGTGGCACAGATCATTCGCTTAGAGAGGCGGCCCAGTGGATGATGACCAATGATCGGGAACTCAATTCAATCATAACGTAGATCCTTACCGAAACAAAATGAGAGAACCGTTTGACCGGAGTAACTTGGCCCCCTCTGATATCAATTCAAGTAAGAAATAGGGAGTGCTCATGGTCCCATGAGTTAAAAAAAGTTGTACAGGTATAATTGTATATGAGGTACTCAAGTTTACTCACTTTTCTTTGCTTTCTGACAGTAGTGTCCCGTCCCCTGCCAAAGTGGGGTGTGAGCAGGAGGAGGGAGGTGGGGAGGGAGGTTCGGGGACAAAAAAATATAGAAGAAAAAATACTTAGCTGAACGCTGCTTCCGCCAACCCCGCCCGCCACATCGCGCTCTTCCTTACTCTGGGCGAAGGCTCCTGGACTGCACTGTGGCCAATCCTGACGCATGTGTGACATTGATCCACATTCGGTCCATCACCTGTTTTGTTTGCAATACCGTCATAAGTGCGCTGGGGATGCTCAGACGTGGGTCCCAGGCACTCCACACCACTGGAGTCAAGCTAGCCGGGCTGATGAGAGGTGTTACCTCGAAACCGGTCCGGTCCTCGGATGCTTGATTCTGTTCTGGGAAGGACATGGCTTTTGTAGTTCGGACTGGACTGTTCCCAATGGGCACAGGGTCAGAGCTGATTTGCATATCGCCATTGTCTAACCCAGGGTGGTGTGGAGTGCAAAAAAACTATGGATTTGGGCCCAGATCTTTTGACTGGGATGAATGTGTGACATTGATCCACATTCGGTCCATCACCTGTTTTGTTTGCCAATCCTGACGCTGCATGAAAGCTGCATCAGGATTGGCCTGAGCACTGGCGACTTGCGCTCCCAGGCAGACCGGGAGCCTATGCCTGCTCTCTCCAGCCCCAGCAATGCAGCTGGAGAGAGCGTCACTGCGCGTGAGGGTTTGGCCGGCCTGAGACGGCCGGCCAGACAGACCATCATGTGCAGTGAAGGGAGTGCACTACCCCTCCCCCACCGGCAGTGTCACCCCCCTATACCCAACACCATGAGTCCTGGGGGCAGGTGGAGGGGATTAAACTAAAACGATAATGAAACAGGTTTAAAACCCTTTTATTATCATTTTATGTGCGGGTGGGGGGGAGGGGGCACTGCTCCTTCGATCTAATGGAGGGGCTGGCGCTGCTCTCCGATCTTATGCTCAGGATACATATATATTTATAGAGCTGCAATAAAAATGCTGATACAACTCTGAAGGTTTGTTCAATCATACTGTAACCTCTCATTATATAAAATTACATGATGTTTTTAGTTCTTTTGGAATATAAAACGTAATAAAAAACAAATTTGAACTGAAAAAAGTTTCCAGAAGTACCATGGTCACCATCTGAACATGATGAATGTTCCCTTATCTAGAAAGTCGAGACCCTCTCACTGTGGCACTGACGCAACTGGAATTTGCCAACACACTTTACCTCGGAAAACCATGATGCCTTATACAAAAACTACAGAAATTACAGGAGTTAGGCAACTACTCCATCCATACCTGCGCCATGGTTACCCGTGGCCTTATGACCCTTGTTCAGGGCACTATTTACATTGATGTAGCTGAGTACTCTCTGTGCTGTACGACATTGTTCTGTTCCTTCAGCCGTCTTTTGTGAATGCAGTGCTCTTAGTTCCAATAACATTTTTATTCCAAGTTACTTTGAAGGGAGCGGCTGACATTTAGATTTTAATGTGAACGTTTATTTGCCTGTGTCTCTTTTCTCTGTTAATAATATCGATACTCCCATGCGTGTCATTACTCAGTCTACAGGGATCAACTTTGTTGTTGTCCTGTTACTCATTTCTAAGTACTTGTTGCGATCTCAGAATGCTGCTGCATGCTCATTTTAGTGCCAAGGGACAGATTTTGCATCTATTGCGGGTAAATAAATTATGTTGACATTGATGGGTTTATCACCACTGCATTTGCTTGCCTACTGTTCCCCTCTCCATATCCCAGTTATGAACGCCCCCACTTTACCCAGTTTGTAAACCAACAGGGATTTCCAATGAGCACAGGGACTGAAATCCACGCAACTGCGCACTTTCCTACCTATTGCGACCAGTTGAGAGCAGTACATATTTTTGGAGAGAATATCGTGAACCAGGCCTCTAAATCAGACATCTTCCACATGTATTAAGCACACATCCCTGATTTCCCCAAAGTGCATAGAAGCATTTCACTTTCAGACCATGGTACTTTTGAAATAAATAATGTTCTCACTTGCAGTGGGCTTTTATGGTGGTCCACCTACCACTTCCCCAGTGGTTCGACTGCCCTATTACAACTAGGGCGGTCAGACCACCATTGGGCCACCGTTGGTGCCAGGGAACCGCCTTTCCCTGGCAGTGGCGCGGCGGTGTAGAGGCAACAATATCCTTGGCGGCACCGCCACTGTCCTGTCAAGCATATTACGAGTTTCTTCTCCACCACGGTTTCATGGCGGTTCCTCCTCTATGAAAACTGTGGCAGAGAGGTAGCAAAGTGGGCACAACAGGGCCCCTTTGTGCCTCTGAGCCCAGGGGTGAATGCATGTGCCCCCCTGTGTGCATGCCCCACAGTTCCTGCACGCCATGGACTTTAAAGTCCATGCTGTGCAGGAACTTTTTTGGGGCGTTCCCATTGCAGTGCCCATTTTCTGAGGCACTGCCATGGGACCGCCCAAAAGAGCCCGCCAGACACGAGAAGCACTCAGTATCTGGTGGGAGGCCTGAGCACATGCTTGGCAGTTTAGGTGCTGGCCACCGGTATGGCAGTCCATTCCTGCACCGCCAAACTCGTAAGCAGGCCCTTATTGTGAGCATCTCCACATGCTTTTCAATTTCCTTGTGGGAGGGACTTATCAGCTGACTAGAATGTTGCTGCTCAAAGGGTAGGCGCTCTAAGGCGTTGGTGCAGCATGGCTCGCCGCTGTGTGGTCCATGTGTTGTCTCATTTGTACTCTATGTGGGATTGAGGGCGAGTGATGATGTTTTTTTTTAGTTGGGAGTTTTGCTCCTCTTTTGGTTATGACCCCTGCAGTGCTTGAGGATTAACGTTTACTTGCCATTTTCTCCTTCTTTTATCTTGGCATACTTTATCCTTTGTTGTATTTGCCTGTGAGGGTTTATAGAATGACAGGGGCAGCAATAGGGGTCTACCTCCTGGTATTGAACTCTTCACTAGCACCTTGTTGCCCTTGCTGTCTTCCCTTTATGCAGTTGATATCTTCCTGCATGGAGTAAGCTGTGGCTCTGGGTTGCCCATTGAGGTCTGGTGCATTGCGTCCTCCATGGCCGCAAACTGATTATTGTTTGCAACCAATAACATACATGTGTGGGATATAAGAGTGTAACTACACTAACAGCTTGATTGTCTTTATGCAACAACGAATGGGAACGACCCCATAAATGTAAATGTACATGTATTTATATAGCACAAATCACCTACCCGGTATCTAAGCGCTTGCTTAGGGAACCGGTCCTGGTATTCCCCTGTGAGATAACCCCGGCAGGGTATCCACAAGGTGAAAGCCAGGCATCCCACCGCGAGGGGCCGTTGTGGAGATTAAGCAAGCTATTGCCCAGAGTCGCAGAGTGTGAACCCGTCAATCGAGTAGGCACCGGAGCGAGAATTGTCGAGTCCGTGGACATTTTCGGACTCAAGACCCGCCGAGCCGGGAATTGAACCCTGGTCCCGGGCTGACCTCTGCTTCCAGGTCTGCCTCCTCTAACCAGTGAGCCACACTTCTCCATAAGCATGCAGCTTCTCATATGTCCGGCTATACAAAAGTGCGAGTGCAGAATACATAATTATTTGATTGAAAGACCTGCGGTATGTGTGTTTTAGATCAATCATTGTTGTATTATGTTACGACAATTTATTTTTCTGCTTCATTAGTCGAATATCTTATTGTTATTTAAACTGATTTAACTAAATGTGTCTTTTTCATCATAGTGGCTCTTAGAGTCAAGGTCTTGTTTAGGGCGGGGGAATGCTTCTTCATCGATCATGACTGAAAGCAAAAGGGGGTTAGCACCACCAGCATCTGCGTCGAGGTTTGGAATAGCAGCTGGTCTTTGAAGAACATGTGTTGTCATTGACAAGGAAGACACAACTTATTCTTACAGAAAGAGGCCCTTGAACAGGGTTGAATGCTCAGGGCTCTTAGAGATTGCTGAAAGGAGACTGGAGAAACCCCATGTCCCGAAATCCACTTCTTCAAGCCTCCATGCGCATGATCTGATGCAATATGTTGCAGCTGACTCGTTTGAGGGAGAAATGAAAACATTTAACATGTAACTGGCTGTGAGACCAGGTGATTCATTGTCACAGGGCCCTGTCCTAATGGCCGTGCACTGCTTTGCTGGTTCATGAAGTATTTCTCTGCATTGGGGCTATTGGTGCATCTCGTTTCAGAGCTCACAGCACCAGGCAACTACTAAAAAATAAACAATGGAGCCTGTGCAATTCTGTATTGAAGGGGAAAGTTGTTCTTTGATTGGCAAGTTTGTTATGTGTAAAACGGAATCGACGAATGAGCTAATGATTGTGTGGATTAGTGAGTGCATGTCTATAGGAGTGACTGATTAAGGTAATTGAAAATCCAATTTTTGTTCAGTTTATGTATAGGAGGATTTTCTCAGAAGCTGTAAAATGATACACCAGTCATGTAGCCAAGGTCAGTTGTTGAGCTGATGCTTCCACTGTGCTGCCACTGATGCTGGTTACTAGGCTCTTCATGCACGTTTTGCGTAGGGCCTGTGACATCACCTTCAATAAGCCTATGATGCAAGCACCATGTGTGGCCACTAATACCAGTTTGTTGACCCTTTGTTGCAGGGAGACCTGCAGCATGCTGAATAATTGCAGCAACTGATACTGCTGTGCTTACAAAAAAGCAACCAATGCCTAAAATAGGCCAGACCGATCATCTTTGCCAATGCTACTTTGGAACTTGTAGGCTTTGCGACAGCAGCAGTGTTTTGTACATGATACCCTATGCTCTGTGCTTCCATATATCAGTTTGGTATAAAAGTATTAATTCATACGAAAACCTATGAAGGGACTAATACAATATACTTTTTCAATACATACGGGTGGACATTTATGCTGTGAAGATTCCAGGTACGTGGCTAGAGTGCCCTCTAGCGTCACAGTTTCATATCTTCCCCTGTATTGTGTTTATTTTCTCCCACAGTACAGCTTGTTGGGAAAATTGTACTACTTGAGCTGCTTTTAATTGTGCAGTCACTGGTCACTTTGTCCAGCTAGTCATTTTTCCCTTATTATTTAAATGGCTTTGGTATTTGTGAAATCGTGCCTGTGTTTTGCTTTGTGGCGACCTGTCATCATCAACGGGTATCACCATGACAACATTTCATAAGTTTAGTTCTAAGGGACCAGGGCCGGACTGGCTACCGGGAGTTTTGGAATGCTGCTGAGCTGGGGGCTGATTTCGTTGATGGGACCTGCGTGTGCTGATTGAAATTCGTTTTGCTTTGTTTATTTCAAAGCACACGCAGGTCTCCAGCAACAAAATCAGCCCCCACCACAGTGAAATCAGCTTGGCAGCATTCCAAAACGCACGGAAGTCAGTCCAGCCCTGTAAGGGACGGATTGGTGTACATCAGTCAACGTGTCCGTTTACAGTAGGAAATATTTGTTAATAAAACATTATTGGCCAAAGTCAAACTGTGGGCCCGATTCACAAAGGTACTTAGGTGTAAAAATCTTTTTTAGAAATAGGGCCTCTAGCTGGCCGAGATATACACACTGTTCAAGTAGGGATCACAATCCTAGTCCGGGTAAGACATACCACAATCCCAAATTATCCTGTGCTCACTCCCTGGTAGCCTGGCACTTAGCAGGCAGGCTTGAATTAGAAGGTAATGTGTAAAGTTTTTGTGCAATAACTCATGCAACAATACAGTAAACAAACCACAAAATAGAGAATATTTATCTCAGTAAAACAAGTCCAAAAACAATAAAAAAGAATCAAGTAGAAGTCCAGTTATGAAATGTTTAAAAACACAAATACAATAAAGCGCTTAGAAGCAGGTAACACTACAAATGTTACTTCAGGTCACGAGAGACCATTGAAAATCCAAAGTTCAGGCCGACCGCGATGGAGTGCAGGTTGGCTACAGGGACCCACTTGGGCCTGCTGTCTACAGTATCTTGGACCCCGAGGGGCAGTCTGCGTGGCGAGGCTTTGCGTTGTCCGGCGTCAATTCTGAGAGGCTGTGCAGCAAAACTTTGCGAGACTTTCCATCGTCTGGCAACGGTTCAAAGAGCTGTTGTCTGTGTGGTGAGGGCTTGTGGGCTTCGGACTGCTTGGCATTGGAGCTGGCAGAAACTCAGCTGCAGAATCAACTTCTGAGGCCCAGAACTTGAAGTAGGCACCTTAGGCAGGGATGGGACTCACAGGATGCTGGGTCAGGCAGCACCAGCAGAACTGATGGAAGTCTTATGAGTCCCTGAGGCTTCAGAAACCAGAGGCCAGCTAAAAAGCCCTTGGAAAGCACTTTGGAGGGAAGGGAGAGTCCAGCTCTCATCCCAGCAAAGTCAAAGAGAAGCAGGCTACAAAGCAACAAGCAGAAAAACAGGCCTTCCAGAAAAACACTTCAGTTGAGTCCTTTGCAAAGCATCACAGTTCTTCTGACAGAGATTCGGTGTAGGCCCAGTAGTGTCTGATTTGGGAGGGTCAAAGACCCAGAACTTATACCCAAAAGTGCTTTTGAAGTTGGGGAAACTTCAAAGAGTTGTTTTGAAATGCACGGGTAACCCTTTCAAAACAGTCCTGTCTGCCAGGTTATTGTAGTGATGCTTGCATCATACTTCAATTTACAGTATGTGACTTTAGTAATGTTCCATCCAGAATTGCTTCATGTCATTATTGGAATGTATGTATGTCATAGTGAATGTGTTAGAGTGCATGTGCAGTCCAGAGTTCTTCTTCAAGCTGGCAGCACCTTATTTTATCTGTACTACTTAATTTGAGAATAAAAGAAGAATTATCCAAATCTGCTTCCTGGTGATTCACTACAAATTTGGCGACGAGGGAAACTACTGATTTAATGAAGATTTGTGTGATCCTGCTTCATTGATGACTTCAATCGCATTTCCACGATTTCAAGAAAAATTCCGTTTTTAAAAGAAATTTCTTCGTTTTTCTCCAGAGATCTTCACTACATTGCAGTAAGATCTTTCCTTGTATTTAAAAAAAAGAAGGAAGGAAGCGATTTTTATTTATGTTTCTAACAGTGCTGGGAATCTTGCCGTTTGATTAACTGCTGTAGCAGAGACGCTTTGAAGGAATTGCCTGCCACAGTCTCAAGAAGACGTTAACCTTCACCTTTCAACTAAAGCATTTACGAAGGTACGGCTGTGTTTGAAAGAGGCGCCTGAAAGTAGCGTGTGGAAAACTGCTTTTTGAATGTCTCTAAGCGGCATTGAAATAATTTGAAGCCTCTGCATTGTTTAAACCTGACACGAGACGTATATACTTTCAAACACGTTACCTTGCTCGTGGATGCGAGTTCAAACGTCGCGGCATCTTTGCTCGGACCTCCGTCACTGACCTCCGTCACTCGGAACCTACGTCAACAAACACTGCAGTGCATTGTGGGTACGACCCCACGTAAGGTCACGCCGGCGGCCATTTTAATTTGTTTTCGCCCGTTTTTTTCACAATTTCACCGCAGTGCATTCATTTCTGGATCCGGACACAGGCAAATCTTCTGGTATTTATTTGCTATTATTTTCTTTACTAGTTTTCATTTACAATTTCTAACAGTACATACAATTTACTTCATTTAAGGTGCTGCCTACAATTAAGTTGTCTTTTATTTGAACAAAGACATATACATATATATTTATATATTACTTTACCTCATTCAGTATGCCTGACACTAACAGTGCTACTACATCTGGTGATAAGCCTGTACATGGTTTGAACTTAAATGCTCCGAGGGAGTTTTTAATTGTTCCAGGTGATCCTCCTGTTGCCTGGTTAGATTGGAAGGAATATTTTTTGAACTATGTTGCAAACCTGGAAGATGTAAGTGGATCTTTCACTCCTGAAAGAAAAAAAAGGATTTTATTGTTAGGTCTTGGTCCAGAAGGATTAAGAATCTACAATCAATTGGATAAAACTGATAGATCTAGTGGTGACGTTGATGTTTTCAATTCAGCACTACTAGATATTGATGATTATTTTTCTCCGTGTGTTTGCATTGCTGTCACCAGACATTCCTTTTTCCAACGTAAGCAAGAAAAATGCGAATCAGTAGAGGACTACGTTTCAGCACTTAGAAAATTAGCTATTAAGTGCAAATTTGCTCAACTCCATGATGACCTTATTCGTGATCAAATTGTCATGTATACCAAAACTAAAACCATTCAAAATAAGTTATGGGTTGAAGGTGATGGAACTTTGAAAGAAATTATTGCTATGGTCAAAAAAGCAGAACTTTCAGAACGTTGTGCAAAAGCTTCTCTTTCCAGTGAGAAAAAGGAACCTGATATTGTAAACAAAATTTCGGAAGGGAAATCTTTTGTTAAAACTAACAAAGACTACAGACCTGGCAATTCTAAAAAGGAGAATTTTGACTATAAGAAAACTTCTGAACCAGCGTGTTATAGATGTGGAAGTCACTCTCACCTTGCCCATTATCCTAAATGTCCAGCTAAAAACACTAAATGTTTGAACTGTGGGGTTATGGGGCATTTTGCTAAAGCGTGTAAGAGGAAAGTATTTAAAAGTTCAAAAAGTAAAATTGCATGCATTCAAGAGGTAGCACAGGAGTGCACCTCATCGTCTGATGAAGAAGTACTACTAGTGCAAAATGTTGTGAAAAAAAAAGTTGTTTTGAATATTTCTGATATTGATTCCAGTAAACCGTTATGTCAGGTATCGTTAGGTGGAGTCATGACACAACTAGCTGCAGACTCTGGATCACCATATACTATTGTGAATAAGAATGTTTGGGATCAGAAGTTTGTTAACCAAATTGGTAATTGGTTGGAACCTTCTGATATTTCACCTGTAAGCTATACTGACAATACAATTGTGATTTTAGGGTTCAGGCTTTTAATTTTCAAATTTAAAGGAATGCATGCCACATGCAAACTGTATGTTTCCAAAGATGGCCCTTCGGTGTTGGGTTGGAGGGACCAAAAAAGTCTACATATAATTCTAGATCCTAACAGTAAGGAACAAGTCTTGGTTTCGTGTATAAGTGAAGACACCAAAAAATGGGTTATTAATGAGTTTTCTTCTGTATTTACTGGTAACATTGGTAAACTAAAAGGTTTTACACACCAAATTAGACTTAAAGATAATGCAGTCCCAAAAATCCACAAAGCTAGGAACATTCCTATGATTATTAAGGATGAAGTCAAAGCTGAGTTAGATAAATTGTTGAACTCTAATATTATTGAGACTGTAGAAGCAGCTGAATGGGTTTCGCCATTGGTCGTCGCACGCAAGGCCAATGGCAAAGCCCGTTTGTGTGTGGATTTGAGGTATTTGAACAGTCAAATTCTGGTTGACCAGTATCCACTTCCACGCATTGATGAAATGTTGTCTTTGACCAAAGATGCAAAGGTATTTTCTACTCTAGACCTATCGGCAGCGTATCATCAAGTTGTTCTTGATCCTGAAAGCAGACATTTGACATCTTTTGCTACCCCATTTGGTTGCTTTAGATTTAAAAGAATGCCATTTGGCTTAGCATCTGCGGCAGCAGTATTTCAGAGATTAATGACAAACTTGTTTGGACATGTAAAAGGGGTAATTTTCTTCCAAGATGATATCCTAATCATGGGGAAAGATAAAGATCACCATGACAATCTCCTAAGAAAAGTTCTTAATATCCTAGCTGATAATGGTTTAGTCGGGGAACTCAGTAAATGTAAATTTTCGCAAAATTCCGTTACTTATTTAGGTCATGAGATCTGTGATGGAGGTATAAAACCTAAAACGAAGCTGGTGGAAGCTATTGTAAACTCTCCTGAACCTAAGTCAAAGGACGAACTCAGATCATTTCTGGGTTTAGCTGAGTTTTACTCTAAGTTTGTCAATCAATTTTCACAGAAAACGTTTCACATGCGTGTTCTCATGAAGAACAAATCACCTTTTGTTTGGGATGAAAAATGTAAAGCTGCCTTTAAGGAAATCAAATATGCAATAGTTAATGCACCAATGTTACAAGGTTTTGATCCTTCTGCTACAACGTATTTGACCACTGACGCTAGCGGTGTTGGTTTAGGTTGTGTTCTCTCACAAATTTCTGAACAGGGTGTTGAAGTCGTTATTGCTTTTGCTTCACGCTCTTTGTCACCTTGTGAAGAGAAATACTCTGTAATTGAGCGCGAAACTCTTGCTGTGGTATGGTCAATGGAACATTTTCGTAAATTTATTTGGGGCAAGCAATTTATATTACGATCAGATCACAAACCACTGACCAAACTTCTCACCACTGAGGGTTTGTACAGAGCTTCAGCCAGGATTGCTCGTTTATCCATGAGACTTCAAGATTTTATGTACACTATGCAATACGTACCTGGTGCTAAAAATGTAGTTGCGGATTTTTTAAGTAGGTTACCCTTACCCATGAAGGAAATTGATGAAAACTCGTGGAATGATTTTTGTGTTGCTGGAATATTTTCTGATCCGCATGGGTTATCAAAAGATGAGTGGAATTTAGCATCTGTCAAGGATGGAGTACTGGATACAATCAAGGAAAAAATCAACCTAGGTTGGTTCGTTTTAGCGAAATCTGACACTCAACTTAAGCCCTTTTGGGAGGTTAAGGATGAACTTAGTGTGGATGGTGATTTCTTATGTCGTGGAGACAAACTCATACCACCATCTGGTGTACGTCAAAAAATTATTTCATTAGGACATGAGGGACATCCGGGTATATCCAGAACTAAAAGAGTAATAAAAGCTTTGTACTGGTGGCCTGGTATCGATTTGGAGATAGAAAGATCTGTACGTGATTGTGTGCAATGTGAATGTTCTGATAAGAGCCAAAAAACCCTCAATCCTCCAATGTCCTCACTTAAGTGTCCCAAATTGCCATGGGAGGAATTAGCTTTAGATATTATGGGACCTATCATATGGCAAGACGATTCCATCAAATTTATTTTAGTAGTAGTAGATCTGTTTTCCAGATGGATCGAATTGAAAGTTGTTGATAAAATAAACACTGACACAGTCATAGCATTTTTAGATGAATGTTTCATCAGAGAAGGCCTGCCTGCGTCCATTCTGACGGACAATGGTGTTCAGTTCAAGTCTGATACCATGAAGGTTTTTATGGAATCCTCAGGTATCAAACAAAGATTTGCTGCTGTTTATCATCCTCAAGGCAATTCAGTTGTTGAAAGGGTTAACAGAGTCATTAAAGGCACGTTACAGCTGGCCAATAAGAACAGGAAAAATTGGTTTGTTGAACTCGACAAGATGTTGTGGTCATACAGAATCACAGTGCATGAAACTAGTGGTGAAAGTCCGTTTGGTCTTATGAGAGGCAGGTTCCCTTATTCCAAGTTAAATCCCACGTGGTTGGGCAGAAGTAAAGCATATAGTTGGAATGCTGTCAGTGTCAGTGATAACATTTGCAAATCTCAAGACAAAAACAAAGTTTATTATGACAAAAAACATGGCACCAGGGATACACAAGTTGAGGTTGGTCAATTAGTTAGAGTTAAGTCTTCCAAGAAAACTGGTAAGTTACAACCTCGCTTTTCAGATCCAAAAACCATCACCAAAGTGATGCGCAATACCGTGTTGCTAGATGATGGTTCCATTCATCACATGAGTAAGATTGCTTTTGCCAGAGGATCTGGTGTATCAAAAAATAAGAAAAGGGAGATGGGTGATGTTGGTGATTTTTGGTGGTTGACTCCAGTTGATTCTTCAGACCCCGGTACAAATTCGTTTGACAATGACAGCAGTGCTTTCCAACCTTCAATTCCTCCGGTTAGGTCTGAGTTGTTAGTTGAAGAGTTTCAGAATGATAATGAAGAATCATGTAATGAAGAATCATGTTCTTTATCTTCATCATCTCTTTCTGCTATTCCAAAAGAGATTAGCTCTGATTCACCTCAGAATTCATGTGAAGCCAAGCCATCTGTTTCAAAAAATGTGCAACCTCAAGCATGTACCAGAAGTGGAAGAAATGTTGTTACTCCTAAATTTTTAGATGATTTTGTGTGTAAATAAGTTTTTAGTTTCTCTTTCTTTTATTTTGTTTTTATTTTAAGGAGGAGGATGTGTAGTGATGCTTGCATCATACTTCAATTTACAGTATGTGACTTTAGTAATGTTCCATCCAGAATTGCTTCATGTCATTATTGGAATGTATGTATGTCATAGTGAATGTGTTAGAGTGCATGTGCAGTCCAGAGTTCTTCTTCAAGCTGGCAGCACCTTATTTTATCTGTACTACTTAATTTGAGAATAAAAGAAGAATTATCCAAATCTGCTTCCTGGTGATTCACTACAGTTATCTACAGGGATCACCAGCCATTTGTGTAAGGTCAGGGTACTACTCCTTGATGTCCTGGTGTAAGCTCCTTTTCCTCCCTTCTGCCCAGGCCTGCCACCTGAACGCTGATTGATGCCGATGCGTGTAGCCACCCCCTGCCTTCCTGTGTTAATGGTTTTCTGGGAGAAATGCAGGAACGTGAACAGTCACCCCATCCAGATGAGTATTGGAGACAGGCTAGGGCACAAACAGCAAAGTTAAGGGCAGAAAATGCTCACTCTCTAAAAGCGGTACAAAAGGGGGTGGTGATGGACGGAGCAGACTGGGTGTGAGTGTTTGATTGATTCAGATGCTCCGTCCATCACCACTCCCTTTTGTACCGCTTTTGGCTGTCATAAGTGTGGCAGGGTATGCTCAGACGTGAGTCCCTTGCTCACTTTGCCACTGGATTCAAGCAAGCCGGGCTGAAGACGGCTGGAATGCCAGAAACCGGTCCTCGGAAGCTTGTTTCCAGTCCAGGGAAGACATGGCTTGGCAGTTCGGGCTGGACTGTTCCCATGAGGCACAGGGTCAGACTAATTTGCATATAGCCATGTCTGAACTGGGGTGGCAGAGTGGGCTAAAGAACGGTGTTGGATTTAACCCAGATCTTTTGACTGGGTGTGAGTGTTTGATCGATTCAGATGCTCCGACCATCACCACCCCCTTTTGTACCACTCTCTAAAAGCAGCATTTCTGCACTAGTAGTGTTAAATCCAACCCTGCCAGCAATGTGCATTTATCACCACTATACCACTCATACCAAACATGATAAACCTAATCCACTGGGATCAGGAATTTTTAATTAGAAGCATGTAAGGGAATTCCCAATGCTTAGCATATGAGGAGAGTATGTTTCACAGTAGTGAAAAGCAAAATAGGCTGGTTTTCACTATCAGGACATGTAAAACATAAAAATACAGGTCCTACCTTTTACTTACATAGCACCCTGCCTTTTGAGCTACCAATGGCTCTCCTTAGGGGTGACGTATATGTAGTAAAAGGGGAATTGAAGGCTTGGCAAGTAGTTTTAGATGTCAAGTCAAAGTGGCAGTAAACTGCACACCCAGCCACTGCAGTGGAAGGCCTGAGACAAGGATAGAGGGCTATTTATGTGGGTGGCACAACCGTTCTGCAGACCCACAAGAAGCATATAATTTAACACCCTGGGGCACATGTAGTGCACTTTTCCAGGGACTTATAAGTAAATAAAATATGCCAATTGGGTGTGAAGCAATGTTACCATATTTTAGGGAGAGAGCTTATGCACTTCAGCACTGACTAAAGACAGTAAAACCGAGGTCTGAAAAAGAGGAGGAGGAAGGCAAAATGTTTGGGGTGACCCTTCAGAGATGGCCATTTTCTAACAAACAAGTATCAACTAAAAATAAATGTACCTGCTAATGGATCCTGTAGAAACCTTTTATGACTGGTCACCTGGAAATGGAAGTGGGGCTGAGAAGCAGACAGGCCAAGAGGGGAATTCTATCTTTGCTGACTGGCAGACACTCTACTGACTCTACCCAAGCCAGCACTACTCTTCAGAAGACTGAAGGTCAGTCACCTCCAAACCCAGTGCCATTACTGCTACAGTATACAAACAAGGTGAACACTTTTAAGAAGAGTTAAGCTGCCCACCAGGCTGGCTGATACGTGTTCCAATAATATGGACATTTTCTCAGTTTCCGCCACAGGTCCCCTTCATAGGGAAAAGTATTGGCAAAGCCTATAGGTCTTGCCTAAGCAAGTACTTTTGGCTTCGACAATGTCTTTTACCCATGTTGTACTGCAGCGTGGCTGTGCAGCATGGGTAAAAGTTAGAAAAAAGAGAAAAGACACCACAACCTTTAGCCATGTGCTTTTTTCTAATTTTTAGCCATGCTACACAGCCACGCTGCTGAACAACATGGCATAGGCGAGAACTATCGGTTTTGCCAATTTTTTTAATGTAGAAGCTGTTACTAGACAAGACATTGATTGGAAATTGACCGATTTGGAAAATCATGCACGGTGTAACAACTTACGTATATTGGGAGTGGCTGAACAATCAGAGGGAAAGGATGTTCGACGGTTTGTTGTAGAGATGCTCTCAGACTCTTTTCAGGATCTCAAAGGATGGGATTGGGATAAAGAAGTTATAAGAGCCCATCGTTTTTCCTTTAATCAAAAACGCGATCACGGGGGGGGGGGAACAAAAATCCAAGAGCTATCCTTATATGTTTACAGAATTACCTACTTCGCAAGATTCTGTACGATTTGGCCAGGCCTTTAAAAACTAGAAAGGGTTTAGGGCATGAGTTTTTTGTTCGACCTGACTTTTGCCCGGCGACAGTGCAGCAACGCTGGAGACTTAAACAACTAATGGCACCAATACAGTCTAAGGGGGGCAAGTCTTTCTCCTAAATCCTGCTAAACTTAAGGTTGTGCATAAGGGGAAACCCATTTTTTTTGTATCTGAGATTAAAGCACAACAATTCTTAGATGCAATGCAGTAGAGATTGATAGGATAAGGATAATGATTATATAAGTTTTTTAGTTTTGGTGGGTTTCCCCTCTATCTTTCTCCGGCTATAAACTCAATCTGGAGAAAACGCAGATTCTTTGCTCTGGGGATAACCCACCTTTGAATATCCCCACTACTCCAGAGGTTACATATTTAGGAATCAAGATTTCTTTGCCCATAGAGAAAATACCAGAACGTAATATAAATCCTGTGATAGCTCAAATTAACATCACACTGCAGCGCTTAGATCATTTACATTTATCATTGTACGGTAGACTTAACATCTTAAAAATGCTGATTCTACCAAAAGTATTGTATATGTATCGCACAATACCACTAGAATTCCATTCGCTTTTGAAAAATTTTTTAGAAAGGAGCACTTCTCGGTTTTTGTGGGGCTACAAACGCCATCGTAAAGTCCTTAAGAAAATGATACTTAGTAACGAATGTGGCGGTTGGAATGTTCCTTACTTTTTTTTCTATTACCTATCTGCTGCACTACAATATATAAGTCCTCTAATCATGGGAGATAGAGTAAAAGTGCCGAACTGCCAAACCCCGTCGATTTATGAAATGATTATGGGCGAGAAAGTGAAGGGTAGCTTTCTCAAGGTTGTAGAGCCTAGTTACCACAAAAAAACAAAGTGTAAGACATTTAAGGCATATACCACAAAGAAGTATCAGAGGGTCAAGAGTAAGACAGGCTAATATTGAGGACAGTGAAGGTGTAACGCTCCCACTCGCCATATGACTGGAAAAGGAGTGGTGTTAAACATGCCAGATCAAGATCGGTGTCTGGTCTCTGGCACCCATCAGTCACCACTCGGAACCGCCCTTCATCATTTGGGGCTCCGAGGACCAACACTATACTGGATCTTGTTTCTCTAGCAGAAAGAAATTAACCTTCCTGCTAGTTAGTATGTGTTGGTATTAGGGTCAGAAACGTGTGTGTTGGTAAAGTAACTGACGGGGTAAAAAAGAGTGTGCAGTGCAAGGGGAATACCAAGAAAATAAAGAAGGTGAGTAAAATTGGTTTAAGGAGCAGAAAAAATAATTTAATAGGGTATAGCTCCTAACACCAATGTTAAAAATAGCCAAGACAGGGTAAAATTCATGACCTGTCTAGTGGTGTAACGTGGTCGACATGTTTCAGCAAAACCGGCCAATAGCCTTGCTTTCTTCAGGACCTTGAATATACAGCTACTGCAAACAGAAAAAAAACCCCAATGTGACAGAAGTGTTAAAAAAGTGAGTGAAATATAGCATAGGAACGACACTTAAATGTCACCTGAACCTCTAGGTATGTCTGTTCCAGATCTTCTCACACAGTCAGCGATGGACTGAAATAAAAATGCATGGCATGAGCAAATCCCTCAACACCTGTCCAAAATAAGCCTTCTTTTGCACCTGTTGCAATCATCAACATAGGTGAGGTTCACGTCTCAGAATCTGAACAGACACACTGAACAAACTAGTGTATAACAATTATAGTGGAAATTGAAACTTTTCAAGTTTCACAAAATACTTCTTACCTGGTTAGTAAGAAGTATACACCTCACCCCGCCTGGCTGCGGCTCAGGACTTTAGTGAAGCACCGCTCTGTAAAAGGTGAATAAATTCAAATACTAGAATCACCCACCATGAAGTGCCAGAAATAGATCTATATGAGCTATAGAGTACTGTCCTCAGTGTTATAACCAAGGCATTTACGCATTCTAGCAAAGTATGAGGGGCGGTATCAGGAATGTCATATCCGCTTCAAATGTAAGGTAAATGGAATAGTGAGCGCATATTGATGTATACATCCTTCAAACGCACTCATAGTCTAAAGCCAAGGAAGCTGTTCGAACTGGGAGTGTCACGGAGTCCCACCTACAAGACTGAGTTCAATCGAGTGCCCCGCGGTGAGAAACCGAAGCACAGCAGACTCTAGAAAACTGCTCTGAAACGGACCGCGTGCTGCAATTACGTTGTATCAACAGACAAAACCCCAAACGCACTCACCTATCCGTCGGTACTCCTAAGCGGCATCTGTGCCGTCTGGGGAGGTACCGGCGGTTTGTTTTGTGTTGGTTTTATCTCACTATCCCTGATTGGTTAGGAACGGTCACGTGACGCGCCAATGGACTACGTCATGCGTCCGTGATGTTCCAGGCAAAATTAGTGGCTGAGCCTACGGGCAGGTTAACCAATGCCGCGCTAGCTCGATGTTGTTTTAGTGGATTTATAAACAAAATGTGTTGGACAGTCGGAAAAGTTAACCGTTCGGTTTCTACGATGGAAACTTATTGCTAAGCCTGAAACTAAGGAGATATAATCTGACATAGCCCCACAACTAGCGCTAGAATCATAATTTAATATAACTACAACCCCAGAAGGATGTGCATAACTACTAATCTGGCTAGGGCAGCGGAAACACATATCACAATGCCCACCTCTAGAGTCATATGGTGCATGTCGTCATATGGTCATGTGGTATAGGTCGTGAAACACAGCCCCACGGCTGGTATTAACGCCAATGATTTCAGCACAGTGTTTAAAGGGTTGTCGGCTAGATCTATGTACTAAATAGGGCTTAATACCAAACTCTCATGACCACATTATACTTTGTACATCTCTTGGAGAGAGTAAGTTTCAAAAAGAGGACCAGGGAATGTCATCATTTAACCCTGTTCGGTCGGTCCCTAGTTTCAACACCCATTTCTGTTCTTTCTTATGAAGAAAATCACTCACGTTGGTGATGTGAGAGGGAATGAACGGTTTCTCCAGGACTGTCCATTTAAAAGACGTAGGTGAGTGATTTTGAGTGATAAAATGGGTAGTTAGTTTAGTGGCCTGTCTCTTACAGTTGATGGTACTCCTGTGTTCAGATAGCCTCACCTTTATCTTCCGGGTGGTCATACCCACATACCTAAGCTCACAAGGACAGGTGATGAGATAGATTAGTTTATCACTGTTACAGTTCGTGAACTTCACCTGTCTCCAGGGCCTAGAAGTCCCGATGTCTACCTCTGTGGTTTTGGACGTTTGGGCACATGATTGACATGTGCCACAGGGGTGGTGGCCAGACACTGGGGGTAGATCCCACAGGGTACCGAATGCTCTGGGAGTCTCATCAGGGGTCTGGTATGTACCATTCTGTCCCGCAAATTGGGTCCTCTCTTAAAAGAGAATAACGGTTGTAGGATAGAGTGGGGTCCTGAATTTAAGATTGACCAACGTTTCTTAACTGCTTTTTTGATATTATGGGACAATGTGCCAAAAGTATGTACAAAGGTCAGCCTTTCAAGAGGTGCTTTCGGAGTGGTAGGTTCCAATAATGCTGCTCGATTGTTGTTGCTGGCCCGTTTCATGGCACGATGTACCAGACGGGGAGGATATTTTCTTTCAACGAGCTGGTCCTTAAGTGCAGAGGAGTGTGTCCTGAAAGCAGTGTCCGTGGAACAGTTTCTTTGGACCCGCAGAAACTGCCCAAACGGCAGATTGTCCCGTAAGGACTTAGGGTGGTGACTGTCATACAACAACAGGGAGTTCCTGGACATTGGCTTTCTATACAATTCGGACTGTAATCCCGTGGCAGTGGCCTTAATCATAAGATCAAGAAAGGCCAGACTGTTATCGCCAATCTCAACGGTAAAGCGTAAAAAAGCATTTCTGCTGTTCAGCCATCCCAGAAAGTCTTGGCAACTGTCTCTGGAGCCCCGCCATACCACCAATATATCGTCGATATATCGTTTCCAAGTTCTTATTTGTTCAAAGTATGGGTTGGACTCATTCAGGACAAACCGTTGTTCAAAGTAGTGTACGTAGAGGTTTGCCAGGCTGGGGGCATAAACGCTCCCCATACTGGTTCCAGACACTTGTAAGTATATGTTATCTTCGAATTTAAAGAAATTCTTCTTCATGGCTAAGGTAGCACAGGCCATGATAAAATGTACCGGAGTGATGGTGTCTCTCTCGGTGGTGTCAAGTAGGGAATGAATGACTTCAAGGGTTTCGTCCTGGGGTATGGAGGTGTATAAGGCCTCTACATCAAACGAGACCAGCAAGTCAGTAGTGATGTCAAAGTTCAGGTCCGGCAATAGGCGTAAGACATCAGTGGTGTCCTTAAGGTAGGTGGGCATTGTTTGGACCATAGGGCGTAAAAAGTGGTCGACAAACGTAGACAGGGGTTCTAGAATGGACCCCATGCCCGAGATGATAGGTCTACCTGGTGGTGGGCGTTTCTCCTTATGCACTTTAGGTAAAATATAAAAGTAAGGGGTCACTGGATGTTCAGTATTAAGGAATCTGGCCTCCGACTCAGTTACCCATCCTTCATTCACTGCCTCTTCTGTCGTATTACGAATCGTCCTTTGTAGGTCTGCCGTGGGATCTTGGTCCAAGAGGCGATAAGATCTTACATCGCTCAATTGCCGAAGGCATTCGGCTCTGTACGTCTCAGTATCAAGGATGACGATGGCTTCGCCCTTATCGGCTGGTTTTATAGTTATGGATTTATCAGCTGATAAAGATTTGAGGGCCTGGTGCTGAGCTTTGGGGAGATTGCAGAATGTTTTTTCTTCGTGTTTGAATAGCTCATCGATGTCCCTTTCAATCGCCTGTTCAAAAGCCAAGACGTTAGCTGGCATAAGATGAGTAGGTGGATTAAAGGTTGATTTGGGTCTTAGTCCAGTGTTGGTCATTGCTTCTTCTTGGTCTGATTTGTCTTTATCAATGAAAAAGAAGTGTAGTCGCACCTTTCTGATGAATTTGGCCAGTTCTACTCGGGTTTCGAAGTGTTCATTCCGATATGTGGGAACAAAACCCAATCCTCTATTGAGAGCCGTTTGCTCAATCTGGGTGAGAGTACGGCTACTTAGATTAATCACGATGCTGTCTCCGTGGGGGTTTGTTCTTTGTTCCTGGCCGTGGTGCTCCGTAAGTTCCGAGTCGAACTCGTTGTCGGCGGTGAGTTGAACTGCACTTGGGGTTGTGCTGGTGTTTTGGCTGTGAACTGGCTTCTCCTTCTGCCCCGTGACCTGCCGTGGCCATACCCTAAAAAAGGCTGCCCATTAAAGTTGGTGGAGAAGGCAGGTGGAAAATTAGGAGGGAAAGGACCCATAGGTGGTTGAAATGAATTCTGTTGGTTGGGAGGGAAATTAGGAGGCCCGTACTGCCAAGGGTTCGGTGGCCACCAATGCTGTGGGCCTTGGTTGTGTTGGTTGCCTCGCCAGAATTGATTAAAGTTCCTCTTGCCTCGACCCCTACTTGGTCTAGATTGATTATCACTGCCAGAGTCTGTGTCTGTTCAGATTCTGAGACGTGAACCTCACCTATGTTGATGATTGCAACAGGTGCAAAAGAAGGCTTATTTTGGACAGGTGTTGAGGGATTTGCTCATGCCATGCATTTTTATTTCAGTCCATCGCTGACTGTGTGAGAAGATCTGGAACAGACATACCTAGAGGTTCAGGTGACATTTAAGTGTCGTTCCTATGCTATATTTCACTCACTTTTTTAACACTTCTGTCACATTGGGGTTTTTTTTCTGTTTGCAGTAGCTGTATATTCAAGGTCCTGAAGAAAGCAAGGCTATTGGCCGGTTTTGCTGAAACATGTCGACCACGTTACACCACTAGACAGGTCATGAATTTTACCCTGTCTTGGCTATTTTTAACATTGGTGTTAGGAGCTATACCCTATTAAATTATTTTTTCTGCTCCTTAAACCAATTTTACTCACCTTCTTTATTTTCTTGGTATTCCCCTTGCACTGCACACTCTTTTTTACCCCGTCAGTTACTTTACCAACACACACGTTTCTGACCCTAATACCAACACATACTAACTAGCAGGAAGGTTAATTTCTTTCTGCTAGAGAAACAAGATCCAGTATAGTGTTGGTCCTCGGAGCCCCAAATGATGAAGGGCGGTTCCGAGTGGTGACTGATGGGTGCCAGAGACCAGACACCGATCTTGATCTGGCATGTTTAACACCACTCCTTTTCCAGTCATATGGCGAGTGGGAGCGTTACACCTTCACTGTCCTCAATATTAGCCTGTCTTACTCTTGACCCTCTGATACTTCTTTGTGGTATATGTCTGTCGGGCATGTATTCAGAGCAGGTCATTAAATTGCCCTTGGGTCCCCTTTAATGTATGTAGTTTGGATAGACATTGAAGGCAGCCTTTGGAGTGTGGCAAAAAGTGCAAAAACACCTAGCTCTACCTAAATTAAATTCTTATACCCCCTTAATATCAACGGGTCTTCTACCAGACATTTTTTGTTACTTAACGATGTATAGGTGGGAGCAGAAAGGATTACGATATTTGGGAGACTTATTTAGTAATGTTCAAATTGCTTCATTTCTGGAATTAATGAACAACTTTTCTTTGGTAAGAAATGACTTTTTTAAATTTCTTCAACTTCGAAGCTTTTTACAGAGTCACCTATCAACTACCCCAGTTAAAATGATGAAAATTCCACTGTTAGAACTTTTGCAGAAAAAGCCTCGTATAGGAACTCTTTATTTAAGCCTGATTCAGGAATGTGGGGACGATCTGGGACAATGTCAGTCGAAATGGGCTAACAACTTAGGTATACCCGATATTGATATTTTGCTTTCTATTAAACTTGCTACAGACTGTCTGATTACAGGGATGATGAAATCCCAACATTTTATGTGTATACATAATCTTTACTATACTCCAAGTTAAGTTGTCAAGTGGAGTACGACAATGGGAACAAACTGCAGTCGCTGTGGGCTATTTGCAGCTGATGAATTACATATGTTTTTTTCTTGCCCAAAATTTAGCACGTTTTTTCAACAAATTGAAAATTTCCTTTCTGTTGTTCTTAAATGTGAAATTAAAGTAACTGCTGAATTGGTGTTATTGGGCATTGAGCATACCTCTACTAGGTTTAAACCAATTTCTTTTTTTTTATTTATATGTATGGCTGCAGTTAGGTCCTGTATTACTAAGGAATGGATTAGTCCAGATCCTCCTTCGTTCTTTACTTGGCGGGAAAAACTATTGTTTATGTATAATATCGAGTCCGCTATTTATAAGTTAAAGGGGCTAAAAAGAAGAGCTTTGGGGGAGAAAATTTGGGCACCTATTGCCAAATGGATTTAATTTTGCTGCTTGAATTATATAAACTTTGTAAATTCTTTGTATTTAACATGGATATCTTTTTATTTGTGTAACTTTGTACTGCTGTATTTCCTTGCAATAAAACAATAAAATTTAAAAATGAAAAAAAGAAAAGAAGCTGTTGCTGCATAATTTGCCATTTTGTAGCACTGAAAGCAACAAGTGTTCTTATAGGTTGTTCAAGTGTGAATCAAACAGATGACCTGGGGTTAAACATAGGCCACTCCACAAAGCAGTATTCTATCACTGCTGCTGTTGCAACTTAGGAATGGCCTCATAGCAGGAAATTCTTAGGAAAGGCAAAATAATTTGCAGAGCATTTCTGTCATAAAGCTGATTTTGACTCCTAAGTACCTTGGATTGGGCCCCGCAGCCTCTTTTGTTAGAGTGAAAGTGTTCAGGAGTCCTGTTCATTTACGTATGATAGCAGTTACCATCTCTGCTGACTTCAAACTTTTCTTCAAACCTGTCCCCAGACGTGAAAGTAGCCCAAGTTAATGGTGTTATTAATTAAAATTAACAATTAGGCAGTGCCTTTGGAGCTTCAGGCCCCATGTAAAGCATTAGGGACGAAAGAAAAAATGCTATTTTTGTAGTTCTGAACGACCTTTGGGTGGGCTCGGCCCACTCTATAGAACCGGGCCTGTATACAAGCATGAAGTGAAGTAAAGGAGGAGCGTAGGAATATGTCTCCTATTTCCGAGATTTAGGGCCATATGTAGGTAGCTTAATACCGGTCGGTAACGGACGAAAATCAGTAAATTTGCCATTACCGACCGGTATTTAGCATTTTCCAATGTAGGTGGCTGGATTGAAGGATTCGGTAATTTACCGATTCGGTAATTTAAGGAATCGGTAAATTATCGAATCCTTAAAATACCGAATCAGTAAATTACCGAATCCTTAAATCCTATGTAGGGAGCACTCAAGTGAGTGCATTTTTGATTTAAGGATTCGTTATTTACCACCAACTACAAGTTGGTGGTAAATAGCAAAAACCTTTAAAAAAGCAATTTTTTGCTTTTTTAAAAGTGCCATGTAGCAGACATGCATGTCCCATGCACGATTCAGGGGTTCAACAGGGTGTCAATATGACACCCTGCCACCCTTGAATATGTTCCCCCTATTCGGTACTTACTGATTCGGTAATAGTGAATGACTTCCCATTCATTCCTATGGGCCTCCAGGTCCATAGGAATGAATGGGAATTACCGAATCGGTAAATACCTAATCGGTAATACCGAATATTTCCGATTCGGTAAAATTTACTGAGTTTTTATCTACATACTATTTACCGATTCTTAAATACCCAATCGGTAAAATTCGGTATTTAAGAATCGGTAAATAGAGATTACCTACATATGCCCTTAGTCTTAATGTAGAAATCACAATTGCCCACATGCATCAAAGGAAATTGCATTCGCAAACGGTGCGAATCGCAAAATTCGGACGTTTGCGAATGCAATTTCCATTTTTGGAATGCATTAACCTTTTTTGCATTTTCGCAATTTAAGAATTCGCAAAATTGCGATTTCTTAAATTGTGATTGCATTTAAGGAATCTCAAATTGAGATTCCTTAAATGCAATTCATCAAACTTTAAAAATGTGCGAATTCGCAAATAAGGGGACCAAATTACCATGAAGTTGACCTTCATGGTAATTTGCGAAAACGTAGAAAAATGCTCTGAAGTGCATTTTTCAAAGTTCCATTTTACACACACACATGCCCTTGGGGCATGTGAGTGTGTAAAATGTACTCATAAGCAGATTTCAGGGGTGCAACAGGGTGTCCTTTCGACACCACTGCACCCTTGCAATTGCATTCTTAATTTGAGAATTTCCAATGATGAATTGCAAATTAAGAATGTCTTTCCATTCATTCCTATAGGCCTCTAGGCCCATAGGAATGAATGGACAGGTATTCCTTAATTGAGATTCTCAATTTGAGAATCGCAATTAAGGAATTTTAAGAAATCGCTATTTAAATAGCGATTTCTTGATGCATTGCAGTTTGCGATTCCTTAATTTTCATGATTAAGGAATCGCAAAATGCAAATTTTTTTTTTGTCCTCATATATGCCACCAGAATTTGTATGCTCTAGATGGGTCTCGCTGTTGCCTCTTATACTGGTATTTTCGAGTCCGCCCTGGAGACAGTATCATAGCAAACAGGGATGTCCCAGAGGTAGGCTGCTTTCCTTATCCTACTCCCCTTAGCCTATTTTGGGAACCCTAGGCCTGGGGGAGGACAGGACCGACACAACCTCTGGCATAATCATCGGACCGCTTACTTGTTTAACCAGACCACCAATTTAGACCAGACATTCTCAGTGTTCTCATTACGTCCAACCATGTCCATTTTAGATACTTCCATTATATACTTTAAACATACTGCAAATCTGGGGGGAGCTGTTGACTTCCACTGCATGCAGATTTGTCTCCTCGCAATGACTACTATATAAAAGATAAACTGAGTATCTAAACTATTAATATTATAGTCTTTCAATAAACCAAAGAAAACAAGTCTGGATGAACATATAATAGTTGTTGACAGTACATCACCCAAGAAATCGATTATCGCTTTCCAGTAGTCCTGAATAGCTGGGCAATCCAGGAAAATGTGAATATCGTCAGCTGCACTGTGGTTAAAACGGGGACAATAATAATTATTTTGTGTAATCTTGTGCAATTTGGCCGGGGTCCAATAAACTCTATAAACTGTGAATAGATGGTTACGTCTTAAATTGGCTGGTTTAATTAGCCTCTGAGAAAGGAGAAAGGAGTCTAACCATATTTTACTAACTTCTTCAGGAAAATCAGCTATACTATTTCCCCATAAATTTATCACCTCCAAGTGTAGTTTGTTCTCCTCATCCTTAATTATCAGGTTGTACCAATACGATAGTTCTTTTATCCATTTCCCCCCTCTACAAATTGCATCAAGAATATCTGTATCTTTCTCCCGTTGCAGATTCTGACTTGACCACCAGGCAGATAGTTGATAATATTTAAACCTAGTCAGCTGACCATTTGTAAGTTGTGTTAAGGAATTCCAGTTCATAAGACCTGAATCTACCCATAGATCTCCCCACTTTTGTAGTCCAGCTGTTTTCAAAGGTTGTGAGAGTTGATCCTGGAGGCATAGGGGTGTACCGGGAGAATCCCAGATTGAGGTGTGTGTGTCATAGTAAGGAATATCAAATACCTTCCTGATGAACCCCCATTTTTTTAGTGCAGTCTGTAATATCTTAAGACGAATTTTTAAAAAAAAATTCTGGTCTCCAAACTTAAATAGAAAGTAATCGTGGTCATAAGGTAAATCATTTAATAAAGCTTGAAACAAGCGGCCCTGTGATGATGCGTCTAACTTGTTTGCAAGTAACCTAAAGTTTTAAAAATGAAACGCATGACAGTATGACAATAGATCAGGGAGGGCTAAACCTCCAATTTTTAAGCCCCTTCTCAACTTTTTCCATGCAATTCTAGTTGACTTACAGGCCCATATAAATGATCCGATCTTACCCTGTAAAGTATTGATATCTTTTGGAGAAAATGATAAAGGGATACAATTAAATAAAAAGGTCAATTTGGGAAGAATTGTCATTTTAATAAGATTAACACGGCCATAAATATTTAAAGGCAGGTTCCCCCATCTTGTTAAGGTTTTGTTAATATCTTTGACCACCATTTGCCAATTAAATAATGTTATATTTTTTAACGCTTGAGTTAAATAGATTCCCAAGTATCGCATTTTATGTTTTACGCCCAATATATGTATGTTATTATTCCAGCCCATAATCTCAGTTTTCTCCTTATTAATCTGATAGCCTGACAACTTCCTAAATTCTTCCGATAGAAAAAACAACCTCGGTATTGCCACTGAATGATCAGAGGTATACAAGAGAAGGTCGTCTGCATACAAAGCAACTTTCAGTGACAAATTACCAAGCTTAAATGGTTGAATTATATTGTCATCTCTAATTCCAAAAGGCTCCATGTAAACATCAAACAAAAGAGGGGATAAAGGGCAGCCCTGTCTAGTACCTCGGGATATATCAAACCAATCAGATAGTATTCCGTTAACTAAGACTTTTGCCTTTGGGTTATAATATAATGATTTAACCACCTTTATAAAAGTTAGAGGAAGCCCAAATGCCGACATTGCGGCCCATAGATACTTCCAGTTGACCTGATCAAAGGCCTTAGCCGCATCTATCGCAACCAAGGCCAACGGGAGGTTTTTGTCATTGGCATAATCTATGGCCCCTATCACTTGGAATGTTAATTCGTTTAATTGTCTCCCTGGAATAAAGCCTCTTTGATCAGGGTGGATTATAGATTTTATAACCTTCGATAATCTGGTAGCTAAAATTCCGGAATAGATCTTCATATCCGTATTTAACAGTGAAATTGGTCTGTAAGACTCTATTCTTTTTGGGTCTTTGTTAGGTTTTGCTATGAGCGTTATAGTAGCTTCTGCCCACGAGGGGGGAGCAGAATAACCATGAATTAATAAGAGGTTGAAGAGTTCCCTGAGTGTAGGTAGTAGTTGGTCTTTATTGTCCATATAAATCTCCACAGGCAACCCATCTGAACCTGCAGCTTTCCCTCGTTTCATTTTCTTCAATTGATTCAGTATTTCGCCTTCTGTAATCTGACTTTCCAAGTATACCTTATCCAATTCAGACATTTGAGGCAAATTTTTTAATAGCAACCAAGTTTCTAAATCATCCCCCTTGGGGTCTTTATCTTCCGTATAGAGGCTTCTCATAAAGGACCTCACTTCCTCTCTGATCTCTGCATCTGTTTCCATCAAGTCTCCTGTCTGCCTTTGTAATAGGGTTTTAATATTGTTCCTCGTTCTCTCTTCTCTAGATTTCCAAGCTAAGAGGGCTCCACATTTTTCTCCATATTCAAAATGTTTTAATCTACTGGACTCCCATTTTTCTTTAAGAATTCTCTCATCCGAGATTTTAAGCTGAAGTTGTAATTCAGTAAGTTCCTTCTCTATCAGGTGAGCTCTCCTGGAGTTAGTTAAAATTGCGTTTTGTAGCTCAAGATCCTTTCTTATTATTGCTGCCAGGTCTTCCCTTCTTTTTGCTTTCATACTCTTTCTCTTGTAAGTCATTAAGGAGCCTAAGACTCCTCTCAGAAAGGCCTTATAAGCCTCCCATACTACCTGGGGGGTAGAAGTACCTGAATTTATTGTAAAGAATTCTATCGTTTTATCTTTGACTTCTATTTTTATTTGATTGTCTAATAAGAGTGATCTCTCTAGGGTCCATCTTGTTTTTAGAGGAATTACGTTCAATTCAATTACCATTTCCAGTACAGCGTGATCTGACATCCCTGTAGGTATAAAGGAAAGGTAATTGATATCTTTGAGAAGATGCTGGTCGACTAAAAAGTGATCTATCCTAGAGTAATTCTTATATTTCTTGCTGTAATAGGTAAAGCCTGGTAGTGTTCTGTATTTTTTTCTCCAAACATCTAAGAGACTGAAGTCCTTCATTAAAGCATCTAGGGTGGCGAGTGATTTCGAGGGAGCGTGATATTTAGCTTTAGAAGTTCTATCTAGCTTTTGGTCGCAGACCAAGTTAAAGTCGCCTCCCAAGATTAATGGGCCGGTTGTCCCTAATAATGCTATCTCAAGTTTAGATAGTGGGCCCGGATTATCATCGTTAGGACCATAATACACTGCCAATGTATATGGGATGTTTTGAATATATATTACTGCAGCCAGCCATCTTCCAGATTGATCTGCCTCATATTTTCTTAGACTTAAGCACCTAGCCAACATCCCCAAATTCAAAAAGACACGCACTGGAGGCCGACGCTTCTCTGTAAAAGCGTCCACTGGATGGAACTCCCTCCCACGTTCCCTCAGATTGGAACCCAGTTATCTGATTTTCAGAAAAAAACTTAAAACCCTTCTATTCCCTAAATAAGGTCCTTCTCCCCTTTTTCCCTCTCATCTGGATAACAAATCTTCATAGCGCGGGGATGCCCTTGGGTCACCAGGCGCTTTACAAGTCGCTAAATAAATAATAAATAAATACAATTCGCTCGGATTATGATGGAGACCCCCCTTGTGGTGCCCGATTGCCTGGAGCTGATTATTTCCTGAACCCACCTTAAATTCTTAAAGAGAGAACTGCAGGTAACTGCCTCTAAGTGGGTTTCTTGTAACATTATAAGATGAGCTTCCGACTTTTTTAAAAATTCACAAATTCTGTTCTGTTTTATTTTTCCCCCCATGCCATTAATATTCCATGACAGGACTTTAAGCTTATATGGATTACTCATGAGTCTATTATCCTCTCATACCCATCCGTACCTATATACAAAATGCATTTATCTATATATGAGGATTTTTTATTTTTTCCCTTTGCTCCCTCCACCCAGTGAACACCCTCCCCCCTGAAGAACCCCCCCAACATACCTGACGATGACTTCGCCATTCGGAGCACCTAGGTGGGTCCCATAACCAATCAAATATATTATAGCGAGACAAATTAAATCAAATAAATTGTGTCCCCTGTACTGTCATATAGTGTATTCGTGCATTAATTTACTTTCTCAATTTACTTTCCCCCCTTTTTTTTTTGAAGTAGTAACCAAATCCGCCCTTTATTGATCTTCCTGATCACTTCTCATTCGGTCTAAAAGGTTATCGACCTCTTCTGGCTGTGAAAAACTATAGGTCTTATTCTTCCACATAATCCTGAGCAAAGCCGGAAATCTCATCTGCACGTGTGCCCCCAATCACCTCAGGTCTGGCATTCTAGTGCCCAGCTCCCATTGTCTCTGTGCAGTTCTTGCGCCTATATCAGACCTGATAAAATAAGGACTGGACCTGTAACAAAGATCTGTTTTTGAAAGGGATCTCCCCAGAATAAGCTCCTTGACACTATATGTTTGAAAATTTACTAATATTTTCCTAGGTGCTTTCCTGTCCGTGCGTCTCTTATAAGGATCTCTATGAACCCTTTGGATTTCGGCTTTCAAGTCTATGTCTGGGCGATCTTTTAAAACACCTTCTCTCAGAAGTTTACAAACAAATCCCTTTATATCCTCCAGCTCTTCTCCCTCTGGTATTTTCAAGATCCTTAAGTTGTTCCTCCGTGCTTGAGTCTCCAATCGCTCGATGTCCATAGCCAGTGATCTATTTTGGGCCTTCAAAGTATCTATATCTTTTAAATTTCCATGTACAGTTTTATTCAGTGCAGCTGCTTCTGTTTCAAGGTTCCCTGTACGAAGAGTAACCTCCTCTAACTTGGATTCCAACAAGTCGAATCTATCATGTATTGTTTTTTGATTATTTTCTGATATCTCAAATTTTGACATCATATCACTTCTCAAAGATCGAAAGAGGTCCCCCAGACGATCGTTCTCTTGCTCACCCGAATCCTCAGAGCTTCTCCTTGTACCGATAAGTACTGGAGCCGGGTCTGATTGATTGACCAGATTTACTTCCTGCCTCCTAATTCCCTCACCAACCCCCTTAGAACCGCTTTGTGCAGGTTTAGCTGTTCCTAGCTGACTCTTGGGTCTAGTGTCCTGCTTTCCTTGCACTTTATCAGCTGAAGGTACTTTATTTAAATTAACAGGAGTAGATGATGCAGGGGGTACACTTGAATTTTCAGACTCAGGAAAATTCGACTGAGCCTGATGCTGCTCTAAACCAGCTGATTTCAAAGTCTCCGCTCCCCCCTCAACCTCACATATCGCTCCCCCATTCATGAAGGCCAGGGGCCCAGCATTTTCCATATTTCCCAAGTTTTCTTAAGGGTATAGTGCTAGTATTAACCTCCATTTGCGCAAAGGAACTCCTGGCCTGATCTAGGACCTTAAAGTAAGATTTAAGAGAGGGGGTACTTTTCACCGCCTGGTTCTCAGGGATTACTCCCTTAGATTTCTTTACTAGGGTAGTTTTTTTCTTTTTTCTTTTACAGGGGGTTAATGGCATAGGTCTCTCCCTCCACTCAAATTCCAAGGCACCTCTCTCTTTTAACTCTACCCTAGATCTCAGCTGATACCTATTCCTTCTTATTGGAGGGGTGTTTCCTTTTCTTGCTGTATTCAAAATTGTATCAACAGTGACAGGCTCAACTGCTCCAGTTAAGACAGTTTTCGTTATCTTTTTTGTTGGCTCAACGAGTTTCAACAAAGCTGGCTCTTGTACTGATACTATCTTCAAATTCACAAAATTGTTTTTGATAATTGGAGGCTCAGTCTGCGTTTGATCCATACAACCCTGCCTCCCAGAGGAAAACCCGTGGTTTACTACTTGTCCCCCTTTCTCCCCACACCTTACCGCAAATGGGTAGAGCTTCTTCCTCCCAATCACCGTTATGCAAGGTTGCTGTTGATATGTGTTAAACGCCGGGCCTCTTAATTTGATTTTAAATAGAACGGAGCGGAATCTGCTCCACAAACACCGCCGGCGTTCTCCCAGCGTGAGTACAGGTGGGCGCGGATCCGTGGAGGTCCTAGCGCTGTCTCCTTCTTTGTATACCCAAGCCAGCCGTAGCCAGCCGAAGCCTCGAAAAAAGGAAAGCAGAGCGAGGCCGATTAGAAAGTATGCGGGACCCTCTCGCGCTGCAAAGCTCACATCTCACCTTAAAGCAGGGGGCTTTCAGTTTTCAGAATCTCTTCTCGCACTAAACTCATCCACTCTCCATTAGGACCACGGAGATCCCTAGGTGCGTCCGCGACCGGCTCTCAGCCCGCCGCCATGTTCCTCGTGGGCGTGGCCTCGCCCGTCACGTCACCGAATCCCGAACTGCAAAATGCAATATTGATGCATGTGGGTGTGTATTCCAAACGCAAATGTTTGGAAATCTTTGAATTGTGTGCATTCCTACTCGTAAACCCTCTTCCCTACACCTGTCTTTTTTTTAACAGATCCTATATTTTTTCCCCCAGGCAAACTGGTTTTCTCTGTAGTGAAACCTTTTTTATCGGAATGTTTACTTACGTCTTTTCAGGATGGGAAACATCATACAACGGTTTTGGTAATATTTACGATGTTCAGAAACTGTGAGCGATCACATATTTTTGCAATGCCACCGTCCCTTCCCGAGCTTCTCTATCTACCCGTTTCCAACATAGACTCTGACTTTTCCACACGAGTGAATGGATTTAACATGCTTGTTGAATTATGTATAGCTATTCTAAATTGCCAATTTTTCACGGGAAATTCTCCTCATGCACCACACAGTGAGGATTGCCTTATAACAATGTGTATTTTTCCCACATATGGTTAGTGGAGAACAGGTTCATGTGTAATGTTTCATTTTTCTTGAGCAATCGCGTTGCTGCAATGTAGCCTGAAACCTAGAGGTAAACGTTGCCTGACAGCTATCTTTATGTTCTCAGGTGGAGGCCTTGGTCGATTCTTGCTTTGAGCTCTTAGGGCCAGATGCACAACCCTATTTTGCATGCACAAACGGGTTTACGATCTGTTTGCGCATGCAAAATCCTATTGGGCCTTGTGCAAACCCTATTTAGCGAGTAGCAATTTATTTGTGACTCGCTAAATAGGATTTGCGACTCGCTATTAGGAAGGGGCATTCCAAGGACCTCCCTGCCTAATAGCGACTCGCTACCCTATGTAAGAATGTTTTGCAACCACAATTGCGATCGCGAAACACTCTCAATTTACCACCCTCTTCAAGAGGGTGGTAAAGCACTCGCAAAAGGGAAGGGGTCCCCAGGGGTCCCCAGCGGACCCCTACCCCTTTGTGAATGCAGGGGAAAATATTTTTTAAGGGCAGGCAGTGGTCTCAAAGACCACTACCTGCACTTAAAAAATGAAACGAAAACGTTTCATTTTTCTTTTTTTAAATGTATCCCCTTTCCTTTAAGGAAAACGGGCTGCATTTGAAAAAAAACCTGCTTTATTTAAAAGCAGTCCCAATCATGGAGGTTTGCAGAGACCAGCAGGCCACCATACCTGGGAGGGCCAGCCATTCCCAATGGGGTCACAAATTACGAGTGCCTCATGAATATTGATGAGGCATGCAATTTGCCACCCCATTGGGAATCGCGAACAGTGTCTCAGACAATGTTGTACATTGCATTTTTCCTCGTAAATTGCGACTCGTAATTGAGTGCAATTTGTACGTTGCAAAATGCCATGGTTGCACATCTGACCCTTGAAGTCTGCAAAGAAACTCCTGTATCTGCACCCTCGTCAAGTGCAAAAAACAATGAGACATGCACTTATGACCTCGCGATTGGACTATGCTAAAGCTGTCCATTGGGGCCTCCCAGCCTACCTGCTGAAGAGTACAGATAGTCCAAAATGCGGCGGCGAGGACACTATTAAAAATTCCTGGGCAGACATCTATTCTTCCTTATTTAAAGGAGCTACACTGGCTCCCTAACAAGGAGCGAATTAAGTTCAACATTTTAATTCTGGCCCACAAAGCTTTCTATTGGTCGGGCCCAAGCTACCGTTCTGCATGGATTATTCACTAACACCCCCCCAGGGTTGTATGACTCCACAACGCATGCCATTACATCGCATTCCTTTACAACGCGGTTGTAACAACGCAAGTGTTGTTTACAACGTGTTACGATTACAACGCAAACTTTAACAACGCATATACCTTTACAATTAATTTTGATGTAAAAGTATGTTTTGTAAACACATATGCGGGGTTAAAGTTATGACTGAAAATATAACTATTTTACAGGTAAATATAAATGCTTTATATGTGTGCAATATAGCTTTATATTACCCTGTAAAATACTTATAATTTCTTAGTGATGGTATGCTTGGTAATACATAAAAATATATGTAAAACAAAACTAATGTACTTACTTTATATATGTTTTTATATATTCCACACACAATGATGTCTGTTGAATTATATAAAACCATATATATATATATATATATATATATATATATATATATATATATATATATATATAAATTCAACACTTCAACCACTACTCACCTTGAAATTATTCTTGCCACCCCAAAACCCCTACGCACCCTAAACCTTAAAATTATCCTTTACACCCAAAACCCCCTACCCACCCTAAACCCTACAAATACCCTTGCCACCCCAAAACCCCTGCCCACCCTAGAACAACCTTTGCCACCCCAAAACTCCTACCCACCCTAACCCTAAAACTACCCATGCCACCCCAAAACCCATACCCACTCTAAAACCTAAAATTACTCATTCCACCCGAAACTCATACCCACCCTGAATCCTAAAATTACCTATGCCACCCCAAAACCCATACCCACCCAAAACCTATAAATTACCCATGCCACCCCAAAACCCATACCCACCCAAAACCCTAAAATTACACATGCCACCCCAAAACCCATACCCACCCAAAACCCTAAAATTACCCTTGCACCCCAAAACCCACAGCCACCCTAAACCCTACAATTATCCATTCCACCCCAAATCCCATACCCACCCTAAAACCTAAAATTACCCTTGCCACCCAAAAATCCATACCCACCCTAAACCCTCAAATTACCCTTGCCACCCCTAAACTGTAAAATTACCCTTCCCACCCCAAAATCCATGCCCACCCACAACCCTAAAATTACCCTTGCCACTCCAAAACGCATAACCACCCTAAACCCTAAAATTACCCATGCCACCCCAAAACCCATACCCACCTAAATCCTGAAATTACCCATACCACCCCAAACCCCATACCACCCAAAACCCATACTTACCTAAAACATATATTTGAAATGTATATCCCTTTACCATTCATGCCTTTACAACACAATTTGTTGTAAAGACATATGTTGTAAAGACCCATGCATTAAAAAAAAATTGCATTGTGATGGTCATGCGTTGGGGTACCACACGGGTGGATGGTGTCCCCCCACTTATTTTACAGAGTGGACACCGTCCCCCCTGCCAAACAGCTGGACTTCATTCTTTGTCCTCTCTGGGGCGAGATCGGAGCTCACAGCACACTGCACACGCGCTGGCTTAGGGGTGAGCGAGGGGAGGCAATGAGCCCGATGGTGCAATGAGCCCGATGGTGCAACCCTTCGTGACATCACTTCCTGTCGTGACGTCAATTCCAGTGACAGCGTCCTCCCCATTTCTTTTTTTAGGACTTATGCCCTGGTTGTAACGCTTGCATTGTAATGGCATGTGGGGTAACAGTCGCGATGTAATGACTGTTCCCCCCAGCTAGAACCCTCCATTCCTCCAAAGTTGTGGGGGCCCTTGCACCGAAAGTTAAGTTAATCTTGGTGCACAGGTATGGAGTGCCCTTCTTCTACGCCTGGGAGCCTCAAGGGAAGAAAACTGTTTCATGCATGCTCTTAAAACCTGGTTAATCAAGTCAGTCTTTTAGGGTTAACGTATTGTGCAAGGGCTTAGTTGAAGGGTCCTTCACCTCTTGGACTCTCTTGTACTAGCTGTGTGTGTTATAAAACCTTAATTGATTGATGGATTGATGTTATCCTGATACCTGGATCCGGCTGCTAGATGCTAGACCTCCGATTAGGGGAGAATGTAATTGGTGGCTCACTTAGATACCGTCACACTGTGCTGCTGCCAGGCCGGGCTCCGAGCAGTGCTGAACACTATGAGTTGGGTATGCCAAGCAGCTGAAAACTAGGATGATGGTAAGCAGCTCGAGGTCTAGCAAGAGACAGCTGCACCCACTGGGGGTTTGGTGAACCCTCAGCGAGGTGCACTGGGACCGGAGGGAGACTGGGTGGCCTCTGCGGTGATCAGTGAGAGCCTGCAGTCCCCCTACTGCAGAGCTAGAGGACTGGCTGCTCAAGTCCTCGGCGCAGCTACCCGGCGTAACACATGGCAAATGAGAGCTGGGGGTTGGCAGTGCCTGGTTAGCAGCTGCGTGATGGAGCACTAGTGTAAACCTCCCCAGCAAAGTGAGAGCAAAGCTGCTGATGAAGAACGCAAAATCGTTGTCAGCTGACCAAGACTTAAGCGACCAAAAGATGAAGGCCAATAGGTGGACAGCAGATCTCTACACTCCGGGCGCCCTGCCGGACTACCTGAGCATGCATCTCCCTGAACACGCAAAATACACACCAAATCTTTTGGGGATGGGGGAATTGGCATGCCCATTTTGGGCACCCCCCACTCCCAAATCAAATAAGAAAAATCCTTGGCTTCTAGTGGGCTTTCTGGCCCACCCAGGGGGGCATATTGGCGTCTATTGCCCGATCTGCCACCCAGGGGGAGGGCAGAAAGACTGATTTTCCCAAATTAATTTTGTGCGGAGCAAAGGTCCTTTGCCAAGGGGCTACTCCCCCTCCCTGGTGCCTAGCGGGTAGATCCCTGCTTTGGGATTGCCCTCCTGGGGCAATCCTCAAGCAGGGATCGACTAGGGAGGGGTACCATTGATAAGGGGAGAGTCTCCCCTTTCCAACGATACCCTCCTGACTTTCAACGTGCTCACGGGGCAGAGATACCACCCTGAGCATGTAGACAGTGAAACAGAAATGACGCCAGTGCGACGTGCGCGCTGATCGTCATTTCAGGGAATCCACACAAACAGCCTCGGGAGCTGGGGAAGCTCTTCCCCAGCTCCCGAGGCTGTTTGGTGGTAATGAAATCCCTCTGGTGCCTGCAACAAAGGTAATTTCAAGTGCCATGTGCGAGGACGCACACAGGCACTGTGGCACAGGACGGCTCCTGGCGGTCCTGCGCACCGAAGGGGTTATCTTGCACTAAGCACTTTGAGTTTAGGGTCGATCCCAACATAATAGATACTAATTGTGTACTCAGGGGAATACTTTTCAATGGACGCAAAGAAGAATTAAGTGCAATAAGGGAAATGTTTTTTAAGCGCTATTAAATCCTCAACATATAAGAATTGCGCACTAAGCACTTTGAAAATTCTGCAAGATAGACGGGGGGAGCAACATAGGCCTCCAAGGAGCACATTTGGAAAGTGGTGTGGGAGGAATGAATGCATCTTTTTCGACTTATGCAATGACTTTATTTCATCAAACATTAAATACATTTCATTTGATTTGATTTGCGACCCATGGACAGCCTGCAGGAGGTGTATCACTGCTGAGCTTGAAAACCCACCTGATAGGAGTACTTCTCCTTCTGCTTCTGGGAACCCAGACTCTGATAAGCTGGATGCCAACTTGCTGTTAATCTGCTCAACCTGTGACTAACACTTTAACTGTTGTTCTTCGAATGTTACAGGAAGACCATAGGAAAATTAGTGACTGCATGCACAGCCACTGTGTCAGAACTAGCACCTGAGATGTCAGTGCTTAAAAAACCCTTACAGGTGCAATGGACTTGATACGAAGAGTTAGGAGCAAGAGTTGAGGACCAAGAGGGGCACACACATAGGAACAACATCCGTGTGGGTGTTAGGACAAAATATTGAATTAAATATATTTTGAAACAAAAATATTGTGTTTAGAATATCATGATGTCAGGAATATTTTGGACAACATATCAAAGGTAAGACTCTTGTTTTAGGTCTTGTTTTTTTTTAATATTGTTGTAAACACATTCAGGTACATGCATCAAAGGATTTTGCGATCGCAAACGGTGAGAATCGCACAAATCGGCCATCTGAGATCGCACAATCTGCTTTTGGAATGCATGAAGGGTGAAGGCCCTCGCAATTTAAGAATTCGCAAATATTTGCGAATTCTCAAATTGCCATTGCATTTAAGGAATCGCATTTTGCGATTCCTTAAATGCAATGCATGAAACTTAAAAGAAATGCGATTTCACAATTAGGGGGAGCAAATTACCATGAGGTTGAATCTCCTGGTAATTTGCGAAAACTTTGAAAAATGCACTTTTGTGCATTTTTCCTAGTTTCATGTTGTGCACACACATGCCCTAAGGACATGTTTGTGCACAACATATGTGCACAGATTGATTTCAGGGGTGCAACAGGGTGTCCTTTGGACACCCCTGAACCCTTGAAATCACATTCTCATTTTGCGATTCGCTACTTGCTAATCGCAAATTGAGAATGTCTTTGCGAGTCGATATTAAGGAATATTAAGAAATAGCAATTTATTTAGTGATTTCTTGATGCATTGCATTTTGCAATTCCTTAATTGCGATTTCTTATATTTTCACAATTAAGGAATCGCAAAAAGCAATATTGATGCATGTACCTGTAAGTTTTCTAAATTATTGTATCTATTAAATTGTTTATTGGGATTTTTGTAGTATTTAATTAGTGTTGTAGGTCAATTACTTCCATTTTTTATTTATTTAATGTAATTTGTAAATAATATAATTAATTTCTAAGTATTATTTACAGAAATGTTGTATTTTTAGAAATGTTATAATGTTAAGAGTGGATATTTGGTTTATAAGAAAAAAAGTGTGGGCAGATTTTTAAAGATGTGCTCTTATCATTTATATGTAAAAATGTTATCAGTTAAAATAATTTGGTTTTAATTTAATTTGTTTATTTAAATGGAATATTTGCTATCTTATGGCAAAATATCTTTTGAAATATTTTCAAGTTTTTTAAATAACATGTATATTTTGGTGTTATGTTGGCTTTTTTTTACCTATTATTTATTTTTAAAATGTGATATATAACTTAGCAAAAATATTAAAAATAATTTCAGGTGTTTGATTCTAACTCATTTTCCACAATTTTTTTGTGTGAAATGTTTAATATTTCATGGTAGAAACTTTACATTTACAATTTTATTTTTTTGTGTAAATCTTTTTTTATTAAAATTTTTCCCATTTTAAGAATGCATCAAGAACAATGCATAGGTACCAAGTATAGTTGCTTGCAAATGCTATGATATCCAGCACCAGACTATAAAAAGACAGATGAGTTGTCCAACAGAGTACTGAGAGAAGACTCGTGATAGCGTCTGTGTATAGGGTTTAGCAATGCCCCAGAGTCTGACCACTGGACATCTTGTAGGTGTTTCAGACATGGTGCATCTTAGGCTAAACTGTAGACATAGGGTACACCAAAATGAGGATAACTTAATCCAAGGAGGGGTAAGGGAGTCGCATGAGACCTGCTGCCATGTCTAGTATAACAGAGTGTGCCAGCCTTATCTGGGCTCAGTGACAGCGGGATTATGAAGGGGGCCATACATCTCTGGAGGTCAACACTACTCTACCCATGTACCCAAGAAGGGTGAGCACTGGGTGTCAGTCCTGGGTATCATCCTGGGGTTCTCCAGTGTTAGTAACTATGTCATGTTACTTCAACACCATAGTGTCCCATTGAGACACCAGGGGGAACATACGGATACCAAGCAGGTCTTCCGTGCGCTGAACTACTCCCTCTGCCTTAGTCCAGTTAAGTAGGGACCAGCACCATGCTAATGTGTGAGGTGAAAGAGTGATTTCCATCGCTTGATATGCAAGCGTTTTGCTACTATTAAACCCAGATCTAGAAAACGGGTGGTAACCCAATGTTTTTTATTCCTTTTAAATAGGTGCAGTATATGTCTAGTTGGGACAGCGCGAGTTGTCACATTACTTCAATATTCTTCTAGGACAGGGCATTACCACAGCATATGGAGGAGGTCTACATCTGATTGACAGCATAAAGGCAAGCCACATCCGTGCAAAGGAAGTACTTATTAATTTGAGCTGGGGTGAGATAAGCCCGGTGTAACACAAATAATTGGATTTGTTTAAACTGATGATTACGAGTTATGCACGTTGGTTGGACTGCCCCGGACAGCAATCCACTCCCTATCTGTGAATGCCCTCCCCAGCGCACCCTCCCAGTGGAGCCTCAGATGGGTTAGGTTGGCATCCGTGCGCTGACGAAGGGAGGACGCGAACCATCGTGTTAGGTGTCTCCCAGTTCCCATCACGTGAAGATATTGCAATGTTTGATGTGTAGGTCGTTCCTGAGCTAGTGTACCCCACTTAGACAACAACAAGGTGATAAGTGTCCGATGCAATAAAAACTGTCCTGGGCGTAAGTTCACTTCCGCTATGAGGCCCTGATATGGGGTGAGTGAGCCATCCTGGAAAAGATCTCCCAAGTCTAGGATGCCGTCCGAGGTCCAATGTCGTGCTCGGCTGCTGCGGTGAGAGTGTCCCCCAGAGTGTGAACGGGCAGAGTGTGCCAAATAATTATTGCACTTTATATTTACAATTTTATTGATTTATTTTATTATGTAGCAATTTATATTATTTAAAATGTTTACAATTTTGATATATATATTTTTATAAACTGAATCTTATTGTTTTGAAAAACAGCCCAAACATTACAAAGCCATGCACAATAAGGCAATATGGACCATTCTACAAGATCATATAATTTAGTACTCTAAAGTCATGGTTCATAAGATTACCCAGTAAGTTGGCTAATTACCCCATACCTTTCTGTGTTTTTCCAGGCAGCCCAACAGATACATGGACTCCTCTTGCCTGATGCACCAGTCCATCCCCTACGCCAAAAGGATCATGTGTGGTGTAGAGGCAGTCCTCCAGAATTTGGCAATGTATCGCTTGGGCGAAACCATTCGGACCCACGCTAAGGTTCGTTCCCAGACCCTGTCAGCAATCCAGTCTGTGATACCCAAGATCCCCACCATGGGAGATAGGTCTATTGGTCTTCCGATCACTCCAGTCAGCATATCAAAGATTTCCTGGCAACATTTGATAATCTGAGGGCATGCCCAGAGGAGGTGGTAAAAGTGTGCTCTTATTTCCGGACACCACCAGCATGACCGTGTTGCTAGGTTGCCTCAATGCAACAGTCACAATTGTGTCAAGTAGGTCATGTTTTAAATTTATTTTTAACTTTGCAAAAAGATTTATTTTAGTACTATTTATTTATATTTATAATTATTTACATTTTATAATATATTGACATTTTTACATATTTTATATCGCTTTTTTAGCTAAAGTCCCATTGTTTTCTATAGGGAGATAGTCTTTTTTCGTTTTTTCATTTTTTCATTTAGCGGCCACTAAGTGTATTTTTATCATTCTATACCTGTAATTTTTTGTCAGATTTGCAAGGAGCGAGTTACAGTTACCTGCTGCTGATCGCTGGATAAGGGAACATTTTTTTAAATTTATTTTTTGCAATAATGTTTTGGGGGTAGGGAGATCTGGGTAGAACTAGTTAATGGTATTTTGGTGTCTAATAATCCAATATTATTTCGAATTTACTTCGTTTTTTCGGATTTTATGGAGCATTTTTTTTTCAAGCTTGTAGTGCCTTCTTATGATTTTGAATTACTTTGATAGATTTACTTTGGACTTTGTAATTTTTTCCTTTTGTTTTTTTTTGGGCTTCATTTTTTTCCTTTTGGTGGGCTATTTTTTGACAACATAGATACGAACAATGATCTACAGCTTCAGAACTGAAAGTTTGATGTATTAATTTATTTGTGGGTAAGAAATGTTATGGTTTATTGTGTATGTGTATTTGCTGTAATTACAATGTGTCACTTTACATTTCTATGTGTTGGATTTGCTTGGTTCCATATTGTGTTTATTTCAATGTTGTGCTCTGCTTGCTGATTTCCTGATTTTTAATGAACTATTAAACATATTATTTGTAGTTATCAATCTTCTTTTCTTTGTTATTTATGTATTTTTAATTGATTTCATAAAAATAAATTGTTTATTATTATTATAATATGTGAGGAGCAGTTAATATTAATTTGAATGTGGTTTAGTAGTTTGTAGTAAATGCTACTTAATTTTTTGAGGTAGCAAAGCATATATGAGGGGTACATTAGTTTTTTGATTTCACCATATATGATGCATATCTGAGTGAATGGTTTAGGGCAAATTTTGAATGTTCCGTCCAACATTGATGTTTGACATTGGCTTAGGCTCTAAAAATTATCTTCTGTAGCAAAAATAATAATGTTGTTACCAATATTTAGGCTGTCATGTAGGAGGAAAGACTTGTCATTTTGTGTGGTGATTACTTTTTTAAGAATTTGGATGGCTTCGTATCTTCTTAGTTCATGCTTTTAATCATTTTTAAGTAGGTATAGCTGGTAGATGTGCTGTGATGTGTTTGAATGCTTTACGGAGTATATCTATTAGAATTTTAATAGTGTGCTCTTGGGAACAATTGCTTGCCTCTTTTATATCTTGAAGTGCATCCCTTACTTCAATTTTGACATTTGTGGGGTGGTTGTGTTCTTTCACGTTAATAACAACATCATGTTTTGTGGTAGGCCTCCAATAACATGTACTAGAGTAGTATTTTTGTACATTTCCAGTTAACATTCTCAGTGCTGTCTTGGCTGTAAGTGTAGCCCGTGCGAGAGAGAAATTGTGTGCTTATCTGTGAGGAGATACATCTTGCCCTTTCTGTCATTCTGGCTGAATGAAGTTTAATGATACAGTTGAATACATTTTAATAATTTTAGTGTTATCATGCACTGCATTTACCACAATGCATCTGGGCTAATTGTGTGCTGGTATTCAAGGCAGTGTGCTCCCTTTTCCTTTTGTGATTGGCTCCTTGCTGAGTTGTTCAGTGGACGAGCCCTGGAATGCACCTGTGCTCTAGGGGTGGTACTAAACCTGAGAAGACGATAAGTAGCATTGCAAGCACTCCCAAATTTCACTTGTTACTCTGTACTCGAGAACGATCCTGAAAAAGCGTGTTTAGAGGTAACAAGAATGGAGAATACTAAATACTTTTAACTGAAGCAAGTGTTATCATGCAGTGCATTTACTACAACACATCTGAACTAACTGTATGCTTGTATGCCAGGCAGTGTGCTCCCTCCTCCTTTTGTGATTGGTTCTTTGCTTGATTATTGGGGTGGCAAGCTCTGGGATGCACCCGTCCTCTGGGAGTGCTACTAAACATTAGAGACTGTGGGCAGTATTGCCAGCAACCCCAAATTTCACTTGTTACTCTCAAGTGTAGAAGGACAACAATCCTAAAACATCTGTCTAGAGATACCCAGTACTGGCTGCACCAACGATGGTGAATACAAAGTCTTTCAACTAAAGTGAGTGTAATCATGCACTGTATTTACCACAATGTATTGGGGCTACGACTACCCGTAGGCATCTCGGCGCTTGTACGAATACCGCTTAGGAACCCTTCCTGGCCTTTCCCTGTGAGGAGCCCACTCCTGGGCACCCCCAAGGTGAAGTCAGGCATCCTCAGCGTTGTTGGGGCCGTTGTAGAGATTAAGCAAGCTATTCCCCAGAGGTGCAGAGTGGGACTCATGATTAGAATAGGTACCGAAGCGAGAATTATCTGGCCCGTGGAAATTGAGCCCGAGACCCGCCGAGGCGGTAATTGAACCCTGGTTCCGGCCAGACTACTGCATCAGAGTCTGCCGCTCTAACCATTGAGCCACACTTCCCTGCCTGGTATACCAGGTGGTGTGGGCTCTCTCCTTCTTTGATTGGATCCTGAGACCAACCTGAAACAGTTGGAGAGACTGAGGCTTCAGGTCCTGAGTCTGAGAGCACTGGACGTTCAGATGACAATGGAAATGCCCCGGTGTTAACCACGGTTACTGGAGGCAAGATAATATGATCTTATAAGACTGCACTACCTGCTTGCTGCTTATGACTGTTATTGCTGTTACCATGGATGACATGGTATCCTTCACTTTTAATTGATTGTAGCCCTTTGGTGGTCGGAGAGAGGACCAGGATAGTTTGTGGGTTCTCCTTGCTGGATTTACCCTCCCTGAACCGAGCACACTGGAGTGGGTTGGAGGTGATTATCCTGAGTAATGCATATTAATAGGTTTAACCACAGTTGGGATGAGTGCAATTGAACCTCAGTCTTGGGAGTTGTTTGTTGAGGGGCTTATCATTAGAATTTTAGTTCTCGTTAGTTCTTACTGCTGGGTTAAGATGCTCATGAGCACATCATGTGGGACAGGAAGGGGCAACTGTGGGGCGTGCTCCTTAGATACACTGGATAGCTAATACATTTGTAAGCAAGGGCTGTTTGAAACTGCAAACATAGATTGTAAGTGGCCTTCACTTCCCTAGTAAAAGAAACAATGTACAGGCATATATTAAGAGAAGGGGTATGCACATTGTGCTTTTACAGGAAATGCACGTAACTAGATCTGAGTGCCAGGCTCTTCAGAGACGATAGTGGAGATTGGTCTACCTCTGCCTTTCCAAAAGGGTACTTTATATGGATCGGCCTGGTTTCACGTTTTAGACCTATTTGATGAATATAGGTAAAGAAGGGAAGTATGGTAAATGTGTATGTGCCCAGCATGGATCAGAAGGTGTTCCTGGGCGGATTTGTCCCTCACCTTGCTGACTTAATACCTTACCCCAAAGTGGTAGGGGGTGACTTCAATTGTGAGGCTCAATGGGTCAAACCCCTCTTGCCAATTAGTTACCGTACAAGACTGACAAGACGTTCACTACCCGGATGGCACATTGGGGGTTGATTGACATATGGAGGATGCTTAAACCCTCTCTAAAAGATTATACACACTACTACGTGGATTATGATTTGCCTCTGTGAGAGGACAGTAGTTTGTGCTGCCCCTAACACACTAGGGTGTCTGGCAAAGAGTACTTGGCCAAGTTTCTGACCACAATCCTCTGGTACTCACACTCACATGGTCTAGTCTTTGCACCGTTATACTAACATGGAAGCTTAATGTGGATGCACTGGGGGACATAGTGTTTAGATTTGACCTTGGGGATGTCATCAGTAATTACTTCACTGAAAATGTGGGCACAGTCTCAGCTCCCCTGGTCAGGACACAACTGCTTAGAGACATCTGCACCCAAGAAGTACAACTGAACTCATTAGAGAGGGAATATTTGTTATACCCGGGCTCGGGGAGCAACTGTGGTAAGTGAGGGCACACTTTTTGGATGTTATGGAGTGCTTAAAGGGCTATGATTAGAAATAGGCTGTGGGGTTTTAGGTTTAACCCCATAATAACTGATAAAACCCCACTGAAAGAAAAAACCTTCACCAGTGAAAACATATTAACACTGAAAAAACACCTGCACAACTACAAACTAAATGCCATTCAAAGAAAGGAAAAAGAGTGAAAGAGTCTATTTGTTTCTTCCTGAAGGGGCCAATACAATGTAACTTTTTTTATACAAGCTAGCAATACGAAATACTGGGCTAACATTATTCTGCTTGAGTTTTGTTGTTTAGGGATGCCACAAAAATATTGTTTCTTCTTCCTTTTTTCAGTTTTGTGGTCTTTGGTCTAAAGATGCAGGGTTTAGAAGCATGTTTTAGGTCTCACTTAATTATTTTATAAACTGTAATGAATCAGGAAATATAAAAATTATATTTGATATTTTGGCTACTTTTGATTCTTTTACTGATAGGCAAAATGGCTGGTTTCATAAGAATGTTTCCTAATATGTGTCATCACCTTTACCCACAGAGAACGGGTAAAACCCTTAATACATCAGCCCACAGTTTCTAGTGGGTCAGTATTGATAGTAGGTGAATTGCCAACACCTCAGGCTTTAAAAATGTAATGCAAGGTATAGTGACAAGTATATGTATGAAGAGCGCTTTCGCCAAGCATCTGGGATAGTGGTGAAAACATGACACCAGACTTTTGGAAAACATGGAACGCAATGTCACTTGGAATGCTCTGCAAAAAAGTTTCTTTCCAAGTTCAACAAAGATTGGAGTGACATTGTTTGTATTTGCAGTTATTCAGCTACGTATATGAAAAAGTTGTGTGAGGACCTTTCAAAATTGATAACCGAGCTGAAGTGATTCCCTGTAGGAGATCCTTGAGGGCATACGCGCCCAGCTCAATGCAAATGTTGCAGAACCTGCCCTGAGAATCGCAATCTTCAAGTGCACTAGTATTGGCATGGAAAGCTATGTCAGTGGCCAGCGTTAATAAATTGTGTACTGACTGTTTTGGCGTTGCCCGTCCCAATTGCCAATGTTGAGAGGGCCTATTCACAGAAGTTTACATGGGAAGGAAAAAGCAAGCTCACATGACCAAAGACTCACTGAAGAAGTATTGTATGGTGTACTACAATAAGTTTAATTTGCAAAAATCTATTTAGACCTCATATACACTATATCTACACTGTCTATATACCATGTTCTATCAGTGCAGAAAGCAAGCACTAATAAAAGTAAAATGTTCCATAAATACTGGAAAAACACTTTTTCTGTTGTTTTTAGTGGCGCGAAAATGTGTAACCACTGATAACAACTGTTTTTTAAGGTATTGAAATCACTTGAAAACACTGAAAAAAAAAACACAAGAAATTATCAATAATTGAAACTGAAAACAGGAAAGCATAATTATAAACAATACCTTGACAGGATTCACAACAAGAGGGATAAGGCCAGACGGCTTTTGGCATAGCTCGTTAATCTTGATAGGACTTCCACCCCCATAATGGGTATTAGGGATAGGGCAGGTGTTAGACACAGAAAGCAGCCGCAGCTGGTGTAAGTAAGAGCGATGAGGCGGGGACAGGGCAGGGTGGGGAGGGTGAGTTGACAGATGATGACGACAGAAAAATGAAATTTAAAAAAAGAAAAACAACTTACCTTGCGCTCGCCGCATTGCTGACTAGGCGATGCAGTGAGCACAAGGTAAGTGGTTTTCTATTTTATTTTATTTTCTTTTATTTTCCCTTGTTGTCGTCTGTCGACTCACCCCCGCCCCACAGCTCTTACTTACACTGGCTACGACTGACAGAAAAAAATCAAAAATAGCTTTAAAACATACTTTGGCACACTGTATTCTTTAAGGGAAGTTGATAAAAATGTGGGAATGCAAGAGTACAACATCCTCGACTCCTCCCAATCCAGCTTCAGAAAAAAACACAGTACGGAAACCGCCCTCCTTGCCGCAACAGACGACCTCTCAGCGGCGTTCGACACAGTTTCTCACCCCATCCTAATACGCAGACTCCACGACGCAGGGATCCAAGGCAAGGCCCTCGACTGGATCCGCTCCTTCCTCTCTGGAATGCTGGATGCTATGCAACATGACTTTCTAGGCAGACTATACTCCAATGATGGCGGCCATAGAGAAATAACGATATTGTACCAGTCCCTTATAATACAATCCAAAACAGTCCTGAATGCACTGCGTAACAAATGGGGGAGAACCTGGGCTCCACATTAGGCGATGATGATTGGCTGAAGGTACTCAGCTTGGCCTCTAAATTATCTTGTAACCCACAGTTCAAACTTATACAGTACTACTATCTGCATAGGGTGTAACAAACCCCAAATGGATTTATTGTATGAACCCAGAGGAACAGGCAGAATATGCTGAATGTCCGACAGTTAGAGCTGACTTCTTTCATATGGTGTGGAGTTGTGCAGTGCGGACTGCATACTGGGGAGTAGTGATGCATTTCACAATGGAAGCCCTGGTCAGGACTTTTCCAAATACTCCACAGGCATGTCTGTTAAGCCTTTCCCCGAGGACTGAGGGCAACCAAGTAACAAGAAGATTTGCCAACCTAGTTCTCATCCTAGTCAAAGGGCTAGTATCCAGAAGATGGAAGAGTGCGACAGACCAAGAAGCTTGAAAATTGTACACTGAACTAAAAACATAGAATATGAGGAAAGGGCATTGCGAAAGTGACCAGGAAGGACATCAAACAGATGGATGTCGCCTTGAGACTGGCAGGGTTATAATAGCTGAGGAAGTTGAGATGGATGACCGAGAGCTGCCCTTTACCTCCCGGAAGGCTGAGATGCATGATAGGGAGGGTATTTGCACACCGATTGAACCTCCCTGCCCCATGTACTTTTAAAAACCCAGCGGTGTTGCTAGGGTGCTTGCAACACTTATTTATGTGATGCCAATGTACTTCTCCTGGTTCCCAATCTGGTTGTGTTTCACCCAGTATTATTGTTCAGTTTTAGTTAGAGTTCTTTAATTTGTTTTTCTTACACACACAGATCTATACATAAGGTGAGTACTTTATTGTTGTGCTGTTTTACTCCACTGTGGGCAAAATATAGTAAAGCATAATTTGCAGGCTCTATTGAAGAATGATACTATGTGTAACATTGATGAAAGATGTACGATGGTCAAATTTTTGATATAAGTTGCATGGGCGTCCACAGAAATGTTTCCAGGGGGGGCACATTTTTAACTTCATCACCATCCGCCGACATGATTGAGCAAAAGTATTAAATGCATTTTTAAAAAATCTAATATGACAAAGAGCCTAAATAAACAAAGAAACCCATAGGGGGAAGAGAAAAATCTTGTGAGGCGCAACAGCAGATGACCTGGCAACTACAATGAAACAGAGGGAACAACAAAAAATGGCAGGAAAAAACAAAACAATTCTAAATCAGGTTGATTCTAGAGAGATCCACATCAGCAAACCTTTCAATTATGGTACAGTGGACAATTATGTCAAATTCAAGAGCTAGTAGGATCAGCCTCACTAAGCCACATCGTATCAAACAATATTAATGAAGCACCTCAATAAATACCAAAGCCTTGACTGATTCCATCTATCTACTTGGACAGAAACTCACAGAGTGTACAGAGCATTGAATTCTTCAAGATTGTTGGTGAGTTATTCAGACATTATTTGCTTTGTCTGTTTTTCCAAAGTGGGTAACAGCACCATGAGATCAGAGTTATAAACATTTGGAACATCCAAACCATCTTTTGAAGGCAGGGGCCTAACAACACTGGATTTTCAAACTTTGGGGACAAGTCCAGCTGTGAACAATGCATTGATAATATTGCCAACTTCCTAGACACTGGCAGTAGATATTCCTTGTAACATTCTCAAACAGCACACGTCATTGGGAAAGCCAGGTTTCAACATGGACAGAAGAATGCCTACATCCTCTTTAGAGTCAGTGGAAAAGCAAGAGAGGGAAATCTTAGTGCAGAAGTAAAGGCCAGGTGCAGGAAAACTGAAACAAGGAAAGCAGGGGACTGATAAATGGGTAGGTTTTAGGTGACTCTGCAAGTCATTGAACATGGAAGTGGCAGGGCTACATGTCCTCCAATGCACACCTCTTTAGAACAGAGGCAGAGACCAAAAGGCAAACAATAAGGATGAACAGAATGGACTTCATGGGATTGGTGAGATGGAGTTCTGAGGGACTTGAGAGTTTCCTTCAGCTAGGAGTAGGGGGGCAAGAAAATGGAGGACGAGCTTGAGGCCGTATTTTACGTTATTCAGGGGCCTTGCCCATTCTAGGGAAGAAACCGTGTTTTGAGGTCACTTAATAAAAAGGTAATGTGGTGATAGTAAAAAAGTACTGTAGATGGAGTGGGGGGGGGGGAGTTATGAGGTAGCCCCAGCTCTTTCTGGTGTTGCTAAAGCTAGGGCACAGATGCCCAGGGCTAACAGATACTTTTAGGAGAAAAGTAATCTGCTAAAGAAGCAGGGCCGGGAGGAATAAATCATATCAAGTAAGACTTACTGGGGATTAATGAGGGATGACCAAAAGGTGGAGATGGACAAATACAGTTGCTTCTAGTTTTAACAAAAGGCATTGGCATAGCCAATAGGCCTCGCCTTTGGGACCTTATAAGTGTTTAATTATCCAGCACAATATCCTTGGTGCAACAACATTAACTGTTGCATGGTTAAACACTTATAGGGTCCTACAGGCATGACCTATTGGCTATGCCAATGCTTGTTTTTGATAAGGTAAGACACAACAGGATAAAAAGAAACAGTGTGATAATAGGAAACCAACCTTGATCTTATCGGTTTGGCTAGAGCAGGAGATTCACACAGATTTGCTAGGACACCATTTTTCAATCTTAGCTCAGCTCTTCTCCGATTTGTGATTCTTGAAAGAAAGAACTTTTATATATGTCTCTGCAAGTGAACCGTCATTCATATCTCCCCTCTCCTAGTACCTTCCCACTTCTGCATCCTCAATAATTTTACTGTCACCTATATCAAACTTGTAGTGTCCAAAGGCTGCTGCATTGAGGAGTCTTTACCTGTTCCAGACATCTCCCGAATCAGCTTCTATGTATGCCATATCCAGCCAGCAAGGTGTCTTGGTTTTGGTTTGTTAGGCACTGCAGCTAAGGCCTGTCTTAAGGGGGTTCTTGGACTGAGTTTACCCATCCAATAACTGTGGACTTTGAAGTGCAAGTATATACACAATCACCCATATCTACCTTTTTCAGAGTACTCAGTATCCCACAGAGTGCATTGCAAGTGGACTGTTGGATTGCACTATGGGTTGTGTTATGAAGTATACTCAGAAATGGCAGAGACTCAACTCTTGGGGGCAGTGGTAAATAACCATATAGGAATGGGCTAGAATATGCAGTGACACAACCAGGGCACATACACTTAGCATTGTCCACCAAGAAGCAAACAAAGGCACAACCCCTGGAACTAATGTTAAGCAAACAAGGTATGTCAGGTTTAGTAATGCAGGACTGTTACGCCTCAGAAGCAAGACAATAAGTGGAACAGAAATCAAAGTTGGCAACCTGAGCAGAAAGCACACAACCTTTAAGAGGCCCAGATTGCACCTACCTTTCGTTGACCAAAGTAGGTCAAGATGTGATCAAAGTTTCACCCTGCAAGTCCCTTTCGTGCTCCTGAAGGTAGGTAGACAAGCTCCAGTTGTGTGAATCTTAGTTAGGTCATAGCCTAGATCTTAACCAGACTCGTACCCTGTGCTAGCAAGGCTAAAACCCGTCTTGTTCATGTTCATCCATGAACTGACTTGGTGGCCTCTTAAAAAGGCATTGACCTTCAGCCCAAAGATTCCCTATGGTCACATACCTCCTCACCACTTGTAATGTACCATTTAATGTACCTTCTACTACACACCACCTACCGTTTAGGGTATATTATTCTATTATTCTATGACTTCTTCACAATTCTTTGTTCCCTGTCTTCTTTTTGCCACAGGCCGGCTCCTCCAAGGAGAGGCTTTGAAACGTCCTGTGTGCATTGTGAACATAACAAAAGCTCTGCCCTTTTTTTAAAGACAAACCACAGCAGAAGTACCAAATGAAAGCTTGTCTCTATCGTCTCCGTGCAAAGCAGCTTTGTTATTTTATCACCCAAACAGTGACTGACCTACTTTCCCCACTTAGAAGTACTACATCCGCTCTTAAACATCCGACCTTCAGCACAGCCAAACTTCTTGCCAGCACCCCTTTGCGATGCTTCGCCAAGAGAGTTCAGCCTTCTTCGTTTCTGTCACTCTGGGCTTCCAGCTCAGAGCTGGGCATGGTGGGCAATGCTGACAGGAGCTATGCTTTCGCACATAACACTGTTCTGTGCGTTTTCATCTCCCAACCAAACAAATGTAGTATACAGGCAGGAAACGAGCACACACATATTTCGAGAGAAATCTCATACCTGTATCTATTATAATATAGTGGGGAAAAGAAAACCTAATTCAAACATGACAGCGTCTGTTACCTCAGTTATTGAGCGGAGAGGCCGGTACTAATTTCCTCATACTCTGCAGCAATCTGGTGTGTGTTTAGTTAAGTTGTGATTAGCCAAAGAGAAGTGATCAGTGACCATGGATTTCTGCTTCAAGCTTTCGGTGAAAGTGTTAACATGGGCCGCGCGTCAGGCATTCTGTATATTTGAGAATCTAATTCAACGAATATAAATAAGATTGCACCATTTTTCTGTATGTTTTTCAGTTTTTCAAACATAATAGTTACAACATGTGGTTAAATAAACAGGCGCCAACGTTGACCTTCCCCAGAGAAAATAGATCTGGCTCACACTGTGCCTGGTGTTATATATTTAAGACACCAACAACAAAACAACGCCAAACAGGAATCAAACACAAATTAATTTAAAATGCTGCAGATGAATTTATTTCCCTAGCCCTGAAGTCTGCTTGGAGCGTAATCCCAGAAGCCCTGGTGGCAAACAACACTTCCGTATCATAACAGACAGTTTATTCTCTTCTTCCAATAGGGTATTTTATATTTGCACAGCTGTGCTTGCAGCATAGTACCTTTTAATAGCAACGTTACTGTTACTTGCACAACTTAAATGCATGGCTCGGGAACCACAGTGACAGTCAACAATAAAACAAGACTGTGCATGATTATATATCGCGTTTGTTTTACATCTGAAATGTGGTGTCTTCTGTACAAATGGATTCCAAAAATTTCTTTCTGGAAGGAGAAAGTAAAGCGACATTTTGTAAACATGCAAAAGCAGTAATGTGCTGGAAACCATCACAAGTGTGCGTGCCTCGCGTGGCAGCAGGGGGAGGGGAGAGAGGAGGGGGCATGTGTGATTCCCTTGTAGGAGCAAGCAGCAAGGCTCGTTAATTGATAACATATGGTGCCAGCTGCTCGCTCCCGCAAGTGAATCGCCAGACGTGCACGCATTGCCGGGAAAGCTGTGCCCATTACTAAAGGTCTCTTTCCTATGCAGCGCATGTCCGCTGCATAGGCGAGACCTAAAAAGGGGGTGGGGCAGCCAGTCAAGTGAACATTCTACCTCTTAATTTGTTTGGAGGGTCCGGGTCAGACATAATACCTGTAATCACTGAGATATGGCAGTGCTGACCTGATACCGGTAAGTTTGAGAAAGGACTAAAAGATCAGTGTGAAGAAGGTGTCTGGTAGGCCTAAATGGAGACCAGTATGCCAATGCAAAGTGGACAGGGTCTAGAACCCAAAGAACTAAGTAAAGTGGAGTGGTGAGAGAGATAGCTGAGAGTCACATACAGGCTAGGTTATTGCATAGTAGATGGTAATGGTATGATGTATTAGTTTTCTGTCGACCGTTCTATTCATTTAAAAGCTAAAGGGGTGGGGAATTAGTTTTAGTTTTTTCTTGTCTCAATAATAACACAAACTTTATTCAACTTTAAAGTTTGTCTGTGCTGATTTCATTGCTCCTTTTCATCCTTCAATGACAAGCCAATTAGTGTGATCCCAAAGGGATACTTCTCCAGGTGCCAACGCAAGAGAAGTGGCTTCAAATATGCACACCCCATGTTGACACCATTGCATACACACACATATGTAGTCTCCACACCCATTTCTGCCTAAAGAGCTACTCTTCACACCGACAATGCCCCTATGGAGCTGCAGATTATATTTTGTTCAAAATAGTGACACCTCACATAGATCCCAACAGAAGCATAGCGCTTCGCAGACACTTCTTCAAAAGAACTGCATCTCTCAAATACAACAAGGAAGAGTTATTCCTTTCTGAGACACTGCCCGTTGGTTCTACATATGTAAGGTGACAGGATGCCTGCAAGTTACGGGGAGAATGACTTTTCCAGACCTAGGATTTGCTTTTACATTATTAGCTAATGTTTTCAACCAATTGGTTGAACTAAAATTAATCTATACTGCAGCACCCAGTATGCACTGGTATGGGAAATTAACACTGGAAAAGTTGTGCCCTGGTGAGAGTCATTTGGTCATCCTATACATATGACTGACACTGCCCCGAAAAATGTATAGTTGCAGACAGTGCCCAACCACCAAATGTCACCAAAGCTCTGCAGTTCACGCAAACAAAGACCAACATAAAGGGTGAGCCTCACACCAATACTTATTTCTTCCAAACAACATTAATATCGACCCCCGCCAAATAGGTAAAATAACAATGGAGTATTTAATACCAGCATAGTACTCCCAGAGACGTAGCCAACACAAGTGGCTTTAGCTGCAACTCCCCGAAGAGGCGCTCCTCAGAAATAACCCCCAAGGCACACACAGAAAAGAGCAAACCGTTAGGGTATGTGGTGGATGTGCTGTGCAGCTAATATCATGAGTGAAGTGTAGGCCAGATAAAATATAAATGTAGGGTTCTGCCCCAAAAGCTCAAGAAGGGCTGGGACACGCAACAACTTGCAGTGAAATGGCAGCAAAACACACAATATTGCAACAGATTATAGCTGGACCTAACGATGGGGCATGTTTAGAAACTATCAGACAGGGAGTATGAAAGCTGAAGCAGGCCCCACTTGAACAAACGGGATTTTTAAAAAATAACTTTTATATTTGTCTGCATGTGAGGTATGGTGTTTGTTAAAAAAACATCTAGTTAAAAAAGAGCGGTACTGTTCAAGCACTTTTAACTTCTCACAGGCAGCTGCAAGTTTGGCCACCATATCTCAGCCCTTACTGGTCTTAGCCAGCACCATTCGAATATCAAAATTAAATTAAATTACATTCCAAAGCTCAGCACACAGCCTCACACTCATCCAAGGGCTAATGAAGCCACTCGTTACTAATTGATTCTGGAAGTTTCCATGTTCGGACCATGCAAGCATGATCCGTGTTTTTCAGGTGCTGTGGAAACAGTTTAACCCCCTGCCTTCAAATCTTTGCACTCGCACTACGCCCGTAACAATCTAAGCAGAGACAAGCAGAGAAACTGGCGGCCCGGCCTACTTACTATAAAGTTGTGACACATACATGGATCAATGCTGCAAAAGGATAAATTAAAATGCCTATTGGTATTCTAACAGCAGGGAGTTTTCGACGTTGATAGTAAGTACTCTGCATGTTGTATGTTTTATGTGTGTGTATTATAAATGTTTCACTAATGTTATGTTTAGTAGTGTTTTTATGTAGGCTAAAATAAGTATTTGATTTAAAATTAAGGTAAGGTTGAATTGAAAGTGAGGTGGAGCGATGGTGACTCAGAGGATATGATGACCCTTGGGAGACAAGGGTGATGGAACTCGGGTGGTGTTCGTCTCAAGTGGAGGGAGGTCGGTGGTTGCCTCCCTGCTCAGAACACATGGGCATTCACAAAAGCATGATGCACTGCCTGAGTGATAATACCACATTGTCACTGGGCCCAGGGCCGGTCCTAGGATTTGTGTTGGCCCGGGCAGGATAGAAACATGCAAGTTCCCTCTAATTTGCATAAGATGTAGAATCAAAGCAAGTGACATCATTGGAAGTGTCAACTGACCAAACATTTTCTGGCGCTGTTGAATTAGCTTTGCAAGAAGCTACTTCTAGAATGTGGATATCACTGAAATAGCACTAAGAAAATAAGTGCAACTTTTTTAAAGCTCTATTATGTGGATATACATAAACAAAGAGAATCCACGTCAAGATTTTGTGCGATTGGTCCCTACAATGGTGGGAAGCACACAGAGTTTTTTAAATACCACTCACACACCAAAAGGACCCTTGGTGTCATGCTTCATCATTGGGGTCTTCGCACCCCTCTACGGGATGCGGAGTGCTACTAACCTGCGACTACGCGGGAGCACTTTTTATTGGCTATGCGTGGTGCATGTGAGGTTTTTGTGTGCATAGGTGAGTGGTGGGATCTGAAGTGATAAAGTGGTGTTAAAAAGTACCTGGCACATGAGGTTTACAAAAAACTTTAATGGACCCCAGTGCTGGTACTGTTAAAAGGGTGATTATGAGGTTTTGTGTATTTAGTACCATTACCTCGTGTGTGCGTCAACATGTTTAGAAGCTAGGCTTCTTCTTCAGGACGGGGTGCACAGATGCCCACCTTACTCACGTCTTTTGGAAAAATATTCGTTACTTAGAGAAAAGTTAATTTTTAATATAAAAAGGCTAATATGTGCCTACTTATTTCCTCAAAGGTTTCTGCATTTCAGAACTTGCTGCCAAAATGTTGTTGGCACAATGAGCCTCCAAAATTGTGGGGTTGTAGTGCTAATTTTCCAAAAGACGTGAGTAAGGTGGGGATCTTTGCACCCCGTCCTGAAGACGAAGCCTAGCTTCGAAACATATTGACGTACACACGAGGTAATGTACATTAAAATAAACAAAACCTCATAATCACCCTTTTAACAGTACCAGCATGGGGGTCCGTTAAAGATTTTTGTAAACCTATAATATAGTGCTGAATAATGAGCGGACCCTTTTATGCAGCGCACAATAGCAAATGGATAGATCATTTGGTAGCTGGAATAAGCAGAAAGATGAATGGTAATGCTACAGAATCTAGAGCAGCCTCAGATTAGAATCCTATCCGTAAACTGGACATGGTGAGTACTTAGGTACACTCCAGATTGGCTACTGGGCTACCCTTATAAGTCCCTAGTATATGGTACTGAAGTACCCAGGACATAGGTACACCAGTGTTTCCTCATGGGCTGAAGCACTTATTATGCCACCCATGAAAGACTACTCAAATTGTGACTACAGGCCTGCCATTGCAGCCTGTGTAAGCTGGTGCTAGCACCACTTAAGGCAGACCTAGCCTGACCTCGTCAGTGCCGGTCGCTCCACCCGCCGCGTGGCCTCTCCTGGAAGTCACCGGTTTCCTGCTGCCGCCGCCGCTCGCATCGCTGCCCTGATTGTGCCCCCACTGTGGTTTGTAGTATCGCCGTAGATTGCACTATTCTGTTCTGTTCCTGTTGCCCTTGTGCTCTGTACTGTTCTGCCCCCTGTTATCGCCATTTTTTTGCCCTGATTGTACTGTTCTGTTCCTGTTGCCCTTGTGCTGTGCCCCCTCTGCCCTAGCGCTTCGGTCCCCGCTGGTCCACCCCGCTCCCTGCCGTTGCTCCCTCGCAGCCCCGCCCCCACTCCTGCTGGTTTCCCTCGACCCTCTCCCATTCGCCACACCGCTCCCACCTCCCAGCTGCTCCTCCCTCTCACTGATTACTTAACGGAGTAGCCGGGCGACGGGGAGCTGTGACCTAGCCTGACCTCGTCAGTGCCAGTCGCTCCACCCGCCGCATGGCCCCTCCTAGAAGTCACCGGTTCCCTGCTGCCGCCGCCGCTCGCATCGCTGCCCTGATTGTGCCCCCACTGTGGTTTGTAGTATCACCGTAGATTGCACTGTTCTGTTCTGTTCCTGTTGCCCTTGTGCTCTGTACTGTTCTGTCCCCTTTTATCGCAGTTTTTTTGCCCTGATTGTACTGTTCTGTTCCTGTTGCCCTTGTGCTGTGCCCCCTCTGCCCTAGCGCTTCTGTCCCCGCTGGTCCACCCCGCTCCCTGCTGCTGCTCCCCCACGGCCTGCCCCCACACCTGCTGGTTTCCCTCGACCCTCTCCCATTTGCCACCCCGCTCCCACCTCCCAGCTGCTCCTCCCTCGCTCTGCCCCCCCACTCTCCATTAATGGCGTACGTGCAGCGGGCGCGCCGATTGTGCGCCGAAGGCACGCCAAAGGCAAGCCCGTCTGCGCCCGTCCGCGCCTGGACCGTGCCCAGCACCAGACCCCCTGGCCCCGCAGATGCCATCCCACCCACCGGACGTACGATGCCGCCTCCCTCAGCGCACTCAACACCGGCCGGATCCCCGGCTGCCATTGAGCCACCCCAGGACACACCCACGGAACCTTCACCTGCCAATCCTGCAAGTTCTCCTGCGTCCGGACCTGCACTGCACCCGCACCCGCCAAGCCGAGCACCAACAGCAACCACCTGAAGTGCATCCTGCTCAACACCCGCTCCATCCACAGACACACCGTGGAACTATGGAACCTGCTCGACACCACATCTCCGGACGTCGCCTTCCTCACCGAAACCTGGAGGAACGCCTCCTCAGCGACCGACATCGCCATAGCCATCCCGGAAGGCTACAAGATCACCTGGAGGGACCACGCCAACCAGACAGGAGGAGGCATCGCCATCGTCCACAAGAACACCATCCACATCACAGCCGCCAAACATCTTCACTTCCAGATGCACACCGACCCCAAGACCACACTCAGAGGCACCCTCATCTACAGACCCCCGGGACCCTGCACACAATTCAGCTAAGACATCGCAGACTTCATCAGCCCACAAGCCCTCCCCTCCGCTGACTACATCCTCCTAGGGGAACTCAACTTCCACCTAGAGAACAACAACGACAACAACACCACCTCCCTGCTGGACAACCTCACCAACCTCGGACTCAAGCAACTCGTGAACACCCCCACCCACTACGCCGGACATACGCTGGATCCAATCTTCTCTTCCAGCAAGTACATCTCCTTCAGCCACTCCACCGGACTACACTGGACAGACCACAGCTGCGTCTACTTCAGCTTCAGAAAGACCACGACTCACCACCTCCCGCAACAGGTTCCCCGCAGGAGCTGGTACAAGATCACCACCGACCAGCTCATCACATCCCTGAACCAGAACCCTCCAGCCAGATCAACGGACCCCAACCAAGCAGCCAACAACCTCATACAGTGGATCACCAACTGCGCTGATGACCTCGCACCCCTGAAAAACCATCCCAACAGGCCCGAAAGCAAGAATGCCTCCTGGTTCAACGACGACCTCAAGAACTCCAAGAAGAACTGCCGCACCCTCGAGAAAGCCTGGCGAGAAAACCCGACTACAGACAACATGACCGCCCTAAAGCACGCCACCCGCAAACACCACCAGCTGATCCACACCACCAAGAAGTTAGCATTCAAGGATCGACTAGACAACAACGCACACAACAGCAAGGAACTCTTCAGCATTGTCAAAGAGCTCTCCAACCCCAGCGCCGGAAACAACAACATCACTCCCTCACAGGACCTCTGCGACGAGCTCGCCTCATTCTTCCACAGCAAGATCGCAGACATACACAACAACTTCGGTAAACAGACCACGCACCCAACCACAGAACTAACGCCCCCCACCACCACCCTCCGTGCCTGGACACCGGTCAGCACCGAAGACACCATCCACACAATGAACACCATCCACTCCGGATCGCCAACCGACCATGCCGCCACCACGTCTTCAACAAGGCCGACTCCGTCATCGCACCCGAACTCCGGGACATCATCAACTGCTCCCTCAACACCGCCACCTTCCCAGAGAGCTGGAAGCATGCCGAACTCAGCGCCCTCCTGAAGAAACCATCAGCAGACCCCACCGACCTCAAGAACTACCGCCCCATCTCGCTCCTCCCGTTTCCTGCCAAAGTAATTGAAAAGACCATCAACAGACAGCTTGCCGCCTTCCTCGAGACAAACGGATCCCTCGACCACTCACAGTCCGGCTTCCGAGCCAACCACAGCACCGAGACCGCCCTCATCGTAGCCACTGACGACATCCGAACCCTGCTCGACAATGGGGAAACAGCGGCTCTCATCCTCCTGGACCTCTCTGCAGCATTCGATGCTGTCTGCCACCGAACCCTAGTAGAGCGCCTCAGCAACGTCGGAATCCAAGAGAAAGCACTGGAGTGGGTCATCTTGTTCCTCGCCCGAAGAACACAGAGAGCCCGCCTCCCCCTGTTCAGATCCGAGGCCACCAAAGTCATCTGCGGCGTACCACAAGGATCATTACTCAGCCCCACCCTCTTCAACGTCTACATGAGCCCCCTTGCAGCCATCGCACGCCAACACAGCCTCAACATCATCTCCTATGCCGACGATACCCAGCTGATCCAACCTACACGAAGGGATGAAAGAAGTAGCCGAGTGGATGAAGAACAGCCCCCTGAAACTGAACTCGGACAAGACGGAAGTCCTCATCCTTGGACCATCACCCTCTGCCTGGGACGACTCCAGGTGGCCCCCGGCCCTAGGCAGCGCACCCAAACCAATGGACCATGCACGCAACCTGGGCTTCATCCTGGACTCCTCCCTCTCGATGACCAGACAAGTCAACGCCGTCTCATCATCGTGCTTCAACATCCTACGCATGCTCCGAAAGATCTTCCAATGGATCCCCACCGAAACCAGGAAGACGGTCACCCAGGCACTCGTCACCAGCCAACTGGACTACGGAAACACCCTCTACACCGGAACCACAGCCAAACTACAGAATAGACTCCAACGCATCCAGAACGCCTCCGCACGACTCATCCTGGACATCCCCCGACACAGCCACATCTCCGGACACCTGAGAGACCAGCACTGGCTCCCCGTCAGCAAGATAATCATGTTCCGTCTCTTCACCCATGCACACAAGGTCCTCGACGACCTGGGCCCCAGGTACCTCAACAACCGCCTGACCTTCTACACTCCCACCCACCAACTACAATCAACCAGCGACGCCCTCACCGCCGTTCCACGCATTCAAAGAGCCACCATGGGAGGAAGATCCTTCTCCTACCTGGCAGCCAAGACGTGGAACTCCCTCCTCATCCACCTCTGTCTGACTCAAGACCACCTCTCCTTCAGGAAGCAACTAAAGACCTGGCTGTTCGAGCAGTAGCGGACCCCCTCCCCCAAGCGCCTTGAGACCCTCCGGGTGAGTAGTGCGCTATACAAATTTCTTGATTGATTGATTGATTGATTGATATAGGTTTCCCTATATCTGAGGTCACTACACTTAAAACCTATAAATCCCCCCTAAGGCAGGCCTTTCAATCCTGAAAGCAAGATGCTGGGTCCTAAGTATGAGCGTGCCCGCATGAGTGGGGCACATGTACAACCTTCGGAGTCCATTCTCTCGGGTTGTAAGTGCATCCGCCATTATAACATTTAGACTGGCCATGCGTCATTACACGATGACCATCTCTAAACTGGCTGTAACAAACCTTGTGATGTTTGGTATCAAACATGTTGGGATCCTACCATACCATAAATGGTGGGGGAGGTATGATTCCATACACTGTAAAGCTCCTCCTGGAGGCCCTTAGTTCTCCCGATACCAGTCTCCCAGAACCGGACAGCAAACTAGGGCTGCTGCCGACCAGAGACATGTTTCTGCTCTCCTGCTGCTGAGCCAAGCTTGAGCAGGGGCAGGCATAACAAAGTTATCCTGTCACAGGGAGATGTGAACACCTCCCACAAAGGGTTTAGTGCATTGAGGCAGGGTGCGGGCGCTGGCCAGCGCCGCTGAGATGGCTTAAAGGGCACATTAGGTGCCCCCCTGGCAAACTCCAGTTTAAACCAGTTCAGGGAGCCGTTGTCTCACCGCTCTGGCGCAAAACTGGACAAAGGACATGGGAGTATCCCCCACAGTCCAGCCCCTAGGGACCCCTCAATAATCTCAACCCTTTTTTAAGGGTACTTCAGGGCTTACCTGTGGGTGGATCCCTAGATTCGTCATGGGACAAGAATCAAATCATACACCACTTCAACTTTGACCTGTCTGGACACTCTGGACTTTGTTTTGGAAACCAAGACTTCAACAGGTAAGATTCCTGCTGCTCCTGGACTCGTCGTCCTGCTGGTCTTTTGCAACGGCTGTGCCCGTGCTCCATACAGGTTCTTAACCAGGCCTGTGGACATCCAAGACACCCAAAGGAATCTCCCTTGGAGTGAAGGAGTCACTCCCATGCATCTGCAGGCCCCGCACCACAGCTGAACAGTCTGCTGATCCTGGGCTCACACTGACTCCGAAAGGCTCAGCAACACAGGTAGTAGTTCTGCAACTCCCGCGAGGCCTGAACTGTCTACATACCAAGTTTGAGGCCAGTATCACTCGTTGGAACTGCTGGAACAAAACCCCTGTGCACCACATTGACTTGGCTCTTTCCAACAGAGATTTTCGGGCTCCAAGAAGCTCCAACCTCAAACAACTCCTGCAGCCAAGACCTCATCTTGAATACACCTTTGGGTTCCACCGGACTCCTTCGTCTTCTTCTCCAGTGGCACCTTTCCTGACGTCCTCCTTTGTGGCTTACAACGGTTTCCGATGTTACTTGACACCTCTGTACCCGGCTTCCCTGATGTGGGTATCCTGGTTCCTGGAGTATCCATGGGTGGTGTGACTCTCCTACCTTCCATCTTCCACATGGTTTCTTCAGGGTCCACTGGGAAGGGTCCTTCATAAAATATTGCAACTGCGTCTTACCTGTTGACTAACATTAAGCACGCTGTCACGTTCACACTCAGCACATGACCTCGGTGGGGCTTCTAGAAACTCACCTAGGGTGGTTCCTTGGGTCCCCGGCTCTTCTACATCTTCTGGGTTCATTCTCGACTTAGGTCATGGTTGGCATTCTACTATTTTAGTATATGATTTGGTCTCCCCCTGGGGACCACTGTGTATTTGTGGTACCTAGGTACTCTATTTCCTAGGTTTTGTGTGTGTTGTGTTTATATCTCCGGGTAGGAGATAATACATTGTGTTAATGAGTGTTTGTTATAAAATACCTATTTTTATAACTACACTGTGTGATTCTTTTTCACCTAACCTATACCATAAGATTTTGTACTCTAAAAACAAGCTGCTTTACACTCCTTCTGGACGTAGCCTGAAGGCAGCTCTCCATAGCTTCAACCTAGAGAGCTTTCTAAGGTTATCTAACACCACTAAAATCACATTAAGGGTTGTCTGGATTAGTGCATGGTGCTACACTTACATAAGTGAGCACCATATACTGAGCCAGCCTCTCACAACACCCCTTTACATCAATTGCTCTGCTATCCCCAGCTTTGACGCTTTATTTCTCATTAAGCCCTTCTTATATCCACCTTTCTCCTCCACACTGTATACCTCATCTCTCCACCTGCCTCTTACGTTTCTCACCAATTCTGGCCTTCTACATCCACCTCTCTCCATTCCCACTCTATTATTTGTGTAAGGTGTCTTGATTGTTCTGCCTCTTTTACATCTATATACCCCATGCATGTACTGCCCTTCACCTCTCATTTCTTCCTCCAGCCTCCTAACATTTGTTTTTGCTGGCCTGTCACCCTTTACATCCACCTCCCCTCTTTGAATCCCCTGCCTCTCACCTTGTCTCACGGTTTCTGCCTCTTATATCCATGTATTTCTTCCATGCTCTACACTTCACTTTATCTCTACTATGGTCTCCTACCTTTCTCACTAATTCTGCCTCTATTACACACACCACTTACCTACCTGCTGAACCCTACACCTCTCATCTCTCTGCAGTCTCTAACCTTCTCTCACTGGTTCTACTGCTCTAAAATATACCTCTCCCCTGCCTCTCTCTCCCAGCCTCGTACCCGATCTTGGTTTTGTTGCCTGTTACATTTAACACTCACCATTCCCGCTCCATGACACGTAAGTTATCCTAATGGTTCCGCTTTGCATATATCTACTTCTCCTATCCAAGCACTGCCTTTCACCTTTCATCTTTCTCTCCACCATTAGCTTTATTCACTGATTCTGTCCCCTTCATGTCCACCTCTCCCGTTCATGCTCAACTCTTCATGCTTTATCTCTCTCTCTCTCCTCTTATCTCCATTCGCTGTTTCTGCCCCTGTAGCTTCTGCTTCCCCCTACATGCGCTGCTATTCACCACTCTTCTCCCCAGCCTCTCACCTTGCTTCACCTCTTGTGTCAGTACGCAATACAGGCCCCTGCAGCACAGATGGGCCCACAAGACTTCTGAGGGCCCCCAACCCATCAGGGAGCACCCCTTCAGCCCAGGGCCAATAAACATCTGTGAGATGTGGGAGACTCCGGGGCACATTATCACATTCTGCAGAGAGGGACCCTATCATTTTGTGTTACACCACTGCTCTTATGTAACTTACAACATTTTCTCCTCTTCCACCCTCTCACTCTCCCCAAGCCGGTTCCATTTCTTTTTTGGCATGCTAATCCTTTTGCCTAACCAACATTCTTCCTGTCTCATTGATTCACGCCATTACATACACATCACTCCTTCCCCATCTCCCTTTCCTTAAGCGTCTTGTTCTATATAGCTGTTTTGCCCCATGTGTTCAGCTCTCTGCTGTACTCTGTCATCTACCTCACCACTTACTTTCTTTTGTTTTTCTAACCCCTTTTAGATATGTCTCTCCCTCATTACTTCTATTAAAACCTAAAAGAACACCAGACCTCCTTAGATGTACTCATGAACACATGAATTAGGATTTCAGGTGTGATAAAACATGATGCTGGGGAGTTGTGCTACCTTTTCAGATGTGCAAAACAAGGAATGGTGTGTGGTTTGTTGGGTTAAATAGCTTGGGTGTATCTTAGACGGTTCTTTGCACTCACCTCAGGGTGGTAAGGATGGTTGTGGGGTCAGCACTCCTTCCCTCCTACCAACTCATGTGTCATCTCTACTATTCTTTTGCAGACCCAATTTTTCAATATTCCTTTGTTTCATGTAAATTACATGAAAATAAAAAACAGTAAGCGATTATACTCAACTGCAGTTACTATTTATGTTTGACTCTGTTCATGTTACTTTTGGATGCACATACTTGTTTGTAAAATAAAACAACAAAACATAATTGTAAAAAAATAAATAAGAATAACCCCCTCTCTCCCTCTGTTTTCTGCTCTTCTCACTTTCCCTTCATTAGAAGTGAAAAGAGTCCATTGTTATGTGAGGTCAGTCTCTTTTTTTGTTGTGAGCCCTTCAGGATGCTCCATGTTTCATTCATGCAGGAGCAGGGCTCACTTCACACCTCACACCAGTTCAAGTGTCTGCCTAACGCTGTTATCATGCAGATGCAGCGATTAAGCTAAGAGAAAGATATGCAGGGAAAGCTAATCACGACCACAAACAATGCCCTGCCCAGTCTGCAGCACCTGAAGGGGATGCGGTGTCATGCTGCCGTTTCAGCCCAACGCAGCCGAGCCCACGGAGAAGGCCCCCACCCCCGCCTTGTGTCTTTCACTGTTCACCAAGTCTGCGAACCAAAATGGAGGGGGGGGGGGGGGGGGCTGCCACCTGAAACAATGGCACCATTTCAAAAGCATGATGGACTCGTGGGGGCCCCCATCCTAGTTAGACAGCCGGGGGCCCTGGGCAGCTGCCCACACTGCCCATGCCTAGGGCCGGCCCTGACTGGCCCGCACCCACGATCCGGGGGGAGGGAGCAGTGCCCCCCTTTACCTCCCCAATTGGCGTCATAGAAGCAGAGAGTACACTTACTTTTTTTTAATCGTGTCCTATACTGTCATCTACTGGGGGAAAAAAGGCAACAGAAAATAATCAATTTTATATAAATGAAACATCATAAAAGAGCACATATATGACCCAGTGGGCAAAAAGACATTGGGTTATTGCTGATTGAAATTAATATTACTGATAGCAGACAGTACAAAATATAAAAGCAAATATATATATATATATATATATATATATATATATATATATATATATATATATATATATATATATATATATATATATATATATATATATATATATATATATATATATATATATATATATATATATATATATATATATACACACATAAATATATATAGATTTGCTGTTATATTTTGTACGGTCACCTATCAGTAATAATTAGCCCAATGTGTTTTTGCCCACTGGGTCATATATGCAGGGTTGGGGGGCCCCCAGCAAAACGGAGGTTTTCTGAAACATTTTACGGAGGGGGCATGACCTGCTCGCCTGTGTGCCAGCCAGTGGATTTCCGAGGTGAATTATGGCACTGTGAGAGAGAAAGGGAGAAGAGGGAGGCTTTTGTCTGTCTCTGAAGATTCCGCAGTTTGAGCAAGTATAATTACAGCGTGGCAGCAACTATGCACTTTGCAAATTATATATTTTTAACAGTGTGCATCAGCGGACTATGGCAGTAATATTCGTGACATTTATGCTTTCAATTACCACTATTAAGCACAATTGCATTTTGCACCATGTCACGTCATGACACCATCATTGTGGTGCATTCTGGGGCCGGTAGGAACTTGTTGAACGGCTATGTGACCATTTGGATTGAAAAGACACACTCACCTGTGAACAAGGCGATTAGCTGACACATGTTCTGCTGCGACGCTTTTGACTAATAAAAGTCCGCTTCAAATGCAAGTCAGAATTGGGCTCTGCTTGTTCTGGTGAAACCCATGCTTACTGGATTCTCCGCACCTGTTACAAGAGCCTGTCTTGCAGGGTTGGGGTTTTCTGAAACATATTTATTTATATATATATATATATATATATATATATATATATATATATATATATATATATATATTCACTGAAAAAACCATAGGTTATAGACCATATATAGTTAGGAATTAACATTTACAAAACCTTGAAAATTCACTGAAAAAACCATAGGTTATAGACCATATATAGTTAGGAATTCGCATTTACAAAACCTTATTTTACTCACACAAAACCATTGAAATTCCATATATAGTTAGTTGCACTAACTATATATCGCGCACCCGCAATCCACTGCTGATGATGTCACATATTACATCATTCATGACATGGTCAGTGACATCACTGATGACATCACTGATGACATCTCAAATGACATCACTGATGACATCTCAAATGACATCACTGATGACATCACTGATGACATCTCATTTGACATTGCTGATCACATCACTGATGATATCATTCATGTGATAATACGATGAACCTCTTCAGACTCTAATATAACCTTAGATACAATCAGTGTAAACAGACACTCACAGACTGTCACTCATCCATGGAGTTACTCACACACCTAGTCAGTCATGCAAAGAATCAATCACACCTCCATTTCCTCAACTATACAGTTATACAAACTTTACTTATTCAAACATATACTAACACATATTTACTCTCTTATACAATCCCTGATACAAGTTCACAATGATCCATACAGCCACTCACACATTCACTGGCTCTTATGCACAGTTATTTATATATGTCAACTCTCACATGTACTGTGTTTTACATATGTACTTACTTTGACATGTAGCACTGAGATATCCATTCACTCACCAATACACTCATGCACACAGTCAACCGCCCATACAGCTGTTTCCACATGCACTTTTGAAACCATACATCTAGTGAATCAACTGCTCACACATCTATGCACAGAGTCATACACCTCCCAGCCACTCACACACACACTCAGTCTCCCATACAAATACTTGGGCAACCAATCAATAACCCATATAGTTACTCATTTAGCTACTTATCAACACATGCAACAGTTTACAGAACAACAGACATAATGATGCACAAATTAAGACAGTTTAGTCACTAACCCATGCACTCAGTGAGACACATTTAATCACTCACTCATACAGTCAGTCATGCACCTACTAAATCCTTCATCCAGACACTTATACATCCACTCATTCTTCAATATGTAAGACATATTTTAACTTTACAGAAACATACAGTCACTGGATGTTGTCATCAGTGATGTCATCAGTGATGTCATTTGAGATGTCATCAGTGATGTCATCAGTGATGTCACTGACCATGTCATGAATGATGTAATATGTGACATCATCAGCAGTGGATTGCGGGTGCGCGATATATAGTTAGTGCAACTAACTATATATGGAATTTCAATGGTTTTGTGTGAGTAAAATAAGGTTTTGTAAATGCGAATTCCTAACTATATATGGTCTATAACCTATGGTTTTTTCAGTGAATTTTCAAGGTTTTGTAAATGTTAATTCCTAACTATATATGGTCTATAACCTATGGTTTTTTCAGTGAATTTTCAAGGTTTTGTAAATGCTAATTCCTAACTATATATGGTCTATAGCCTATGGTTTTTTCAGTGAATATATATATATATATATACATACATATATAAACATATATCATCTGTATATCTATATAAATACAAACATAAATGCATGCATACATATACTTATATGCATACAGATGCATGTTATTTACATGAAAGTTGAAAAAACACTAATAAAAGCAAAGCTAAAAAGCCACCTCATTACAAACAGAATGGCTTTAACTTAAACGAGGGCGAGATCTATTGCATTTTCAATGCTTGTTTACTTTGGTTCCATCAAGAAGACATTCAGATGTGTAACACATTTGCCATAAATTCTGAATGTTAGCACTCTAGTTGCACATTAGATCACTGTAGTAAAGCTACTGCTCACCAGGGACGTCTGCTGCTGGTATTCAAAGTGCATGTTTCAGTCTGCATGTCAGAATTTTTTTAATGAAATAGAAGAGGATTTGAGAAGTCACTCAAAATGATCCCTAATTTTTCTTTCTGAAGCACTAATCATACTTTCTATGGCAAAATTAACCCCCTCATGTTGTTCCTTTTTAAATTGAGTGTTTTCAGACTTACCACTTCATTCCAATCAAGATGGCTTCTGGTGTGCCATACTTTTGTCATAAGTAAGACTGTTAGCGCTCTAGTTGTTCTTTGGAACACTCTGGGACATTCTGTCATTGGGCTATACTTGGGGTACATCTGGGTGATATTTGGGCTACATTTAGGCTCTTTTGTCTCTGGTGGCCATCTTGGGAGACTGTATGTCAGAATTTTTTAATGAAATTGAAGAGGGTTTGAGAAGTCACTCAAAATGTGCCCTAATTTTTCTTTCTGCAGCACTAATCATAATTCATATGGCAAAATATACCCCCTCATTATTCGCGGAATTTTTTTAAAAATTTTTTTTTTTCCCGCACATATAAGCCTCCTCAGCCACGCTCAGAAAACCTAGGGGGTCAAGATAAGTCTACCATGACCCCTTCTACCCATTCTAAACATTATTTGCCCTCCATCTTGTATCTTAATGCGAACGAAACACAAAATGGTGGACTCCCGTGACGCTTAAGGTTCGCTAACCGGGCAGCTTCCCGGAAAGCGGTCCTAAAAAAAGGCGGGAAAGTAATTTACAGAAAAACGACTAGAGACACTCTCATCAAATATAGATTAGCTCATACTACATAACAATCCCTTCCATTCTCACAAATTTCATTGAAATTCCATTTAGCCATTTAGCCTGTAGACCTCTCCAAGTACCGTGAGGTAAATTACTTCACAAAACACATCTGAATTGTTGGAATTGACAACCAATGAAAATGTTACTTTCATTTTCTACTTTTATTACCTGACATTTGATTGGTTATATACCTGTATATATATAAAGGGAGAGAAGGAAACACAGCCATTTTGACTACTACTTCTTGTTGTACCTCCTATTTCAAAAGCTTCAAAAAACTTCAACTTCTTTGTGAAGGTAAGTTATAATTTAATATATTGTGCACTATGACTTAATATAGTAGACTTTTTCTGCTAGATATACACTATCCCTCTGTAGTAGTAATGTATTTAGATAGACTTCTCTGTTATAGTTATCAATGGAGTAAGGCTTGTCTTGGTTAAATCACATACACTTTTTTATAGTCCTATTTCCACTCTCATACTATACACTGCCAAAAGATAAATTCACTGATAAAAACTGCCTATCTAAAATTAATCCCAACAGTGCCCTATCTCTACTAATATATATTTTCTTATTCAAAATTTCAGGCAAAATGGAAGGCGAACAACAAGTTTCATTTTCGATTGAACTGAAGGAGAACAGCCAAGACAAACTTGATGACTTTATGGATGACAGTAGAGACCACGAACTTCTACAATGTGTTGAAGCAGTAGACAACTTGCTTCAAAATGAAAAACAATTACACCCTATAATAAATTATGACATTTCTGACAATGAAATGTTAGAAAATTTAATAAAATATGAAACACAATCATAATAAAAAAAATAAACAAAGAAAACAAAAAAAAACAAGAAAAACAACAAACAATTAACATACAGTATTAGAAAAGTCTTTCATTCTTTTATCCATAAAGTTCGCTGCCCAGAAAGCTATCCGGTTCGCGAACTTGGCGCTTACCACGCAAAAAAAAATTTTTTTTTTTTGGACCCTCTAGGCCCTTTTAAAACCTCCACATAAAACCTAGGGGGTCAACGAGGATCTACTATGCCCCCTTATGGTAATTTCCCCCTTTGTTTTGGCCTCCTCTTGTCTCTCGATCCTACCGAGAGACAAGATGGCGGCCGCTCCGGACTGTTTAGAATGTTGACAGACACCGGAGGGCCAATCAGCTTCTCATCGCAAAGTTCCGTTACGCGAAAGGTTCGCTAACCGGATAGCTGCCCGGAGCGCTGTTACAGATATATATCTTGATTTAAACGTTAATTTCTCAAAATCCATTGAAGCACATATATTGAGACCTAGCAAAGGCACATCGGGCTAACAGTCCCTACAATTTTGCCAAATTTCGTGAAAATCCATTCAGCCGTTCGGGCTAAAAGTGAGTCCAACCGCCCTATGGAAAATAACATGGGAAAAACGCGTTTTGGGACCCCCCTTTTTTCTCGGCCCCCCCTTGACGAACCCCCCCCAAATTTCCAGGAGCTGCTCAGAAACAAAATGTGCCATTTTCCTGAAAATTTCAGCCAATTCCGTCCACAAACGCCAAAGTTATTAGGCATAGAATTTTCAAAAGTCCCATAGAGAAAAAATCCTAACTATATATACCTACTGGCGACCGCCAGTAGGTAATATATATATATATATATATATATATATATATATATATATATATATATATATATATATATATATATATATATATATATATACACAGGCGCACACACGCATACACACTCATATATATATATATATATATATCCAAAACTATGCAGGAGCACCCTATTCGAGGGCGGCCTCAGGGAGCAAACAGTGTTCACATGAAGGCATAGCAGCATGCTGGCAGGCGGCTTGGTGAGGCATGCATCATAAAATCTGTGGCCAAACGCGTTTCGAGAGTAAGAACCCTCTTCCTCAGTGGCATGTTGACTGGACTCTTGAAAGCGCTGTTCAAATGCGCACTTGAAGTTAGAACACCTGCCGAGTTGGGCGGAGCCCGCCGCCCGGCATCCTGGATGTTGTAGTGCGCATAATCTTGCTACAGTGAGCGCGCAAGTTCAAATGTCCCAATTACATAAAATAACTTCCCCGTAGGTTTGATGAGGGCATCACCTCGACATCTGCCCTGCTTCTGTGCTGCCAGCGTGATGGGGCAGACAACACCCTGCAGCAGGGCCTGTCCCGCTCCCTCCTGGACCCCAAACTCCATCATGGGTGCTTGGTGAGGCTCACAGAGTGATGGACCGCTCCACACGACCGGGACCGGCCGTTGTAAAATCCAAAACTATGCAGGAGCACCCTATTCGAGGGCGGCCTCAGGGAGCAAACAGTGTTCACATGAAGGCATGGCAGCATGCTGGCAGGCGGCTTGGTGAGGCATGCATCATAAAATCTGTGGCCAAACGCGTTTCGACAGTAAGAACTCTCTTCCTCAGTGGCATGTTGACTGGACTCTTGAAAGCGCTGTTCAAATGCGCACTTGAAGTTAGAACACCTGCCGAGTTGGGCGGAGCCCGCCGCCCGGCATCCTGGATGTTGTAGTGCGCATAATCTTGCTACAGTGAGCGCGCAAGTTCAAATGTCCCAATTACATAAAATAACTTCCCCGTAGGTTTGATGAGGGCATCACCTCGACATCTGCCCTGCTTCTGTGCTGCCAGCGTGATATATATATATCCACAAATATAAAAGAAACATAATCAAGATGTCAACAAGCACAATACGACAGTGTCTGTGTCTAGTCAACTTATGGCGGATAACAGCATAGAAGACACCATTTCAACCATGGTATTTAGAAAATAACAACCATTTGACATGTCAGATTCACAAAATATAGGGTCACGATGGGAGAAATGGCGCATGTGGTTGGCAGGAGTGGCAAATAGAGGGGCAGGGGGTAAATGACAAAAGGAACAAAAACAAAAAAATAACTTACCCTCCACCCGCCGCATTGCTGCTCTTCTGCTCCTTTTTGTCTTCACTGCACCACAGGCTCCCAGACTCCCCTATGGCTAATCCAGACGCTGCTCTCATGCTGCTGGCAGCATGAGAGAAGCACAGGGATTAGCCTTAGCAGCCTGGATTTGCCCTCCTGGAGAGACTGGTAGCCATTGCCTGCTGTCTCCACCCCGGCAACAAATGTAAAGCCTGCTCAGCCAGTAAAAAGAACATTAACATATGAGGTTACAGGCTGCAGAGGTGGCAAGAAAATCAACAAATTTATGTCATGCCACACTGACCATGCGGTCTACTGTCTAGTATGCCCCTGCATGTTAAGGTATATTGGAAGCACCATTAATCCTGTCAAGTTAAGGGTACTAGAGCATATGCGGGCCATTGCAAATAAAGATTTCTCGTATCCGGTGGCCCGTCACTTTGCCATTAAGCACAACAGTGACAGGAATCTCCTGAGATACTTTTGCTTGGACCACGTTGTTGAGAGTCCAAGAGGAGGTAACAGATTGCTAACACTCAGGAGACTAGAGTCTCGATATATTATTGACCTAGAGACAAAGGCGCTAAGAGGTTTGAACATGGGAGAAGAACTGGCCTCTCACTTGGGTTGAAAATATGGATATCAGTATTATGAATGTGAAACTGTATAGTATGATGTTTTGATGCATATGTCACAACTTGGTTAAGACGGGTTTATGATTGAAGCTGCGCCTAGATAATTATTTACATTTGCTTTCATGAATTGCTTATGTTTTGTTTACACCTTCATTCTAGCAGCCTATGTGAGGATGCAATTGCCGATCCACGGCAAGATTTTCCCGTCTTGTTCACATAAAAATGTGACCATTGTCAGGCGATTGCGTTGTATCTCACAACGATTCATTCTCATGGCTACGAGGCTCGGATTTATATTGTCTCCGATAATTTATTACGTGTGGTTGAAATTTGAGAATGTAATTTGTGCCGATACACGGCGTTATTATTGGTGTAACTGACTAGCTAGCAATTCCTTTTGGCTCATGTTAGTATAACACACTTAAAGATGACGCGCAATGTTGCGTTTGTGGGGAAGTCCATTGTTTGTTTTGACTATTTTCACAAACATAGATAATGGTGCCGCACAATGTCTTCCGATGTGAATACTGACGAAGGGATTTTACTCCTGAAACGCGTTTGTTCTAAATAAACCCCTTGCTGATATACTGCTGTGCCCATGAGTGCTGTTTTCCTTAACCCGGCTGGGTATTGTTAGGAATTTGGAGCTGATATATATATATGTGTATATATATATATATATATATATATATATATATATACTGATATATAGAGCTGATATATATATATGTATATATATATATATATATATATATATATATATACTAGCAGCCCGCCCCAGCGTTGCATGGGCAGAAAGGGGCTGGGGGCAGTACACCCGCTCCCGCCCGACCCCCTCCTGTCCCGACTCCCTCCCGCCCGACTCCCTCCCGCCCCCACTCCTCCCGCCTGTCCCTCTGTGCACACCCGCTCCCGCCTCCCGCCTCCTGCCGCCCACCTCCCTCCCGCCTCTATTTCAATGACCATTTACTTTACCTGAGCTGCCGCTCCTTCCCGTGATCTTCACTTCACCGTCGCTCGTCTTCGCCATTACGCACCTGCGCTCCTCACTTCACCGCAGCTCCATGTCTCTCCTCCTCGTCATCACGCACGTCCTACCCACGCACATCACGGCCAGCGCTACGTCGCGGCCAGAGCAGCATTGCGGCCGGCGCTACTTCCAGGGCACTACTTTTTTTAAAGTTATATTTTTAAATGTACGTTTTTTTTTTTTATAGCCTATGTCCATCTGCACACCCTGACAATTTCTACAATGTATCGGGTGTGTGGATTGGCGATGTGGTTCCCGAGTTTACCTGGCTCAAAGGTGCGTGTTCTCTCTTTATAATAGTAGTATAGATATGTATGTATATCGTCATTTGATCAAGCCTTGGGAGCAGGGTGAAACGCGTTGAGGCGGTGGTGCGGGCGAAATAAACAACTCTTAGCACATACCATTGGGTCTTCATTCGTTCTTGGTGACGGCTATATATATATATATATATATATATATATATATATATATATATATATTTTTTTTTTTGAAAGACATAGCTGACCTCGAAGCTGAGATTGCAAAAGATAAAGATACAAAAACCTGTGAAGAACTCCGTAGCGCCATGGTGAAAAGGATTAAAGACTATGAAATGGGAATACGCAAAAGGAAACAAACAAAGTTCCAGAGGGATGAGCAAGATTATGCCTCGGGTAGAATCCTTACTTTTGCACGGAAATTTGACGCCACACGGAAGAGATTGGCTCAGGGAACCACACAGCCAATAGACTTGGACACTGAGGAGTCGGAATTAGAAAACTCAGATGGTGAACAAAATCAAGCCCCAAGAACAAAAGAGAACGAAGCAGGGGAACCTTTCTTCGACGAGTACCAGGTGTTGAAGGAGACCCGCCAGAGACCGCAATTAAGAAGTCACCCACCACAACAAAAACAAAGAGGAGGACGAGGCGGGGGAAGAGGCGCAAGGGGAGGTTCACAGAACAACACCACCCCAATGGTCACACGCAGTGCCTCCAATCGCAAAAGGCAATAACCACCAAGGAAGACAATAATGTCATCAATCTCTCAAAAAGGATTTTAACCACTGATGAAATAAAGGTCTTGAAGAAAGGACTTAGTTTTTGTCCGACCAGTGAATTCAATTTAGTGGATGCCAAAATCGACTTGTTTAAATACATAAGAAGGTTGAAGTTTAAGAAAATCTTCATGCAAACCCCGAATAAAGTAGCCCCAGTAGACTCAGGCAATATAACCGGGACAGATGAAGATGATCTCTTGGAAATCTTGATGACACCAACACAAGATTTACAGCATTCAGACCAAGAGACTGTACTTCCTTTACAACAAGTCAGAGATCCGAGCAATCTAAAATTAAAGTCCAGGAAACTACCCAATTCATCACATGATGCGATAGACGTGTTTAATGAAGCAGTGACAGCAGATCTGGAGAGAATGGCAAATAAAAAAATGAACATGAAGACCTCGAATATCTCCAGAAAAGAATGGGTTGCTTTAAAATCTCTAAGAGATGACAACACAATTGAGATTAAGCCCTCAGATAAGGGCGGGAACATTGTCATCTTCTCGAAAGAACATTATGAGCAGGAGGCACTCAGGCAGTTAAGTGATAAAGAGTGCTACATCACAGTTAGAAGAGAAGAGTACGTTAAGAGCATAACTGTGTATGAGAACTTACTAAAACAATGGAAAGAAGAGGGTATGATCAGTCAAGATGAACTTGCCTTTCTACAATGTGATTCCCCCATGCTGCCCACCTTTTATCATTTACCTAAGATTCATAAAAATGCCAAAAGACCACCAGGGAGGCCGATTGTCTCGGCAATCGGGAGTCTCCTAGAAAACACGTCACGCTTCATTGACATTTTTTTAGCACCCATCGTCAAAGACCTGCCCTCGTATGTTAGGGACACACAGGACTTTCTCCGCATCATGGACAGTATTTCCTGGGACAAAGACATGCTACTTATCACTATGGATGTCATGAACTTGTATACATGCATAGATCATGAACAGGGTATCTATGCCACGAAATGGTTTTTGGAACAGAAACAACCGAAATACCAAGCGCATAGTGAGATGATTCTTAGCATTATAAGATTTTGTTTGTTTCATAATTATTTTCTTTTTGCAGGCCAAATTTACAAGCAGATCAGAGGGACCTCAATGGGTTCGTGCTTCTCCCCCAGCTACGCGAATCTCTTCGTGGGCTGGTGGGAGAAGCACGAGGCATGGGGTGGGAGAAATGAAAGATGGAATGAATACAAATTGATGTGGACCAGGTACATTGATGACCTGTTTGTCATTTGGAGGGGAGACAGGGCCTCGGCTGAGGAGTATGTCTCGGCTCTAAATGACAACAAATTAAATCTCAAGTTCACCAGTACGATAAGCAACGAGTCTGTATGCTATCTGGACCTAGAGGTCTTTGTGGTTAACGACCAGCTCCACACTAGACTTTATAGAAAACCAACGGCTGGCAATGCAGTATTACATGCTGCCAGCCACCATCCTAGAAGTCTAATAAGAAATGTACCTTATGGTGAGTACCTGAGACTCAAACGAAATTGCTCTGGAACTGAGGATTTCAAGAAAGCTCAGGAAGACGCGAGTGACAGATTCCAAGCAAGAGGTTATTCTAGAAACATCTTAGAACAAGCCCACATCAAGGCAGACACTGTTGACAGAAGGGACCTTCTGATTGTGAAAGAATCGAGGAAAGAAAACGAGCAGGTCAGAATGATCACTACATTCAATAACCAATCTGGAGAACTGGTCCAAGCATTCAAAAGAAACTGGCACATTTTAAGAACTGATACCATCTTGAAGAAAACATTACCAGACAGACCTATGATAACTTATAGGAGGTGCCAGTCTTTGTCGGACCATCTGGTTCATAGCCATTACTCCCCCAACAAGGCCAATCAGATGACGAACAAGATAGTTGGCTTTTTTCCTTGCTTACAGTGCAAAGCTTGTAAATTCAGCAAAAAAGTCAAAGAGTACCCTTGCAGAACAGGTGAAGAAAGACCAAGCAGAAAGATCACAAAACACCTAAACTGTAATTCAGACTTTACAGTCTACTGCCTGGTCTGTCCTTGTAACAAACGTTACATAGGGAGCACCATAAAACCGGCAAAAATGAGAATCTTAGAGCACATGAGGGCTATCGTGAACAAGGACAAGACATATCCGATAGCCCGTCATTTTGCTGAATACCACAACAGCAATAGGGATTTACTAGCATATTATTGCATAGACCAGGTCCCAAAGAAAGAACGAGGGGGGGATAGAGAAAAATCCCTACGGATACTGGAATCCCGTTATATCTTAGACCTTAAAACAATGACACCATGGGGTCTGAATAACGATGCTGAAATGTGGGTGCACCTGTAAGACAATCTGGGATTTGTAAGAAGATGATAGATCTGCAATTAGAACATGTGAATACTCCTTGTAAATATGTGAATAATATCTGCTGCTTGGCTTGTAAATTTAATTTCCCTTCATATGGATAAATGAGAGCAGTGAGACTAGTGCAATGTAGATACCAGAACATCAGGTCAAGTTAAACTGTGGCACAATTACAAGTCAATATGATACCAAACAAGAACCCAGAAGTTCAGCGGAGGAATATAATTTCCTCAAAAAATGTAAATATTTTGTAAATATGTATATTTTGTTGACATGGGGTTACCACATTGGTAAACTGTATACTTGTATATTGTATATATAACATGCACACATTTTAACAATGTTTCAAATCGGGGATACACTCCTGCACAACCGTATAGATGTTCAATATCTAGACGCTGTGGGTTTAACAACGTACCACATGCAAGATTACAATCTGCATAATGCTATCATAACAGCCTAGGGGATACACCCCCGCATTAACATTTATGACAGAGTTGCTGAAACACTGCTCTCAGTATCAAATTGTTAACTAATGTATATACGTGACAGTCTCAGAATACATATACTTTTGTCAATTGTCAAACGTCACTTTATTTTATCTGCACTGAGCACTTTTCTATGAACCGCCAAGCTTAAACCATGTAAACAACTATGTGTATATAGACACACTACAAGATGTCCGCCATGATTATGTGCCTAACACCATTGTTGATGTCTATGACTGTCAAAAAGGGCGGATGGTTTAAATATGGCGAGTAGGTTTGAACACTGACGACACTGACGAAGCCCTGTGCGAAACGCGTCTGTCGAGGGTGCTGGGGGGTTTGGAAATAAAATAACTAAAGAACACTGACACTGGAGTTCTGGCCGTTTTTGTCCTGGAGTCGATTTCTAGGAGTGTGTTGCGATATGTATATATATATATATATATATATGTATTACCTACTGACGGTCGCCAGTAGGTAGTTATAGTTAGGATCTACTTTCCATAGGAAATCCGCAACATAATATTGGGAATACCTTTGGCGCTGGTGGACGAATCTTCGCAAATTTCTCCAAGAAAATGGCCCGCTCCGCTCCTTCCCTGAAAGTTTGGGGGGGATTCGTCAAGTGGGGGCCGAGATAAAAGGTGTTTTCCCCATGTTAATTTCCATAGGGCGGTCGGTTTCACTTTTAGCCCGAACGGCTGAATGGATTTCCACCAAACTTGGCAAAATTGTAGGGACAGGTAGCCCGATGTGCCTTTGCTATGTCTCAAGATATGTGCTCCAGTGGATTTTGAGTCATTTAGGTTCAAAAAAATATATATATCTATGGCAGCGCCCCGGTACGCGCACCGGGGCGCGTACCGGGCGCGCCACGCGACTTGCGTGTGAAAAGCTGATTGGCTCTCAGGTGTCTGTAAACATTCGAAACAGTCCGGAGCGGCCGCCATCTTGTCTCTTGGTAAAATCGAGACACAAGAGGTGGCAAAAACAAAGGGGGGAATTGACCATAAGGGGGCGGGGTAGTCCCCCCTCACCCCCTAAGTTTGATGTGGGGGCCATAAAAGGGCCCCACGGGGTGAAAAAAAATATTTTTATTCCGATTTTCGCGGGGGGAGCACACCCGGGAGTGTACCATGGGGAGAAAAGAATGACAGACTTTTCAAAAACTGTATGTTTATTAATTGTTCTTTTTGTTGTTTTTTTTATTATTCAGTACCAACATGTAGGTACCAATGCAGAGTCTAAAATTTAATATACACCGTCTCCTCTGTAGATATCTTGCATGTTGTTACAGAAGTTATTGTGGTATATGGAATTCATACCATAGTTTGTCAGGAAAGCAGAAACAACATGGAGGCAGGAGATGATAAAGAGATGTTAAATTTACATTGGAGATAATATAGTGGGAGAATGGAAGTAACTATGAGCAAAATTACTATGTAACATAAAAAAGTTGAACAGTATATTTTAAGTCTAACTTTATATTATATCTATTTTGGTACTATTTCATAATTTGCATATAAGAAAGAATAATGTCTCAAACAATTTTTAATTTTTAAAGAAACATTTATTGCTGTGATTTTTCGAAATCTAAAAGAATTTCCAACATTAATTCATCAGGTATGTCCTCATTTGGATTCCATGATTCAATTTCTTCTACACAATTAATTAAGTCTTGGTCCAGAGAGTGATCCAAAAAGTCTATTTAATCTTTGTCTTCCTTAGGATTGTTTTCCATATTAATTTCAAATGAAATATTAATTTTATTTTGTACTCCTTCCATTTTCTTGCTGTAAATTACATAAAAAATAAATATAACAGTAGAGATAGGGCACTGTTGGGTTTAAGATCAGACAGGTACTTGTGAGTTTTTAACAGTGAAGTTATCTTTGGGCAGTGTATGGTTTCAGACAGGAAGTAGAACTATTAAAAAGTGCCTGTGATGAAGCCTAAGTAAATTCATAATTATATCAGAGAAGTCTAACTCAATCCATAATTAAAACAGTGAAGCCTATCTCAATCTCTAACTCTTACAGAGGGACAGTATATAACTATCTTAAAACGTTTTGTCAAATTAACTTAAAGTGCACAACATAGTTCCCCTTCAAAAATATTAACGTACCTTTTTAAAAGCAGTTGAAGTTTTCTGTGAAAATTCTTTTGAAATGTCCCTCAGGTACTATTAGTCAAAATGGCTGTGTTTCCCTCTCATTTTTCATATATATTCATGCACATAACCAATCAAATGTCAGCACATAAAAGTAAAAAATGTAAGTAACATTTTAATTGGTTGTAAATACTAACACTTTCATATGTGTTTTTGTCATGTAACTTACCTCTGGATATTTAGACAGAGCTACAGCCTAAATGCGTCAATGGAATTGAACCAAATTTGGGAAAATGGTAGGGACTGTTATGTAGTAGGGTCTATTCTATATTTGGTGAAAGTCTGTTCAGTGGTTTTTATGTAATTTCATTTCCCACATTTTTTTTGGGAGTGCTTCCCAGTGCGCGCCCCGGTATGCGCACCGGTAGCACTACGGGAGTCCGCCATTTTGTGTTTCTGTAGAATTGAGACACAAGATGGTGGACAAACAACGTTGGGAATGGGTAGAAGGGGGCACGGTAGACACTTCCTGACCCTCTAGGTTTTCTGAGGGGAGTTTAGGAGGTGCATATATGCCAAAATAAAAGAAAATAATTTTTTTAATTTCGCGGGGGGAGCGCCCGGTACGCGCACCGGGGAGCGTACCGGGGAGCATACCCTGGTGAAAAATAGTGAAAAAAGTTAGAAAAAGATAATTGTTTTGAGTGATCAGAGGTAGGGTAGCTCTGAAAAGAGCTTTTGGGTTCTGTGGCTGATTTAGGTACCTACAAGTAGGTTCCAATGCACAGTCTTAAATTCATGAGGAATATTCTATTCCCCTCATCTGAGAAGTGCACACCATCTCCTCTGTGGATGTCTTGCATGTTGTAACGCAAGTTATTGTTGTATATTGAACCCATTCCATAGTCTCTCATGTAAGCAGAAACAGATTTATTCACATGTTTCCGTGCTTTCTCAAATTGTGGACAAAATTGGTTGGACCAGTTCCATTTCTGTCTTTGGCATATATTGGAATATACCAAGGCAGTTTGTGGAAAAAGTGTCAACAATTGATCAAAGGTGTCCTTTAAAAGCATTTCCAGACCAACCCCAGTCAAAGTGCCCAAGTCATTTCCTCCACAGTGCACTATTAACCCCTTCCATGCTCATGACGGAACGGTTCCGTCATGAGCATAAGGTGGCCTGTGCTTATGACGGAACCATTCCGTCATGGTTCCATAGACCCAATGGAACGTTCAGCACCGGGGGAAAATCCGCGCAGCACAGAAGGGGTTAAGAGGTCAGGGTTTGGCAGATGCAAAAAGGTTTTCACCAATGGTATCAATTGGTGACATCTCAATCCTCTCTGGCCAATCCATTTATTTCCACATTTGTTAAATCAAGGTTGTGAAAGTTTCTGCAAGCTGCATACCTTTGAGCTCAGTGGATGTAGCTATGTCCAATAATCCACACAGAATACATGATGAAAGAAGGTTCTGGTGCAGTCAGATGAAGTGTGGGAATGAAATGGCAGTTGGAACAGTAGGAGTTTACAAAAAAAAAATTGTGGAGTTTCCCTGCTCTTGAATCACAAGCAATGATTGGTGGATTCAGATAGTTGAAAACTGAAAGTTAGGGTGCATGGTTGTGTTGTTTGAAAGAAGCAATTTGAATGGTTAAGAAAAAGTCAATTAAAGCAATAATGCCCTGGATAAGCTGGTGTTTTGAGAGGTCAAACATCCTTGCTGACTTATTTTGCAACATTGTTCAATAAACTTCTGAACCTGAGAGTTCAATTAGGAGGGAGTTGCTATGGTAACAGGTAGAAAGGTCTCAGAGGGGGAAGGGTGTTGGTTTGAAAATAGTGAGGGAAGAGTTTTGATTGGTTGAAATGAGGCATATGTGTGTTGAATCAGAGCTTTTCTGTGCCAGTCTTGGATTCAGTGTATTGAATGCATACCTTTTGCTCTGCTAAAGAAAAATTGGTGTGTGTTCCTGACACTGTTCTCAATCTCCAAAAGCATTTGTAAAGGTAAGTAATGATTTATTTAATTTAGATAGAGACTTATTTGCTATATGGAGAAGATTTGGAAGTAGATAGTAAAGTTTCAGTAGTAAAATTGAATACTTGTACATAGGACTTGTGCTGTGTTTGTAAAAAGTTATTTAAAAAACGAATTTGGGGTAAAAGAATGGCTTTTATTTTTTTGAGAAGCAATTAATAGTGTCTGCCTCTGTAAAGAAATATATTTGAATGTTTTAGAATTAAGTTACCTGCGTTAACTCAAATTAGGAAGCAGATTAAGATTCTTTCTTGTTGGTTTGTGGTATGTTTTTTGGAAATGCTTGATATTAAAATATGCAAGATAGAGGAATTGTCTTTTGTGAAACAGTGAGGTTTCAGGAGTGAAATTGAATGCTTGTACATAGGACCTGCGCTGTGTTGGTAAAATGTTATTCCAAAAACGATTTTGGTGGCAAATCAATGGTATTTACATTTGGGTCATATTTATGATTGGCTTGTGCCGCAGGTGCGTCACTTTTAACATGAGAAAAAAATGACGCACCGGTGGCGCAAGGCTTTCAAAAATAAGGCCCTGAGTTTCTTTGCTGTTGGTTTGTGGTATGTTTTTTGGAAATGCTTGATATTAAAATATGCAAGATAGAGGAATTGTCTTTTGTGAAACAGTGAGGTTTCAGGAGTGAAATTGAATGCTTGTACATAGGACCTGCGCTGTGTTGGTAAAATGTTATTCCAAAACCGATTTTGGTGGCAAATCAAGGGTATTTACATTTGGGTCATATTTATGATTGGCTTGTGCCGCAGGTGCGTCACTTTTAACATGGGAAAAAAATGATGCAAAGGTGGCGCAAGACTTTCAAAAATAAGGCCCTGAGTTTCTTTGCTGTTGGTTTGTGGTATGTTTTTTGGAAATGCTTGATATTAAAATATGCAAGATAGAGGAATTGTCTTTTGTGAAACAGTGAGGTTTCAGGAGGGAAATTGAATGCTTGTACATAGGACCTGCGCTGTGTTGGTAAAATGTTATTCCAAAAACGATTTTGGTGGCAAATCAATGGTATTTACATTTGGGTCATATTTATGATTGGCTTGTGCCACAGGTGCGTCACTGTTGACATGGGAAAAAAATGACGCACCGGTGGCGCAAGGCTTTCAAAAATAAGGCCCTGAGTTTCTTTGCTGTTGGTATGTGGTATGTTTTTTGGAAATGCTTGATATTAAAATATGCAAGATAGAGGAATTGTCTTTTGTGAAACAGTGAGGTTTCAAGAGTGAAATTGAATGCTTGTACATAGGACCTGCGCTGTGTTGGTAAAATGTTATTCCAAAAACGATTTTGGTGGCAAACCAATGGTATTTACATTTGGGTCATATTTATGATTGGCTTGTGCTGCAGGTGTGTCACTTTTAAGAAGGGAAAAAAATGACGCACCGGTGGCGCAAGGCTTTCATAAATAGGGCCCTGAATTTCTTTGGTGTTGGTTTGTGTGTTGCTTTTTGATAATTCTTGCTATTAACATTTACATGATAGAGGATTTGTATTTTGTGAAACAGTGAGGTTTCACTAGCGAAATTGAATGCTTGTACATAGGACCTGCGCTGTGTTGGTAAAATGTTATTCAAAAAACGAATTTGGGGGCAAATCAATGGTATTTACATTTGGGGAATTTTGGGTGCAAATCAATGGTATTTACATTTGGGCCTTATTTTGATTGCCTTGTGCCGCAGGTGCGTCACTTTTAACATGGGAAAAAATGACGTACCGGTGGCGCAAGGCTTTCATAAATAAGGCCTTGACTTTCTTTGCTGTTGGTTTGTGTATTGCTTTTTGATAATGTTTGCTATCAACATTTACAAGATAGAGGATTTGTATTTTGTGAAACAGTGAGGTTTCAGTAGTGAAATTGAATGCTTGTACATAGGACCTGCGCTGTGTTGGTAAAATGTTATTCAAAAAACGATTTTGGGGGCAAATCAATGTTATTTACATTTGGGCCTTATTTTTAATTGCCTTGTGCCGCAGGTGCGTCACTTTTAACATGGGAAAAAAACTGACGCAACGGTGGCGCAAGGCTTTCATAAATAAGGCCCTGAGTTTCTTTGATGTTGGTTTGTGTGGTGCTTTTTGATAATTCTTGCTATCAACATTTGCAAGATAGAGGATTTGTATTTTGTGAAACAGTGAGGTTTCAGTAGTGAAATTGAATGCTTGTACATAGGACCTGCGATGTGTTGGTAAAATGTTATTCCAAAAATGATTTTGGAGGCAAATCAATGGTATTTACATTTGGGCCTTATTTTTGATTGCCTTGTTCCGCAGGTGCGTCACTTTTAACATGGGAAAAAAATGACGCACCGGTGGCGCAAGGCTTTCATAAATAAGACCCTGAGTTTCTTTGCTGTTGGTTTGTGTCTTGCTTTTTGATAATTGTTGCTATTAACATTTGCAAGATAGAGGATTTGTCTTTTGTGAAACAGTGAGGTTTCAGTAGTGAAATTGAATGCTTGTACATAGAACCTGCGCTGTGTTGGTAAAATGTTATCCAAAAAACGATTTTGGTGGCAAATCAATGGTATTTACATTTGGGCCTTATTTATGATTGCCTTGTGCCGCAGGTGCGTCACTTTTAACATGGGAAAAAAATGACGCACCGGTGGCGGAAGGCCTTCCTAAATAAGGCCCTGCGTTTCTTTGTTGTTGGTTTGTGTCTTGCTTTTTGATAATGTTTGCTATCAACATTTGCAAGAAAGAGGATTTGTATTTTGTGAAACACTGAGGTTTCACTAGTGAAATTTAATGCTTGTACATAGGACCTGCGCTGTGTTGGTAAAATGTTATTCAAAAAACGATTTTGGGGGCAAATCAATGGTATTTACATCTGGGTCTTATTTTTGATTGCCTTGTGCCGCAGGTGCGTCACTTTTAACATGGGAAAAAAATGACGCACCAGTGGCGCAAGGCCTTTATAAATAAGGCCCTGAGTTTCTTTGCTGTTGGTTTGAGTATTTCTTTTTGATAATGCTTGCTATCAACATTTGCAAGATAGAGGATTTGTATTTTGTGAAACACTGAGGTTTCACTAGTGAAATTGAATGCTTGTACATAGGACCTGCGTTGTGTTAGTAAAATGTCATTCCAAAAACGATTTTGGTGGCAAATCAATGGTATTTACATTTGGGTCATATTTATGATTGGCTTGTGCCGCAGGTGCGTCACTTTTAACATGGGAAAAAAATGACGCACCGGTGGCGCAAGGCTTTCAAAAATAAGGCCCTGAGTTTCTTTGCTGTTGGTTTGTGGTATGTTTTTTGGAAATGCTTGATAATAAAATATGCAAGATAAAGGAATTGTCTTTTGTGAAACAGTTAGGTTTCAGGAGTGAAATTGAATGCTTGTACATAGGACCTGCGCTGTGTTGGTAAAATGTTATTCCAAAAACGATTTTGGTGGCAAATCAATGGTATTTATATTTGGGTCATATTTATGATTGGCTTGTGTCACAGGTGTGTCACTTTTGACATGGGAAAAAAATTACGCACCGGTGGCGCAAGGCTTTCAAAAATAAGGCCCTGAGTTTCTTTGCTGTTGGTTTGTGGTATGTTTTTTGGAAATGCTTGATATTAAATTATGCAAGATAGAGGAATTGTCTTTTGTGAAACAGTGAGGTTTCAGGAGTGAAATTGAATGCTTGTACATAGGACCTGCGCTGTGTTGGTAAAATGTTATTCCAAAAACGATTTTGGTGGCAAACCAATGGTATTTACATTTGGGTCATATTTATGATTGGCTTGTGCTGCAGGTGTGTCACTTTTAACATGGGAAATAAATGACGCACCGGTGGCGCAAGGCTTTCATAAATAAGGCCCTGAGTTTCTTTGCTGTTGGTTTGTGTGTTGCTTTTTGATAATTCTTGCTGTTAACATTTGCAAGATAGAGTATTTGTATTTTGTGAAACAGTGAGGTTTCAGTAGTAAAATTGAATGCTTGCACATAGGTTCTGCGCTGTGTTGGTAAAATGTTATTCAAAAAACGATTTTGGGGGCAAATCAATGATATTTACATTCTGGCCTTATTTATGATTGCCTTGTGCCGCAGGTGCGTTACTTGTAACATGGGAAAAAAATGACGCACCGGTGGTGCAAGGCCTTTATAAATAAGGCCCTGAATTTCTTTGGCGTTACTTTGTGTGTTGCTTTTTGATAATTCTTGCTATTAACATTTGCATGATAGAGGATTTGTATTTTGTGAAACAGTGAGGTTTTACTAGTCAAAATTGAATGCTTGTACATAGGACCTGTGCTGTGTTGGTAAAATGTTATTCAAAAAACGATTTTGGGGGCAAATCAATGGTATTTACATTTGGGCCTTATTTTTAATTGCCTTGTGCCGCAGGTGCGTCAGTTTTAACATGGGAAAAAAATGACGCAACGGTGGCGCAAGGCTTTCATAAATAAGGCCCTGAGTTTCTTTGATGTTGGTTTGTGTGTTGCTTTTTGATAATTCTTGCTATCAACATTTGCAAGATAGAGGATTTGTATTTTGTGAAACAGTGAGGTTTCAGTAGTGAAATTGAATGCTTGTACATAGGACCTGCGATGTGTTGGTAAAATGTTATTCAAAAAACGATTTTGGGGGCAAATCAATGGTATTTACATTTTGGCCTTATTTTTAATTGCCTTGTGCCGCTGGTGCGTCACTTTTAACATGGGAAACAAATTGACGCAACGGTGGCGCAAGGCTTTCATAAATAAGGCCCTGAGTTTCTTTGTTGTTGGTTTGTGTCTTGCTTTTTGATAATGTTTGCTATCAACATTTGCAAGAAAGAGGATTTGTATTTTGTGAAACACTGAGGTTTCATTAGTGAAATTGAATGCTTGTGCATAGGACCTGCGCTGTGTTGGTAAAATGTTATTCAAAAAACGATTTTGGGGGCAAATCAATGGTATTTACATTTGGGCCTTATTTTTGATTGCCTTGTACCGCAGGTGCGTCACTTTTAACATGGGAAAAAAATGACGCACCAGTGGCGCAAGGCCTTCATAAATAAGGCCCTGAGTTTCTTTGCTGTTGGTTTGTGTATTTCTTTTTGATAATGCTTGCTATCAACATTTGCAAGATAGAGGATTTGTATTTTGTGAAACAGTGAGGTTTCAGTAGTGAAATTGAATGCTTGTACATAGGACCTGCGATGTGTTGGTAAAATGTTATTCCAAAAATGATTTTGGGGGCAAATCAATGGTATTTACATTTGGGCCTTATTTTTGATTGCCTTGTTCCGCAGGTGCGTCACTTTTAACATGGGAAAAAAATGACGCACCGGTGGCGCAAGGCTTTCATAAATAAGACCCTGAGTTTCTTTGCTGTTGGTTTGTGTCTTGCTTTTTGATAATTGTTGCTATTAACATTTGCAAGATAGAGGATTTGTCTTTTGTGAAACAGTGAGGTTTCAGTAGTGAAATTGAATGCTTGTACATAGAACCTGCGCTGTGTTGGTAAAATGTTATTCAAAAAACGATTTTGGTGGCCAATCAATGGTATTTACATTTGGGCCTTATTTATGATTGCCTTGTGCCGCAGGTGCGTCACTTTTAACATGGGAAAAAAATGACGCACCGGTGGCGCAAGGCCTTCATGAATAAGGCCCTGAGTTTCTTTGTTGTTGGTTTGTGTCTTGCTTTTTGATAATGTTTGCTATCAACATTTGCAAGAAAGAGGATTTGTATTTTGTGAAACACTGAGGTTTCACTAGTGAAATTGAATGCTTGTACATAGGACCTGCGCTGTGTTGGTAAAATGTTATTCAAAAAACGATTTTGGGGGCAAATCAATGGTATTTACATTTGGGCCTTATTTTTGATTGCCTTGTGCCGCAGGTGCATCACTTTTAACATGGGAAAAAAATGACGCACCAGTGGCGCAAGGCCTTCATAAATAAGGCCCTGAGTTTCTTTGCTGTTGGTTTGTGTATTTCTTTTTGATAATGCTTGCTATCAACATTTGCAAGATAGAGGATTTGTATTTTGTGAAACAGTGAGGTTTCAGTAGTGAAATTGAATGCTTGTACATAGGACCTGCGATGTGTTGGTAAAATGTTATTCCAAAAATGATTTTGGGGGCAAATCAATGGTATTTACATTTGGGCCTTATTTTTGATTGCCTTGTTCCGCAGGTGCGTCACTTTTAACATGGGAAAAAAATGACCCACCGGTGGCGCAAGGCTTTCATAAATAAAACCCTGAGTTTCTTTGCTGTTGGTTTGTGTGTTGCTTTTTGATAATTCTTGCTGTTAACATTTGCAAGATAGAGTATTTGTATTTTGTACATAGGACCTGCGCTGTGTTGGTAAAATGTTATTCCAAAAACGATTTTGGTGGCAAATCAATGGTATTTATATTTGGGTCATATTTATGATTGGCTTGTGTCACAGGTGCGTCACTTTTGACATGGGAAAAAAATTACGCACCGGTGGCGCAAGGCTTTCAAAAATAAGGCCCTGAGTTTCTTTGCTGTTGGTTTGTGGTATGTTTTTTGGAAATGCTTGATATTAAATTATGCAAGATAGAGGAATTGTCTTTTGTGAAACAGTGAGGTTTCAGGAGTGAAATTGAATGCTTGTACATAGGACCTGCGCTGTGTTGGTAAAATGTTATTCCAAAAACGATTTTGGTGGCAAACCAATGGTATTTACATTTGGGTCATATTTATGATTGGCTTGTGCCGCAGGTGTGTCACTTTTAACATGGGAAATAAATGACGCACCGGTGGCGCAAGGCTTTCATAAATAAGGCCCTGAGTTTCTTTGCTGTTGGTTTGTGTGTTGCTTTTTGATAATTCTTGCTGTTAACATTTGTAAGATAGAGTATTTGTATTTTGTGAAACAGTGAGGTTTCAGTAGTAAAATTGAATGCTTGTACATAGGTTCTGCGCTGTGTTGTTAAATGTTATTCAAAAAACGATTTTGGGGGCAAATCAATGATATTTACATTCTGGCCTTATTTTTGATTGCCTTGTGCCGCAGGTGCGTTACTTGTAACATGGGAAAAAAATGACGCACCGGTGGCGCAAGGCCTTTATAAATAAGGCCCTGAATTTCTTTGGCGTTACTTTTTGTGTTGCTTTTTGATAATTCTTGCTATTAACATTTGCATGATAGAGGATTTGTATTTTGTGATACAGTGAGGTTTTACTAGTCAAAATTGAATGCTTGTACATAGGACCTGCGCTGTGTTGGTAAAATGTTATTCAAAAAACGATTTTGGGGGCAAATCAATGGTATTTACATTTGGGCCTTATTTTTAATTGCCTTGTGCCGCAGGTGCGTCAGTTTTAACATGGGAAAAAAATTACGCAACGGTGGCGCAAGGCATTCATAAATAAGGCCCTGAGTTTCTTTGATGTTGGTTTGTGTGTTGCTTTTTGATAATTCTTGCTATCAACATTTGCAAGATAGAGGATTTGTATTTTGTGAAACAGTGAGGTTTCAGTAGTGAAATTGAATGCTTGTACATAGGACCTGCGATGTGTTGGTAAAATGTTATTCCAAAAATGAGTTTGGGGGCAAATCAATGGTATTTACATTTGGGCCTTATTTTTGATTGCCTTGTTCCGCAGGTGCGTCACTTTTAACATGGGAAAAAATGACGCACCGGTGGCGCAAGGCTTTCAAAAATAAGGCCCTGAGTTTCTTTGATGTTGGTTTGTGGTATGTTTTTTGGAAATGCTTGATATTAAAATATGCATGATAAAGGAATTGTCTTTTGTGAAACAGGGAGGTTTCAGGAGTGAAATTGAATGCTTGTCCATAGGACCTGCGCTGTGTTGGTAAAATGTTATTCAAAAAACGATTTTGGGGGCAAATCAATGGTATTTACATTTTGGCCTTATTTTTAATTGCCTTGTGCCGCTGGTGCGTCACTTTTAACATGGGAAACAAATTGACGCAACGGTGGCGCAAGGCTTTCATAAATAAGGCCCTGAGTTTCTTTGTTGTTGGTTTGTGTCTTGCTTTTTGATAATGTTTGCTATCAACATTTGCAAGAAAGAGGATTTGTATTTTGTGAAACACTGAGGTTTCATTATTGAAATTGAATGCTTGTGCATAGGACCTGCGCTGTGTTGGTAAAATGTTATTCAAAAAACGATTTTGGGGGCAAATCAATGGTATTTACATTTGGGCCTTATTTTTGATTGCCTTGTGCCGCAGGTGCGTCACTTTTAACATGGGAAAAAAATGACGCACCAGTGGCGCAAGGCCTTCATAAATAAGGCCCTGAGTTTCTTTGCTGTTGGTTTGTGTATTTCTTTTTGATAATGCTTGCTATCAACATTTGCAAGATAGAGGATTTGTATTTTGTGAAACAGTGAGGTTTCAGTAGTGAAATTGAATGCTTGTACATAGGACCTGCGATGTGTTGGTAAAATGTTATTCCAAAAATGATTTTGGGGGCAAATCAATGGTATTTACATTTGGGCCTTATTTTTGATTGCCTTGTTCCGCAGGTGCGTCACTTTTAACATGGGAAAAAAATGACGCAGCGGTGGCGCAAGGCTTTCATAAATAAGACCCTGAGTTTCATTGGGTTTCTTGAGCTGTTCCCCATTCTAGTGGCCTTGAAAACATGGCCAGAGGGGTTTTGTGATCGCACAGTGGTGTTCTGGTCTGATAATATGACCGTGGTTGAATGTATCAATAATCAGGCAGCACGCTGCAAATGGATTTTGAGATTGCTGAAAGAAATTGTCCTGCTGTGTATGAGACTAAACGTCCACTTTAGGGCAAGACACGTGCCTGGGGTACTGAACCAGGCGGCTGATGCACTCTCTCGTTCCCACATGCAGGCCTTCCGGGGTTATCTGCCCTCAGCGGACTTGGTGGCGGCACCATTTCCCGAAGCTCTCTGGTCTCTCGGTGCCCCGGATTACAAAACCTCGTGGGAGAGAGTCTAGCACCCAGGACAAGGAAGGCATATGAAGGAGCGTTCCGTTCCTATTGGTCATTTTTGGGTTCAGCTAGGGGGGAGCATTGGGGGCAGGAGGAGTATGTCCTGAAATTTCTGGTATCACTACATCAGGCAGGCCGATCAGTGGCAACAGCCAATAGGCACCGGGCCGCCATTGCCTTCATGGCGCAGGCTCATGGCATCCAGGACCCCACATCGTCCTTTCTCGTAAGGAAGGCGCTGCGTGGGTGGCAACGCCTTGAGGGTCGTAGAGTGGACGAGAGGCGCCCGATAGGGCTAGCAAGGTTGTCCCTGTTAATGACCGCACTCCCTGCGACATGTTCATCCCAGTCAGAGACAGTGCTGTTCCGGGCCGCTTTTGCATTAGCATTCCATGGGGCTATGCGGGTAAGCGAACTGGTAGCGAGGAACAAGCAGGATACGGGGGGAGGTCTGTGTCGAGAACACATTCAGATCAAGGGTGATACCATGGTAGTCACAATAGCCAGGTCCAAAACCGATCAGGGAGCGATCGGGGACAGTGTGGTTGTTCAGCGCATTCTAGGGTCCCCCATGTGCCCGGTGAAATGCGTGGAGGAATATTTAGCGCAGAGGGCGGTATCATGGGGGGGAAGCTTGCTGAGACATACTGACGCCACCCCACTGACGAGGTTTCAGTTTCAGCGGGTGTTAACAATGGCAATCGCGGCAGCGGGCTTGAACCCGAGCGATGTTGGGACCCATTCCTTCCGGATAGGGGCTGCTACTGAGGGGTCTGAGTATTGAAAAGGTGAAACAGTTGGGGCGTTGGTCCTCGAATTGTTATAAAAGGTATGTGCGGTTGCACATGTTGTGAAGCTAATGTCATGCACTCACGCTTCTTGTTTTCTGTTTGGTTTACAGTTTCGCGAGCAGGCTTTGCGGGGCGGACTGTGCAGTTGACCCGACACCTGGGGACCAGCGGTCAAAGATCACCGGCTGAGGGAGGAGTGTTGTGGGTCGTTGGCCACTCATACGTGAGGCGCGCCGCGGACGTATTCAAAGCAGGTGACATGATTCACGTGGCTGGGGAATACGGGTACAGGGTGACCTTCCACGGAAGGGGCGGGCTCTGTATTGACCAGTTTCAAAGTTTTATGGAGGGACTGTTAGGGCGGACGAGGTCACCGCCGTCTGTAATCATAGTGCATCTTGGGGGCAATGATTTGGTGACCATTGGTCGACGAGTACTTCTCGAGTTAATTTTATCCACAGTGAGTTGGTTGGCGAGAAGGGTTCCGGGGTGCACGATTGCATGGTCACACATGATTCCTCAGAAGGTTTGGCGGGGGGCCCTCGCTGTGTCAGCTTTGAATCAGTCGGTAAAGAAAGTTAATAACAAACTGAGTAGGTTGTTTCGTTCAGGACAGTTGCATTGTATCCCACATGGATGTATTCGGGGGGACCATATGTATCTGGAAGATGGGGTCCATTTGTCCCGGGAGGGGAATGTCTTACTCATAGGAGACTTCATAGCTTGGTTAAAGAGTTTGTGTAGCCATGACCTTTAGTAGGAGTTTGTGGGGGGTCCGGATAGCCGGTCAACTATCCGGCCTGTGGCGGTAAGGTCATGATCGGTGAGCAGTAATTGGAAGATCCCTAGAGGTGGGGCGCCACCCATTATGGATGGGAGCGCCCGGGGGGAGGCGGCCATTGGCCCCTCACACGGGGAGGCGGTACCCTCTAAGGATGGGGCCGCCGAAAGGGAAGGCGGTCATAGGCCCCTCCATGGGGAGGAGGGGCTACAGGCCCCTCCTGGAAATTTCCCGGGGCCAGGAAATCCGGGACGGCGGATGTGGTAAGCAGTGTGGGGTGGGAGGGGGGTCTACGCTACCTTCTAGACACCTCACACGAGTCCTCGGACGACCACTAAGATGGCGTCGAGTAAATATGGGGCCCCCGCTAAGACAAGGGAAATTGGAAGTTGGCACAGAGGTACAGTCCTCTGTGCGCCCGCCCCTCACAAGTGAGGGGGGAGTTCTGGTATTAGGGATCTGACACCGGTTACGACCTTGCCGTTGGCCCGTAATGTTAGGATGTACAATTTGAATTTTGAGAATATGCATTTACAGGATGTTTTAGAATCGGCTAGGAGAACCTTTGTATTAGAGATGTGTTAAGGTTAGCCAATAAACATCGTAATGTGTAAATGAAATTGTACATGATATGAAACTGTTATTTTAATGTTTTAATTTTGTTTCATATTTTAATAAATACGGCCGGGAGGGTAACTCCCTCCCGCCTTCCAAAAGTTCAAGAACTGTTTCCGTCTTCCCATTCTTGGGGATTGTGTTGGGAGGGGGTGACGGGTATCCCGGCCATATTGAATGGTTGTACATAGGACCTGCGCTGTGTTGGTAAAATTTTATTCCAAAAATGATTTTGGTGGCAAATCAATGGTATTTACATTTGGGTCATATTTATGATTGGCTTGTGCCACAGGTGCGTCACTTTTGACATGGGAAAAAAAGGACGCACCGGTGGCGCAAGGCTTTCAAAAATAAGGCCCTGAGTTTCTTTGCTGTTGGTTTTTTGGTGGTATGTTTTTTGGAAATGCTTGAAATTAAAATATGTAAGATAGAGGAATTGTCTTTTGTGAAACAGTGAGGTTTCAAGAGTGAAATTGAATGCTTGTACATAGGACCTGCGCTGTGTTGGTAAAATGTTATTCCAAAAACGATTTTGGTGGCAAACCAATGGTATTTACATTTGGGTCTTATTTATGATTAGCTTGTGCAACAGGTGCGTCACTTTTGACATGGGAAAAAAATGACGCACCGGTGGCGCAAGACTTTCATAAATAAGGCCCTGAGTTTCTATGGTGTTGGTTTGTGTGTTGCTTTTTGATAATTCTTGCTATTAACATTTGCTTGATAGAGGATTTGTATTTTGTGAAACAGTGAGGTTTCACTTGTGAAATTGAATGCTTGTACATAGGACCTGCGCTGTGTTGGTAAAATGTTATTCCAAAAACGATTTTGGGGGCAAATCAATGGTATTTACATTTGGGCAATTTTGGGTGCAAATCAATGGTATTTACATTTGGGCCTTATTTTTAATTGCCTTGTGCCGCAGGTGCGTCACTTTTAACATGGGGAAGAAATGACGCAACGGTGGCGCAAGGCTTTCATAAATAAGGCCCTGAGTTTCTTTGATGTTGGTTTGTGTGTTGCTTTTTGATAATTCTTGCTATCAACATTTGCAAGATAGAGGATTTGTATCTTGTGAAACAGTGAGGTTTCAGTAGTGAAATTGAATGCTTGTACATAGGACCTGCGATGTGTTGGTAAAATGTTATTCCAAAAATGATTTTGGGGGCAAATCAATGGTATTTACATTTGGGCCTTATTTATGATTGTCTTGTGCCGCAGGTGCGTCACTTTTAACATGGGAAAAAAATGACGCACCGGTGGCGCAAGGCCTTCATAAATAAGGCCCTGAGTTTCTTTGTTGTTGGTTTGTGTCTTGCTTTTTGATAATGCTTGCTATCAACATTTGCAAGATAGAGGATTTGTATTTTGTGAAACAGTGAGGTTTCAGTAGTGAAATTGAATGCTTGTACATAGGACCTGCGCTGTGTTGGTAAAATGTTATTCAAAAAACGATTTTGGGGGCAAATCAATGGTATTTACATTTGGGCCTTATTTTTAATTGCCTTGTGCCGCAGGTGCGTCACTTTTAACATGGGAAAAAAATGACGTAACAGTGGCGCAAGGCTTTCATAAATAAGGCCTTGAGTTTCTTTGATGTTGGTTTGTGTGTTGCTTCTTGATAATTCTTGCTATCAACATTTGCAAGATAGAGGATTTTTATCTTGTGAAACAGTGAGGTTTCAGTAGTGAAATTGAATGCTTGTACATAGGACCTGCGATGTGTTGGTAAAATGTTATTCCAAAAATGATTTTGGGGGCAAATCAATGGTATTTACATTTGGGCCTTATTTATGATTGCTTTGTGCCGCAGGTGCGTCACTTTTAACATGGGAAAAAAATGACGCACCGGTGGCGCAAGGCCCTCCTAAATAAGGCCCTGAGTTTCTTTGTTGTTGGTTTGTGTCTTGCTTTTTGATAATGTTTGCTATCAACATTTGCAAGGTAGAGGATTTGTATTTTGTGAAACACTGAGGTTTCACTAGTGAAATTGAATGCTTCTACATAGGACCTGCGGTGTGTTGGTAACATGTTATTTAAAAAACGATTTTGGGGGCAAATCAATGGTATTTACATTTGGGCCTTATTTTTGATTGCCTTGTGCTGCAGGTGCGTCACTTTTAACATGGGAAAAAAATGACGCACCAGTGGCGCAAGGCCTTCATAAATAAGGCCCTGAGTTTCTCTGCTGTTGGTTTGTGTATTTATTTTTGATAATGCTTGCTATCAACATTTGCAAGATAGAGGATTTGTATTTGTGAAACACTGAGGTTTCACTAGTGAAATTGAATGCTTGTATATAGGACCTGCGCTGTGTTGGTAAAATGTTATTCAAAAAACGATTTTGGGGGTAAATCAATGGTACTGTCTAATCCTTGTCAATAATGTAAAACCAATTCATGTGCTCAACATATTTTTTTAGAATAACATTTAAAAAACAGAGATAAGGTTATATGTATTAGTATTATAGTGTTTATATTGTTTACTTATTTTCATTGCTTTGTTGTTTGATAATAGTGGTCTATAATGTGTTTTTTTTTTACCACAGATTTAAATCAACATTTCAATATTAAGGCAAAATGCCCACAAGCCAGAGGAAAAGGAAAGATGCTATGCGAAAAAACCCAAAAAGAGCAACGCAATTAAAACAGTGTCCTACTACATATACTACAAAAAATGCGAAAAAAGCTTCTGGTAAGACAACAAAGTCCTTTCTTCGGAATATTTATAGATAAAAAAAAAATGTAAATATACATGTACGTTTACAGAAGGAGGCAGCAAATTTGAAGAGAAAGGAGAGGTCTCCCCCAAATCTTACTACTGCAGCAGGAGACAATAATATTTATAGGAATAGAAGACAAAATGAATTTAGGGACATACGTAAACGAATGTTTCGCAATAGGGTAGTTTTAAATGTATTAAAAACATTAAGAAAGGTACACAGAGAGCTGCTTTTTATAAGAAAAAGAAAAATGTAGAGAAGATTGTTGATCAAGCTTTTGAAGTTAAGAACAAATTATTTATTTTTGTAATCAATAGAATTAGGACACTTAACAAGACAATTGATGTTTTCAAATGAAACAGTAGATTCAAAAGAGTAATTAATCAAACTAAGTTTTGTAAAGTTTTTTCTGGAGAATGGATGCATAGTTCAAGTTGTGAGCCATTTTTTAATGAGGAGAGTTACTTTCAGGAGAATGATTTAGTTCATGCAGTTGACACCAGTGGTCGAGCATATGAGGTGAAAGATGGTTGTCCGATTGAAAAAGAGAAACTTGTGTCTAGAGATGTAGAAGAGGTATTAAGTGATGAAGATTTAGGAAGACGTACTAAGTGTCCAGTGTACAATTGGAAATGTAGTAGTATTTGAAGTGTGCGACAGGATTCTATCGATGTGCTTCGTAATTTTTTACGTACATATACTAAGAAAAGTCTAAAACAAAAAATGAAGATATTGCAAGACTTAGATCCTTGCAGAGTGAGAGAAAACACAGGTTTGCATGGACATTCATTGTCTTGTCTTTCTAGAAAAGTATGTCAGAGTGTTTTTCATCATTTTAGGATGTTAGCAGTGCATCATAACAAAATGAGGAAGTTAGTGAGAAGGTTGTATTTTGCAAAAAGTCCAGCACTTAAGCTTAAACAGTTAAACAGTGCTCTTTTGCATGGAACTGAATTAGATGTGAAGATTTGTGAAGAAATTGAGATTTGTTATTTTTGTGAAAAAGAGGAAAGTATAGAAATTGACACAGTAATACAAGATAATGTGGAAGACAATGTACAGATTTCAAGTACAGAAAGGTTTGACCAGGAAATTAGCAAGTTTCAGTTGAAATCAAGTCAAAGGCCTAATTTTACTTGTGTGTGTTGTCGACGGACTCATTATAAGATTCAGACTAGGTTAGTTGATTTATATGCAAAAAGTGAAATGGAAAATAATAGTGAATGGACGAATTTTACAACTTATTTGTTGGTGGAGAATTGTTTTGATTTGAGTTTTGATCAGCGTATTTGTAAATATTGTTATAATAAATTAAATGAAAACAGAATGCCTGCTAGAGCTGTTTATAATAATCTGGAGTTGGTAGACATTCCTTCTGAATTGATGGATTTAAATACATATGAATCTATTTTGATTCAATGTGTCCATCCTTTTCAGGCAATTGTTCGCATGGAGCCTAAGACAGGGAAATAGCCTCCTTCAGATTTACAGAGAGGATTAAAGGGAAGAGTTGTTTATTTGCCTCTAGATTTGAAGAAAAATATTGATATTATTGGTGTAGAAAAAGTGGAAGAGGAACCTTTAGTTATTCTAGTTAATGGGGTTCCAACAAAGAGTAAGAAAATCTGGCAAGATTTAGTGGATGTTAGGAAAGTCAAAAAGGCAACATTGTATTTGGTAAAAAACAATGAGTACTACAAACATGTATGTGTTGAAGCAGAGGAAATAGCTGCAGAAGAAGACAGTGATTGTACACTCGGCCAAATTGAAAAAGTTGATGTGTCTAGAGGTGAAGAAATATATGAACATTATACTGTTCATCCTTTGCATTCCAAAGAAGTAATGGGGAATGCAATTGACTTGTTTCAAATGAACTCAGCAAAAGGAAGTCCCATTAGTGTATGGGAAGAAAGTTTGGAAGCTCGTTGTTTTCCACAGCTATTTCCAACAGGTCAAGGTGGACGATAAGACAATCGACCAGTTCAAATTCCTGCTTCTGAATACCGGACTTCAAGATTATATGCTGAAGATTCAAGGTTTCGTCAATGCATTCCATATTTGTTTCATCTACTGTATGAAAGTGACTTGTCTGGACTTTCATATGCAGTAAATCATATACTGAAAAGTGGAGCACATCTGCAAAATGTTTCGGCAAGGGACTTTATGGAAAAAGTCAATCTGCAAGATAATATTTTGGAATCTCATCTAATCAATCTCATGGCATGTCAGCGTGGTACAAACGAGTATTGGTACCGTCGTCATGGGGAATTGAAATGTATGCTAAGAAACTTAGGAACTCCCACATGGTTCCTCACTCTTAGCTGTGCTGAGTATGCATGGGACGACTTACTTGAATATCTACGCGAGGCAAATGCTAATATACAAAATATAGAATTGAAAACACCAGGAGAAGTGCGTTTTTGGATCCAGTGAATGTATGCAGATATTTCAATCATAGATTTGAAGCTATGATGTCTGTTATTACCAATAAACAAAATCCTCCTCTTGGAGAGGATTTGGATTTCTTTTGGAGAAAGGAGTATCAAGCGAGAGGTGCTCCTCATATACATATGGTATTGTGGATTAAAGATGCACCCACATTTGGATCAGATTCGGATGAAACAGTGATACGTTTCATTGAAGAGTATGCAACATGTGCTGTTCCTAAAATTACTGAAGAAAACAATTTAAGGCAACAAGTTTTACGTTTCCAATCCCATCGTTGTGGGAAGTACTGTCGTCGAAAATTCAAAAACAAGGAAAAGTTCTACATAAAATGTCGTTTTGCTTTTCCACGACCAGTGATTCTAAGGGAAGAGTAAATAATTTGATGTCATCTCTACGACATACTGTGACGAGGAAATCACCCAAAAATACATACAATTTAAAAAGAAACGAAGAGTCCAAGTACATTAACGACTACAACCCAGTGATTTTGTCCATGTGGAATGCTAACATGGATATTCAGGGGCCGATTAGGATGGAGGATTTTCCGCCTCCTCCGGGCCGGCGGAAGCCACCTCCGGCCCGGAGGAGGCGGAAAATCCTATGCGGACTCACCAAAGACCCACCGCCGCATTACGATGGCTGGTGGGTCTTGGTTTCTGTCCGCTGCTTTTCCGCCGCGGTCGGATTACAACCGCGGCGGAAAAGCTCTCATTTGGCTGGCAGTGTCTATCAGACACCGCCAGCCAAATTAGGAAGCATTAGTAAACATGCTTTTCCGCGGCGGTTTTTCCGCCGTGGAAAAGCATGTGTACTTTTGATTTTGGGGGCCCGTTGCGGGCCCCCAGGGTGTTGGCGGGTGGGGGGTGCACATGGGGGGTACCTATGGTACCCCCCAGCATTTACATGCACAATGCGGCAGGCACCGCGCGGTGCCTGCCGCTTTGTGCATGTAAATGTAAAACATGCACTTTTAACATTGCGGCGGGTGCTGCTTGAAGCAGCACCCGCCGCAATGTTAAATATCCAGGATGTGACCGCCAGGGTGGCGGTCACATCCTAATCGCACATGAGGGAACGCTGCAGCCCCTGCGGACGTTCCCTCATACTCTGGGGTCGCGGACGGACTCAAGTCCGTCCGCGATCCTAATCGACCCCTTAGTTTGTAGCTGACAACTCTATTGCTGTGGCTCGATATGTGACATCTTACATCACAAAAAAAGAAAAGACAGAACTAAAGGAAATGTGGGAGGGCATTTCACATGAAAAGAGTGTAAGCAAGAAGTTATACAGTTACAGTCTGAAGATGTTGTTGCATCGAGAAATTGGAGCATATGAATGTTCTGATCGGTTATCTTCAGCAAGTCTCTATGCCAAATCGAGAACAATCATTTGGGTGAGTCTAGGTCTTGCTGCAAAACGAAACCGAGTTTTGAAATCTGTACAAGAAATTGAGTATTTGGCAGAGAAAGAACCAAATAGTACAGATATTTTGAAGACAAACATGTTGGATACATACTATCCAAATAGAAGTAGTCACCTTGAGAACGCTTGTTTGTATGAAGTTCTACAAAACTATAGTTATAAAAGGAACATCACAGAAGATATCAATAATGGAAAATATGCTGTCATTGGAAATGAAGGATGTCTAGTGAAGCAGAAAAAAGGCCATTTGATTAATCATCGAAAATTGAGTTGTGAATCTCCAGACAATAGAGAATTTTACTATTTAGCTCTTTTGCAACTCTTTAAGCCATGGCGTATAGAAGAGGAACTACTTGGAGATTTTCTCTGTTACGAAGATTCTTTTAATGCAACGAAGGATACCATAGAATGTCCCGTTTTTCCAAATTATCTGCAAATGTTGAATGAAGAAATAGAGCAAGAAGCCACAATTGCTGAAGAGATTGCCAGAAACAGTTCTCAAGATAGAGTTCTACTTCATTGAGTCAGGATCCACTAGGAGGACCAATTATCCAAAATAAAGCTGCCACTGCCATGGATGAGGTGGAAAGAGCTATGGAACAAGCTCAAGAGAATGTAGTTAACTTAGAAGATTTGGTAAAGCAACTAAACGTTGAGCAGAAAAAGATATATGATGAAGTCACAGAACAGATAGAACATGGATTCAGACATGAGAAAAAAGAGTGCTCATGTACATCATTTGAGCCTGTACAACTGTACGTAAGTTGAGAAGCGGGGACAGGAAAAAGTTTTCTAATTAAAGCAATTTCAACTTATCTGCAGAAAAGGACTGATTCACCGCTGTCTTGTGTTGTAACTGCTCCAACTGGACTTGCAGCACATAACATTAAAGGGATTACTCTACATCGTTTACTGATGCTGCCAGTTGAGCATGATAATAAATTGCATTACAACAAGTTATCTGGAGATGCGTGTTCTGAAGTTTCAAGAGTCCTGAAGAAAATGAAACTTCTTATCATTGATGAAGTAAGCATGGTCTCAAATCTAATGCTTGCTTTTGTGCATTTGAGAATGCAAGAAATTCTTAGAACAGAGTATGATGTGTTATTTGGAGGAAAACACATTATTGTTTTTGGAGATCTATTGCAGTTGACTCCAGTAAAAGGACAACCAGTGTTTAAAATGCTCACGCATGAAGATACCAGGAAATCCCTTGGAAGCATTGGAAACGTTAATATATGGCTACATTTTAAATATGCAGAACAGTTTCAAAATATGCGACAGGCAAAGGATGAAGGTTATAAAAAAATTCTACAAGATGTAAGAATCGGAAAAGTAAGCGAGCATGCGAAAGAAGCTTTACATGCATGATTAATTTCAAATTTGTATCCAAATGAAAACATTCTTCCAGAGAATATTTTTAAGAAAATTACTGAGAACAAATCTGGAATATGTTTGATGCCAACTCTGCAAGAATGTTCCATCTTCAACAACAAAATGTTAGAGTTAGAAAATGAAGAGATTGTAAAACTGGAAGCAATAGATAAAATTGAGCATTTGGGAGCAACAATTATTTTGTCAGAAAATTTGAAAACAAAATTGGATTCATTAGAGAAGAGTATATCTAAAACAGCTGGTTGAAAAGACTCTGAATGTGTGTTTTCATTGTGGTATCATTTTGAGAAGGAATTTAAATGTTGAAAGAGGTCTGATAAATGGAGCAATGGGTCATGCTGTTGATTTTATGAATTATAGAAATAGAGATGGAATTGAATTTTAAAAAATTAAATTTGATGGCATTGAGCAAGTTCAACAAATTAGTCGTTGTTCTGCTAGGTTTTTGCTTGTAAAAGACTTATATGTTCACCGAAAACAGTTTCCTGTTTGTTTGGCATATGCGGTGACAATTCATAAATCTCAAGGTTTAAGTATAGATAGTGCTTTGGTGAACATTGGAAGTTCTGTGTTTAAAGAGGGTATGGCATATGTGGCATTATCACGAGTCAGAACTTTATCTGTATTGTATTTGATTAAGTGTGATGACACAAAGATTTGTGCAGATCTAGATTGTGTTAAAGAATACAATAGATTAAGAAGAGAGTATGCTCCACATTTGCCACAATATCCTCTGATTGAAAAACGTGTGGTAGGCCGAAAAAGAAGAAATGAGAGTAATTGTAGTGAGGTAGTAGCAAAAAGACAAAAAGTAGATGAAAATGTAATTGTAAGCAGAAAGAAAAAGGGTTCTATTCAAGATGTGGTTGGATATCAATTTGAAAACAGTTCTGGTGTCAACTCCTATGCTAATGTAGTGGTTAATGTTGTTTTTTTTCTTAAAACTTTACAAGAACAGATTGTTGAAAATCGGGATCAAAGATTGTGCGGTTTATTGAATTCTGTGTTTGAGAAATGTAGCAGTGATAGAGCAAAAATAGAAAGTGTAACAGAAATTCCAAATATTTTAGATATGTGTTCTAGTCAAGAAAGATTTTCACAGAACATTCAGCAGGATTGTCAGGAATTTTTAATGTATATGTTTGGTGTTTTGGAAGATGAAGGTGTAGATGTAGAAAATCTTTTTAGCCTTTCTTATCAATGGCAGCATGACTGCGAGAATTGTAGTTTATCAAGTACTACTAGAATAGACACTGAAAGATTTATATATTTAACTTTACCAGACTGCAAATCAGTGCCATTTAATAATCTAGTTAAAGCAGCTGATCATAATATGGTGTGTACCCAATGTAAGTGTCCAATGCTGTCCACATTATTTATACAAAGTTATGGTCAGTATGTGATTTTAGTTTTCCAACGATGTAGACCTGATGGAACTAAATTGACAACTTGTATCAAAGATTTTGTGGCTTCTCAGTTATCAATTGCAGGAAGAACTTTTACAACTGTAGCTATTATTTATCATGATGGTCCTTCAACAACATCAGGACATTATACATGCTACTTAAAATGTCAAAAAGGTTGGAGTTACTGCAATGATTCTCATTTGACTTATAAACAATGTTTGCCTTTTGACTTAAAAAATTCTTACCTAGTGTTTTTAAAACCTACATTTTAGCAAAGGTAATTGGTCTATGAAGACGGGTGCAGTTAATAAAAGTTAGTTACTTAGTCTAATGTTTAAAATTATTTATGTCAAATAGGTACTGTAAGTGGATCTCATAGTAAGTGATATCAGTATTATAGGAAATGTTCAACATGAGTGATCAAAAAAGGGAATATGAATTTTAAAAGATTGTGAAAATGTTATATTTGCTTTTCTTTTAAAACTTTGGGTAAACTGTAATTTCAGAGTTTAATTAGAGAAATTTGAAACTATACTCATATATCTGACACTATTTGGCCGTAAGGATAGTTGAAGGTATGAGCAATACGTTTTTAGTTAACACAAGGAGGAAAATGAAAACGTTGACTATTATTTCAGATGTTCTTAGAGCTTTTTTTATAGAAAGTCGATGAAATGGAAGTTTAAGAGAACAGCAGAAAAATTTTCCTACGAAAAGGACCTTCATTATCTACTATTTGGCCTCATGGAAAAGTAAGTGAATCAAAGATCAGTGTACATATATAATTTGTAAGTTTATATGGATTTTTTAAAACACAATCTTTTAGATTGTGTTTTTGTTTTCCCGCTGTTATATGATGAAGAGTTTGAGCTCACTGTTTTTAGTGAAATTCAATATATTCTGAGAACAGCAAAACATAAACTATCTAACATGTTCTATAAATAATTCTATAGTTTGCATTGTGTAATTTTTATTGTATTCCCATTGTCTCACACTCATTTTCCATTTTTCCACCCACTTTCAGCTCTCTTTACTCACTTACACTGCCTTTGTTTCACTTTGTTTCATCGCTGTTTCTTTACTACATTTCTTTCACAACCCCTCAATCCAATTTCAACTGTCTGCATTTCCTCTGTCCCTTGCACCACTTTTCAGCTTTCTCACATTCTCCCAGTACCACTGCTTTAGTTCTCTTCCCCTCTCTATCCTTGTTTTGCTCCTTTACTCTTTTTCCTTTCTTCACTCATTGTACTGCACTTCATTCAGTTCTTCCCTTAGTCTTTCTGTGTAGTTACTTTCTCACTCCTTTTTCCACTATAATTCTATATTAACCTCATTCCCTTCATCCCTTCACTCTGTGACTCCCCTTTAGTCACTCTCAGTCATCTTCCATTCCTCTTTCTTGTAAATAGATCCTCATTTAAACTCCTTTCCCTTTCACTCATTCTCCTTTTACTTACTTCTCTTTCCTGATTTCGTTTTGGTATCTTACTTACCTTCAGTAATTTGCTCTCCTTCTATTTCTTTTTCCCTTTTTTTGTCCTTGTGCATTACTTTATTTTTGTTTCTGTATCCATCACTCTTGCTTTATTTCTTAGTACATTTTTTTTTAGATTTTTAACCTCTTGACCCATTCCTTTTATTTTAAAATATATATTTTACTAATTATAACTTTTTTTTCTTTTGTCTTTCACAGATTTAAAGTGTAGTTTAAACATAAAAGTAAGTTTACATTAATTAAATGGTAAGTGTGACTATTTCTCATCATCTTTTGTTTTAACCTCACTACTTTTCTCTCACCCTACCTCACCCTTGTTTCCTTAGTCTGCTTCCCTCAGTTACTCTTTTCCTTACTTTCCTACCACGTTCAACTTCTTTTAGTGCCACTGCTCACCCACACTCCCTCACTTACCTTTTTTTTCTGGTTCACTTAGTGCCTTTCTGTCACTCCTTCCTTTACTCTCTCTGTTCTTTTTTTCTGTCACTCCCCATGTCTAACACTTTTTTCCACCCTCTTTCACCCCTCTTTACTTTCACTCACTGCTCTTTTCTTTCCCTCCATCACCGCTGTTCCTTTTCTCTAGTTCCGTCACTACCTGTCATTCTCCATCCTTTACTTTTCTTCCTTTTACTTTCATCACCCATTCACATTCTCCCAGAACCTCTGCTTTAGTCTTCTTCCTCTTACTTCTCTTCTTTTGCTCCCTTCTTCATTTTCCTTTTCTCAGTTACTTCCTCTTGCACCCTTTTTCTGTCTTACTATCTATTACACAGTCCCTGTGTGTTCCTACCTCTAGCTTTCTTTCTCTTTACACCACTCTCTCTGTCCTTTTCCTTATGCTTACTCCTTCATTCTTTTTTTTCTTTTTTTTGGGGTGCGCTACCGGGACGCGACCCGGTACGCGCACCGGGGCGCGCCCAAAAGTATGCGCTTACCGGTGCGCACACCGGTACGCGTACCGGGAGCGCTCAAAGGCAAAAAAAAAACCCCAAAAAAACATGAACAATATATATAAAAAAAATAGTATTACATAAATATACAATTGGAAAGGGGCGACCACTCGGTCCCCCCGAACGTATGGTTGGGGGCCCAGATCCTCCCGGGAAACCATTTTGGGCGGGGGGCGTGTCACGACTGGTATGCCCACAGCGGCGTAGTCGGGGCGCGCCTTTTTCCCGCCCAAGAGGGGTTGTCCTAGACACCTACACCGATGGCCTGGCCCAGTAGGCGTACCGGCGGAGGGAACACGCCCTCCCGGAGAAGAATAAAGAGAGCGGGAATCCGAAGAAGCATCCTCTTGTTCCTGTGCTTGGAAGCTGCACCCACTCGTTGCACGTGAGCCCTCGACGGAACAAGGAGCAATTTTGACCCACCCACCAGCCCCTTATGGCAATGTTTTTCTGCAATAAAAGTCTTGTTCTTTTTGACAAAAATCTTCTTCCCTCAGGTGTTGCGATGTATGAAGGTCTAGTTTTATGATATGATTTCTGTTTGAAGGTACTGTTTTCTTGTGGCATAGACTAACATGCAAGTAGATAAGTGATAGTTTTTCTCTTTTTAGGTAATCAATGTCGTATTTATAATTTTTGGTCAGGCGGTAAGGTCATGATCGGTGAGCAGTAATTTCAAGGTCCCTAGAGGGGGGCGCCACCGACTATGGATGGGAGCGCCTGGGGGGAGGCGGCCATTGGCCCCTCCCACGGGGAGGCGGCACCCACTAAGTATGGGTCGCCTAGGGGAAGACGGCCATAGACCCCATCCAGGGGAGGAGGCGGATATATGCCCCTCCTAAGAATTTCCCGGGGCCCAGGATATCCGCGATGGCGGATGTGATAGACAGTGTGGGGTGGGAGGGGGAGTCCACGCTGCCTTCTTACAGACACCTCACACGGGTCCTCGGACAACCTTTAAGATGGCGCCGAGTTTAGATGGGGGCCCCCAACAAGACAAGGGAAATTGGAGTTGGCACAGAGGGTGGAGTCCTCTGCGCATGCGCCACTCACACCGTGAGGGCGAGAGTTTGGTAGTAGGGATCTGACACCGGTTGCGACCTTGCCGTTGGCCCGTAATGCTAGGGATGTACAATTTTAATTTAGAAAGTATGCATTTGCAGGATGTTAGACTCGGCTAGGAAACCTTTGTATTAGAGATTTGTTAAGGTTAGCCAATGAACATGTCTTCATCGAAATGTAATAAATGAAAATTGTACATGATATGAAACTTTTATTTAATGTTTTAATTTTGTTTCATATTTTAATAAATACGGCCGGGAGGGTAACTCCCTCCCGCCTTCCAAAAGTTCAGAATGACGTCCGTTTCCCATCATTGGGGATTGTGTTGGGAGGGGGTGACGGGCATCCCGGCCATATGGAAAGGGGCGACCACTCGGTCCCCCCAAACGTATGGTTGGGGACCCAGATCCTCCCGGGAAACCATTTTGGGCGGGGGGCGTCTCACGACTGGTATGCCCACAGCGGCGTAGTCGGGGCGCGCCTTTTTCCCGCCCAAGAGGGGTTGTCCTAGACACCTACACCGATGGCCACGACCAGTAGGCGTACCGGCGGAGGGAACACGCCCTCCCGGAGAAGAATAAAGAGAGCGGGAATCCGAAGAAGCATCCTCTTGTTCCTGTGCTTGGAAGCTGCACCCACTCGTTGCACGTGAGCCCTCGACGGAACAAGGAGCAATTTTGACCCACCCACCAGCCCCTTATGGCAATGTTTTTCTGCAATAAAAGTCTTGTTCTTTTTGACAAAAATCTTCTTCCCTCAGGTGTTGCGATGTATGAAGGTCTAGTTTTATGATATGATTTCTGTTTGAAGGTACTGTTTTCTTGTGGCATAGACTAACATGCAAGTAGATAAGTGATAGTTTTTCTCTTTTTAGGTAATCAATGTCGTATTTATAATTTTTGGTCGGGCGGTAAGGTCATGATCGGTGAGCAGTAATTTCAAGGTCCCTAGAGGGGGGCGCCACCCACTATGGATGGGAGCGCCTGGGGGGAGGCGGCCATTGGCCCCTCCCACGGGGAGGTGGCACCCACTAAGTATGGGTCGCCTAGGGGAAGACGGCCATAGACCCCTTCCAGGGGAGGAGGCGGATATATGCCCCTCCTAAGAATTTCCCGGGGCCCAGGATATCCGCGATGGCGGATGTGATAGACAGTGTGGGGTGGGAGGGGGAGTCCACGCTGCCTTCTTACAGACACCTCACACGGGTCCTCGGACAACCTTTAAGATGGCGCCGAGTTTAGATGGGGGCCCCCAACAAGACAAGGGAAATTGGAGTTGGCACAGAGGGTGGAGTCCTCTGCACATGCGCCACTCACACCGTGAGGGCGAGAGTTTGGTAGTAGGGATCTGACACCGGTTGCGACCTTGCCGTTGGCCCGTAATGCTAGGGATGTACAATTTTAATTTAGAAAGTATGCATTTGCAGGATGTTAGACTCGGCTAGGAAACCTTTGTATTAGAGATTTGTTAAGGTTAGCCAATGAACATGTCTTCATCGAAATGTAATAAATGAAAATTGTACATGATATGAAACTTTTATTTAATGTTTTAATTTTGTTTCATATTTTAATAAATACGGCCGGGAGGGTAACTCCCTCCCGCCTTCCAAAAGTTCAGAATGACGTCCGTTTCCCATCATTGGGGATTGTGTTGGGAGGGGGTGACGGGCATCCCGGCCATATGGAAAGGGGCGACCACTCGGTCCCCCCAAACGTATGGTTGGGGACCCAGATCCTCCCGGGAAACCATTTTGGGCGGGGGGCGTGTCACGACTGGTATGCCCACAGCGGCGTAGTCGGGGCGCGCCTTTTTCCCGCCCAAGAGGGGTTGTCCTAGACACCTACACCGATGGCCACGACCAGTAGGCGTACCGGCGGAGGGAACACGCCCTCCCGGAGAAGAATAAAGAGAGCGGGAATCCGAAGAAGCATCCTCTTGTTCCTGTGCTTGGAAGCTGCACCCACTCGTTGCACGTGAGCCCTCGACGGAACAAGGAGCAATTTTGACCCACCCACCAGCCCCTTATGGCAATGTTTTTCTGCAATAAAAGTCTTGTTCTTTTTGACAAAAATCTTCTTCCCTCAGGTGTTGCGATGTATGAAGGTCTAGTTTTATGATATGATTTCTGTTTGAAGGTACTGTTTTCTTGTGGCATAGACTAACATGCAAGTAGATAAGTGATAGTTTTTCTCTTTTTAGGTAATCAATGTCGTATTTATAATTTTTGGTCGGGCGGTAAGGTCATGATCGGTGAGCAGTAATTTCAAGGTCCCTAGAGGGGGGCGCCACCCACTATGGATGGGAGCGCCTGGGGGGAGGCGGCCATTGGCCCCTCCCACGGGGAGGTGGCACCCACTAAGTATGGGTCGCCTAGGGGAAGACGGCCATAGACCCCTTCCAGGGGAGGAGGCGGATATATGCCCCTCCTAAGAATTTCCCGGGGCCCAGGATATCCGCGATGGCGGATGTGATAGACAGTGTGGGGTGGGAGGGGGAGTCCACGCTGCCTTCTTACAGACACCTCACACGGGTCCTCGGACAACCTTTAAGATGGCGCCGAGTTTAGATGGGGGCCCCCAACAAGACAAGGGAAATTGGAGTTGGCACAGAGGGTGGAGTCCTCTGCGCATGCGCCACTCACACCGTGAGGGCGAGAGTTTGGTAGTAGGGATCTGACACCGGTTGCGACCTTGCCGTTGGCCCGTAATGCTAGGGATGTACAATTTTAATTTAGAAAGTATGCATTTGCAGGATGTTAGACTCGGCTAGGAAACCTTTGTATTAGAGATTTGTTAAGGTTAGCCAATGAACATGTCTTCATCGAAATGTAATAAATGAAAATTGTACATGATATGAAACTTTTATTTAATGTTTTAATTTTGTTTCATATTTTAATAAATACGGCCGGGAGGGTAACTCCCTCCCGCCTTCCAAAAGTTCAGAATGACGTCCGTTTCCCATCATTGGGGATTGTGTTGGGAGGGGGTGACGGGCATCCCGGCCATATGGAAAGGGGCGACCACTCGGTCCCCCCAAACGTATGGTTGGGGACCCAGATCCTCCCGGGAAACCATTTTGGGCGGGGGCGTGTCACGACTGGTATGCCCACAGCGGCGTAGTCGGGGCGCGCCTTTTTTCCGCCCAAGAGGGGTTGTCCTAGACACCTACACCGATGGCCACGCCCAGTAGGCGTACCGGCGGAGGGTACACGCCCTCCCGGAGAAGAATAAAGAGAGCGGGAATCCGAAGAAGCATCCTCTTGTTCCTGTGCTTGGAAGCTGCACCCACTCTTTGCACGTGAGCCCTCGACGGAACAAGGAGCAATTTTGACCCACCCACCAGCCACTTATGGCAATGTTTTTCTGCAATAAAAGTCTTGTTCTTTTTGACAAAAATCTTCTTCCCTCAGGTGTTGCGATGTATGAAGGTCTAGTTTTCTGATATGATTTCTGTTTGAAGGTACTGTTTTCTTGTGGCATAGACTAACATGCAAGTAGATAAGTGATAGTTTTTCTCTTTTTAGGTAATCAATGTCGTATTTATAATTTGTGGTCGGGCGGTAAGGTCATGATCGGTGAGCAGTAATTTCAAGGTCCCTAGAGGGGGGCGCCACCCACTATGGATGGGAGTGCCTGGGGGGAGGCGGCCATTGGCCCCTCCCACGGGGAGGCAGCACCCACTAAGTATGGGTCGCCTAGGGGAAGACGGCCATAGACCCCTTCCAGGGGAGGAGGCGAATATATGCCCCTCCTAAGAATTTCCCGGGGCCCAGGTTATCCGCGACGGCGGATGTGATAGACAGTGTGGGGTGGGAGGGGGAGTCCTCGCTGCCTTCTTACAGACACCTCACACGGGTCCTCGGACGACCTTTAAGATGGCGCCGAGTTTAGATGGGGGCCCCCAACAAGACAAGGGAAATTGGAGTTGGCACAGAGGGTGGAGTCCTCTGCGCATGCGCCACTCACACCGTGAGGGCGAGAGTTTGGTAGTAGGGATCTGACACCGGTTGCGACCTTGCCGTTGGCCCGTAATGCTAGGGATGTACAATTTTAATTTAGAAAGTATGCATTTGCAGGATGTTAGACTCGGCTAGGAAACCTTTGTATTAGAGATTTGTTAAGGTTAGCCAATGAACATGTCTTCATCGAAATGTAATAAATGAAAATTGTACATGATATGAAACTTTTATTTAATGTTTTAATTTTGTTTCATATTTTAATAAATACGGCCGGGAGGGTAACTCCCTCCCGCCTTCCAAAAGTTCAGAATGACGTCCGTTTCCCATCATTGGGGATTGTGTTGGGAGGGGGTGACGGGCATCCCGGCCATAATAGGATTCATTTTAGAAAATATTACATTTCATAGCTATAGAAATTTGCTATTAAAAAACCTATGAAATTCACTGAAAAAACCATAGGTTTCACACCAGTTATAGTTAGGAATTAGCATTTAAAAAACCTATTAAATTCACAGAAAAAACCATAGGTTTCACACCAGTTATAGTTAGGAATTAGCATTTAAAAAACCTATTATATTCACTGAAAAAACCATAGGTTTCACACCAGTTATAGTTAGCTGGAAATGTTACTGACATAAAACCAATGAAATTCCACGTTATAGTTAGTTGGACTAACTATAACTTGCGCGTGTAATGCACTGCTGATGACATCACATATTACATCACTCATGACATGGTCAGTGACATCACTCATGACATCACTGATGACACCATCCTTGTGACAGAGTGACAGACCTCTTCACTGTAAAGTAACCCTTGAAACATATAATCAAAAATAGAAACTAACATTTTCAAAAAAGTGGATATACCCATACCAGGTACAACAACCAATTCAGTAATTCCACCATCTATATACACATCCACTCATTCACTAACAGTTCTATATAGTCACTCATACATATACTCACTCATCATATGTAGTGATACACCTATACATCCTGCTACACACCGACAGTCATCAAAAAGTTACTCACACACATATTCACACTTGCAAATAAACGAATAAACATCCATTTATTTACATATACAGATATACACACACTACCACCTTACTTCTAAGGAAACTTACACATACTTACTCTCTTAAACAATCACTTATAGAAACACATACTTATTTAAACAGGAACTGTTTCAATCTCTCACTCTCACATATACTGACTTATATATATCAATACTCACATATACTGGATTAAAACATATGTAGTTACTGATAAAGACACCACTGAGGCAGTCATTCACTCACTAACACACACATATACACACTCTTCCACCCATACAGTCCTGCACATATGCTGTCTTCAAAAAACATATAAACAGTGAGTCAGTCATTGATGCATCTATATGCTAAGTAAAACCCCCACCAAACCATACAGACACTCATACTGATACTAAAAAAAATCTAATAACCCATATACACACACATGTAGCTACTCACCAACCCATGTAGCCATTTATACACAAAGTGAAACACTGATACAAACATTTAAATATTTAAACATTACTCGCTAATATATGTATTCACTAAGATACACTTAATAAGCCAGTTAACCAATCAATTTAAAAAAATAAATCCATTAAGACACTTATTTAGACATTTATTCTTCCATCGACCTTTACATATACATGAATAAAACAATTTATTTTTCAGAAAGACACACATTCTCTTAATGGTGTCATTAGTGATGTCATGAGTGATGTCACTGACCATGTCATGAGTGATGTAATATGTGATGTCATCAGCAGTGCATTACACGCGCAAGTTATAGTGAGTCCAACTAACTATAACGTGGAATTTCATTAGTTTTATGTCAGTAAAATTTCCAGCTAACTATAACTGGTGTGAAACCTATGTTTTTTTCAGTGAATATATATATATATATCACCCAACATTGCTCCTTCCAGACAGATAACACCCGTGAAAGGTGGCACACACAACAGCGGAGCGTGCTGGCAGAAGAATCCACATAAGACAGTCAAAAATACGTGCGCTCTCAGGATCAAGAATCCACAATCCAAGTTAGTTTGCAACCAGGATTATTTCACCACTGTTTTTAAAAAAAATTTTTGTTTGCAACTGGGTTTTTTCCACCACAACGCGTTTCAACTGCATCCGCAGCCTTGATCACGAGTACTACCTGCACAAAAGAAAGCGTCTTTTAACACCAGACGTGAAATCAGCAACATAAACAAATGACATAATATTTTGCATTTGGCAGCCATGTTAAAGTGGTGAAATCAAACCACAGTACTAATGATACACCAAATAACCCAAATGCATGAATACGTGAGAAGGTCCACACAACCTCATGGTTGATGTGTAGCGGATACATAACAATGCAAGTGCATAGATAAAGGAGCGCTCGGCCTGTGCATTAATGTTGACTTTAACAAACAGAGATAAAACACAAAATGTGTGGCTGGTCAGTGAAAAGGAGGAAACACAGTGTTATGTGTAGCAAATAGGTATGTCCCCCGCTCAGCGTGTATGTTACAGTGAGTTGTAAGCTCCTTAAATGTGACATGGTACTGTCATCGCATCACCCCAGCAGAGGGTAAGCTCAAATGCTGGAGTCATGGGTGAGCGCTGCAATATGTCTGGGAATCCCGTTATGCCTGGAATCCCCTAATCTCATGGGTGATCGCATACTCCTCAGACGTGCCATGGTGGGCATGTCTATGAGTACATAGACTTGCCCCTGGATGCCTATGTGCGCGTGTTGTTAGGGTGAAGTTTGCGTGGTACTCTAAACAATTGGAATGCAAAGTGCATGCGTGGCTTAGTGCGGCTTGTCACGCAGGAAGCGCTGCACTCTATCCTAGAGTGTCGGTGCCAGAGGTCAATGTTTGGTGCGTGCAACACTGCTACAAGCACCAAAGTGCGTGTTATCTTGCGCTTTGCTAGGGTAAGGGATATAGTTTTCATGGTGCTCTACAGTAGTAGGGACGCACAGTGCATGTGTGATCAAGTGTGGCATGTCATGCTGCAAGCGCTGCATTAGATCCACAGGTGTCGGTGCCAGAATACGATGCACAGTGCGTGTGACACTACTTAACGCACCACAGTACGTGTTCGCTAGAGCCTGTAGAAGGTGACTTCAGAAATATGACTAGAAACACAGACAGTCATACTGCAATTCTGCCGTGTTGTGATCCCCCATCCAGTGCTAGTGTATCCAAAATGTGTAATCCCAAAAAGTGATTTTGAAGAAAAGGTTAGGTGACCTGTGTAAGTGGTTAGGTCCCTTGCTTCCCTCCTGCAAAAGAAACAAAACAAAATAAGAGTTAATATACGGTCAACAATGTCACTCCGTAACACAAGAGTTTCTCATGCACAGTTCTAAGAAGAAGGAGGTACATGGCAGGAAATCTAAGTTACTCAGGTAATGCTGTAAGACAAAATTGTTCAAATGAAACATAGCAGAGATACCTGGGCGACAGTGTCACATAGAAATGTTGAAGTAACATTAGTAAGTGACAAAAGTCAGGAAGACAAGTTGGGATTTTTGATCCTGGGTGTGCACATATTTTTGACTGTCTTGTGTGGTGGGTAAGTAACGTGCAGAGAAATAAGTAAGAGGTAGCATTTTCACCTCTCGTTGAAAAGGAATTTACCACAGACACGCAAAATGTCAGCTGAAATCGTTAGAATACGCGAAGAAGCAGCTAATGAATTATTCGGCACAAAATCTACATCAGCAAGGAACACTAACAAAACATCTAATGGAAATGAAAACGTAGGGCAGCAAGTAAACATGAGAAATTTATTCAAGGATTTGGAGAAAAACAAGAAGCTAGAAATCACAAAATGGTGGGAACACAAATCACTCAGTAAATATGCGGAAGTAGGTAGAGTTTCACGTGGATTGCATATTCTCCTAGCTCCTAGTTTCGATAAACCGAATCCAGCAATGTTAAAGGAGTGGGGGGAGAGCAATTTAGCAGCTTCTATGAATTTAGTGTGTATATTAATCAAATATGAAGCAATAGATCGTGAAAGCGTATTGGGGTAATTAAAGCGATTGAAACTGAAATAGCAACACAAGGAGAAACTGATGAGATAACGAAATTGACTGATACAATGAATGACCATCTAAAAAAACATGAGGAGAAAATCAAATTTCTTAAAGCGCACAAATTTGCACGTGATGAAGATGATTATAATAATGGACAAATCTTTACATTCGCACGAAAATATAACTCAGTCAAAAGACAGGAGTACAGAAAAAAAAAGTGCAAATATTCCATCCAGTTCACATGCATCTACAAGTGCTAATACAAACATATCACCAACTGAGAATGAAGATACCGATCAGTCAAGCTTAGACTCAGTTTCTTCAACCAGCGATTCCAGCACTGACTCTACCACCTCAAATTTACAAGGGCTAACAAAATAAAGTTTAGAACAGGAGATGGATTTTATCGTGGAGGAAAGACTCCAAACTTTACGACCGAGGCAACAAAAACAACAAGCAGGCAGAAAAGGAACCAACAGAGAAAAGAAAGGAGACGCAAGTGCAAAGAAAATTCAATTAAAAAAGAACAAAAAAAGCACTTGGGTAAACAAATGTCAATAGATAACACTATAATCAATTTATCTACAGTTGTTTTGAGCAAAGCTGAGGAACAATTTCTATCCCTGAGATTAAATTATTTCCATATTCAGAGCTTTAACTATGCTATGACACGGATAGACTTGTTCTGTTTCATTCGGAAACTAAAATTGAAAACATTTTTGCTCTCAAAACTGTTAAAGACGCCATAGCTTCTGAATGCAATGTAAATTCAGATGGTCACCAAAGAAATCAGAATATTGGTCTATCTGCCTCGGATGCCCACACCTTCCTGGATATACATGATTTAAACAGTACCACCGATTCTCAATCATTAGGAGTTGACCAAGATCTAGCTACCCAAACAAGGTTAAACAAGATTGACATACGTCAAAAAGGAGCGGGTTTGAGTCCATTCAAAAGCAAGTCTAGCTTCATGCCGCTCATCTCTAAAGACTCTATTGACATTTTCCATGATTGGGTAACAAATGATATCAGGAAGCTTTATCAGTTCACTAAAGGCAAAAAGAGAAAGAAAATTTTACATACAAAATGTGAATATGTAAAATTAATGTAGGAGATAACCATGAGATTGTAATTAAAAAATCTGACATAGGGGGCAATCCGGTCATTTGGCCAAAAAAGGATTACATACAAGAAGCCAACAGACAATTGAATGACAATATCTGTTATGAGAAATCAACGTAAAAAGAATATGCAATAGCTAAAGAGACTCTGCACAATATGTTGGGACAATGGCGTAGGGAAGGTTTAATTTCATTTGAGGAGTATAAATTCATGAATGTTGAATTTCCAGTTTTCCCTACCTTATACTTAATTCCCAAAATACATAAGGGGGTCAGCCCCATACCAGGAAGGCCAATTATATCGACTATCAAAAGCATGGGTGAGAAGGCAGGAGAATATATAGATTATTTTCTGCAGGATATAGCAACAAATCTACCTAGCTTTGTAAGAGATACTAGTGATTTTCTAGAAAATATCAAAAACTTGGAATGGAATTCTAACATGCTTCTGTTGACACTAGATGTAGAGTCTTTCTACACAAGCATTGATCACTCACAAGGATTGGCTTCTGTTAAACACTTTTTGGCCAATAGGCAAATTGAATACTATGAACATAATAAGATCATTGTTTGTCTCATTGAATGGTGCCTCCACAACAATTTATTTTTATTTGGTAAGGATGTATTTAGTATTAAATCTGTTTCATTGCCAATATGCAGAAACAATGATTACAAACCAAGAAACGCCTACACCCCAATGGGCCGGCCAGAGAATGTGCATTAGTGCAAATAGGTCAAGGAGGATGACAGTAAGGATGTATTTAAACAACTGAGAGGAGTAGCTATGGGTATGGCTATGGGGGCCTGTTTCTCCCCCAACTATGCGTGTCTACACGTTGGCTGGTGGGAGGAACAGGTCCTCGCTACTCAACACAAAACTTGGGTGGATGAGAACATTAATTGTTATCTGAGATATATAGATGACATTTTCATCTTATGGCAGGGAAGCGAAGATGAACACTCAAGTTTGTACAAGAAATTAACACTAATTCCCTCAATCTACATTTGACTGCTCACATACATGAGACCTGCATGCAATTCTTAGATGTAGAGGTTTATATTAACAACTCCTCCATTCAAACTACTTTACATAGGAAATCTACAGCAGGAAATAGTTCATGCGACTAGTATGCATTCGAGGCATCTAATATCAAGCATTCCGTATGGAGAAATCCTTAGATTAAAAAGAATATGCAGCTCTACATATGACTTTGATCTTTGCCTGAATGAAATGGTTACACGCTTTTAAAGCACGTGGATATACTGATATGGTACTGAAACAGGCTATTGATAAGGCCAAACTTAGAACTAGAGACAGCCTTTTAAGACCAATGATTCCATGGACACTGATACAGAAATACAATTGACATCTACCAATCCAAAATGTATTAACGACTGTCCACGACTGATAACCACATTTAGCAGCGAGGATAGACAATTGAAAGCCATAATAAAGAAAAATTGGCCTATCATACCATACTTAATGCCAGACTTCCACAGACTCCAACTATTACCTTTAGACGAGCAAGGAATATGGGGACTGTCTTGGAAGAGGCCGTCCCTGAATTAAAACATAGCACTTCCTGGCTCCAACCAATGAAGGGCTTTCGTAAATGTTCTAGTTGTAGAGCTTGTAAATTTGGTCTGAATGCCACCCATTATTCTACTCCATTTAGCACACAAGAAATCCCCATCACTGGCAGTTTCAGTTGCAAGACTGAATATGCCGTATATGTATTGTCTTGTACCTGTGGCTTAAACTACATCGGTTGTACTAAGCTACAGGTCCATGTTAGAATATTGCAACATCTGAGGGCCATCTTACATAGCGAACCGGTGTATCCGGCGGCCCGCCACTACAAAAGTACACATAACAATGACGTGGCTTGTTTAAAATACTTTGTGATTGGAGCAATTCCTAAATTAAGGAGAGGTGGCAACAGGGAATTATTACTAAGGCAATTAGAAACAAAAATGGTTCTGTAATTTGATAGCAAATGGCCGAATGGACTTAACAATACAGAAGAAGATAAGAACATATTTCTATCCTCTGCTGTGCATACTGCCAGTGGTTATATAATATAATATATATAATACAACTTACTTTATAGTTAGGATCCCTATTATTAAGCATAAAACTAGAGTTGTTATATATGTATATATAAATCAATTGGTTTTTCTCTTCTTTATTGTCTTTATGTGACCATTTCTTGACACTTGATGCTCTGTATGTAAGGATGAATTTTTTACACTTTTTCTACACATTTTTTACACTTTTTTGAATATATTTATAGATATTTATATTAATAAGTATTGGTGATCGTTTTTCTATTGAATTTTATACTGTTATGATGAATTTTAGAAGTTGATGATTTTCAAAATTTTAACATACAAATGTTATCTCAGGGATCTGAGACATTATCGTTAGTAATATTGAAATGCTTCTTGAATCATGCAGTATGCACTTTTTTGCTTTCTTTGCATGTATTTTTGCACAGTTCTCTATGTACTTTAAATTGAGTGCTGCTTTGTCATTTTTGTACTATTAGATTTAGATATTGGACTGCTTTGTGTGTCTGTTTTGCTGCTATTACATAGAGATAACTCTGGCATTATTGATATAGGTGTCATTAAATATGTATTCAAACAGATTGAATGGAAACCTATTTCCGAATTTATAAATTGCACATTTCATATACTATTAGTAATTGATAAAAATGTAGAGAATACATATAAATGAATATATTTATTTATTTATTTCTCTTGCTACTGATATGTTACTATTGCAAGATGTTGCAAATTAGGAATTATTCCGTTAGTTTACTGAAAGACAAACACAAAAATATATCTTCTCTATCCATGAACATGTGATCTCTGATGTCACGGATTGAGGTGTGTTTCATTTTAAATTCATATAAAAAAGCTATTGATTTTATTGACTGTTACAGTGTGAACAAGGGCAATCTAGCCCGAAACGTGTGGCTGTCGTCAGTGGCAAAATAAAATAACATAATTTCTGCACCTGGTGGTCTCCTTCATCGCCGGCGTGGCGTGCTTGGAAGTTGAGAGGAGCTGATTTGCCTATATATATATATATATATATATATATATATATATATATATATATATATATATATATATATATATATATAGATCTATATCTGTATCTCTGTATCTATATCTATCTTTATCTATCTATCTATCTATCTATCTATCTATCTATCTATCTATCTATCTATCTATCTATCTATCTATCTATCTATCTATCTATCTTTCTATCTATCTATCTATCTATCTATCTATATATATATATAAACATATATATATACATATATATATATATAGATAGATAGATAGATAGATAGATAGATAGATAGATATTTTATTTGCGGTACATAAATATGTGACTAAGAGGTAATTATTCACATATATTTTTCTTATCACATGTTTTATTTAAAAATAAACATGTTGTTTAACATTTTATTGCGCGCTGGACTTATATACAGCCACTATGGCGAAGGAAATACATCTATAACACTGGACAGATGATCCGCAATAGACAGTGCCCTTGAGATGAATCACTAATATGCAACAGGGCATGTTTCATTATGGATACCACTTTCATTAGACCTTTGAGTATGGGTAGCACAATTATTTGTTTCCTGTCTACATTTCAGAATTTTCACAACACATATTGTTTATTGTTTATAACTTACAAATAGGAGGTCCTCCGCACAACTGTGCACTATGTAAGTAAATTGTAACATACAGTGCTTACTCAGATGCATTACACTTGTATAACAGGACATAACTCAAAATAGATGCTATAGTCACCAGACTATAGAGTATATGTAACAAAAGTGTTTGTCCTCTGTCTAAGTTCATTGTGGCTTTAAGAGAGTGGTAGGATGTACTACCAAGTGTGTGAACACGGGGATTGTGTTCCCCGAAACGCGTTACTGGAATAAAATCTAGCCCCTTTACTGGTCCCCTAAGAGAGTGTCATATGTGTTGTTGTTGGATCTAATTGTCCGGTGGGCTTTGCCGGCACACACCTCAACTACCGTGGGCTGAGTGGGGCGGAAGAAGCTCTGCAGTTTTCAGTTTCAGTTTCAGTTTTATATAAATATATTTTTTATATATGTAAATATATATATATATATATATATATATATATATATATATATATATATATATATATATATATATATATATATATATATATATATATATATATATATATATATATATATATATATATATATATATATATATATATATATATATATATATATATATATATATTATCTACTGGCGGTCGCTTTTTGTTTTCCCAGTAACTTTGGAGCCGGTTCACGAATCCTCGCGAAATTTTAAAAACTCGTGGGGCGCTCCGGTCACCTCCTATCCTGAAAGTTTTGGGGTGATTCGGCAAGCGGGAGCTGAGAAAAAAGAGGCGTCCCAAAACATGTTTTCTTCATGTTCATTTCCATAGGAAACTTTAGACACTACCACAGCCCGAACTGCTGAACGGAATTACACCAAGTTTGGCAAAAAGGTAGCTCTTGTTTCAGAAAGAAGTCTTTTTGTTAAATGGTGTAAATCCATTCAGTAGTTTCTGAGAAATAAACAAAAAAGAGGTTGAAAAATGAATTTCCCGTAGGGAACTTTAGACACGGCTACAGCTGGAACTGCTGAATGGAATTTTACCAATTTTGGCAAAACAGGTAGTGCTTGCTTCAGAAAGCGCCCTTTTTTTTAAATGGTGTAAATACGTTCAGTAGTTGCTGAGAAAATAAAAAAATAAAAAAAGTTTTGATATATAGAGATGCGGTGGATCGGCGCACCCTCCCGATCACATGCTTTATTCTAATTGACTGTCAACACTCCAAACCAGGAAGTGTTGGCTGCCATCTTGTAACTCGGTCAAACTGAGTCACAAGAAAAGAGAAAAAGAAACATGAAAAACAAGAAAAACAAGAAAGGGGGGCATGGTTGACACACCCTAACCCCCTAGGCCTGCTCTGGGGGTCTCACAAGGACCCCAGGGGCCCAAAAAAGGATTTTTATTTTAATCGGCTGAGAAAATTTAAAAAAAAACGAAATGCCGGCTACTGCGCTTAGTTGTATTGAAGCCTCTGGGTGGCAGGTCCCGGGGGCACTGAAAAAATGTGGGGGGTCCACTGCACCGGGGCTTGAATAAAGAGTTGCAGGGGTCATGCAGCCCGCCCCAGTCCTGGGGACAGCCACGCCCTGGGACAAATTATTAAATGTGCGGGGGGCCTCCAAGGCCCCTCCAAGCCCCGGGGACCGCCACCCACCGGGGCTTCTATCAAATATTTGTGGGGCACATGGCCCCCCGCAGCCCCGGGGACCACCACCCCCCAGGGCTTGTTATTTTTAAACTAAAATAAGCCTGTGTGGGGGGAGCTTGAGCCCCCCACACACCCCGGGGACCGCCACCTCCCCAGAGCACTAAAATGCAGTTATGGGGGTCTGTTACGGACCCCAAGCCCCGGGGACCACCACATTCCCAGGGCTGTGCATTGGATGGGAGGGGGGCCGCGCAGCCCCCCTCCTGGAGCATGTGATGGCCCTAGGGACCGCCACCCCCCAGGGCAGGCTCCTGCTGTGTCCCGGGGTGCCAAGCCCTGTAGCATGTTTTAAGTCGGTAAATTAATTTCCCTTTAATCCTGAGGGCCCCTGGGGCCAACTAGCCCACCAGGTACCTCCTGTAAGCACCACAGGCCAGTGTTGCAGAGAGGTGGTCCAAGCCAGGCCCTTTTTACACCTCTCTGCAACGCAGCTCTGTGGCGCTTACTGGAGGTACCTAGTGGCTAGTTGGACCCCAGGGACACTAAGGATTCAAGGGGACTTAATCCCCCATTTACAATGCGCCACGGGCGTATTTGCACAGTGGTGAAGGGAGGGGGCTGGGTCTGAGGTGACATGTGTGCAGACATGCCCAGTGGCGCATTTAAAGTTGGGGAATTAATTCCTCTTCAATCCTGAGGGTCCCTGGGGCCTACTAGCCCACCAGGTCACTCCAGTAAGCACCACAGGGGTGCATTGCAGAGAGGTGGTCCAGGCCATGCCCCTTATTACACCTCTCTGCAACGCATCTCTGTGACACTTACTGGAGGTACCTGCTGGGCTAGTTGAACCCCATGGACCCACAGGATTCAAGGGGACTTTATCCTCCAACCTAAAACTGCCACAAAGCGTGTTTGCACAGTAGTGAAGGGGGGGTGGGGCCTGAGGTGACATGTGTGGAAACACGCCCTGTGGTGCCTTTTAAGTTGAGGAATAAATTCCCTTTCAATCCTTAGGGCCCCTGGGGGGCAAATAGCCCACCAGGTGCTTCCAGTAAGTGCCACTGTGCTGCGTTGCGGAGAAGTGGTCCAGACCACGCCCCTTTTTACACCTCTCTGCAATGCAGCTCTGTGGCGCTTACTGGAGGTACTTGGTGGGCTAGTTGGACCCCAGGAACCCTCAGGATTCAAGGGGACTTAATCTCCCAAATTACAACGTGCCAGGGGGTGAGTTTGCAGAGTGGTGGAGAAAGGGGGCATGGCCTCTGTCTACCTCTCACCAATCCCACTGTGTGGGGTTTATTGGAGGTAAAAGGTAAGCTAGTTGGCCCCTAAAGGACCTCCAACAGTGAAGGGGACATCAATCCCTATCCAAGAGCACGCCAGGGAGCGCGTTTGTAGAGTGGTGGGCAAAGTGGCTGTGGCCTGGTACGAGTACTTATGAGTGCTGCTGTGTAAGACTGACGGGAGGTATAAGTTTGGGAATTTGGTCCCCAAGGATGTCCTTGGGGGCCAACAACCCCTCTTGTTACCTCCAGTAAGTCCCTCACAGTGGGATTGCTAAGATGTCTTCGGAGGCCATGGCCCCCTTTCTCTAACACTCTGCAAACGTGCCTCTTGGCAGACTACGGGATGGGGGATGAAGTCCAATTTAGTCCTGCAGGAGTTTGGGGGTCAAGAATCCCTCCTGGTACCTCCTGTAACTCCTACACAGCGGAATTCCTGAGCGTTGGTTGGACCCCCAGCACCATTTCTTTACCACTCAGCAAACGCGACTAATAGTTAAAGTAGCATATTCCTGCACCTCTGACTTAGAGGTAGTTTTAATCCACCTGCCCTATTATGTACTAGGGCCTTACAGAGGAGGTCATGCTAATCATAGGGGTACCCCAATGCATAGTGTTCCTTAGTGTATGCAGTGTATGTAGGTGTTTTCACTGTATTCTAAGTGTCTTTTAGCATGGCACTGGCGATAGGCCTGGTTAGTCAGAGTCAGTTACCACCAGTATCCATCTGAAAAAGTTGAGGGCACAGGATAATTTTGCAACAATGCCTCTTTCTGCACCTCTGTTGGGTCTTTCTGCACATGTCTTGCTTCTCCTTGCACTTTTCTTAATCTTTGAGGATTTCTGTTGCTTTTTTCTGCATTTCTTTTGCTTCTTTCTGTGCGTTTTTTCTTCTTTCTTCACATGTCCTACCTCTTAGGCATGGTTAGAAACTAGCATTTAAAAAACCTTTGAAATTCACTTAAAAAAACCTTAGGTTTCAGGCATGTTATAGTTAGAAATTAGCATTTAAAAAAACTTTTAAATGCACTGAAAAATCCATAGGATTTAGGCCCGTTATAGTTAGAAATTAGCATTTAAAAAACCTTAAAAATTCACTGAAAAAAACATAGGTTTTAGGGAAAGTTACAGTTATTTGGACATTTTATTCATACAAAACCAGGGAAATTCCCCCATTAGTTCAGCTAACTATAAACCGCGCTCCCGCAATGCACTGCTGATGACGTCACATATTACATCACTCATGACATGGTCAGTGACATCACTGATGACATTCAAATGACATCACTGATGACATCACTGATGACATCACTGATGACATCATCCAGTGAGTGTGTGTTTCTGTAAAGTTTAAATATGTTTAATAGCGCCATGAAACCCCTGGGTGTCCGCGCGCTTAACAAATTCCGCATAGAAATAATATATATAGGGAAAGGCGTATTGAAGAATGAGTGGATGTATAAGTGTCTGAATGGATGATTTAGTAGGTGCGTGACTGACTCTATAAGTGAGTGATTAAACGTATTTTACTGAATGCATGGGTTAGTGACTAAACTGTGTGAATGTCTGTATCCATCTGTCTGTTGGTGTGTAAGCGGCTACATGGGTTAGTGAATATTTATATATACATCAAGACAATTGCGTAGACCTGTGCTGCCAAATGCCGCAGGGCCAGCAGCTTGTCATACTTGAAATAAGTAATTCAGTAGGAAGTCAAACAAAGCTTCAGTTTATTTCATTAATTAGCTTCTTACAGCTTGTTGCCAGTACACTTACTTTGGTCTAATAGTCGACCTGTCAAACCTGTGTAATCAAAAAACAAATGTTATGTTAAGTACATTTCTGGAGCGCACGTTCACCAAACGGTTTCATGGCACTAAGGTAGCTGAAACAAAGCACGCCATTGATCATTGCACATATGCTTGCCTGAACAGCCAGGACTTTAAAAGCTTTGTGAACACAGATTACCAGGGGGTAGACCGGATTTCAGGTGGAAGGGCGTTCCAGATGCGAGGCGCAAGTCCTGAGAATCTTCAAACTGCTGAGAGTGTTTTTTTTAAAGTAGGAATGGTGAGAAAATTTGAGTAAATGGACCTCGGGTTGTGAGAGAGAATGTATTTTTGTGTGCAAGCAGAGATAAAAACAGGACTACCAGTCTGTAGAGATTTAAAGATAAGGCAACCAGCCTTAAAGATGAGGCGTTGTTCTTTGGGAAGCCAGTGCAATTTCCCCAACAGGAGTGTGATGTGAAAATTCTGGGGTTGGTGGTACAGTAATCTGGCTGCAGGATTTTTAACCAGTTGGAGTTTTCAGATAAAACACTTAGGAAGGCCCAGGTAGAGGGAGTTAGCATAGTCTAACCTCGAGGTGACCAAAGCAATGATAGTCTGAGTGAGAGCCTCGAAGGAATGGACATTGCTGATCTTTCTTATTTTTCTGAGCTGTAGAAAGCAGGATGAGATTCCAGCCCCTAATTAAGGTTTAATAGACAATTTGGCATTGGTAAGTACACTGAGGCTTTTAACTAAATTATTGGGCATGGGGGACCCATGGAGTTGCGGGGGCGGGATTTTGATTGCTATCTTATCACTCTTGATCTAAACCCCGTTCTGGTCGACTGAACCTTTATTGCCTGTCATTGAGGGAAGAAAGTGCATCTCTTACCAGGTTAGTTCAATCAATAATGGACTCTGCTCGGAAAAACCACAAACTACTTCTAAGTTTAAAGATTTATTATAAGGTTAAGGTTAACTGCAAATACAGGCATCTCAGGATGAGATTCAAAAGATATACGGGTACAACTACATACATGTGCTCTCTGAAAGCCCTCAGACGAGCAAAGAAAACAACAAGTACCAATTCTAGGATTAAAAGGGCTGCAAGCATAGACACGTATTGTGATCTCTCCGTCATTTACAGCAGGAGAAAATTCAGGTTAGGCTATCCCTACCCTGTTCTGGATGGTATCCCTACTTAACAGAATCCCAACCTAACAAAAGGTGTCAGTTGTGAATGACTTCCAAGGAAGATCACCCACTCTTAATCTCTAGGTGAAAACCTATGATCTCCAGTCATGACCCCTCTCTGCCTACCCATCTGCTCTCTAAAGGGTCCTCAGGCATCTGCTCTAACTCCACCCAGGGGTGCTGTCCCTAATACCAAAAACACAATAACATTTGAGACGCCCCTCGTGGGACGCCCCTCACGTGGTGTTGCTTCTGGCTTTTTCCATGATGCTCTTCATTTGGGCCTCGTGCGTTAGAGTTGACCTTGCTTCTCAGACTCTTCTCCGGCCCGCCGATACCCCTCAAACATTCCTGAACCCTCCTCCGTGTCTGTGCCAGTCTCCTGAACAACCCTCTATTCATTCGATGTATAATTGGATCCCCCCTCTCACTTGCAGACAGACATCTGCAGCTAGGATCCCAATTCTCATAAACTTCTAACGAAAGTTTGCAACATTACTTCTCGGCACAGACTAATACGTGTAAAGCTAAGTCTTTAAGCATTTCAGGCCTACAACATTTCTCATAACGATTATTCTTCAAATCTTTTCATTAATCAATATATCATGTTAATACTCTACTTTATGACTATGTAAACACAACTATAAAATATAAACCTATTGAAAACAGAATTACTAAATAACATTAGTGCAATCCATATTTATGTAAGTGAACCCCTTTCCCAAACTCTTTCAGCTCTGGCCATGAGGCCTATTCCGTTCTGTGCTTGACATTCTTCCATTAGCAGCTACATAATATGGATCAGGATTAATCACGCCTAATAAGGTTATACATTTTCACGCATTTCTGCATTAGTTCCACTTCTATATAAAATCTCTAGATTAACTACACATTTCAGAATATAGGTGAATATAATATCAGCACTCATGGCATTTCTCTCATGACTTGTGCGTACTACGTGTAAGTGTGGTGCACTCATACATTTTGTTCAGTTTGCGCTCTCTCAGTTCCCCCCTTTGATGACCTCTCGGGGTCATCACTAACATTTAAACTGAAGTGATTGCTAGTGCTCCTCGTTTCTGCGTTTCTAGAGCCCTCAGGCTCCTGTACTGATTGTCTTGTATGGCAGCTAATCTCTGTAGCTGTTCTCTCTGGGCTCTCTCCAATCTCCTTGATCTATACCATTTGTATGCCCTCACCAATCCCCACAACACGATCACACAGATCAATATTATGATGATAGGTTTCAGCACATACCACACGAAGCTCTTTCCTAAGTTGGCGAACCAACCTCCAACTTCACCCATTCCATGGCCCACTTTTTCCCAAACATTTTCTCTACTCAGGTCTTCGATCTCTTTGTGGATATTAGTTATGTTCATGATAACTTTCTCCAGGGGCTTTGAATTGTCTGGAATGTAACTGCAACATTCCTGGACCTTCAAAGCCTTACAGACTCCGCCCTCTTTTGCTAGCAGGACGTCTAATGCAAGACGGTTCTGAAGCACCATGGCCCTTATCGATTGCATCTCTCCTTCCACCAGCATTAAGGACCTAGCAGTGCTGGCAGACAACCGGTCTACGACTGTTGCCAGTCGTCTAATTTTGACATCATTGAGGATTAGTCCTAAAAGAGGAAATGCAGCTCCAAATACGTCTCCAACCATTTCCGCATCTCCTAGGTCTCTTCTCCCCCTTGCTGAAGCCTTGCCCTCGATGATCTCTAAATCTTGGGCATGATATATTTTGGGGAAGACAATTGCCAAGTAACATGATCCATACCAGTTATCAGGTAGTTTCACATAGGCATTTCTCCCACATACAAAATATACGTTCGGAATCACTTGCATTCCTTTCAAGAAATCCTTTGTGTAATATTCTAATCTGAAAGCATGTTCACAACTGACTTCCCCTACGAATACATTTTCGTAGTACGTTTTGCTTCTGTGAAGACATAACTTCCCTCTCTGCGTTCTATCCAAAGCTATTGGACCACTACTACCCTTTCTTTTGTGTGCCTTCTCTTCCTCAGCCCAATCTGTTTTCCATTGTCCTGATTTTTTCAAAATCTTTTGCCTCCTGTATCGATCATCCACTTGCCCTATAAACTTCTTCTCGACTTCTGACACTTTGCATGTCAGATTATTTCTGCGGGCATGTGAAGTGTCTAAGGTAATCCAAGGAATGAAGAACTTGGCCAATCTGTCTTCACTCTTCCAGTAGTCCCATTTGTTCATCTGCTTGTAATTTGGGACTTCTGGTAACACTGAATCATAATTGGAGAAATAGTATTCAAAACTATCTCTCCCATAAAATATACTAAGCAATAAGCTACATGTAATGCCATATGTCAGCGGGAGGTGATGATATCTAATGCCTTCATCTACAGACGCCGGCAACTGCATGCAGACATAGCAGTCCTTAACCTCCATGGCATCCACGTATTCATACAAAAGTTTAGCATAAGCATTTGACCTAAAGTCGCCTTGGGACTCATCCATGTGTAACCTACGGGCTTCTGCTGCTAATAACGCCTTCTCCTGTATATTTTCACCTTTCTTACCAGCAACGGTGGGTTTTGGTGTCACTACAGGTTTCTCATCGGTTACCTTTGCCTCACTCTCATGTCCCATAACATACGATACTGTAACTACTAAAGCTATTAGAAGTATCACTCCTACTATTAGTGTGCCTATTATACATTTGGCTCTAGGATTCGGACTACCAGCCTCCATTTCGTCAGACAGTAGGATTCTCTCTTTTATTCCAACACAAAGTTCTTTTCTTCTCGTTCCTTTACAGTCTCTTTTGCTCCTTCAGTCTTTAGAACCACACAACTGGAAGCTGGCAAGCTCCTTTGCAAAAGTCTTTTTAAAGCTTTTAACACAGACAACCCTAGCCCTTCTCCGTCAACTTATAGGAAGGTCCCTAAGATTCTCTGCTTCCTAGGCGCTAGGTAATCTTCTTTTTTCTTGCTTATTTACAAAGTCTTTTAAGCATCTACTACCAGGCTTGAGCCCGCAGCTTGGACAGCATAGTTCAATATTTCCAAACGAAGAACGTGCTCTTCATGGCTGGTTATCTTTGTTCCAAAGTCGGGGAATTGCAATTCGGTGAAAAACATGTGCTTTAACTTGCTTAGGCGGGGATGGTTGGGGAGTGTGAATGTTAGTGACCCTTCTGCTTCGACTCCGGGCACTAACAGCTGTACTTCTACTGTGATGATGGGTTCAGAGCTGGACACCAGCACCGCTCTGATCCTCCCTGTCGCTCGTTCCCAAGACATTTGTCGCCAGATATGTCCACTCAGGGGTGGCGTATCTTCTGCTAGGCACACATACTCTTCTTGACCTTCTTAGATCTGGTGCTTCAGCGCCCTGAGCACCTTCTTCCAGGTCTGAGTCTTCGGATATTGGAGGAAGGGTTCTCTCTGGAGTCGACCTCAGGCTTGAACTCCTTCTTTGAGGCCAGCTGGCTTCTCCACGCCTTACCCTTCTACTCCTTGTCCTTCTGCTTTGCTCTCGCTCTCTTTCAGCCTGGTCAGTGTCTGATTCGTACTCCCAGCTACTTTCTCCTTCAGTAGCGTCGTCCGTTTCGCTGTTGTACTGACCGTCCTCAGGCTGGTCAGACTCGTTCCCTGCTTCTTCTGGCACCTCTACAGCTTGGCTGGCCCCCTCTATGGCTTCTCGGTCCACAGCTGGACTTCTATCCGAGAGAGGAGCTGTTTCTTCCAGAGGTGCTGGAACCCTCCGCGTATGCGACGCGTGGATCCAATTGGGCAGGCCTCCCACCTTCACTGCAGTGTTCGTGATCAGGATGATCTGGTAGGGCCCACGCCAACGAACATCCAGGCAGCTTCTTCTTACGTGCTTTCGCACAAGCACCCAATCACCAGGGCACAGGTCATGGCACGGGTCCTGGCACGATGGAACCTCGGCAGCCTGCACCTGAAGGGACACAGAATGAATGGCGTCAGACAGCCCCTTACAATAGTCCAGGATCATATCATCTGTGATGTTTAACAGTGCAGCAGTTGGTACAGACGGCAATCTCATTGCTCTCCCCATTAACACCTCGTGTGGTGATAGTCCCGTTCTTCTGTCTGGGGTACTACGGATGCTCATAAGGACCAATGGCAGGGCATCAGGCCAACTCAGAGACGTTGATGAACACATTTTTGCAATTCGAGCCTTAATAGTGCTATTTATCTGCTCCACAATTCCTGATGCTTCTGGTCGGTAACTACAATGCAATTTCTGGTCTATGTTCAGGGCCGCACAGATCATCTTCACAAGCTCGCTGTTGAAATGCGTTCCCCTATCTGATTCCAAAGAGGCCGGTACCCCGAATCTTGGGATGAGTTCCCTAAGCAGTAACTTGGCTACTGTGAGGGTGTCACACCTACGTGTAGGGTATGCCTCGACCCATCTGGAAAATACGCAAACAACCACCAAGACATAACGGAGGCGGTTGCACCTTGGCATTTCAATAAAGTCCAATTGCATCCTATTGAACGGACCTCCAGACCTCCCTATGTGACTCAATGCAACTGGTGTTCTCTTTCCTACGTTCAACTGCTGACATGTCACACAACGCTGGCACACTGCTTCGGCTGCTACTCTAAACTTAGGATTGTACCAGGTTTGTCTGAATACCCTCAGCATGGCATCTCTCCCTAAGTGTACTGGAACATGAATTTGTCTAGCCATTGGGCTCACCATCTCATTGGGTAACACTGCCCTTCCATCCGCCGAAACCCAGAAATGAGCCTCACCCATCACACATCCTGCCTTTTCCCATGTTTGCTTTTCAAAATCGGGTGCGTTTTCTTGCATGCATTTCAGCTCATCCCAAGTGTCAACAGTTTCTAATATCATGGCTAATTCAGTTCTTACATTTATTCCGCCCACTTCCACCTCTGTGAAAGAGTACCCTTGTTCTGCACAGTATCTCGCGACTTCGTCAGCATATCTATTGCCTTGTGACACGAAGTCCATGTTCCTAGTGTGGGCGGTACATTTTACAACTGCGATACCTGCTGGACATTGCAAAGCCTCTAACAGCAAACGCACAAACTCTCCATTGCGAATAGGAGAGCCTGAAGAAGTCATGTAACCTCTTTGAGACCATAACTGCCCGTAATCATGAACTACCCCGTAACCGTATTGGCTGTCGGTGTATATGGTGACTCGAATTTGGTTGCTTGCCAGGCAGGCACGCGTCAATGCAATAATCTCGGCTACCTGAGCGGAGTGTACTCCTTCCAGGCATCCGGCTTCTACAACTCCAGTAATTGTACAAACAGCGTAAGCTGCTCTCAACTGCCCAACTTCGTCTCTTACACATGAGCCATCGACAAAGAAAATTTCATCGGGGTCAGTCAGTGGCTCATCCACGATGTCAGGTCTCGGTTTGGTGCATAGTTCAGTCACATCAAGGCAATCATGGTCTGTACATTCATCATCATCGATATCACTTGGGAGTGGCATCAAGGTAGCAGGGTTCAAAACAGAGCATCTCTTGAGGGTCACGTTCTCTGCAGCAAGAATGACTTGCTCATAGCGCGTGAGCCTGCTATTGGTCAGATGCTGTGTTTTGGTCCTGGTCATCAACAGTTCAACAGAATGGGGCACATATACCTCTAACGGGTGCCCCATCACGATGTTCTCGCAACGCTCGATACTGACACCTGTTGCAGCAACGGATTTGAGACATCCGGGCAACGCTGCGGCTACTGGGTCTAAAGTAGCCGAGAAATAGGCAACTGGTCTACGGGCATTCCCATGAATTTGGACCAACACAGACAACGCACAACCCTCTCTTTCACAACAGTAAAGCAAGAATATTGTATCGTAATCAGGCATTCCCAGAGCAGGAGCACGACACAGGTCCTCTCTCAGCTGCAGGAACGCCATCAAACAGTCTTTGTCCCATGGTACCGGATCGCTCACCTCCTTGTGCGTCAGCTTTTGCAAGGGTTTTGCTTTCAGTGAAAAGTTCGCGATCCACTGTCGGCAATAACCCACCATCCCTAGAAACATCCTGACTTCTCTCTGGGTTTTAGGCGCATTCATTTTCATGATCGCCTCTATCCTGTCTGGTGACACTTTTCGTTTGCCTTTCTCAATTCTGTGCCCCAAGTACTGCACTTCTGTCAGGCAGTACTGCAATTTTCCCGGGGACACCTTGTGCCCATTTGCAGCTAGGTGATTAAGCAAGGCAATGGAGTCCTCCCTGCAAGCCTCTTCTGTTTCTGACGCCACAAGTAGGTCGTCTATGTACTGGACCAGAACTGACTTCTGGGGCAGCACTAGACTTTCAAGATTTTTCTTCAGAAGCTGGTTAAAGATCGATGGGCTCTCTGTATACCCCTGGGGGATACTACACCATGTTAGTACGCGACCTTCCAGCTTAAATGCGAAAAGAAAATGGCTCTCCTCGTCCAGAGGGATCGAAAAGAAAGCCTGGCAAAGATCTATCACAGTGAACCATTCGGCTTGAAACGGTATCTGAAACAGTATCACTGATGGATTCGGTACCACTGGACAACATGAGACAACTATGTTATTAATCTTTCGGAGGTCCTGCACTATCCGGAATTTCCCATTTGGTTTCTGCAAACCCATAATCGGGGAGTTGCATGGACTACCCACGATTTCCTTCAGTATTCCCTGCTTAATCATGGACTCTATCACGGGCTTTATACCTGCAATCGTTTCTGGAGTCAATTTATATTGGGGTGTTCTTGGAAACTCAGCATGCGGTTTCACTACGATTTTCACTGGGTCCACCCCCTTGACCAGTCCAATCTCTTCCCCAGTGAAATCCCACACTTCTGGTGCCACGGTCTCTCTCAGATCCCAGGGGAGCTCATCTACTGACAAAGTGGGATACAGCTCCACGCATATTCTCGAATTTGCGACTTTGAAGTCTGCATCATCGTCATTGGTCAATACCTCCACTCCCTGTGGTGTGCAGTATATGGTACAATTTAATTTGCACAAAAGGTCTCTTCCTAACAGACATACAGGACTAGAATCGCAAACCACAAACTGATGCTCATCGCTGTATTTCCCTATTTTCACCTGCACTGGTTCTGTCAATGGGCTGGTTATTCTCCTGTTTGCGACCCCCGCCACTTGTATTGTCTCTCCAGACATGGGCAGGCCTGGAACTGCGGCTGATCTTATCGTGGATCGAGTGGCTCCTCTGTCCACTAGGAATGTCGTGGGGCACCCTGCCACTTCGGCCTCAACATAGGGTCCCCTTTGGTCCACCTCTAAGGCTGCCCCGAGGGTACAGTCTTCCCTTTCAACTCTCTGTCCCATTAGCGGATCAACGTAATAGCATTCCTCTCCTCCTACAAACAGAGGCATCTGTCTATATGTCTTACCCATAGTCCCTACTCTGGGTGGCTGAGGGAACTGGGCTCGTGGAGGAGGGGTCCCCCCTTTGAGCACCTTTCCTTGGTATGGCGTTACCCCTCTCGCAGGCGTATTCTGGACCTCTTCCTCCTCTATCTCCTGTTCCCCGATTTCAACGTTGTAGGGACACTCGCGTTTCCAATGCCCCACCTCGTTACACTGGTGGCACCGAGTCGTTTTCTTCAAGGCGGCTATGTCTACCCTAGGTCTAAAGGTAGAATTCTCCTCATTGCCCTTATTCTGGTTGTTCTGCTTCCTGCCTCCTGTTCCAGTTCCTTGTTGCTGTTGCTGTTGCCCACCCTTACCAGCTGACTGCATCTGCACCACCATTAGTTTCTCTTTTAGCTTCTTTGCCTTTGAGTCTATTTCATCACAGCAGTATCTAGCATATCTCAGAATTTCGTCCAAAGGTTTATTTTGCCAACAGATCAAGTGTTGCTGAATCATTAAACTAATATCCGGTCTCAGGCCCAAAACGAACTTGGACACAAATTGCCCTATGTCCTTAGGATCCATTACATCCAGTCCGCTATACTGTTTAAACGCCTTCAGCAATCTCTCATAATATTCGTGAACTGTCTCTTTGGGTTCTTGTCTAGTTCGATCTATTTTGACCCAATCTATGTCCTGCATTGGCACCTTGTCTTTCAGCCAAGTCATCACTCTCTCAAATTTTGCCATTGCTATCTCGGACGGTCCATTAGTCAGTGCATCTCTCTCTGGTTCTGCTGTGGGCCATTCGGCACTAACCTTACATGCTGTCCACAAGTCTCCTGGTACTAAAATATCAAACAGCATATTCAGATCTATCCATAATACCTTGGAGATTTTTACAAACCTCTCCACTTGCTTATACCACTCGACTGGGTTCTCCCTCAATTTAGGGAAGGAATTAGTAAAGGCTGCTAAATCTCCCCTACTCCATGGCACATGTACATAATTCCCATTTGCAACCTCACGCAAAGGGTATGCCTCTATTCTCTGTAGTCCTCCTGGTGTCATACCAAGCATGCTTCTCCTTACGGTCCCTTTCTTGGACCACCTTTCTTCCCATTTATCCAGTGCCCTCCACGTCCTTATTCCAGTGATCAGTTCCCTTATGTGTGTTTTCAATCCTATTGTCCTTCTCTCATCTAGGTCTCGATCTGAATAATGTAGCCTATGGTTACCCTGTAATGCTTTAGTCCTTGACAGGTCCACCATATATTTGCCTGCTAGTTCAACTAATTTCTCATGGATTGTTCTCGCCTTTCGGGTGATGTCCTTTGCCATGAACAGTATTTCATCCTGCTCATACATTTCCATTCTTTCTAGAGGCAGGGTGCCATCCACCATGTCATCCAGATCTGACTTTAAACTGGCGACATCAAGCCTCTTGGCTTTTATCTCACCTCGCAGTATCTCTCCCTTAGGGGGTTCGCTGGTCTCTCTTCCATACCAACTCCGAGTCCTACGCTTGGGCTCAGGAGAGTTAAGGAGAGTTCTCCCTTGTTCCCATCTCTCTAGGTCCCATGCTCGGCCATCCGATCTTGGAAGGTGATGGAACACGGGCCTGTTACCCCCAATCTTATTTTGTCCACTCTCTCTTTCTTTTCTCTCTCCACGGTAGGATTCCCTGCTATTCTCCCTCCGGTCGCCATTCTCCCTCTGTCTAGTGTCACTCAGTACCTGGTAGGATCCTTCTCGGTTCCCCATATCCCCTGGACTGCGTTCTTGTCCGTAATCACAGGGGTCATGGCGAGGCCTCTCGCAACTCCCGTTCTGTCCACCATTCCCAGACGCATAGTGGGTGCACTTGAAACTGTTTCTATACTCTTGAGTTCTCCTGTCTCCTTCACTGAGTATTGGGCGGGACGCCCCCCCACACTCAGGGCTCCTATTTTCCAGGTCTGATCTACCTCCACTTCTGGCATGGTGAGTGTCTCCCCTACTGTCCTGCCCTCTCCCGTCCCACTCCGGACTGCTTTCATCAGCCCCGCAGTGAGTCCGGGTCCTGCTATCCTGGCTTTCCCTTCCAGCTTCTGCTGCTATGATGCTCTTGTGAGCCTCTACAGCCTCGTCCCATTTCTTCATGTACTCGCTTAGCTCCTGGAAGGATTTCCGTCCTGATCCCCCCATATCCACCGGCCATCTAGGGCCCCCCGGATCCCCTTTTGGATCTTCTGCTGTATGTACCGGGGTGCTCCACTCCCTTGGTCTTGGCAGCTTACTTGGGGAATTGATCGTGTCATTCCTCCTTGCTATCTCTGCTCTTTCCCTGTCCCTCCGTACCTGTTCCTCCCCCCTTGCTCTTTCTGGGTCATAAATCGATGCTATAGGACCTATAGTAACAGGTACTTGCAGGGCATCTGGCAGTGCGTAGGATGTGGCACACTCCGTTTCTGGCACCCTTTGTACCACAAACCTCCCGACCACCTGCTGCACCGGACTAGGCTGGGAAAGTTCTTTCTTTGCAGTGGGATCCCAATCTGTAATGGGAAGCGGTCTATGCTCCCCTATGCTGGGCCCCCCCTCTCCACTGGTCTCAGCACTTCCTGTCTCTTTGTTATACGGGGGTGGCCTATCTGTCAGTAACCTATTTATCAGGCTGTCCTCTGTCTCGCTCTCGTCATCTTCTTCTAATGGGCTTTTGTTTCCCGGCACTTCTAACACTGGGTACAGTTTATTTACTTCAATGTTATGCACTCTCCATCTTTTAGCATCGCATCCCATTTGGCATCCTGCACTGCTCTTACCGATCGTTTCACCCTTTCTTGTCGTCTATTCAGGTTCCTCTCGTGCGCTGCCCTAATCCAGGCATTGAGAGCTTCAAACTGGGTCGGTCTAGGCATAGGTCTCATTGAGGTCATTACTGCTTTTAATCGGTGTAGCACCTCTAATCTGAACGTTCCGTACTTCGGAAACGTCAGTTCCTCATTTCCTTCTGTAATCTTACTCCACTCTGAAATCCACATGATTGTGTGTAGCCCAACATTTGCCGCCATATAATAAGCCGGTGTACCCTCCGGCGGGGCTTCTTCCCCTTCATAAGATCTCCGCCTTTTCTTTTAAAAGCCGCTCTTAACCATTTAAAACACTTCATGATTATACGCACAATTTCCAGCCTCGCTATTCTGTTTACTTCCTGATGACAATCCACCAATCCTAGCGCGGCTTTGCTAGCTGGCCTATCACAGCGCGGTCTTACTCCGGCCGGCCAATCCCAGCGCGGCACTTTCTGACGTAACTCGTCTCCGCTTCGCAGCAGCACCCCTCCTTTCTCAGCTCGTCTCCCGGTCATGCATGCGTCCCATTCATACACCGAAAAATGACTACTTCCGACCAAGCCGTCACTTCTCTCGACTGTACGTCCACAGTCTATCTGTAATTGTCAACACAACTGACGAAATGTCTATCGTCTCTCTGATAGGTTGCTTACACACACAGTAACTTCCGACCAGCGTCCGTTACTCACGCACTCACTCTTACGTTCCCCCTATCTCGGTCCTGCGGGCGATCAATGGTACCTCATGACCCCCTTCACACTGGTTGACAATTACTCTGGATGTCCGATACACCCGAACCACTTAAGCTCTCCTTGAACTTAAGATTTCCACCGGTTGCGCGCGCTCACAACCTGTTCCACAATCACTCTACAGGCATTCAACTCCGCCAGACATTACAACATAGATACAACACAAAAACACCGCAATCTAACACGCATGACCCTTTATACTCACTCTCGACCGATACTGCTGCTTTTCTGTCTCACGTCATCCGGACCTTCTTCGGCGGGCGGTTCTTCTGATCATCGATCTCTAGGGGCCTTGGGGTAATCTAACCTGGCCTAGATCACCTTCCTGAAGAAGGCAACCATCCTCTGCTACCAACTGCGGGGGCAGGATTTTGATCGCTATCTTATCACTCTTGATCTAAACCCCGTTCTGGTCGACTGAACCTTTATTGCCTGTCATTGAGGGAAGAAAGTGCATCTCTTACCAGGTTAGTTCAATCAATAATGGACTCTGCTCGGAAAAACCACAAACTACTTCTAAGTTTAAAGATTTATTATAAGGTTAAGGTTAACTGCAAATACCGGCATCTCAGGATGAGATTCAAAAGATATACGGGTACAACTACATACATGTGCTCTCTGAAAGCCCTCAGACGAGCAAAGAAAACGACAAGTACCAATTCTAGGATTAAAAGGGCTGCAAGCATAGACACGTATTGTGATCTCTCCGTCATTTACAGCAGGAGAAAATTCAGGTTAGGCTATCCCTACCCTGTTCTGGATGGTATCCCTACTTAACAGAATCCCAACCTAACAAAAGGTGTCAGTTGTGAATGACTTCCAAGGAAGATCACCCACTCTTAATCTCTAGGTGAAAACCTATGATCTCCAGTCATGACCCCTCTCTGCCTACCCATATGCTCTCTAAAGGGTCCTCAGGCATCTGCTCTAACTCCACCCAGGGGTGCTGTCCCTAATACCAAAAACACAATAACATTTGAGACGCCCCTCGTGGGACGCCCCTCACGTGGTGTTGCTTCTGGCTTTTTCCATGATGCTCTTCATTTGGGCCTCGTGCGTTAGAGTTGACCTTGCTTCTCAGACTCTTCTCCGGCCCGCCGATACCCCTCAAACATTCCTGAACCCTCCTCCGTGTCTGTGCCAGTCTCCTGAACAACCCTCTATTCATTCGATGTATAATTGGATCCCCCCTCTCACTTGCAGACAGACATCTGCAGCTAGGATCCCAATTCTCATAAACTTCTAACGAAAGTTTGCAACATTACTTCTCGGCACAGACTAATACGTGTAAAGCTAAGTCTTTAAGCATTTCAGGCCTACAACATTTCTCATAACGATTATTCTTCAAATCTTTTCATTAATCAATATATCATGTTAATACTCTACTTTATGACTATGTAAACACAACTATAAAATATAAACCTATTGAAAACAGAATTACTAAATAACATTAGTGCAATCCATATTTATGTAAGTGAACTCCTTTCCCAAACTCTTTCAGCTCTGGCCATGAGGCCTATTCCGTTCTGTGCTTGACATTCTTCCATTAGCAGCTACATAATATGGATCAGGATTAATCACGCCTAATAAGGTTATACATTTTCAGCCATTTCTGCATTAGTTCCACTTCTATATAAAATCTCTAGATTAACTACACATTTCAGAATATAGGTGAATATAATATCAGCACTCATGGCATTTCTCTCATGACTTGTGCGTACTACGTGTAAGTGTGGTGCACTCATACATTTTGTTCAGTTTGCGCTCTCTCAGAGTCATAAAGGGCCATAGAAATAGAAAAAATGCGTAATAGACCAAGTGCAATGAAGAAAAGTCTTTGAGGGAGTGCACTCAAATTGATAAGAAAACAGACACAAGAATGCCCATCCTAATATATGATGAATAGGGATTATATACTGGGTTTCCATTTTACAAAACTCCTAAACCAGATCTTAGAATCAGGAAATGTCCCAATAGCTTTTATGTTAGGATCAGTTTTACCCATACTGAAAAACCCAATGTGAATCCAACCAACACAAAGAATTATCAACTGATTTCTCAACTGCCTTTCCCGGCTAAAATCGTTGAAAAGGCACTGAATAAAGAGATCACTGTATACTTGGAAACAAATAAAATCCTTAATCAGGTCCAACATGGCTTCAGAGCTCAGCACTCCACAGAATTTGCCTTAGTGGAGGCCTGTGAAGAAACCTGTAGAGTCGTCGATGAGGGGGAAGAGCTGCACTAAACCTTCTTGACCTCCCAGCCTCTTTAGATACAGTCAATCATGAGGTCCTTATCGCGTGGCTAGGGTGTATTGGGATTGGTGGCGTAGCTCTGACCCTCCTCATCTCATTCCTAGCAGAAAAAATTCAGTGAGTGGAAGTAAATAGATTCACATCTCAACCTTTCTGTCTGTTGTGTAGAGTTCCGCAGGGATCATCTTTCTCCCCCATGAAGTTTAATATCTACATAGCGCATCTGCTAAACCTTATTCAGGCCTGTGGTCTGTTGGCGGTCTCTTACGCCAACAACACACAAATTATCATGGTCATTCTGGAAGAAGAGGGTCTAAAGGCCTCAAACCGTAGAAACTGCCTAACCTAAGTATCAACCTTGATGCGAAATAATCTTCTAAAGCTAAACACTGAAAAAACGGAGGTGATCCTTTATGGAAAAAACACCGATCTTTGGAATTCTACCCGGTGACCAACTAATTTTGGCCCATTACCCACCCCTGTACCAAAGGTTGGGTTGATTTTCGATGACCAACTCAGTTTCACTGAGCAAATCAATCACACCACCTCTACATGCAATATTATTATTAGACTATTGAAAAAAGTGTTCCCTTTTATCCCGCAAGATCTTCAAAAAAACATTGTAGTTCCACTCTTCCTCTCTAGGGATTGATTATGGTAGTGTCTTGTTTTTAGGCAGTACGAAAAGTTGCCATACAAAAGTTACAATCTTTACAAAATGTGGCTGCGCAGCTCCTATTGAAAGTGCCCAAATTCTGCTCAGTCACTAAACATTTACTGGACATATATTGACGGCAACGGATTCTGCGGTCGATAAGAGCCCAATTGGTGAAAATTCCCAGGATAGGAAAAACTAATTAGGGAGGAAGGAGCCTACAACATCTGGGAGGTAAACTTTGGAACTCACTCCCTCTTACCCTGAGAGTACAGTCAAACCTGCTGAATTTTAGGAAACAACTTAAGACATGGCTTTTCACATATCAATTACAGTAGGCATTCTGTACCATATTGGTCTGTATTCCCTTCTGGAGGCTCTCGCTGTCTGCTCTAAAACACTTCGGTATTTGCTCGCTTTATTATTATTATTATTATTATTATTATTATTTTTAATCATATTTTTTTTAAAAAATACTGTACATTGTGTTATGATGTTGTTTACGCCGTGGCTCCGCTCCTCGCGCCACGGGGGAATGTTGGGGTCTGAAGGTTCTACAGCGAGAGGCGCACGCTGACCTGTCAGTGAAGAGTTGCTGGCTGAAGGCGGCGGGTGCGCTGATGTTGTGTTGCTGTACTATAATAAATGCTTGAACCTATACTGTTTCTCCGCCTCATGTTGTAAGTCACAACATGTTCTAGGCGACGAGGTGGTCTTCGGTCAGCAGGCAACACGACTTACAGCGGAGAGTTGGCATATGAAGATATTGGGAGTTCATGTGAGGCGAGTAAACCCCACTGATGCGATCGTGGGAGAAAGGCTGTTGGTATGATTGATCACGATGTATCGACGGAGAGAGGTATGCCCAAAGAGTCACAAGCGCTGAATAAAAACAGAATTTTGCGAATGAGTGCTTGAAGACTTGAAGAGATACGTGTGAGGAGAACAACTGAGCATCTGCTTGAAGTGACAGGAGTAAAAGCAAAGGTGATGATGGACAGAGCGTTGACAATACAAACACTCACCCCCAGTCAACTGATCTGGGTTTAATCCATCACTGTTCTTTAGCTCATTCCGCCACCCCAGTTCAGAAATGGCCACATGAAAATCAGTCTGACCATGTGCCTCATGGGAACAGTCCAGCCCGAACTGCCAAGCCATGTCTTCCCTGGACCGGAATCAAGCTTCCCAGGACCGGTTTCTGGCATTACAGCCGTTTTCAGCCGGGCTTGCTTGACTCCAGTAGCAAAGTGAGCAAGGGACTCACGTCTGAGCATACCCTGCCAACTTAGGGCGAGCACAGGTGATGATGGACGGAGCGTTGACAATACAAACACCCCCTGTCAACTGATCTGGGTTTAATCCATCACCGTTCTTTAGCTCACTCCGCCACCCCAGTTCAGACATGGCCATATGCAAATCAGTCTGACCCTGTGCCTCATGGGAACAGTCCAGCCCGAACTGCCAAGCCAGTTGACTGGGGGTGAGTGTTTGATTTGCTCAAACGCTCCGTCGATCATCCCCTTCTGTTTTGAAGTGACAGGAGTGTCAGCTGTGTGAAGCTGACAAGCGGAGCCATAAAGATGCCGGGAATGAGGTGTGCCACATCGGAGGACTAATTGCAGTCCGGGTGTGAGATGTTCATGGATAGAGCGGGATCGCACATATGAAGGTGTCGATGTGGTGAAATAAAAGAGTAGAGAATCGTCATTTGTCAGGATCTGTGGAACGTTAGAGGAAAGGAACGACCCTACAGGAAATTGTGAGGCGAAAGATCTGTCAACTGACTGTAATTGACGTTCATAGCAAACAAAGCGTGTGCCTGGCATGTACAGCAGAAGTCTGCAGTAGTTTTGGAAGAAATACTGCCATCTTGTGGTATAAAGTGGTATACACGTGTTATTTAATGTACTGCTAAAAGGATTGCTGTGAAAACTGCTGTGGGTATTAACAAAAAGAAAGTGAACTGCTTTGCATACAAGGATCATATTAGTTTATTTACAATTTTGACTATGTTGTATATGCAATCTCTATTTTCTTTTTGGAAGAAACATTTCATCTAAAATAAATAGAAATATAGAAGAATAAGCAGACATTCCCTGCATTTTTCACTAGTCAAATTAATTTTGGAGCATACATTTAATTCAAAATGGATGGTTCAGCCCTTGATGTCTCAGCAGTATCCACTCCTCCTCACTTTCTTAATCATCCAGGGAATCCAAGTATAGAATGGGATGAGTGGATTGAGATGTTCGATAATTATTTTGAAGATTTGGATGCGCAGGACTACAGTAGCAATAGAAAATAAGCGATTTTACTTACCAATTTAGGTAAAGAAGGACAACACATTTTTAAGTACTTACCTGTTGCAAACAATGAACGTGGTCAACCCATTGAGAATGTTTTTGAAGAGGCATGAAAAAGATTAGAATTGAGATTTGCAAAAGAAACAAATATAGCGATGAGACGATACAAATTTATACCCAGCCACAGAAAGTGACTTGATCACTTTGTCACTAGACTTCACAAACTCTCATTAAAATGTAAATTTGGTCCTATGACTGAGGAAATGATCCGGGACCAACTGATTGTCCAATGTAGAAGCAGAAACACACAGGAACGCTTATGGGCTGCTAAAGACCCCTCTCTTAAGGATGCAATTGACATTGCTAAAATAATTAAAGAGTTGGATTCTTGCATGAAAGAAATTGATCGTAGGGATTCAAAAAATAACATGTCTAATGAGAGTGACACTTCTGTTGTGGAGGGTTGCGAAGGGGAGGTAACTGCCTCTACTAGATTCAAAGGTGTAAAGAATACGTTTGGGGGTAGAGTGTGTCCTAGTAGGTTTGGAAATAAGACATGTAGAAAGTGCGGTAGTACTTATCACACGTCTGACTCCAAGCAGCGTTGAGTCATTTGGAAAGAACGTAGAAGGTGTGGCCGCAAGGGCCATTTTGCAAGAATGTGTAGAGATGCAAACAAAGGAAAGGTAGCAATGTTATCGGAAGAGCCTAATGTTAATGAGTGTTCTTACAGACCTGATAGAATCCTGAGTGTTGAACCTTCTTTGTATGATGTTTTTGAGAATGGAGAAATCCTTCTCACTGAACCTCATAATTTAAATGACAGAAGGAAATACGGGCCCAAAGCAGAATTTGTCATTGAAAAAAAAAATTGATCTAATGGTTGATTCGGGGTCACTATATACTATCATACCTAAAAGAATTTTCAAGCAGGAGTGGCCTAACAAAAAATGATTACCCAAAGATATTAACCCTGGAGGGTATCAAGGTGAGCAGATAGACATACTAGGCTACATGGCAACTGATATTCAGAACAAACAGCAGCAAAGGTGCACCACAAAACATAAAACAGTAAGTGCTACGACGTTTGAGCAGAAATAAGGAGATATTCCTCCGAGATGTTAGAGTTCTTCTTTGAATCTTTATTTTCAAAAGGCAATAAAACACACACAGCCGACGCGTTTCGTCCCAAGCTGGGACTTCTTCAGGGCTGTCGGTAAAAAACATATAAACATACAATCAATCTTTGTGTACAGGACTCGACTTACAATTAAAAAACATTAACATTACCAAAACATATTAAAAACATTGCCATCATAGACGTGGAGCCTATGTATGCATTTAATATTGGGGCTATAGCACAATGTCAATCTTTAACAGAAAAGTGTAGGATGGCCTGAGACTATGTACAGTGTTTACAGTTCCAATATACAAAGATACAATGCAAATATACATAATTGGAGATTCCACATACATCTTGCAGTTTCCAACAAGGAAGCGGAAGTGTACACATGGCATAGGACCCATGTATCTGACCATAACAATAAGTAAGCGGTGATTGGGTAAACGAGAATTAGTCTAAGTTCGGAGGAATACAGGGGAACTCAGAGCGGGCAGCCCATTATCTAGAAGAAGTGAATCCATGAAGACAATTTGGTGTTGTGGGTTAAGCTGGCACAGAAAACGTCTTAAATAGTACCGGACCCAGTAAGGTATATACTCCTAATCTGGCCTGACAAGACAAACCATAAGTCTAATACCCATTTACCTTTAAGTCAGTTGGATGTCGCATATGGGGAAGAACATGTGAGGAAGCGTGGTTCCAGGGGTCACCTTCCCGGCTGATATAATCCTGTTCTATAGATGTACTTTCAGAGGTCGGTTTATAAAGAGGAGTTCTTGACTGTGATACATAAGGGAAAAAGGATATCTATTAAGCACTACCGTCTCATGTTAATGTGTTTAAAAGACAACAGGAAGGCGAAGTTTTGATGATCCTAATAACCGTCAGCCCGGAGGGGAAAATTTGGTTCCCTCTCACCAGTCTAGTTCAAAATGAGAAACAACTACTTACTATGCGTTTGTTAGCGCTTTTGGAAGAAATGTCATTGGCATTCTTGGGTGGTATGGAGATTCATGTCACCTTGCTCATAAAAATTTGCTCAGTCCGTATGCTAGAAGATAATAAGTGCAGAGAGCCAGCTTTTAACCTATGCTTGAAATGGTAACAATACTGTAATACAGATATTAAAGAGCCAATGGTCAAGGATCACTTGAAAAGAATAGATTACTGCCATATAGTAATTACCTGAGTCAAAATGGAACTGGTGTTGGACTGAAGGTCCTGTTAGTCCAATGGAAGAGGGAGTGGGCACTGTATCCCAGTAGGCCTGTTAATGAAAGGTAAATGGAATTCTATTTAAAAGGCAAGTCTAACTCCAATAAAAATGAGAGAACAGAGGTCTCTATAAGTTTCTATGGGAAGGTTATGACCCGTGTCAGCATGGTCCCAATTTACACTGCCCCAGGTTTGGAGTCTATGTTACAGGAACCACAAACAAAAACTTAAGTGCTTGGTAGGCTATTGATAGTACAGAGTGTTTTAAATAAGATACTGTTCTGGGTAGTTACTGCCATTATCTAAAAAGCGCAGTTATTCCAATCAGGCAGTTATGCCCTTCCCCTGACCTAATCTGTGGACCAGTAGTAATTCTGGAATAACCACAAAGATCCACTGGTTACTGGCAGGCAAATGTACACCGTTCCTGATAAAACGACCGGCACCCATCCACAGCCCTCGACCTGGTAGCACTCCCGAAGCGACGTCGTGTTCAAGTGTGGTAAGCCCTTGCGGCTCTTTTTATAGCTATAGTGAATTGAGTTAAGGATCTACACCTGTCAAAAATTCCCGCCGGCGCGAAAGAGCGATGTTCGAAATGACAAGGGCAAGACGCGATGCCGATTTGAGTAAAGCCGGCGGCCATCTTGGAATGTCTAATGGGCGTACTGAACCCTCTATTTCTTCCAGCCCGATGCCCAAAGTGCTCTTCTATTTATGTCATCCATATCGTCCACCGTGACTAATTAAGGGATTCTAGTATTCCTATGCTAAATAACCGCTTTGATATGACAAAACCGAAGGGCGAACGGTGACTGGGGTAGTTATTGGTATCTATCGTATATGTAGTCCGGTCCTTCATTTGGTGCAGTAAAGGCTCAGAAACCTGTATAACAATAAATGCAGATATCGGCGATTATGGCGACGGGGGCTTCTGATTGTGGCTAGTAGTCTGCATATGCGCAATCCTGGCAGCCATCTTAAAGTGTCCAAGGGGGTGCGTTTACCCATTGTCCAATTCGTACCATTTAGCCTTGATTTGGAGTGGACGAATGCCATACCCACTGCCCCCAGTGTCTTACTGAATGATCTGGTTAGTCAAAACTAATATTCTCCTTTAGGCGTTTAACGAACAAAATCGAAGGGAGTATTAGAAATAAATATAAAAAAAATGTCGTTTTCGTTATCAAAGGGTCCGGCGGTATATGTCAGACGAAGAACACAAAAGCTACCAAAAAACTCTACGGAACACATGTGCATGTTCGCGGAAGATGCACCACATCAAACGTGGTTCAGTACAAGGAAGACGTATTATAACGGTGGCGGCCATCTTTGTCAGGAGCGGAAGGTGAATTAGGGTGTTATGCCATGGGGCTAAAATGTCAAAGAGAGATCTTCTGATTAATATCCAGGGAGCATTGTTACATAGAACGGGTGTAAGGAGTTGGGTCAACCGGGGTCAAGGAGTTCAATACCTCCTGGGCATGTGCAACATCTGTTAAAAGGTTTCCAGATGTTATACAAAAGGGTGCAGTTTATTCCACAATCACTCAAATGTTTCATAGAAGGACAAGAATATATACAGAAACATGGATTATATACAAGCAAGCCACTGTTTAGCAGTCAAAAAAGTAAGAAGAAATCAAAGAGGTGCTATGGTATTCAAGACCCCATCGGCTTATGCAGTCTGTGCGTAGAGGCTCCAAATGTGAAACAGTGTTTTAAGTAATTACATATTTACACAACAAAATACACAAAGAATTCAGGGAGAGAAAGAAATAAATGCAAATTCCCAGTTAACATATGTGCAAACCACTATTATATTGTCAGAAGCATGAAGATGAGTCATGCTAGACATGATTCTGATCCTCAGTATGTTTCCTAATCTTAAGTGGTCTGCGTGGTGGGACAGGGCATTACAAGGCAAGGAGAGAACAATTTCAGTGGGTTTACTCCAGGAAGTAATGTAGCTCATCTTCGGTGTTATGACCGAGTTCAATACAGCGTAGTCTGCATATCCAGCCCGCCTCCCGTTGCCTTAACGCCAGTTCCCTATTGCCTCCCCTTGGGTGTGTAGGCTGGTGATCGATGCCCAGGAACCATAAGTTGTCTGTATCTTTATGGTGTTCCTTCATATGGAAGGTCAAGGGATATCTCATGTCCCCATTCCGTCTTGCACGGACATGTTCTTGGATGCGGGTTTTTAAAGCTCTCTTGGTGCTACCAACATAGATCTTGTTGCAATCGCACCCCAAAATATAAACAACATATTTTGTGTTGCAGTTGATCAAATGATCTATTGTGTAGGTTTTGTTAGTGTTGTAACTGAATTCTTTAGTTCTGTTTTTGCCCAGTGCGCACATGTTGCAATCACTGCATGTGAAGAAACCTTTAGTGGGAGTGGTAAGCCAATTGGTCTGCTTTTTGGACTCCACATAGCTGGGGCAGAGGATATTCCGAAGATTTCTTCCTCTCCTAAAGCATATTTTAGGTGTCCTCGTAACTGTGTCTTGGAGGCTCGGTATATCCGCAATCAGATGCCAATGCTTTCTTATGATGTTGAAAATTGTGCTGCTTTGATCAGAGTACTGTGTCGTAAATGATAGGGGTCTGCTAGTGTTTAAAGGCCTGCTTTTGGGGGTCAAGGTGCTTGTTCTAGACACATTTTGGACCTTTTTGTTGGCCTTCTCAAGGGTCTTTCTCGGATAGCCCCTTTCAAGGAAACGTTTTTCCGTTTCCTGTATATTGTGTTGAAAGGAGTCATCCGTGCTGCAATTTCGGCGCATCCGGATCATTTCCCCATATGGAATATTCTCGATGACGTGTCGGGGATGTGCGCTCTCATAATGTAGGATGCTATTGCAGGCAGTCGCCTTGCGATGGGTACAGCTCTGAATTTTGTTGTTTTCTACAAAAAGTTTTACATCCAGAAAGTCAATTGCTTTCTGGTTGTGTGTCATGGTGAAGCGAACATTAAACGGGTTGTCATTGAGGTAGCCAAAGTAATCCAAGAGGGCAACTGATATTGTTTTTAAAAACAGGTCTGTCAAAGGTAAAGTGTATATAGCAGAATTGGGCCCCCCTATTTTGAGTTGCTATCACCAGTATGACCTCCATATTAGAATTGACCCACACGCTGTTGAACAAGTCATGGTGGTGGACGACTTTTCAGTGGAAGACGTCTTGGAGGGAGGGTAAAAGTGTTTTCAGAGATCAGCTTGGCAACCTAGAGGTCTATGTCCACAAAATAAAGCTTAAAAATAATGCTGTTCCTGTGCAACACAAGCTGAGAAAGGTTCCCATCATGGTAAGAGGGGAGGTAAAGAAATGTTGGATGAAATGTTCTCTAATGGAGTCATCGAGCCGATTGAGTGCTCATCTTGGATTTCTCCAGTTGTAATTTCACAGAAAGCAGATGGAAATTTATGTTTTGTGTTGATCTTAGAAGTTTGTATCAGAACATCATTCCTGACACTTTTCCACTACCTAACATAAACAAACTTATGGTGTTGCTTAGAGGGGCCAAATACTTTTCAAAGCTTGACCTTCCTCATGCTTATCATCAGATACATTTGCATGAATCTTCAAAGCACTTGACAGACTTGATCACCAATTAAGGGATATTTCAATTTACCAGGATGCCCTTCGGGTTATGTTTGGCCGCAAGTGTATTTCAGAGGATGGTCACAGAGGTTTTCAAAGATCTATAATGGCACTAATTAAAAAAATGTGGCATTCTCTTCTCGCACTTTGACTTCTACGAAGCGCAATTACTCTGTTATAGAAAAAGAAACCCTGGCAGCTGCTTGGGGTGTGGAATATTTGAGGATGTATGTGTGGGGGCGCTGATTTAAGCTATGCACTGACCATAAACCTTTGTTAAAAATACTGTCACCAGGTGGAACAGGGAAGGGGTAGCCAAACTTGCTAGGTTAGCCTCCCGACTACAGGAGTTTAATTTTGATGTTGAATTCATTTGGAGCTGACGCAATATCCAAGTCGATTGTATGTCGCGCCTATCCTTAGACTGGGAGGAAGTAGACAAGACAGGGGTATCCAAAAGAGAGAGAGAATGTGCTATCTCTACTGTTGAGGATTTGTTTCAGTAGAGTTGTGGCGCTGTCAGTAAGAAAGAATGGGCAGAGGATAAGTCTCAAGATGAAGTTCTAAAAAGAGTCATGAACCTCATCTCGAAGGGAAGACGTAGTGAAAGCACCTTACCCATCAGCATTAGACCTTTTAATGTTAATGTTAATGTTAATGTTAATGTTAATGTTAGGGGTTATTTATTAAGCGCACTTACACCGGGTGGCTTCATGGCGCTGACCAGAAAACAGAGAATACTGAGGGCAGACTGATCAGACAGCAAGCTGTCCACTATACCATGTTATATGCTTGCCGGAACAGCCAGGTCTTAAGGAGCTTCCTAAACTGCATAGTGTCAGTACAAGACCGGATTGCCAAAGGGAACGAGTTCCAGAGTTTTGGCGCAAGGACCGCAAAGCTGCGGCCTCCCTGTCGCCACACGTTTGAACTTAGGTACAGATAGCAAGGAGAGATGGGCAGAGTGAAGGATCCGATTGGGAACATATCTGGGTAATAGGTTGTTGATGAAGGCAGGACTTTTAGCATGCAGAGCCTTAAACACAAGGCAGCCTGTTTTGAAAACACATCGCTGAGAGATGGGAAGCCAATGTAGTTTCTCAAGCACATGGCTAATTGGTTGCCATCTAGGTTGTCGCGTGACCAGCCGAGCTGCCTGGTTTTGTACTAACTGCAGACGCTTGAACAAATAGAGTGGCATACCCAGATACATGTAATTTGCATAGTTCAGATGAGATGTAACAGTGGCAGTTATTTTATTTTTTTTTTTTAACAAAGTTTTATTAGATTTTGTCACAAAACACACATCAATTGAAACAATTCCCATATCCCCCATTCGTACATAAGTGGGTTCGTACAATGGAATGTTAGATATTGGCCCCCAGAATGGTCATGATTGACAGAATATAATCCTGTAAAGGGCAATCCTATCTACTGTGTCCTTAGTGCGCAAAGGGAATACGAAAGTGAAATTTAACCCCCCCTCCCAGTTCCCGCCATTGGTGCATTGTTATCAGGACAGTCGTTGTGGGTCTGAGACACAGGAATCGTCAGTCAAGTAGTCATGCAGTGTACCTGTCGTGCTATAGGGATGTAGTTCAGTCATACTGTCAATCTTCCGGGTCGCGTCGTGTATCATAGTCACGTAATGTTTGTACCAGGGCCTCCCACGCATGCGCAGTCTCTAAAGCTTTGTGGTTCTGCTGCCGCCGTGCCAATTGAAACCTCAATGTGCTCTCCCCACCAGCCCATTTAAGGAACTCATTGCGCCATTTAGCATCCGCTGGACCCGTTTGTGCCTTCCAGTGCCGTGCGATTTCGCGCTTCGCAAGGATAAGTCCCATATCTATGAATTTGCTTGTGACCTTGTTTTTAGAGGTATGCGGGAACCAATGGAGGACCCCAACAGCCATGTCAAACCGTATAATGCGCCCCTTCACCTCGTTAAGAGTAAGTTTTCTGTTTTATGTCTCTGCCAAATCATCCCCGCCCTATTCCTTTTCACTTTTATCTGTCTAATTGCCTACCTGCGTGTAGAGGAAATGGGGGTATGTTATGATGTTGTTTACGCCGTGGCTCTGCTCCTCGCGCAACAGTGGAATGTTGGGGTCTGAAGGTTCTACAGCGAGAGGTGCACGCTGACCTATCAGTGAAGAGTTGCTGGCTGAAGGCGGCGGGTGCGATGACATTGTGTTGCTGTACTATAATAAATGCTTGAACCTATACTGTGTCTCCACCTCATGTTGTAAGTCACAACACACTGGACTTTGATTGACTCTGAGTGCTGATGTTTTGTTCAACTCCCAGGTGAATATAGTTCCCCTATTTTTTAAATATGGTTGAGGCGATCATGTCTGAGGCAAACTAAGATTGTTGAATTTGTCATTGCCTAAGTAGCAAAAAATAGGGCATGCAATTTGTATGTGTGTTTGATTAAGTTGGGCATGCGATTTTTAAGGTTGTTTGATTAAGTAGTTTTGTGTGTGTGTGTCTGTTTGGGTGAGTGTTGGTTCACCAAGCTTTATCCAGTGATAAATCAGATTTGTCAAAAGAGAAGGAGAGTGCATTGCTTGGCATAACAGCACCAGTTCTCCCAGATGCGCCATAGTAGATGCAGTTTAAAATTACAGTCACTTGAAATTACTCACAAGTCATAGAGTGTTTGTCCTTTGCTATTATAGCCTTGCAATATATCTCTGGACAGGTATTTCTCAATTTTTGTATATCATTGACAGAGAGTAACAAGTCATTTTGGGGTGCTTTAAATGCAGCTCAATGTCTATCAGGTTAAGTGCCACTCCGGAGCATGGGTGCATCTCACAGGCTCATCCCCCAATAGATCCAGGGGAGGCAATAAATTCTGAGGGAAAGAGGAGCACACCACTTGGAATAACAGCACCAGCCCTCCCAGATGCATTATTGTAGATATATTTCAACATTACAATCACTTACATCACTCACAATAAGTAGAACGTTCACCATGTGTTGGTGCAGTCAGTGCATTTTATCTGCGTGCATGTTTCTGGATTCTGCAGAAACAAGTCAGTTTGGGGGTGCTGAAATTCTGTTCAATGTCTCTCATGTTAAGTACTACTACAGAGCTCAGGTGAATCCCACAGAATTGTCAGACTTGTATTCGCAAAAAGAAATAATTTACACATATGTGATTCACAAAGACTGAAACTCACATGGAATACGAGTGTTTATACACACAGCTGTGAATGGTCCAGGTACACGTCAGGGGTATAAAACGCTAGATGAGTTCTACAATACGGAACAGTACATAGTTGTGAAGTTGGTTTTGACCAGCAAGTATTTTCAGGGGAATGTTAGAGGAGTGATCGTGTAAAGACAGTGCAAATGAGGTAAACAACCTTGCAACTGTAAATGTGTGGTTATTTACACTTAGCTGCACATCTAGCTTCTACATCTGAGAACATCTGAAGAGAAAAACATTTCTACTGGATAGGAAAAGGTAAACTAAAATGAAAATCCGTAAAATTTCACACATTTCCTAACTTTATATAGTTGTGTGTTCTTCTGCTAACATTGGCACAGATATCATACTTATGAAGCATGTATTGCTCACACTTACATCAAGACATTGTTTCAGGCTCAGAGTGCTTTTGTATGTTTTATATTGTGTCTATTTTACACTTTGTTATAGAGAAAGTTGAGACGGTTCCCCTGACAAAGGCTTACACGCCGAAATGCGTGTCATGTTTTCATCGGCCGCCTGCCTCTGAATTGTTCGCCAGTATATCAACTCCTTCTCACATTTAAAAAATGTTTTGTATAGTAGTGTCAGTTGTCTCTTCTGTTATAATCTAATGTATGTCTTTTGTACATATGTGCTTATGTTGATGTATATGTTTTGTATATATTAGTGACTTTGCATTAATTACACTATATATGTGAAATAATGATTGAAAATATCCAAACATAAAAGAAAGGGAAAAAAGGAGAGAAAAAATATGATATAAGAATAAAAAATAAAAAATATATTTTGTAAGAAAAACAATCTTCTCCAGTCATGTGTACATTTTTATCATAAATGCACTCTGATTTTTCTATTTATTAGTCCCAGTTATGATTGAAGCCTGACATAATGTTGTGAATAACTATCATATATCTTGTGCCTAGCCTCCCTATTTACCCCTTATGGTACCTTTCACTGCAGCTAGCAAAATGTATTGTTTTCAAGTAGGGGTCCCCTTTTTACCAAATCAAAATCCCCTCCTCTATACTTTGCCAAGTTTCAGGTTGTACTCTTCCCAGTGCCACCCTTGGCAGGCTTTTACTCTTGCCTTTGCCTGCAGTAATTTTTCAATTGTATCTAGAGTGAGAATATGCCCTGCAAAGTTTTGTGAATAGCCACAACCTCTCAAGTGTGTGGGTGTTCACCTAGTTGAGAGGTTGTCCACAGACCTCGGTCCCTGGAGCTCACTCTCCCCGGCAGCTCTGCTGTGCACTGCTGCACCTCTGAAGCCTGATACTTCATTTTCAGGGTTTGAATACAGCCTGACTCTGGTCCTCGCTCTGTGAGCATTTGTGCTCCTTGAGTGCTTTAATTTTTATTAGTGTGCCTGCCCCACTCTGTGTTTATTTCACCTTATTGTGCCTGTCGCTGTTAGTTTTCCTCTTGTTGTTCCCACATTCTGATGTATTTTCCCGCCACTGACCCATGACTCCTTCCCTACTGCCCCACTCCTGCCTCCCAGCTACACATCCCTCCCCCCTCCCCTTCATATGGCGGCCGCTGCGGGGGGCGCGGTTGAGTCCACAGACCTCTGTCCCTGGAGATCACTCTTCCCGGCTGCTCCGCTGTGCACTGCCGCACCTCTGAAGTCTGATAATTCATTTTCTAGGTTTGAGTGCAACCTGACTCCGGTCCATGCTCTGTGAGCATTCGTGCTTCTTGGGTGCTTGTTGTTCCCCCATTCTGCTTTTTTTCCTGCCATTTCCGATGACCCGTGACTCCTCCCCCTACTGCCCCGCTCCCGCCTCCCAGCTACACGTCCCTCCCCCTCCCCTTCATATGGCGGCCGCTGCAGGGGAGCGCGGGTGAGCCCACAGATCTCGGTCCCTGGAACTCACTCTCCCCGGCAGCTCCTCTGTGCACTACCGCGCCTCTGAACGCTACAACGCCAACATCCTCCATGCACTCAACGCTGGCCAATCCCCCACCTGCCTCCAGGCCACCCCAAAACTCATCCACGGACCTTTCACCTGCCGAAGCTGCAGCTACACCTGCCAGTACACACTGACACGTCCCGCGCACCCCACCAAAGCAGACCACAACCACCTCAGATGCATACTGCTCAACATCTGATCCATCCACAGGCACGCCTTCGAACTCTGGGACCTTCTCGACACATCCTCCCCAGACGTCGCCTGCCTGACTGAGATCTGGATGAACTCCTCATCGGCAGCTCCAGCTCCAACGACATCCCGCCATCACAAGACCTCTGTGACTCTCTAGCTACCTTCTTCCACCTCAAGATCATAGACATCCATGACAGCTTCAACACCCGGACCTCTCTGATAGCTGCCGACACCCCAGACTCACCACCCCCCAGTCACACTAGCCGCCTGATCTCCTGTAACCATGTCAACGACGAAGACACCATCAAGACCATGAACACCATCCACTCCGGCTCAACATCTGCCCCCTGCCCCCACTACATCTTCAAAAAAGCGAGCTCCATCATCGCACCCCAACTCTGCAAGATCTTCAACATCTCACTCGAGACTGCCACCTTCTCGAAAAGCTGGAAACACGCAGAGATCAACGCCCTGCTCAAGAAACCCAAGGCCAACCCAAAGGACCTCAAGAACTTCAGCCCATCTTTCAGCTCCCGTTCCTGGCAAAAGATCATCAACAGACAACTGACCCAATTCCTTGAAGAAAGCAACACCCTGGACTCGTCCTGATCTGGATTCACAAGCAATCATAGCACCGAAACCGCCCTCATCGCCGCCACCTACGACATCAGGGCTCTGCTGGACAACGGCGAGACTGCTGCCCTCATCCTCCTGGACCTCTTGGCCGCCTTCGACACCGTCTGCCACCACACCCTTTGCACACGCCTCTACAACGCAGGGATCCGAGACAAAGCCCTGGACTGGATCACCTCCTTCCTCACTGACAGAACCCAGAGAGTCCGCCTCCCTCCATTCCGATCCGTAGCAACCAAGATCACCTGCTGCGTACTACAAATATCATCTCTCAGCCCGACCCTCTTCAACATCTACATGACACCACTCGCTAACACCGTCTGATCGCACAACCTCAACATAATCTCCTATGCCGACGACACCCAGCTGATCCTCTCCCTCACCAAAGATCCTGCCACCGCCAAAACCAACTTCCACGCAGGGATGAAGGCGGTCACTAAATGGATGAAGAGCAGTCGCCTGAAGCTGAACTCAGACAAGACGGAGGTCCTCATCCTCAGCTCCACCCCTTCCGCCTGGGACAACTCCTGGGTCCCAGCCTCGCTGGGAGCTGCACCGACACCCACCAACTACGCACGCAACCTTGGGTTCATCCTGGACTCCTCTCTGTCAATGACCCTACAAGCCAATGCCGTCTCCTCCATCTGCTCCAACACCCTCCGCATGCTTCGCGAAATCTACAGATGGATCCCCACTGAAACCAGAAAGACAATCACCCAGGCCCTCGTCACCAGCAGGTTGGACTATGGCAACGCCCAGTTCGCGGGAACCACGACCAAACTCAAGAAGAGGCTCCAACGCATAAAAAAACCCTCTGCACGTCTCATCCTCGACATCCTCCGCCACAGCCACATCACTGCCCACCTGAAGGACCTACATTGGCTTCCTGTCAACAAGAGGATCAGCTTCAAGCTCCTCACCCACACTCACAAAGCACTCCACGACGCCGAACTAGCATACCTCAACAAACGACTCACCTTCTACACCCCCAACTGCCAGCTCCGCTCTACTGACCTCGTCCTCGCCACCGGCCCAAGCATCCACAAACAACCAACGGCGGCAGCTCCTTCTCCCACCTCGCCGCCAAGACTTGGAACACCCACCCCATCCACCTGTGACAGCCTGAAGATCTGCTGACCTTCGGGAGACTCCTCAAGACTTGGCTGTTTGATCTGTAGCTGCTCCCACCTACCCCCAGCGCCTTGAGACCCTCACGGGTGAGTAGCGCGCTTTACAAATATCTGATTGATTGATTGACTTTGCAGGGCTAGGAACACCTGTGTTCTGCACCTTGGAACAGATTAACTTCCATGTAATCTTACATCCTGCTAGTGCATCATTACATGGCTGCAGTGCTTTATTTGTAAAAGAATGAATACCAGTGCCCAAGCTCTGCTTAGAAGCCTGCGGCCAGCGTCGTTAAACGTCAACGCGCCGAATACCAAGGCTGTCTAGGCTTGAATACACCCCAGGTCTCTTTAATCTACTGCCAGACTCTCCCTGTCCCTTTATCGCACTCCTTTGGGCTTCTGCTTTCTTCTATTGTGGTAGTGTATACGTTTTTCTCTTCTTCCATCTTTCTTCTTTGTGTGCTTTTCTCTCCCTTGTTATCTGGAAATTTATGAAGAGGAAAAATAAGCGCCGGTCCCCAAAAAAGAGTGCGGGTGGCCCCCACCCGCTCAAATAAAGCACTGCATGACTACATCAATCTACGTCTGTTGAGTCACATAATGTGGATTAGAAACATGAAATTGCTCTCGTAAATCATACTATTTGTGCATTTATGTACAACTAGGTACGATACGCCGCTTTGTAAAGGGTCCTATGCATATTTCGTTTAGACAATAAAAGAATAAACAGATCAAATGCAATTCGAAAATACACTGTGAAATGTATTAGGCAGGGAAGAAGTATTCATACATCCATTTATTAATACACCTCTTCAGGCTCTTCCATCCCTTTTTTAATCAATCGAATATGTTTAAGCCTTATGTGATAATAAAGGTGACATGAAAGCACACTGGCCATTTGAAGTGGAGCTGGAGGGCGCTAAGACCCAGTTGTCCAAGGTAACTATTTACCAAACCCCGTAGTAAGGGGAGGCCGTGGGCTGGCTACAGAGACACTTCACGTTCCTAAGCACAAGGTGTGATCCGCCTTTCTGGGGAGGGGGGAGGAGGTGGCACTGCCCGGGAGCGCGCAGCTCAGCAGTGCCCGGCCAGGCTGCGTCCCCAAAGCACATGCTTCGGAAGGGGCTTTGCGCTCTTCCCAACCCAGAGGCCTCGCCACAAAGTTTTCTTGGATGTCGCTCAAAATGATGACCGATGAAAGCTGTGAAAAGGGAATGTCTCACAGAAGAGGGGAGGTAAGTGACTTCATTGCCTCCGAGCACTATGTTACTAAGTGCAATGTCGCCGTTTTAAATTAATAGACTAATAGTCACACACTAAATGGCATATGTTTGTTTTTAACTACTGTCATTTGAATTTGAATTTGCGCTGCTCTCATTCCTTTTTCCAATGTTCTTGTGTTTTATCATTTTCTTTCAATCACCTTCCAGTTCCTTCCTCCACTCCGTCTCTAGCGCTGGACGCACACTTTGTGGTAAAAGAACGCTTTGAAAATTCATTTTTCGGTTCTTCAATTTCTCTCTTTTTTCTCTTGTCACTCTCTTAAACGCTCGGTCTCCGTGTTTTGCATGGCTCCCGTTCCCCTGCTCTTGATCCTTGTTTATTCCATTTACTTTTTCTGTCATTTTTTTCCCCTTCTTTACAAAATCTCTTCTTTCATCCTTGCCTTCTTTTATGCCTCTTATTGCCTACAATATCCGTATTTTCTCGCCCCTTCATCCTCCAGTGCTTTCATTCATCTTTCCCGTTTCATGCCACTTTATTTCTATTCTCCCGTGCCCCTCTTGCTCCCCAGCACATTGGCAGACTGTCACTTGGCATGTATCTTTCTTCTCCTGTGCTTTAGCTCTCGGTACATGACACGGAGTGTAAACATTCCAGAGTCACGCAGAAGCCTTCGAGTCCGCTCGGCTGTGTAGTTTATTATTTATTTTGAGAAGGAGAGTACCTGCACTTCTCAAGGGAAACGTAATACTTTACTTTTAATTGGAGAGGACCGGCACTTCTCAGAAACAAGCAGGTACACAAGCAAGTACTCTGGTACAGCGCCGAGATGCCCCGGGTGAGACGTGCGCTACAGTAAATTCTATTAACATAACATAACATGACATAACATACAGAGTGCCTGCACTTCTATTCTTCCATTTCAGGCACTGTGCCAGACACAGCACTTAGTGTGACCTACTCACTCCAGACCTTTTCACCTACAGATCATTGATTACAGGAGCGCTAGCCTAAATCGCTCGCTGGGAGCAAAACAAGACTACAACCCCCAGAATGCACTGGTCCAGGGCTGGACACAGTGTACTTAATTAGCTAGACAGGTGCTATGACCAGAGCAGCACATGATCTGATCTTGTGTAATAACTGTACACACTTTGGGTTTTCGAGCAGCTAGAAGTATTCAGAACCATATTTAGCACCTGTAGCTTCCTTTTATACTAACTACCCTGACACATTCGGCGTTGGCTGCGCCTCTGCGTGAATCCAGGGCGTTGTTTTTGTGAGGTGTCTGCTCGGTGCACAATAAAATGATGACAGAAAAGTGCAGGGAGGCGGCCGATCTCACGACCGAGTCACAAAAGCCATTGATGAGTGTGTACCGCGACAAACGTGTGCTTGTCGCCAGCGCTAAGTCCGAGAGAGGCCACATCTGAAAGGGAATAATAAGCAGGAGTGAGTTTTCAGATTTGACAGTGAACGTCACTGTTACCGGTTAATAAACCTTTGGTTGGCAGAGGTAACCGCAGCTTAATAACTCCACCTGCTTTGGCTTCCCCAGTAAAAGACTTCCTTGTAGCTGCTCCCTGGAGCCTCTTCTCATAGTCCACCTCGGCGGCAAGTCACTGTTAGCTTCTGCGAACGACCCCAGCACCTATTAGGGTGGAAAAATAAGTGACCATTTTTGTAAGGTCTAACAAAATAAAATAACATTTTTGGTCATTAATAACGCAAAGGCCAAGTTCTGAATTGTAGCAAATCGCTTGTTTGTTACGCCTGGTTTGCAGAAGCGGTACAATCAGAAACAACGTCAGTGTAATAATCTTGGCATTATATGTGATGAAAGATTAGCCTGCAAAGCTCACTCACTGATAAGAAGGGTTGCACTAAGAGGATTTGTTCATGAGCCTCTCATGTAAACACTCAATAGGGTAGGATCTCTGTGTTTACTATGCCGAAGGTCTACGAAGCTGAGGTTGAGCCTATTTTACTGAATTGCGGCTTGGCTTTTGCCAACACAGCTCCAACAGCGCTGAATAAAATAGAAAGTGCTCATTTGTGCAGATTCTTCTGCATTAGACCCACTACTCCTCAGTGGATGACGAGGGGGAACTGTGGCGATAAGGCTTAAATAATGCACACTAGCACATTAAGAATGAGCTCTCCTAAAACACTTACCATTTTAATTAGGAAAGTACTTTTTAATATCAAGGTATTTTACAACTCCTTCGAGTGCTAGAGACGGCAATGCCTATGGCTACTGATGCCAGTGAGCCTTTAAAGCACAAGGGGAGGGGACGCGTGTCTTTGGAGTTATACGAAAAAATGTAAAGACACGAGATCAACTTGAATCTGGAGCACTTTTAGGAATCTTTTGGCATGTCAACTCCTCCTCCATATTTGTTGAACTGTATAAATCCTTTGAGACACAGTGCCCTTATGAAGGTTAGATTTCAGAAAATTAGCCTAAGTAATTTGTGTAGGCCCAGGGGGTAGTAGGAATATTAACATTAAATGCAGGCGTTTGCACAATTGCGTAGAGTCTTTTATTCAAATGATTACAATATGCCCAAGCCTCTGGCTTTTGAGAAATTGTTATTGATAGAATACAACATTTGCGTCTGAACTGATGCTCTGGAATCAGGTTTAGAAGGTCCGTTTGTTAGAGTTTTAAAATGTATCTCGGAAGCAGTTTAAGTGCTTGATAATAAAAAATGAAAAACTAGCCAGATGGTACCTAATAACTCTGGTGATTAACTTGTATTTTAGGTTGTGCATGTATAGCTCCAGCATTCTTGAATTACGATGTAGTAAGTGTGTGTATGGTGTATTTACATAATATATTAAACACTTTTATATTGATGTAATTAATTCTTTTCTACTTGGTATATTTCTTGGTTTTAGCCACATGCATGTATGCCCATTTATAATGATTTACTCCTCCACTTGGGTATTTTTGGATTGCATTATTCCTGTATGCTTATAGCTAAAAAAAATTGAAACTTCAGCTCGACAGGGATACTGTAATGAACTGTAAAGTAGATTGGCTCTATTAACTTCAAAGATACACTCTTCTTCTTTGAAACATACGGGGATTGATTCACAAAACAAATTTGCTTTATAATCAAGTTATGAGCCCTAGGAATTTTTGTTGTTATTTTATTTAGGACTCACAAAAAATCCAAAGTGTGTGTACAACTACAACTAGGAACATTTTACATTTCTGTATAGATCCCTAACTGTAAACTCAATTATTTTCACTCAGCAGAGAATATTCGAGTTTATGGTTCAGATTCAAACACTTATTTTCTGTTTTTCCTCAACTTGGAAAAATGTCTCTAGTTGGAAGATCTCTTCCACCCCAAATTCTGATTTGACATGTATTGATGTGCTTAAGGAACAATTCAGGAGGACAGTAATTTAATAATTGCCTGCATTTGTGTGAATCTATCCGTGTGATGCAGGAATGTAAAATAGACACTGCAAGTACAAAAATATTGCTTTACGTGATGCAATATAGTAGTATCATTATAGAACTATTGGTAGTTGCATTGGTCTTTGTGAATTGTTTGCTTATATTCAGCACCACTGGAATTATTCGACAACAGAGGACCACATTATGCAAAAATGTCGAAAAATCATCTAGCAAGAAAAGACAAATTATGTAGCGTAATGCAGCACATTCTTTCACATAATACTTTCTTTTTTCATTTTAATACACATTAAATGCTGTTGGGGAATACCTTCAACTCATTAGTACCAGTTTGACCCCTGACCAGAGCAACTATAAGCTGGCCAGTTAACATTAGCAAAGGTTCCACCACTGTGTAGCACCAGCCGTAGTTCCTTTTTTGTAACTTATGCACATTTTGATCTGTTTGCACTGGAAAAACAATGTTGTTAAAATCTGCAAATTTTGCAGAGATGGTGGATTTTGTAGCAACTGCAGGACATCCACAATTATGGGAACATCGCCCCAGATGGAGCATCACACAATTCCAGTGGCCCTGCTTGTATTTAACACAACGAAATTAAAAAACTATCAGCCAATCTTGCTAAGTTAACTTAATTTGTAAACTTACTCCAGTCTTCGCTGTCACTAAGTGTAGGCATGCATGTGGGTGTGAAAAACCATTGTGTAGGTCTGCGTTGAATCACAAAGTTAAGCTTTGTAAGTTTTCGTTAAATTTCTCTGGACCATCCCTGTTTACTATTCTTTGATCACCAGTGTTCACTAGCATGGGCCTGCACTCATGACTGGGGGGATCTGCCCTCTGTGCAGATGCTGTGTGGTTGTATTTATTTGTGGGTAGAAATGCCCGTTCATCCTGATTCAATACAGCATTTGACATTCGCGTCGACTCAAGGCACTATTTGCACATCTCAGTTGAACTTGGGTGTTAAAAATCTTTTTTGTGAATCGGGCTAGTTGTATTGTGCACCTGTTTTCTTAAAAACGTGGTGTGCTACACAGTGTCTTGTATACATCATTTATTGAGCTCGGTTGTATTTGTCTCGAGTTTGTCATGCATGGTTCATTTGAAAAAAGGATTACAAGCTAAAATGTGTTCTTTTTTCAAGAGATGAATCATCTGTCTTAAAATATATGATTTTTTTTCCTACTGGAACATTTAAATAGAGGACTTGGACCTTGCTTATCAAACACATTTCATGTATTACAAAACAGAACCTGCGAAAGTTTTTTGTATGTTGACTGACATCACTCTAGGATGTAGTAATATTATGTATGTATTTATGTATGTATATAGGTGTTTACTATCAATGCAGTTTTCACACAAATGTCGCGCTCCTCAGATGGTGCATGCATAGGGAGCAGACTGTATTCTTCAAGTAGATGTTAACAAAATTTGTTGTATGCATGCATGCGGTGGTACAACTACAGCAGTGATACTCAGAGTACAGCCTGGGGGCGCATGCAGCCATCCTGACCTTTACATGTGTCTCCCTTGTCAACAGCAGCTTTGGGCTGTTGTTTGCTCGACTAAACATTAACAAACAACAAAATACTAAAGAAGTGGGCAAGAATTTATTTAAAGGTTAATTGAAGTTAAAGAAAGGAAGTAACTAGGGTGTCCTGCACAGCTAAATTTCATAAATACCTTCACCTTTTTTACTGACATCTTGTAGCAAAAGTGTAATAGTGTGATAAAATCTTTTCAAAACTGAAAAAGTGTATTTCATTGACATGCAGAACCATGTCACCTTGGTACATCAGATTCTATCAGTGCGTTGAGAAGTATTTTTTTAAAGTGATAATATTCAACCATGATTTAGAAACATTCCTTCTTCCCCCCACCCTGACAACAATGCCAATGGCGAACTAAGAGGCAAGTCAGTTGTTATGCGAACTTTTTGGGTGGCCAGGGTTTCTATTATACATAAACATTATAATGTATTAGATCAAACACAGAAGGTTTTATAGCACACCCTGAAGCCATGTATGTGATAATGAATAAAAAAGAGATTAATGTAATAAAACAATTGCCTAGGATCACACAATTTGGTTAATTGGAGAAGCCAGGATTAATCCCAAACTTTTGGTTTCACATTGTACAATTCAGACACTAGATTTATATGCTGCGCTTCCTCTACACCCACTTTCCCACAACCTTGTCATCCCGCTTTGTGTCCCCCCTGCCCCTACCGCCAACTTGCTGCCATCAATGTGGCTCTCATTCCCATCACAGACCAAACTTTGTCGCCCCTTTGAATATGTTTATGAATACCAGGTAAAAGAGCGTGAACCTAGCTACAAGGCAGCAAAGAGCTGTAGGGCAGTGGGGAGTGGTGTGGCTCACTGGTTAGAGGCGGCAGACCCGAGAGCAGAGAACGGCCTGGGACCAGGGTTCGATTCCCGACGCGGCAGGGTCTTGGACCAGGATCAGCGGACTTGATAATTCTCGCCTCGGTGCCTACTCTAATCAGGGATCACACTCGGCAACTCTGGGCATTAAGCTTGCCTCATCTCCACAACGGCCCCTCACAAACGCCGGGGATGCCTGGTTTCACCTTGGAAACTCCCAGGAGGGACTATCTCACAGGGAAAGCCAGGACGGGTTCCCCAGCGGTCTATAGCGCTACGAGGCCTGCGGTGCGGGTAGCAGTGCGCTTTACAAGACACACACAATTTACAACAGAGCAAGGATTCACACTTCACTCGATGAAGGAATTATTTTTTCCACCGAGTTATACGATTAGAATGGAGACTTGAATTAGGATGGTCTACTATATGAATCAGTATTTTCAGGAAATGGCGCATAAATGTAACATTAATTTCCCCCAGCACACACTCAGGTACTTTGATAGAATGTTAGAAAGTGGAGCATAGGTATCTATTTGAAAAACATGTATCAGCAAAAATCACAGTGGTTAACTACTCAATTGCATACTGTCCATTCGGGTGAAACTGTATTATCACATGTTGATTTCACAGGAGTAGATTCAAAAACATATCAAATGGCGAGCACTACCTTTTAGGCCGTGCATTGAAATTGGGGCTTTCTTTTGTTTTTCGATTAGATGTACAAATTTGACAAGCCTTAGTTTTCAGAGAATGTTAACTTTACCTTTCCTTTAGAAATGTAGAAAGAAAACCTTTATGCTTGATTTGGGTTCATGAAAATGTCTATCTAATGGTGTTCTTATGTACAAATTGATTTAAGTGAACCTACATGCCTCTTCCCATAACATGCGACAACTTTTGAATAAGGTTGAATAACCAGTGCTATTAAACAATACTGCCATTACATCGATTTTCACATTTGAACCGTGTATTTATCTGTTTATGATATTTTCCATTTCTGCACCCTGCTTTTGTACTCCTCAGAGTACAATTTTCAGAAACAGAGGTATGGGTTCAAGATGTCGGTATGCAGGCTGACATGGCTGATGGTATGTCTTAGTGAATGTTACTTCAAGTGCATGGAGGAATATTTTAACTACACTCTCTTGTGTGGGTTACAGAAAGGGATGAATCTTCTTAGTGAGGGGCCTGCTACAGCCTCAACGCTAGTTAATAGCAATGCTGGCTGTAGGTGTTTGACTTGCAGAGGATGCAGGCAGTTGTGCAGATGAGTTTTTGATGTTAGTGGAACAGATCTTCAGCTCTGATCTGTGCTGGGTAAGGCATCTTCTGCAAAATGTTCTGTATCTGGTAAGGTGAAAGGTGTTTAGGATTGTGGTGGCCGACCTCAGGTGCTGTGGTGGGTGGAAACGCTGAAAAATGTTGATAAGACATTTTGTCTTGGTTTGGAAACAATACAAATTGCACTTTAAAAACAAATACAAATTGTTAGAAAAATAGTCTTCCTTACAAATGAGTCCAAAGGAGGTATTTTATTGGTCTCCAGTTATGGTTTCCTTTTATGTACGTTTATAAAGTCGCTGATACATATTTGTGGTGGGGGTGGGAAGTAAGCCTTTGTCATTATTGGCCTCACTAGAATAAAATATTGCTGAAACTATCATGAACTGATTGAGACAGAGTCAGTCATGTCATCTGGGGGATTCCAGTCTTAGGCTCATTGTGAATTTTCCTGGCAGTAACGTTCAGAGATAAAGACATTCTACCATTCCCCTTGAATAGGGCAGGCAATGTAATTCCACTCTCCGATTGCCACTATTCTGTCAGGCCATCCCGGGACGTGTTCCATAGACCAAGCCAACAAGGGGCTCTGTTGACAGAAAAGTTAAGGTCTGCATTTCATTAAACGTAGTTAATTGTTACAATGTTGTCATTTGCATAGCTTCTCCATTAGCAAACTTGCGTATTATATTCACGGTATATACATTTATGTATGGAGAAATCTGCTCAGTCATACCTTTTCCACTACTAAATATTTATTGTTGAAATGAGTTGTGTGCAGGTGTCAATTGTCTGCGCTTCTTTTGTTTAACTGTTACTTGGAGGAATATCCTTCTCTTAGTCACTATTAACTCTTTTTTCACTTTCGCTTCGGAGTGGAACCGCATAAAATGTCCCTTTCTGTTTCATGGTACACCTTGCTTGGCGCTAGTTGTCTACTCTCCTGTGTCACTATGCTTTACATTTTAGTAAGTCTGTTTTCTTGTAATGTATTATTCTTTTCTTAGTGGTTCAAATCCCTGCCAGGGGCTGCCACGCAAACATGTATCCATCCTCAGAGGATTATTATATTAAGGATGTATATTGGCGTGGCGGCCCCTGGGGTTTGGTGGCCCTGTGCAGGTGCACAGCTTGCACATGCCTAAAGCCGCCCCTGGTGCATTTAGCAGCCATTGGATGGCAATATGACTCTTTGCTAGCACTGCTCCCAGGGCTCCAAATTTTCCTCTCATTTAGCCCCTGTTATTCCTTCTTTAGGAGAGCATTACCAACAGTCATTGGTTAGCTGGCCAAACAGTCATGTGTACTTAGGAGTGGGCAAACCACTCCCCCTGCCCTGCTACGACAGCAGAGCAGCCCTGCCCACCTGCATAGCAGCACAGAAACATAAAATGATGATAACTCAAAGTTATTCTCACTTTCTGTTTCCATTATTTGCACAGCTTAAAAGCAGGGAGGCGACGCTCCTTCGCCATAGCAGAGGAGCCGCCACTGAGTTGGGGAAAGGACTAGGCATCAAACGTGCATACAATGCAGGCTTTGTATATCTTCAAAGCCATCTTAGAATGGAGATTTCAAATGTCCAGGCAATGTAATCATAATTATGTCTAAAGTACATATGCAGGTATTTTCTATGTGTTATATTCTTTCGTTTCTATAAAAGTTTTGTATGCTTTTTTACACTATTTAAAAAGATTTTTTAGTATTGCTTATTTTTCTAAAACTGATTCAGCACTGCCATGGGAAGACAGAACTAACGGGCTTCAGTAGTCCTTGGGAGAAATGCACTAAGATGAGCACAGATATTCCCTTTTTAAATATATAAATAAAAGTAAACTAGCTTCTCATACCCCTTTCTTCTATCCCAAAAATCAACTCTCATTAGCATCTCATGGTAAACTCATTGTTGCACTGTTCGAGTTCAGTACAGAGGAACACGGATCCTTTGTATGTTTATCACACTTTCTGAAGCACAAATGTAGCTTTGACAATGCATTACATTGAACTGCGTAATGAAGAAGTAACAACTGATGTGCTTATTCATTCAGTTCAGATTCCACATTTAGTTTGATTATTTGCAACTAAAATAACTCTTTATTAAAAAAGAGAAGATGCCCAAAGTTTTAATGTTGGATGGCATAGATTATAAGGACAATTATTTAATCCTGTGATTAGCGAAATCCTTTTAATGTACAGTAGGGGTCTTTTATTCCTTTTATAATACATGGGATTCTGCAATTCCTGTATAAAAACCTGTTTTTAATTTCTTTATAATCAGTGACCTGTGACTCACACAGTTGCGGATTAAAATGAAATTACATCAGAAATCAACTGTAATAACTTATTCTGATTTCACAATGTATGCTACCAGAACCATTGGCTGAGGGTAAGGTAGGTCAGGTCATGGAGCATAACTAAAGCAGTATATAGAAGGAAAAGGAAACTTGGCTTTTCCTTCTTCTGCTCTGTTTTTCTAGCTCTACAGTGACAAACTGACAGGAGCTATTTATGGCAACAAGTAAATATTTTTCACTACTTGGGTAAATATAGAAAAGTTAGAATCTTTTAGATGGTTCCACACATTCTGAGCTACTGCACCCTTTCTTTTTAAACTGACATGTTATAAACTGATTCTAATATCTCCTTGCAATAAATATCTCACAGCTTCTTTGATATGTTTAATTTTGTACCAGAAATTCTATTTTTGTTCTTCATGTTTGCAAAACTTCTCTCTTTTATATGAAAAACCTATGTACCAAGGATTTAAGTGATTTGTGGTGAAAGGTGATTGTGCGATCATGTAATATGAGAATATTGTAATTCACTCTGCAGTTCCACAACCTTATTAAGGAACTCCACCTTTGGCTTCATTCCTCTATATTATCATAGAACACCTTGATGACTTGTGATATCATTCTAAATGTGTGGCAAAGGGTACTTTATAAACACGTGTCAAAACAACAGAAGAGTACCAGTTCTGAAAGACTGATTGAAAATTAAGATTAGGAGCTAGAAAAGGTAAGGAGTTAAAGACCACCACCAACGGGTGAAAGAAATGTGCTGCACAGAATATAGCCAAGATAGAATGAACAAAGACCTCAGTGAGGAAAAAGAACCCTCAGGCACCAACTAAATAGATTAGTTGCCATTTGTCTTCATTGGGTCTTTGTTGTGAATACGTGAAAAACTACGTAGTCGGGAAAAGAAAGTGCGCAATTAAAAAGAGTATGGACTACACCCCAGACTAGAATTTTGATGTAGGGGTAGCTCTAGCTCTATTAAAAGCAATCGTGCAAGATCGGACATATACATGGTTGAGTTAATTTGAACCAAATGTCCTAAAGGGTCTACATGTTTCTTGCAAAAGCCTAATGTCAGCTCAGCATTCATCAGGACCAAATAAACCCTGGCCTCTTGTTACGGCTTCACTGTGGCGCCAGAACCGTAAGAGGCGGGATACCAAAGTGTATTAAATTTTTTTTAAGATTACAAACTTATTTGTAATTTCCTACACGCAGACTTCCATGCAGAATCCCTGTCTCAGTCAAGGGATGAACAATCTGAAACAATAAAGCGTTATAAGTCTATCAGCAGTATAATTTAATACCTCCTTATGGGCTAGCTTCAAAAAGATAGCCTGAACTAAATGCACATAGCACATTTTTAATTAACATGCATAATTGTAAAACATATTCGTAGTGCAAACAGAAATAAAAAAGGGGGATAACATTAGTCCCAATTTAATGAACTGCTACACCATTTGTGGCAATCCAATTCTGAACGCTAAATGTTTTTTATTTATAGTTCTGTTAGTTAAGCATTGACCATTTTAAGAGAAGTTTTCACGAGCCCTCGCATAAATTATAGTGCAACCAGGCCTTAAAGTCTTTCTCCAATTTGAGAGTGCCCATCTAAAATAACTTGAATTTAAAAACAACTCCAGCATTGAAAACTTGAAACGCCATAAAGGACCCACTCACTTTGTAATGATATGAGAATTATCCCTTAGGTTCGTGGAAGGGGAAAACCTTCACGTTCAGATAATCTGCAAATACAACCGAGAAAGAAGGGTTTGTCACTTGCCCTGTGTACAGTATGAATCTCTCTGAACTCGGGTTTCCGTTATGTGCCACGCTGCCAGAATGTCCTGCATTACCATTTAGGGTTCACTTACTCGCATCTAAACGACTCCCCGTAGGAACACCTATCCTATTCACTTCCACGGCCTGTAGACACTGGGCCCATGGAGGCGTCTTGATTATATAAACGTACAACCAACGTACTCTGCGTAAGGAGCATGTGACCAATGCTCTAAGAGCGTGCATGTCTTAAAGGGCCAGTCTCCTAGTGACGAAAAAACGCCCTTATGATTGCAGAGTTCAAAAAATGAAAAGCTTTATTAATGCCTCTCAAACTTATTCACACCAACAAGAGTAAAGAAACTCACGCTTGTGAGTGGAAGTTAATGTGTGTCATAATGGATTGTCTTTTGTAGAGAAAGTCGTTTGTGAAAAGTGTTATTGTAATTTACAAACCCCTTGTAATCTCTAAAATGTGTTCACTCCTTAAAGAATAGGTGGAAATTGACGTATATCATAATGGGTAATCCTTTTAGAAAATATCATTTGTCGGACATGCTCTCGTAATTTATCTAATCCTTGCAATGACTGAAAGCAATGAAAAGGAGAGAAGTAAATATGTGTTCCCCTCCTTGTATAGAACACTTGAACTTTATATCTCTTAAATCACACAGAAATTAAGTCAATTCACCTCTGTAACTAGATGTTATTCAAGGGCAGGATAATCTATCGTCGCATCACAGAACTCCACGGTATGTCATCATTTAACCCGTGTAAATGCGTGGATAAACAATAGATCCACCTTTGCTCCTTTTCAAAGATGGTATTTTCCCGACCCTGTTGTATTTGCTCTATAATTGTCCATCTAATGTCATTGGGACAATGTCCATGGTCAAGAAAGTGGGTGGTTAATTTAGTCGATTCTTTGTGACATCGTACATTGCTGCGGTGTTCGCAGATACGCAACTTTATTTTGCATGTAGTCATTCCCACGTATTTAAGGTTACAGGGACATGTAATTAAATAGATGACATTTGAAGAATTACAATTTGTATGTCCCCTCAAATACCAAAGCTTTCCTGCTTCCAGGTTCAGTGTCTTGGTAACAGATGTCAAATGACACACACTGCAGCCACCACATGAGTGATGGCCAACTACTGGGGGCAAGCCCCAGGCATTAAGAACGCTGTTGTCATGTACTTGTTCAGTGTTTTTAGGACGCGTATGTACAAGTGCATCCTGTAGACTTCTCTCTCTTTTGTACGAAAACAACGGTTTCTGTCACTCTTGTCCATTACTATTCACAATTTCCCAATGCTTACCAATGCAGCGACTCACAGCATTTGAAAAATTGCTGTAAGTGGTCACACAGGTCAAAGGGATTTCGGTTTCTGAGTCCCTAGTGTAATCCTCCAAAAGGGCCTCGCGATTTTGATTGCGGGCCGTCTTGCAACTCTGTTTTAAGATTTTTGTAGGATAACCTCTACTACATAGCTTGTGTGTGAGATCTTGAGCTTGTTTCTTAAAATCTTTCACATCACTTCAATTCCTACGAATGCGTAGGTACTGGCCATACAGCAGATTAGCCCGTAAGGGGCGAGGGTGAAAACTCGAAAAATGTAACAAGTTGTTTTTACTCGTTGGCTTGTAGTAGGTTTTGGTGGTCGAATGATCTCCTACTCTTGTATTAGTAACATCTAAGAACACAATGGATTCCGGATGGTACTGAGGGGTAAATTTCAAATGAGGGTCATAAGTATTGACCCAATCAAAAAAGGCCAAGAGGCTTTCCTCGGGCCCTTGCCAGATTAAAAACACATCATCAATGTACCTCTGCCACAGGAAAACATTGAGAGCGTAAGGATTCGTTGCTGCTAGGATGTGAGTCTCAAAATTGAAAACGTACAAACCTGCTATACTTGGGGCAAAGGTACTGCCCATAGAAGTTCTGTCTTCTGAAGGTAAATTTTATCTTGGTATTGAAAAAATTCCTTTTAAGGGCCGATGTGGCACAATCGATAACAAAACTGTGGGAAGTTGTATAATCCCACTGTACTTGGTTTAAAACATCAGCCAATACCTTCAGAGTGGTATCCTGCGGTATGCAGGTATACAAACTCTCTATATCTAGAGAGACTAGAAAGTACGGTTCTTCTGGCATTATGATGTTTAAAAGCATGGAAAGCATGGATAGTAAGCTTTTGGTGTCCTTGATGTAAGTACTAGTTGCTTGGATTATAGGCTTAAAAAAGAAGTCACAGTACTTGGAAAGTGGCTCCAATAGGAAGCCAATACCCGAAACAATTGGCCTTCCGGGTTGGGGAAGCCGGTTTTTATGAGTTTTGGGTAAACAATAAAAATACGGTATCCTTCCTTCAGAAGTCGTCAAAAAGTCTGCTTCCTGCTTACTGATGTAACCACCCCGTTCCGCTATCATTACAAGTTAAAGTATTTCATCTTTCAAAAAGGAAGAGGGATCTTGGTCCAAGACCAGATAATTACTAGTGTCATCCAGGAGACGTCGGCATTCCTGATCATATGCAGTGGTGTCTTGAATAACAATGCCACCGCCCTTGTCAGCGCTTTTAATCACTATATTGGAATTCTTGGCAACAGGAATCAATGGCTTTGTATTGGTTTGCTGTCAGATTTGTGTACAGTCTTGGTTCTTCTATTGTTTCTATTTCATGGAACACCGCCTGTTTGAAAGCTATTAGTTCTACCGGCATTTGATGTGCCAGTGGTGTAAAAGTAGACTGTTTCCTGAAAGTCGTATTGTTAGTTACAGTCTGGCTACCACCTTGATTTTGGTGTTCAAAGAAAACCTTTAGTCTTTGTTTTCTAAAAAAGTCATTGAGCTCACAGACCAATTTGGAGCGGTCCAAACGTGGTGTGGGGATAAAGCCCAACCCTTTTTCCAAAACTGCTGTTTCGTCAGTAGTTAAAATGACTGATGACAAATTAGTAATCAGACTCTCGGGTTGCTGGGGCCTGCCGTCTGCTCCTGTGTCTTGCTCCGTGTGTTGTCGCCCACGGACTCTGATATTTGCCAGTGAACTTGATTCGTACCTCTCCACTTGCCCCGTCCCCTCCGGCCAAACCCTAAAAATTTTTGTGAGTACATGTTGGGTTGGAAGTGTGGTGGAGGAGGAGCAAAATGTGGATTCCAAGCCATTTGTGGGGGAAAGAAAGGTTGGTTGTATGGGTTTGGGGGAAAACCTCCACCTCCTTGTTGTTGGTAGGGTAGCCATTTTGGGATATTCTGAGTCTTCCTACCTCGTTGTTTATTTCCCATACTACCAGCACTGGAACCACTGGAATTCGAATCAAAAGAGGTATCAGAATATAGTTAGTACGATTAGGTGGTGTATATTCAGCACTTGCATATGGATACATTTTGTCACAGGACCATTTTTTAAAATCTTTCTGGAATTTTAGAACCTTAGATTGAGCAAGAAGTGAATAGAATAGGTGTTCCCTCGGGGAGTCGCTTAGATGCAAGTAAGTGAACCCTAAATGGTAATGCAGGACATTCTGGCAGCGTGGCACATAACGGAAACCCGAGTTCAGAGAGGTTCATGCTGTACATAGGGCGAGTGACAAACCCTTCTTTCTCGGTTGCATTTGCAGATTAGCTGAACGTGAAGGTTTTCCCCTGCCACGGACCTAAGGGGTAATTCTCATATCATTACAAAGTGAGTGGGTCCTTTATGGCATTTCGAGTTTTCAATGCTGGAGTTGTTTTTAACTTCAAGTTATTTTAGACGGGCACTCTCAAATTGGAGAAAGACTTCAAGGCCTGGTTGCACTATAATTTATGCGAGGGCTCGTGAAAACGTCTCCTAAATGGTCAATGCTTACCTAACAGAATTATAAATGAAAAAATTTAGCCTTCTGAATTGGATTGCCACAAATGGTGTAGCAGTTCATTAAATTAGGACTAATGTTATCCCCCTTTTTTATTTCTGTTTGCCCTTCGAATATGTTCTACTATTATGCATGTTAATTAAAAATGTGCTATGTGCATTTAGTTCAGGCTATCATTTTGAAGCTAGCCCATAAGGAGTTATTAAATGATACTGCTGATAGACTTACATATAACGCTTTATTGTTTCAGATTGTTCATCCCTTGACTGAGACAGGGATTCTGCATGGAAGTCTGCGTGTAGGAAATTAAAGATAAGTTTGTAATCTTAAAATTTTTTTTTAATACACTTTGGTATCCCGCCTCTTACGGTTCTGGCGCCAAAGTGAGCGCGTAACATGAGGCCAGGGTTTATTTGGTCCTGATGAATGCTGAGCTGACGTTAGGCTTTTGCAAGAAACATGTCGACCCTTTAGGACATTTGGTTCAAATTAACTCAACCTTGTATATGTCCGACCTTGCACGATTGCTTTTAATAGAGCTAGAGCTACCCCTACATTAAAATTCTAGTCTGGGGTGTAGTCCATACTCTTTTTAATTGAGCACTTTCTTTTCCCGACTACGTAGTTTTTCACGTATTCACAACAAGGAACCAATGAAGACAACTGGCAACCAATCTATTTAGTTGGTGCCTGAGGGTTCTTTTTCCTCACTGAGGTCTTTGTTCATTCCATCTTGGTTATATTCTGTGCAGCACATTTCTTTCACCCGTTGGTGGTGGTCTTTAACTCCTTACCTTTTCTAGCTCCTAATCTTCGTTTTCAATCAGTCTTTCAGAACTGGCACTCTTCTGTTGTTTTGACATATTAGCTCCAAGGGATATAAGAGTGACCTATTGACCCTTTCTCTCTTGTTGTTGGTTACTTTATAAACACACAATGGCAACTAGGCTGGGAAAGAATGGGGACAAAGGATAGTAACCACTATTAAAGTCTATTTGAGGTAGAGGGACGAAACATGTTGGTGAATTACATTTATTTTTAAAAACACTGTTTATATTCATTCCCTCGGTTCACTAGAATAAAAGGAATTTTCTTTGGGTACACCAGGAGGTATTTTTAACAGTGGATCCCTGCTTCCATCCAGTTTGATACTTTATAGAAGAACTCCAGTTTTTAGTTGAGTCAGCCTTGGTGGTATCATCCTACCAGGGTGTGGATAGGCACCCGATGTTGAAGCATGCCACTATTATTGGGTGAGGGGTCTATTCAAATTCTCTTTGGATACCTGAGGAAATTTCACCATTGTACCCTTGACTGCTTGCTTGTATCTTTCACCTTTAGGAAGTGCTTCAATATTTTAATTGCCACTCCTTCAGCACCTTTAAAAAATCTTCAAACCAAAACAATTCCAAACTAGAATCAGATCACAGTAGTTCATAAATAGTCACTTCACAGAACATTTGTTCTCTTTAAATGCAGCAAACAACTTCCTTCATCTGAGAAACTCTTGTTCGAAGAGCTCTTCTTCAGCGAAGCTTCACCTCATCCTTTCTTATTGTGTCTCTAAAAAATAAATAGCAAAATAATGTACTCTATCCTCATATTCTCCAACCCTTTAAATGAAAAACATTTATTAAAACTATCAAAGTACTTGTTCCCATTTCTATAAAACAATTTCCTTCTAACCACCTACAACCCTTCAGTTCTTTCTTTCTTTTTCCCCCCAAGGGTAGAGGCGGGTGGGATAATGTAAGCCTCCGTGTCTTTAATGAAATCTTGATTCTCTTGGAGAATCACCATTTCATTTAAAAACCGGAGGCTACTATTATGCATGCTGCAAGCCCTTCAGTACTTTATTTGCCATATGCCTTACTGGCTTAAAGTAATGCTTTGCACATTTACCACATTTGACCAGTCTGTTGCTCAAATCTGAATTTACCTTTAAAAAATGGAAAGACAAGAGAAAGAGAACTGTTTCTGTATTGTGTTTGGCAAAACACGATCAATTGTTTAATTAAATGCAGCGGCTGGGAGTTCAGGAAACAGAGTCGGGGTCTGAAGACTGTCTCGAAGCACATTGGTTTCAGCTGTCATTTTATACTTTACATGTAGTATCATAAAACAAAGTATGCATTCTTTAGGCAGCAGAAGTTTGGGTCTAGTCAAAGGGCCATAAATCAGGGTTTTGATGAGAAGCCCAGGTGGCCCTCGTTCTTGTGTGAATGTACTGCAGGTCAGTGGATACATGTCCATATGTCTGGCATGAAGAGCGTGTGATCACTGCGTTTAATGCGCATGCTATGTTCTGATTGCCTGTGTGTTCCTAACTTTGTGGCATCTGACTTAATGGTGTTTTTGAGAATGCGCGTCACTGTGGCAAACATGTTTTATTTGGGGCTAATCTCCAGAGACCATTGTGGTGTTGCTGCCTATTTGTGGGATCGATCTGAGTTTTCTTCTTTGTCTGAGGGTTACGTGTCCCCCCTTCTGTGATTTGGCACTCAGTTGCTTTAGGTCTCTGTCGCAGAGCTTGCCTAACCATGTACTTCTGACTTCGGGCTGAGGGGTAGGTCACATCAGGTAAATTCAACAACAGAGATTTGAGTTCCTTTTTTATACGTACATATTTCATGGTGTACATCGACATTGTATTGTCCAAAATTGTCAAGTCAGCTGCTCTTAAAATTTCCTCCAATTTTCGACCAGAAAGTTAGGCTTGACTAGCCGTCAAACCCCTTACAGAGTGTGTTTTAAACTGCTTTATATCAATATCTGCCTGTTCCATAGCCTATTTAATCCATCTCGCTATGGTCACATTACTTTAGCTCCATAAGGTTTTACATATGATACCAATAATTGATTTCCACCTTCCTGTATTCATTCAAACATTTGATTATACACAGTTCATTACATCCTGTGAACGTTGTATAAAATATACAAATAGATATCGTCTTTGTTCTTTTCCATATTTCAAAATATGCTCCATGTGGAATCATTGATTTATTACCTACCGCTAGCTGTTTCACATCTGAAACCCTCCTACAGGATATTAAACAAAGTAACGAGGCTAACTTAACCAAAAACCTTTTCAAATCCAGATACCTATTTCCAGGCCAGGATTCAAACCAAACTAACAGGAAATTCACATACCAAAAGACTTCATACCTAGCTTTACAAGGTCTTTATAACCTCATGCTTTTGAAAACTCTACAAACCAAAGTATTCCTCTCAACTGTTCTTCCAGCCACATAAACATAACCAGCTGAAATAGTCGAACTATAACATTTCAAAGTTCTGTAACTTGGCTGCCTTTCAAATTGTTTCACCAGAAAATGTGCTACTTCAGCTATAGGTGCCTCCACAGGATCCAAAATCCCTCTCCATGCACTCACCAGACCATATTCTTAAAACTCCTTATTACCATCTCTTTGTTCTAGGTCCTCAAGACTCTTTGAGCAAATCAACAGCCCTGCTCGAAAGTCCAAGGAAACATTCAGATCCCCTGATACCTGCCAAGCAAGAAGGTTTGGGAAAAGCAACAGGAGAGTAACCTGTAGACCAGATTGAGATCTGGGTGTACATATGTATAAAACAACAATATCTCAATTGGATTCACTAGCGCGACAGATATCTTTTCATGTACAGGACATTACAAAGAATCTGGAGGGTATAGGAAGAGAGACTCAGAATTTCAGTTCTTTAGAAGTGCATATAGCATTATATATTTAAAGACATATTTTTATGCAAAACAGCCAGAAAACAGCACTGGAGGCATTTAATGCGATGGCAACCCAAGGGGGCTTTGTGCACTAAGTGATATTGAAACTTTGTAGGTCAAATTGAATTCCTGGACGAGAGAGGCAGGAGGAGGCAGGTAAGAAGTGGGAGAGGAAAGATGTGAGGGTAGAAGGCAGCGCGAAGAAAGTTAAAACCTATGGGTAGGTAGTGGCACAGAAGCGGATCCCCTTTCTGGCCGAAAAGGCAAGGGATGATGGAAAATTAACGAGGGCACTTGTTTGGTTCAGTATGTCCACTCGATGATGCCTAGAAGGGGCAGGCAGGGGGAGGTCAGTAAGAGGCGGGCAAGAGAAATTGTGTCAGTGGGAAGGGGCTCAAGGGGGAGCACTAACGTGTAATTGGGAGGAAGCACAGAGAAGGGGCCCTGTTCTGGCCCGTAGTTCCAATTGAAATACTTGTAGGACAAGTACGGCAGGGTTGAAGGATCCACTGCTAAGGTCCCAACAGGATACCTCAAAACGAAAAGAAAAGGGAAAGCCGGTTGACAACGAGCCGAAGGGCGGTGGAGGAGGGCGGGCGGGGGGGGGGGGTAATTGAACCTGGCGGGGCAGCGGGCTTACCTAGAATTGGGTGTAGTACCGCCGTCACTGTCCGGGGGTCCAAGGGCGGCGTGTGATCTGGTTAGTAGAGCACGATCTGCGACTAGCAATGAAGTGTCGGTGTGCATGGGAATCTGCAGCAAGTATTTCCGGGGTGGGCGTCGCCAAATGAAGTGGAAGCTGCTGATAGGTAGCGAACAAGTGTGTGTCACAGGAGGTGCGGGGACGGGAAGGGGGCAGAAAAACGATCGTATTTCTGGTTCTGTGAAATACGTCCTTGAGCTTGTCTGTGAAGTTACACGATAAGAACATTGATGGGGTATGTTATTTAAAGCCATTTTGAAGGTATCTTATCGAAACAGAAAAATAAATATAAATAGAAGGTAACACATACTCTGTTAAAAATTAATATCTCGTGTTGAACATTCAACCGGAGATAATTACAAGGTGGTGCCTATGGCAGCTACGGTACAGCAGGAATTATCCCTAATGCAGGATATTTATCTTTGGTGATATCACAAGTATTAATTAATGCCCAGGCATGTGTCCAATACTATTGGACAATTTAACAATCTATACCTTAGGAACATTGATCAAGGAAACAAATTACGAGTATAGATTACATGGTTTGGTAGTGACTGTGAAAAATAAGAACAAATTAGAAACAAAAAACGTTACGTTGAAAAATGAAGGACATGAGGGGGCAGTTCGGGGGGGGGGAACCCACAGGTTCTACAGTAGTGGGAAGTTTGGAGAAGGTAGGAACGTTGATCCCCAATGGGTAAAGTGTTCAGGGGTGTCGAAAGGCCTGATATCAGTTTCTATTGTCAAGGTGGCAGTCAGTAGCGAATATGGCACATTTAAGGTGTAGTGTAGGTGTGCCACTCAAAGAACCTATCGGGGCAGGTATGTAAGGACAGGAAAGATCAGACAAAGACCAGGGTGATAGGTTTGTATGGTACTGTTCCATTCCTCAACAGTATTCAATCCCTGGTTTACAGAATTGCAGATTGTTATCCATTTACACTCTCTGCGATTCAAGAGGCATTGGAGATTACCACCTCTTAGAGGTAGAGTTGGCTGCCGTATCACTTGCCAGGACATTTCGAGTTCAGTATGGTTTTTTTCAACATAGTGTGTGACCACTGGTGCTGTCAGGGTTTTACAATGGATTCTACTCTTATGTTGTATAATCCTTTGTTTGATCATTTGGGTCGTCTGGCCAATGTAAACCAAATCACAGGGGCACCAATGGCGAAGCTCACGTTCTGTGATCTGCAGTTGGTGAAGGATTTCAGAGGATAGGTTTTATTGTTCTGTCAGATTTCTTTTGTATTGTGGGTCAGATCGCAAACAATGCAAGATTGGCACCAGTAATGTCCAATGACTGGTGGGAGTCCCCAGCCGGTAGTTAAGGAGTCAGGATTAGTTGATCTTTTTTTTTTTAAAGTTGTCTTTATTAGTTTTCCAAAAGAAAAGCATAACAACGGCACAATGTGCTAACAAAAAGCCAGCAAGCATTGCAGTCACAATGTACAGAATATACAGTAGTTGATAAGGTCCATCTTGGTATTTGCAAATAATCAAGCATTGGGTGAACAACCTGCAGAGGTCAGACTTTAGAATGTGTACAAAAAGCACAGAAAAAGTATCGGATATTCCAGCATAGAATACGATCAAACAAAAAGAAAAAAAAAATACAGTCATTTGAAACGCATGGGGTGAGCATCTTAGAGAGGAACTGCCTGAGTCTATACAAATAGCAACACGCCTAGTAAACAGTTATGCAGTGCTGTATATATCATTTTCCCATGTTAACCAACACGACTTCCCTAATCCCCAACAACTTCATCTTGTACAGAAGGGTCGACACGTGTACGCGTCCACTCCAGAAAAGGTTCCCATATATCTTTTGGTCTGGAAGTCGAGGGCATCTGGTGCCATAATAAACCGAGTTGGATGTGACCATAAGTAACATCAGATAGCCAGTCTTTGAATTTTGACACCCGCTTCCTGCCCCAACGGATGGCAACCTGTTGTCGTGCTTAGAGTAAGAGGAGCGCATGTAGTTTGCGCCGTTTAGGCGGTGTGTCCCATACATATCCTAAAAGACCCATCGGGGATGGCGCACCAGCCCTGCCAATCATTTGATTCACTGCATAAAACACCTCCTGCCAAAACATACTCACCTCGGGCATTCTTAGGCCATATGCAGTAAGGTAGCATGCGCATACTTACATCACCAGCACCTGTCATCCTCTCTCAGACGCATGCAGCAAAGACTGATCGGTGTCTGGTAATGTCTATGCAGGAATTTTCAAATGAATCAGTCGAAGGCGATAATTCGGGGAAAGGTCAGTCAATTGCCTGCAATAAAATTCTCACTGATCCTCCGTCACCGGCGGGTCCAATTTGCTATTCCATTGTGCCAAGGATTTGGGCTGTACAACTGGAGAGGCCTTCTGCATGTTTGTGTAAAGGTTGCATGATTAATTCACGTGCTGATGGTGTTCTAAGAACATTCTCTAATGCTGGCATCATCGGGGGGCCTCAGGGAATTCTGCCCAGAGTGTACGACACCCAGCGCGCAGCTTGTGATATAGGAACTGTTCAGCAAAGAGAACAGCTCACCCCTCATGTTCAATCGGGGGAGGTCTGAATTTATCGTCTGGATAAAGATCTGCAAAAGTTTACAGCTGCATGTTTTCAATCAGGGTTCTGCCCACATCCCTCTCCATGTACGGCAGCATAGGGTTGTGTTCTAGTGGAATGGATGGTGCATAGAATATCGGAACACCCGCCCTCTTTTGCAACGCTCACCACACCCAGCGCACTGTGCTGCCAGCGCTGGGACTTTTGATATAAAGCAACTGCCAGGGGCATCGGGGCTACTGCATCAATTTCCACTGCTACGTGAGGTTGATATGGCGTCTGATGTACTCAAAAATGGAGAAACTGAGCTTGCGCCCATAAGGCATATCATTGCATGTCTGGGGCACCAAAACCACCTTGTCTCAAGGGAATGTCAGGAGGTTCCACAATACCATGGCTTGCCCACCTGCCCATACTAAGGGTAGCAATTGTGAGCGTAAATTCTTAAAGAAGTGTTGGGTGAGGGGGATTGGCACATTTACAAACAAATAAAGAAATTTTGGTAGAATTCCCATTTTCGCCAGCACCACTTTCACCGCAACAGATAGAGGCAGCCTAGACCAAATTGCAACCTTACTCTCTAGCCATGAGTAAGCTCTTCCAAAGTTCAGGCTCCAAATATCCTGGAGCTTTAGGCTCAGCCATACTCCTAAGTACCTGACCTTACTTGCCTCTCATCGCAGCGGGAACTCTTTCGTGCCATCCGTTAGTGGGAAAATCACTGACTTTGCCAGTTAATGGATATGCCAGCAAGTCCCCTGAATCTGATGAATTCGCGCAGTACTGGGCTGAGATTTTGTTCCGGGTTAAGGATGTATAGAGTTACATCATCCGCAAATAACGATATCAGGAGGCTCCGAGTACTAAACCCTATGCCCCTAGCGGTGTGGTGTTGTCTTATCCTGGCTGCTAGGGGTTGCATTGCAATGGCAAATAGTAAAGGCGATAGCGAGCATCCCTGCCGGGTGCTTTTGAAACTTGGAAGGTGTCCGATACCAAACCATTCACTCTAATGTGGGCAGTGGGATTCGCATACAGGAGTTTGATCCTTTTAACAAACAAAGGGCTTAATCCCATACGTGATAGTACCATGAATAAGTATGGCCATTCTAATGAATGAAACGCTTTTGTCACGTCTAAAAATATAGCTGCAGCCTGAACACTCGGTGGAAGTAATGTATCACTGAGAACAGAGTAAGCAGGTTATGCGACATCGATCTCCCTAGGATAAACCCTGACTGATCGGGAAGTGCGATCATTGGAAGCATTGGCTGAAGACGGTTTGCCAGCAGTTTGGCATATATCTTTACATCAACATTTATTAGTGACAGTGGTCTGTAAGAGTCTAACTCTGTTTCTGCCTTATCTGTCTTCAGCAGGGTTATAATCATCGCTTCCCTCATAGATGGCGGCAAGATCTCCATATCTAGTGCTTCCTCGTACACCGCAAGTAGCTGGGGAGCCAACTCTTCCGCATAGGCTTTATAAAAGGCGGTCATATTAAGCCGTCTGGTCCCAGGGCCTTATTCAACTGTAAACTCTTTATCACTTGTACTACATCTTCTGTCGTCACGGGTAAATCCATGTAGGCTCTATGATTTTCATTAAACCATACTAATGCGATAGACTCCAGAAACTCAAGTATATTCTCAGAGCTAGTCGTACCAGCTGCGCTGTAAAGGGTAGAGTAAAAAGTGTAAAATTCGTTGAGTACCTCCGTTTGACCTCTGATAAAAGCCCCATTAACTCCCCTTATCTCATGTACAAATGTGCCACTATGGGATTGTCGGATCATACCTGCTAAGGTGCGCCCTGGCCTGTCACCTTCGCCGTATCGTCTCACCTCTGCATGTTTCCCAAGGAACTTCACCTCTCGGTTCGCTTCCTCTTCAAACTCAAGTAACTTGGATTTCAGAAGCCCAGCTGTGGCGAGATCTGACTGTGAATAAAATTGCCCCTCTAAACCTCTAATTTGCTTTTCGAGCTCAGCAAGCGTGCCTCTAATTGCCTTAAGAACTCCTGCCTGCCGTGCTATAAATTCTCCTCTAATTACAACTTTAAACGCGCCCCATAGCATGGCTTCAGTATCTACCGATCCAGGATTTAAGGTAAAGTAGTCTATAATATCCGACCTTATTTCCTCCTTAAAAGCCTCATCCAGCAATGCGTGCGGGGGGGGGGGAGCAACCCCTGCAGAGGGTCGCTCACCTCTGTTTGGAAGCTCCGGCCACGCCCTCCAGTCGACCCCGACCAGATGATCAGCCCCCCAGTTTGGGAGCTCCGGCGACGGAAGCCAGTCGACCCCAGCTGAGTAGTTCTCCTTCCCCCCTTTTGGAACAGGCCCTCAGCTTGGGAGCTCCGGCGAGTGAGGCCAGTCGACCCCAGCTGAGTAGCTTTTCTCTTCCCTCTCTGGATCCGGCTCTCTGCTTGGGAGCTCCGGCGATTGTGGCCAGTCGACCCCAGCTGAGTAGCTTTTCTCCTCCCTTTCTGGATCCGGCTCTCTGCTTGGGAGCTCCGGCGATTGTGGCCAGTCGACCCCAGTTGAGTAGTTTTTCTCCTCCCCCTCTGGATCCGGCTCTCTGCTTGGGAAAACAGATGTCTATCCTATGCCTCGTCAAATAGGCGTGTACCAGCCTAGCCTTTCTTCCATCATTTCAACCCCTTACGTTCCATGTTAGGATATTTAATGTGTTCATGCGTGTTTCTATTAAATAAAATCACAACTGAATGTCCTGTCCAACCTATGCATACCAAGACATTGACAGTATACCTTTACCATTTCTGCGACTGCTTCATACTGGCATAGAATTAAACATTCAACCCTTCAGACCAACCCACCACCCACTCCAACCCCCCAATCAGGTTGTAGTATACCCATCCCATCAACAACTAGATGCATTAACAATTAAAATACAGGGAACCTTCCCAGGAGGGCGAGGGTAAGCCGGCATACTCCCCCACTTGCGCAGGGTGGCCGGGATGTTTTTGTATAGGCTAAATACTGCGCTTTCTTAAATCAATTAAACATTTACTCTATTCCCTTTGGGGGTTCACCGGGCACACCGGAGCGATTCATTTAGTTGCAACATAAGTGGAACAAAAGATAACATCATATAACACAGGGCAGTACAGCATTGCTATTGCATGGTGTAGTAGCATTTCAATCATTATCACTCAGCCTGCCATCAGATTGCTTTTCCTTCTCCTGTCGCCCTTTATGTGCTTTACCGACAATGTGCTTAGCAAATTTTAGTGCAGATTTTGCGTCTGTAAAATAATGTGCAGTTCCATTGTGTGATACTTTTAATTTAGCCGGGTATAACAAGGAGTATGTTATCTGCGCCTGTAGCAAGTGCCGCTTAGCTGGGAGGAATTATCTCTGTGCCTCCTGCACCATCAGGGTGAAGTCTGGATAAAAGGATATGGAGTTTCCTTAATGCGTGATCTGTCACTTTTCCCTTGCCAGATGCAAAATTAGGTCTCTATCTTTATAATTCAGTAGCTTGGCCAGTATTGGGCTAGGTGTACCACCTACAGGTGGTTTCGGGCCCAAAGCTCTATGAGCCCTCTCCACCACAAATACCTTGGATAAGTAAGGGTCAAAAAGCTTGTGCAGGAGTTCGGAAACAAAGTCTTCCATTTTCGAGATCGCTGTGGTTTCCGGAATGCCAGTGACGCAGAGGTTACTCTTTCGAGACCTCGCCTCTAAGTCATCATTCTTTGCTCTGATTACGCCCAAGAGTTTGTCCATTTGTAAAAGTTGTTCTTTCGACTCAGTTTGAAATTCGTGAAATTCTGTATGTCTATTTTCCAGACCATCCAGTCGTGTTTCATGCATGGTCACTTGTGTCTTCACGCTTTCCAATTGCGTAGTTAGCTTGTCCAACTTAGTGTCTATGTTTCAAAGACTCATGCGCATTTCTAGCAATAGTGAACACAGATCTTCTCCCCCGTCTCCGGACTGCGCGTCCTTGTCCGACCCACCTTGTGTCCCAGGGTCAGTGTCTGCCTGTTCAGCCGAGCGTTTGTTGTCAAAGGTGATTTTTGATTGTTTGGCTTCTGGTTTACCCATGACGTTACAAGTTATCAGGGCTCGTCGCAACTATATCTCCAAATGGCATCCATGACCTTGTCTTCGTTGCGCAGTGCGATAAGCTCGGGGACAGGCCCAAACCAGTAGCCAGGTTTCCACACAATAGCGGCAGCCTACGTGCAGCTCTCACCGGCTATAAAGTCACAAGTATCCACTCACTGCCAATAGCCGCCTCCATCCGTCCATCCGTCCAGCCATTTTGGGCATTCTGGGGGGACAACAAGGCTAGCACACAGTCCGCTCAAGAGGCACTACAACCACCACGCTGTTACATACCCAGCTCGTTAGCTGCAGGTCCGTGTGCGCGCTCGGTGTCCAATAGCACCTTCTGCAGTCACGAGGTTCTCACAGCACACCTTCACATCATGATCTCCTACTTTTCTACGCCTCTTTAGGAGTGGGATTTTATGTATTTCGGCCAGGCACCCTCCGCAGTATTCTCCTGTCAGTTGCCTGCGCTTCGCGAACTGGTGCGAGGGCAATTCACCGCTCCATGACGGGTACACAGGGTGCTACCATTTTCCCTGGTAGCAAATTCCCAAGATGGCGCCAATTATCTCTTGTCGATAAATATAAACCTATGCCACCATATCGTTCCGCCCATTTAGGACTTCACGGGCGTGCTTATAGAGCTCCCCGGGATCAGTTTTCTCTCCAACAGGCAGTGCAATATTCAGGCCCCACTTCGGCCGGCAGCGGCTCCACAGGCCCACTCCTCCCCGGGCTCGAGTAGATAGGCAGCCCGGCTCTCGGCTGGCCCTGGTCACCTCACCATAGCCGCTTCGCAGTTTCCACTCCTGCAATGCCGGCAAATCAATCAATCAATCAAAAAATTTGTATAGCCCACTACTCACCCGGAGGGTCTCAAGGCGCTTGGGGGGGGATCCGCTACTGCTCGAACCGCCAGGTCTTGAGTTGCTTCCTGAAGGAGAGGTGGTCTTGGGTAAGCCGGAGGTGGATGGGGAGGGAGTTCCACGTCTTGGCTGCCAGGTAGGAGAAGGATCTTCATCTCATGGTGGCTCTGCGAATGCGAGGAATGGCGGCGAGGGCGTGGCTGGTTGATCGTAGCTGACGGGTGGGAGTGTAGAAGGTCAGGCGGTTGTTGAGGTAGCTTGGGCCCAGATCATGGAGGGCCTTGTGTGCGTGGGTGAGGAGGCGGAACGTGATTCTCTTGCTGACGGGAAGCCAGTGCAGGTCTCTCAGGTGTCCGGAGATGTGGCTGTGTCGGGGGATGTCCAGGATGAGTCGTGCGGAGGCTTTCTGGATGCGTTGGAGTCTTTTCTGCAGTTTGGTTTTGGTTCCGGTGTAGAGGGTGTTTCCGTAGTCCAGTCATGGTGACGAGTGCCTGGGTGACCGTCTTCCTGGTTTCGGTGGGGATCCAACGGAAGATCTTTCGGAGCATGCGTAGGATGTTGAAACACGATGATGAGACGGCGTTGACTTGACTGCTCATCGAGAGGGAAGAGTCCAGGATGAATCCCAGGTTGCGTGCGTGGTCCGTTGGTTTGGGTGCACTGCCCAGGGCTGGGGGCCAGCAGGAGTCATTCCAGGCTGAGGGTGATGATCCCAGGATGAGGCCTTCCGTCTTGTCTGAGTTCAGTTTCAGGCGGCTGTTCTTCATCCATTCGGCTACGTCTTTCATCCCTTCGTGTAGGTTGGTTCTGGCTGTGGCGGGGTCGTTGGTGAGGGAGAGGATCAGCTGGGTGTTGTCGGCGTAGGAGATGATGTTGAGGTTGTGTTGGTGTGCGATGGCCGCGAGGGGGCTCATGTAGACTAAGCATGGGCGAATTTTGTGAATTCGCAATTCGTTAATTTTGCGAATTTGCGAATTCGCGATCCACAAAATCAGCGAATTTGCGGATTCGCAGATTTTGCGGATTGTGTGGGTAATGGCCGGGTGGGAAAACGGTGCACATCGCTAGTGTGAGGGGCAGGCCCAAACGGTCGAGGCTTATATGCGAGTTCACATGCCTCTTGTGTGCATAAAAGGATAGACACGGATCAGAGAAGCTCGTGGTCACAGGAACTGCACAGGGATTGAGCTTGTGAAAGTCAATATGCAAAGGCCTCCATCAAGCATCATAGCTATTTTTCGATGATAGATATGGGGAGAACGCACACCTGCCCAACCTCGACAAAACTCACATTTTTTTGGGGGGGGTGATTAACTTTGCCATCACACCAAAGAGCGCCGGGGTCCCTCGAGTGAGCTGTCCATCAAGTGGGTAAAGGGCGCGAAGACGGTGCACACACTACTAGTGTGTGGGAAGGGGCCAAACGGATTGGGCTTATATGCGAGTTCACATGCCTCTTGTGTGTATTAAAGGACAGTCACGGATCAGAGAAGCTCGTGGTCACAGGAACTGCACAGGGATTGAGCTTGTGAAAGTCAATTATGCAAAGGCCTCCATCAAGCATCATAGCTAATTTTCGACGATAGATATGGGGAGAATGCACACCTACCCAGCCTCGACAAAACACACATCATCCTGTAACTTTTTTAGGATGGCGCCAGCAAGCTGCCAGCGCCATCCTAAAATAGTTACTAAATTAGCTTCATCAGGGCACTAATAGATAAAATTAAGCAGGTGCTCGAGCACCTGCTTTATTTTATCTATTAGTGCTTCCTGTAGAAGCTAACTTAGTAACTATTTTAGGATGGCACTGGCAGCTTGCCGGCACCATCCTAAAATAGTTAAAAGTTCAACAGGCTTGTACTTTTGCCCCCCAAATCCGCCGCTCGCGGATCTCGCGGATTTTCAGTAAATTCGCGGGAGTTCACGGATCGCGGATTTACCGGAAATCCGCGAGCGGAACAGATTTTCCGCTCATACTTAATGTAGACGTTGAAGAGGGTGGAGCTGAGTGATGATCCCTGTGGTACTCCGCAGATGACTTCGGTGGCCTCGGATCTGAACGGGGGGAGGCGGACTCTCTGGGTTCTTCCGGCGAGGAACGAGATGATCCACTCCAGTGCTTTCTCTTGGATTCCGACGTTGCTGAGGCGTTGTACTAGGGTGCAGTGGCAGACAGTATTGAACGCTGCGGAGAGATCCAGGAGGATGAGGGCCGCTGTTTCCCCGTTGTCGAGCAGGGCTCGGATGTCATCAGTGGCTGCGATGAGGGCGGTACCGGAGCTGTGGTTGGCTCGGAAGCCGGACTGTGATTGGTCGAGGGATCCGTTCGTCTCGAGGAAGGTGGCAAGCTGTTTGTTGACGGTCTTCTCGATGACTTTGGCAGGGAACGGGAGGAGCGAGATGAGGCGGTAGTTCTTGAGGTCGGTGGGGTCTGTTGATGGTTTTTTCAGGAGGGCGCTCAGTTCGGCATGCTTCCAGCTCTCCAGGAAGGTGGCGGTGTTGAAGGAGCAGTTGATGATGTCCCGGAGTTGGGGTGTGAAGACGGAGTCGGCCTTGTTGAAGACGTGGTGGGGGCATGGGTCGGTTGGCGACCCGGAGTGGATGGAGTTCATCGCGCGGATGGCGTCTTCGGTGCTGACCGGGGTCCAGGCGTGGAGGGTGGTGGTGGGGGGCGTTGGTTCTGTGGTTGGGTGCGAGGTCTGTTCGTTGAAGCTGTTGTGTATGTCTGCGATCTTGCTGTGGAAGAACGAGGCGAGTGAGTCACAGAGGTCTTGTGATGGAGTGATGTTGTTGTTTCCGGCGCTGGGGTTGGAGAGCTCTTTGACGATGCTGAAGAGTTCCTTGCTGTTGTGTGCATTGTTGTCTAGTCGCTCCTTCAATGCTGATTTCTTGGTGGTGTGGATCAGCTGGTGGTGTTTGCGCGTGGCGTGCTTGAGGGCGGTCATGTTGTCTGCAGTCGGGTTTTTTCGCCAGGCTTTCTCATGGGTACGGCAGTTTTTTTTGGAGTTCTTGAGGTCGTCATTGAACCAGGAGGCTTTCTTGCTTCCGGGCCTGCTGGGATGGTTTTTCAGGGGTGCGAGATCGTCAGCGCAGTTGGTGATCCACTGTGTGAGGTTGTTGGCTGCTTGGTTGGGGTCCGTTGATCTGGCTGGAGGGTTCTGGTTCAGGGATATGATGAGCTGGTCGGTGGTGATCTTATTCCAGCTCCTGCGGGGAACCTGTTGTGGGTGGTGGTGAGTTGTGGTCCTTCTGAAGCTGAAGTGGACGCAGGTGTGGTCTGTCCAGTGGAGTCCGGTGGAGTGGCTGAAGGAGATGTACTTGCTGGAGGAGAAGACTGGGTTGAGCGTGTGTCCGGCATAGTGGGTGGGGGTGTGTTCACCAGTTGCTTGAGTCCAAGGTTGGCGAGGTTGTCCAGCAGGGTGGTGGTGGTGTTGTTGTTGTTGTTCTCCAGGTGGAAGTTGAGGTCCCCTAGGAGGATGTAGTCGGCGGAGGGGAGGGCGTGTGGGCTGATGAAGTCAGCGATGTTTTCGCTGAATTGAGTGCGGGGTCCTGGGGGTCTGTAGATGAGGGTGCCTCTGAGGGTGGTCTTGGGGTCGGTGTGTATCTGGAAGTGAAGATGTTTGGCGGCTGTGAGGGTGCCGTCGGAGTTGGTCGTGATGCGGATGGTGTTCTTGTGGATGATGGCGATGCCTCCACCAGTCTGGTTGACGCGGTCCCTCCGGATGATCTTGTAGCCGTCCGGGATGGCTATGGCGATGTCGGGCGCGTAGGAGGCATTCATCCAGGTTTCCGTGAGGATGGCGACGTCTGGGGATGTGGTGTCGAGCAGGCTCCATAGTTCCACGGCGTATCTGTGGATGGAGCGGGTGTTGAGCAGAATGCACTTCAGGTGGTTGCTGTTGGTGCTCGGCTTGGCGGGTGCGGATGCGGTGCAGGTCGGATGCAGGAGAGCTTGGAGGGTAGGCAGGTGAAGGGTCCTTGGGTGAGTCCTGGGGTGGCTCGGTGGCATCCGGGCATCCGGCCGGTGTTGAGTGCATTGAGGGTGGCAGCGTCGTACGTGCGGCGGGTGGGGTGGCATCTGCAGGGGCCAGGGGGTCTGATTCTGGGCATGGTCCAGGCGCGGACGGGCGCAGACGGGCTTGCCTTTGGCTCAACATTTGGCACACCCGCTGTGCGTGAACCCTGCGCGCACGCTCGGACTCTGCCATAAACCGAGACATACATCAGAGACAGTATGGACCTTATCAAGACCATAGAGGACCAACTCTTTGACCCTGACACTGAACTCATGGTGGGCCTAGACATCGAGACACTCTATACCGACATACCTCACCGCGAGGGCCTATTAGTCATTCAAAACCTACTTGAAACAAGACCACAACCAACCCCCATCCCTACATCCTTCATCATGAGCCTTCTACGCATTGCCTTGGAAAATAATTATTTTCTATACCACGAAACCTACTACCTTCAAATCAAAGGCTTCTCTATGGGCGCTTGTTTTGGCCCAAGATTCGCAATCCTCTTTGTTCATCACTTGAAAATGACACATATGCTCACCCCCACCAACCCGTTCCAAACTCAAATACACTTCAGGCGTCGATACATAGACGACATTCTATTGCTGTGATCAGGCAACTCTGCAACCCTGAGTCAATTTGTTGAATGGCTCAACAACTCCCAACCCCACCTCAAATTCACCATGGATTGCAAAACCAACGACCTTCCGTTCCTAGACATCACCATCCACGCAGAGGATGGTAAGATGGGTACTGCCCTATACCGCAAGCCAACAGAAAGGAACACACTGCTAAACTACTCTAGTTACCATCCACGAGGATTGAGAGAACGCCAATTTTTACCAATCCGGAGAAACTGCAAATGGCACAAAGGCTATTTCAGAGAATCAGGCATCCTACAAAACAAACTCATCACCAGTGGCTACCTAACACAACTCATAAAACGTGCATGCAAAAGGGCTTGGTACTGTCACCGGGACGTTTTATTGACACCCCAACCCAAAAAAACATACAGCCGTATCTCTTTTGTCTCCAAATTAAGCCCGTGCAGTAACCAAGTCAAGAAAATCATTACTCGTAACGGGACTATCTTGCGATCACAAGGACCCTTCCATTAACCACCGCTATTCTCATACCAACGTGGACAAAACCTTGCCAACCATCTGGTTCATGCAATCACGTGGCCAACCAGGCCAACTAATCCTGACTCCTTATCCACCGCCTGGGACTCCCACCAGTTATTGGACATTACCGGTGCCAATCTTGCATTGTTTGAGATCTGACCCACAATGCAAATGAATTCCGATAACAATAATACCTATCCTTTGAAATCCTTCACCAACTGCATATCACAGAACGTGATCTACGCCATCAGGTGCCCCTGTGATTTAGTTTACATTGGCCAGACGACCCAAATGATCAAACAAAGGATTATACAACATAAAAGTAGAATCCATTATAAAACCGTGACAGCACCTCAGGTCACACACTATGTTGAAAAAATCCATACTGAACTCAAAATGTCCTGGCAAGTGATTGAACAGCCGACTTTACCCCTAAGAGGTGGTAATCTCCAATGCCTTTTGAATCGCAGAGAGTGTAAATGGATAACAATCTGCAATTCTGTAAACCAGGGATTGAATACTCTTGATGATTGGAACAGTACCATACAAACCTAACACCCTGGACTTTGTCTGATCGTTCCTGTCCTTACAAACCTGGCCCGATAGGTTCTTTGAGTGGCACACCTACACTACACCTTAAATGTGCATATTCGCTACTGACTTCCACCTTGACAATAGAAACGGATATCAGGCCTTTCGACACCCCTGAACACTTTACCAATTGGAGATCAATGTTTCTACCTTCTCCAAACTTCCCACTAGTGTAGAACTTGTGGGTTCCCCCCAAACTGCACCCCTGTGTCCTTCATTTTTCAACTTAACATTTTTTGTTTCTAATAATATTATTTTTCACAGTCACTACCAAACCATGTAATCTATACTCGTAATGTTTTTTCCTTGATCAATGTTCCGAAGGTATAGATTGTTAAATTGTGCAATAGTATTGGACACATGCCTGGGCATTAATTAATACTTGTGATATCACCAAAGATAAATAGCCTGCATAAGGGATAATTCCTGCTGTACCGTAGCTGCTATAGGCACCACCTTGTAATTATCTCTGGTTGAATGTTCAACACGAGATATTCATTTTTAACAGAGGTTGTGTTACCCTCTATTTATATTTATTTTTCTGTTTCGATGAGATACCTTAAAAATGGCTTTAAATAACATACCCCATCAATGTTCTTATCATGTAACTTCACAGATAAGCTCAAGGATGTATTTCACAGAACCAGAAATACGATAGTTCTTCTGCCCCCTTCCTGTCCCTGCCCCTCCTGTGACACACAATTGTTTGTTACCTATCAGCCGCTTCCACGTCATTTGGCGACACCCACCCCGGAAAAACTTGCTGCAAATTCCTGTGCACACCAACACTCCATTGCCAGTCGCGGATCATGGTCTACTGACCAGATCACACGCCGCCCTTGGGGCCCCGGACTATGACAGCAGTACCACACCCAATTCTTGGTAAGCCCCCTGCCCCACCAGGTTCAATTCCCCCCACTCGCCCTCCTCCACCACCGTTCGGCTCGTTGCCAACTGGCTTCCTCTTTTCGTTTTATTTCCAGGTATCCTGTTGGGACCTTAGCAGTGGATCCTTCGACCCTGCCGTACTTGTCCTACAAGTATTTCAATTGGAACTATGGGCCAGAACAGGGATCTGTCTCTGTGCCTCCTCCCAATTACACGTAAGTGCTACCCCTTGCGCCCCTTCCCGCTGACATAATTTCTCTCACCCTCCTCTCACTGACCTCCCCCTACCTGCCCCTTCTAGGCATCATCAAGTGGACATACTGAACCGAACAAGTTCCCTTGTTAATTTTCCATCATCCTTTGCCTTTCCGGCCAGAACGGGGATCCGCTTCTGTGCCACTACCTACCCGTAAGTTTTAACTTTCTTCACGCTGCCTTCTACCCTCACATTTTTCCTCACCCATCTCTTACCTGCCTCCTCCTGCCTCTCTCGTCCAGGAATTTAATTGGACCTACAAAGTGAATCGTGCGTCCTCAACCCTGACACATAACACTACAAATATTGCCCTCAAACCAGATCGGGGCTCCTCATCTGAGCCTTCACCCTCCTGTAAGTACTTTGTTTCAAATGCCCTTCACCTCCTATCATTTTTCTCCCACTCCTCCCTGATTTCCCATCTCCCCCTTACTCCCTAGACTTCTGATCTTGGACCTATGTGAGCCCGTTCAACTCCAGCTGGGTTCCCTTCCATCACAAAGCCCTAGCGGTTCCCACCCGCATTACCAACACCAGAGACTGCCCAATATCTAGTTGGACTATATTGTTATTAGGTAACTTCGGTTCTCTGCCCTTTTTTCCCCCTCTCCTTCCAATTCCCTTCTTACCTTTCCCTTCGCCCCCCCTTTTTTCTTCTCCCGACCTTCTCACACAATCATGCCCCATCTACTCCTTACTCTACCCACGCCTCCCCGCCTCCCCCTCCCCCTTCCCTTCCTCACTTCCCCGTTCCCCCTCCCTCTCTTCACCCACCTCCATTCCTCCACCCACCTAGTCCCCCGTCTCTCTGTCGCTGCCCATGCACTGCGTACCTGACCTCATCTCCGGCCCCTGACCTGGACCTTCCTTCCCTTGCAGCACTCACCTTATCTGGCAACCCGGTCCTTATGAAGATCCTAACTCGATAGGATCGAACCGCCGTCGACCCTCAATACAGCGTGACTCATGGCGTATTATCTTCTTTGGTTCCTAATCTAATATAAATTAATAATTCTCTAAGGAGGAACTAACAGCTTTGTAATATACTGTTTTTTCACTGTGTCATTTTGCGTCCTTCGCGGTGTTCACCCACATGTCATTAGCGCCGTCACTCTTTGTTTCACTATCACTTAGTGCACAAAGCCTTCTTGGGTTGCCAACACATTATATGCCTCCACTGCTGTTTTCTGACAGTTTTTTGACTGTTTTGAATAAAAATCTGTCTTTAAATATACAATGCTATATGCACTTCTAAAAAACTGAAATTCTGAGTCTCTCTTCCTTTTACGTCCATATTCTTTGTAATGTCCTGTACATGCAAATAAATCTGTCGCTCTAGTGAATCCAATTGAGATATTGTTGTTTTATACATAAGCAAGAAGGTTCAACATCCTGTCTTAAACTAATTGATGCTCCTCTCCTACTCCATTCTCCAGTAGGACATCCGTAACCGGAACCAAAAAAGGAATCTCGCATGTCAATTCCATTACTGCTGGAAACCATACCTGAGACACCCAAGACGCATTAGAAACACAATTTGATAATCCTCTGTCCTTACCTTCAATAGAACCCTTTGAATGATCACAAAAGGGGGGGACGCATAAGCTCTTATTCCCTCCAACTCTGTTGAAAAGCATCCACTGCACATGCCCCTGGATCCAGAGTCCAACTGAAATACTTCTCAAACTCGTAACTCAGCCTGCTCGCAAAAAGACTCATCTCCAATGGTAGCCAAACCCTGTCTGTCTTCCTGATACACCAAGGGTTCAGCATCCAATCACTGAAGTCTCTTGTGTTTCTTGAATTCCAATCCACCAATTGACCTGACAGATACTCTGCAATAACCACAATCTTGTGTTTCATTCAGAAATACTAAAACTCCTTCACCAAGTCCGACAGGCCACGGTATCTGCTCCTTTCTACACAAGTGATATAGCCTACACCTGAGATGTTGCCCATTTTCATCAGCACTGTCTGTCCTTTTAAAACCTCCGTGAAACTCTGTAAGGCATACACGTCTGCATGGATCACTGACTTAATATCGACGGCCAAAATATAGACTACCAAAAATATCGTCGAATATTATCGACACCCATAATATCGATTACTAATACCTATTTAACAAACAACCAAAATATCGAGTACACAATATAGTCACTTACAAATATCGAAGGACAGAATATCGAAAAACAAAATATAGAAAGACATAATATCGTCAAACGCTAAAATAAACAGCACTCAACTAAAATATCGACATCAAAATTATAGTTAGTACAAACATCGAAAATTAAAAAACAACGACTATGTTGAAATGTACCAAAATATATAATATTAAGAAATACATATATATTTACAAAAATAATACACTCTCCGATAAATATCTAACTTATAATACTAATTAAATAACCCACAAACAAACAAAACTACACTGTAACACCACAAACTCACAAAAACAAAGAAATTACATGAATAAGACATAACATAATTCCCAAAAACAATTTTTAAAATAATATCACATATATGTTAACAAATAAAACCGATATAAGTACGTTTTAGCAATATTTAGTAACTTACTAGCACTTACTCTGCACAATATAACCCAATTAACGGGAAAAAAATCAAACCTGCCAATGAAAAGCTCCCATTCTTCATTAAACCAATCAAACACAACTAATCAAGAACACAGTATAAAAGGAAAGACTTTCAAGCATTTCTTCCTACTTCTAACTCTAAAGAAGAAGGTGACACGCTGCCCAACTTTCTACAGAAAGAAGTACCCTTCCTGACAAGAATATTACAAACATGCACAAAGTAGGTTAACCTATTTTAAATTTTTACCAAACTAAAAGGTTAAAAACTAATTTCTTTTATCAAACATTGTATCTTACATTTTTTTCACATTATTTATATCTCCTCTACAAACACCTCCAAATTACAGGACTAAACCTTTCATATCTTTTTAGAAGAAATAAGTATTTTCTTGATTTTCTAAAGTAACAAACGACCATTATGTGAAAGCAAAATTGTAATGCAAATGTCATTTGTGTTCTACCTCCTTCACAGAACATTTATACACACCAAAAATGCTATTTTCCAATTAAAGAACAACACAAATTAACAATGTAAGTATATATTTTACTGATTGCTAAAACATACCAAGTACGTTTATTAGATGCTAAATTGTAATGCATATTTTTTTTCTTTACAATCTCCTTAACAGAAACTTTATAAAAAGCCAAAACATAATAGTTGCAAATACAGAACTCTACAAATTGCCTAAGTAAGTATAGATGTTAAATATTTGGAAACAGCCCAAATGCATTTTTGAAAACTAAATTGTAATGCACATTTTATTCTTGTTCTATCGCCTAAACAGAAAATCTATACACACCCAAGACCTACTCATTCAAAGTAAAGAACTCTGCAAATTACAAACGTAAGTATATATTTTAAATAATACTAAACAACACAAACTCCTTTCTTTAATGCTAAATTGTAATGTATATTTTATTTCTCTAATTTCTCCTTAACAGGAAACTTATAAATACCCTAAACCTACTCCACAAATTTCCTAAGTAAGTATATATTTTGAATATTGGAAAAGAAACCTACTACATTTTTTTTTTGTTGAAAAACCGTTATTGCAGCATTCAAGAAATACAAGGATGGGCCTACAACCGCAGGGGCCGGCCGCTAAATAGTAGCAAACCTTGACACTTCAGAAGACAACACAGCTCTTCAGCCGACACCCCTGAGGTCCGGCAGCGATTCAGGATGGATATTGTATCTGGATGCATTAATAAGTCACAGGATATAATAAAGGTCTTCATTTTTATAATATTTAAATGATCGGATCAGGTGCCATACAATCTAAACAACAGGGTATGGGACAGGCCAGGGAAACAGGATATGCGTGGGAAAACAGTCATTTATGGGTCTCTGGCGTTGATACCTATATATCATTGTGAAGAATAGAACAGTATACCTTATTGTGACCGCCAGCTCTCAAGGCCCGCCCACCCAACAATACGAATAACATAAGAAGCATGGACACTAATTTCGAGCACAATGAAATCCGAATAAAACACAGACCATATCGATCCTAAAGGAAATATGGGAAGGGAGAAAAAGGCCATAGAAAACAAAAAAAGGAAAAATAACCCCCCCCCCTCCAACCCCCCACTCTGCACCCCTGCCGATGGCTATAGCCTAACCCCACTAGCAGCGTGCCTGTCGCCCTCGAGTGAGCTGTCCATCATAGTGGGTAAAGGGCGTGAAGACGGTGCACACAGCTTGTGTGTGGGGGGCAAATGGGGGGGGGCTTCTTTGCGAGTTCACATGCCTCTTGTGTGTATAAAAGGTCAGGCACAGATCAGAGCAGCAGATGGGGAGAAAGAAGCTCCTGGTCACAGGAACTGCGTTATGGGAGGTCATGGCTCAGTTGGGGCTTTGCAATATTTGGAGGGCTTCCCATTTCAACTCGAGGGAGTATACGTGTTACTCCCCAACTCAAGGTACCTTCAGTAGACTTGATCACATCTAACTTCCTGCTTCCCTGGTTCTAAAGTCCTCTCAGTGATGCATTTGTCCCGCTATCTTGCTGATCGTGCGTCTGTATGCAGTGGGGAGTGGTGCCCAGTTGGGATTCACTTGGAGATCTCCACCTGAAGTGTTTGAAGACACAATGGGCAAAGAGACATTAGCTGGTGCCCTAACAGATTTTTCGTTTAATTGATCCTCCATGAATAGTCGATCAAAAGAATAGGAGACAATGAAGGCTATGAACTGGGACATTGCGTAGGTCTCTCCTGAAGTTGCGGTCAATGTTACAGGCTGAGCTCATTCAGAAGGAGGAGGAGCTGGCACATACTTAGCAACTCCCTCCAGATGATGTGGAAGGGTGGAGGTACCGGCTCAGTGGCAGGTAGCAACTGCGCTGGATAGGCTGGAGACATACACCCGGAAATCGTATTGTCAGCAACTCCATTTGGCAGGGGACTGCTCATGGCGATTGCTAGCCTGGATTCTATGACGTGAGGCAGCCTGTCTTCCCATTCTTCACCTTATGTCCCCTCTGGGGCAGACGTATACAGACAAAGAGACATAAGTCCCACATGGAGTGAGTTTATTGTGGTCGCGGCACCCCAGCCTGGAGCGAATTGTTGAATTCTTGGCTGGTCTCTAGTTTCTGTGACTGGGGGATGCTATTGCCTAAGACTTGGTTGTGGCCCTTACCCTGGAGTAAGTCCAGATGGCGTTTGCCTGCCTGCCCAGGAGGAAGGTTCTGGGTAGTGATGGTTTCCCTGCCATATTTTATCAGGTCTTCACCCCCATACTTATGCAATGATTGCTAGAGGGTAAACAGTCAAAATATTGAGTTTTTTATTTCGACCTACACTTATATCGAGTTGCTAATATCGATGGGACTGAATATCGATGTCCAGAATATCGATGGCCAGAATATCGACCCTAAGGTAAGTAATATCGAAATTACTTATATCGATAGCATATATATTGATGTAAGTAATTTCGATTTACTAATATGTGTTAGAAATATTAGTTAAGTATTTAAATTAATTGTTATAATATGTGTTTAATATGTTTTTATAATTTAAAAATATATAAAAGTAAATAATATGTTTTACTACCAGAGCGGGTTGTGGGTTTATAGGGGAATAGGGTGGGAAGTAATTTATTTGTAATTAAATAATTATTTTTCAATGATTAATTTATTTTGCAATTAAATATTAATTGGCAATGAATTATTTTAATTGATTAATTGATTAATTAATTGATAATTTATGTATATTTTTAACTAAATTATATGTTTTACTACTGGAGCGGGTTGTGGGTTTATAGGGGAATAGGGTGGGAAGTAATTTATTTGTAATGAAAAAAATTATTTTTAATGATTAATTTATTTTGCCATGAAATATTAATTAGCAATGATTTATTTTAATTGATTAATAGAATAATTAATTGATAATTTATGTATATTTTTAACTAAATTATATGTTTTACTACTGGAGCGGGTTGTGGGTTTATAGGGGAATAGGGTGGGAAGTAATTTAATTGTAATATTAATTAATTTTGGGTAAAGGGGTATTTTTAGGGTTCAGGGTCAGTTTTCAGTTTTTGGGTAAAGGGGTATTTTTAGGGTTCAGGGTCAGTTTTCAGTTTTTGGGTAAAGGGGTATTTTTAGAGTTCAGGGTCAGTTTTCAGTTTTTGGGTAAAGGGGTATTTTTAGGGTTCAGGGTCAGTTTTCAGTTTTTGGGTAAAGGGGTATTTTTAGGGCTCAGGGTCAGTTTTCAGTTTTTGGGTAAAGGGGTATTTTTAGGGTTCAGGGTCAGTTTTCAGTTTTTGGGTAAAGGGGTATTTTTAGGGTTCAGGGTCAGTTTTCAGTTTTTGGGTAAAGGGGTATTTTTAGGGTTCAGGGTCAGTTTTCAGTTTTTGGGTAAAGGGGTATTTTTGGGTTCAGGGTCAGTTTTCAGTTCTTTGGTAAAGGGGTATTTTTAGGGTTCAGGGTCAGTTTCAGTTTATGGGTAAAGGGGTATTTCTAGGGTTCAGGGTCAGTTTTAGGTTTTTGGGTAAAGGGGTATTTTTAGGGTTCAGGGTCAGTTTTCCCTACTGTTGCACCCACTGGAGTGGGAATAGTAATTATTGTTAAGTAATTATATATTATATATGATTTATCATTTTATTTTTAAGTAATTAATAAGTATTATTTAGTTTTTTTTATGTTATTTTAAATTTAAAAAAAATCGATATATTTAACAACGATATTTTTAACATCGATATTATTTTTTCGATATTTTGGTACTTACCATGTTGTACATAGGGCGTCGATATTTTTGCTATCGATATAATTACGCCGATATTTGTGTAGGTCGAAATTCTGTCTGTCGAAATTCTGTCATAGATCCTTGCTAGAGGTATACCAGGAAGCCAGGGAAACTGGGGTGCCACCTCCATCCATGCAGGATGGCTGCATCTCTATGGTCTCAAAACCTGACTAGTATGCCTCAGACCCGTCCACTTATCGCCAACTCATGATGATCAGCACCGATACAAAGGTGCTTTCTAAAGCACTGTCCCTTAGGCTCTGTCGAATGATTTCACAATTAATCCATGATGACCAACGTGGTTTTATACCACTATTAGCTTAAGGCATATAATGCATATTCTCCATGAGGTGGAAGGTAGAGATGAGGAACAATGTCTCCATTGACATTGCCAAAGCTTTTGACATGGTCGACTGGCACTACCATATGAGGGTCTTGGAGGAGATGGGGTTTGGAGTATACTTCCGGGCATGGGTGTGTCTTTTATATACCAAACCAATGGATAGGATGAGGGTGGGCCGATTATGCTCGGATCCATGGGTGGTATGCAGGGGTACTCGTCAGGGATATACATAGTCTCCCCTTCTTTTTGCAATAGCGCTGGAGTCCCCGGCCATCCAGATTCGACAGATCATATCTGATTGGGGATCAGAGTGGGGGCAGTTAACCATCTGGTATCCCTATACATGGATTTTGTTTTAAAATATATCTTTTATTCAGTGCAAAGGAAAAAACAAGCATATGTCATACAGAGTCTTGATGTATTAAGGTTCAATAGTTAAAGAAATGCATACATAGATCGTGGAGCGGATCGCAAAGTACATTGCAGCAGTGCGCAGATAAAATCAACATTTAAACATTGCGTGATCATGCTGTCTCTGTTGTTGTAGCTTGTTTAGTGAACAAAATCAATAAAAGCGTAAGGGGAAAAGGATATCGAACCTGGGGTCATGTGGCGTGTGGTGTGACGGGCAGCGGGAACTGCAGTGGGGGGGGGCAAGGAAGGAGAGGGGGGGTCCAGTGGTAGTGCTTCGGTCGGTTCGTGTCTGCTCTTGCAAATTCGGGAGCTATGATGGCGATGCGGGAGGGTGGCTGCGGTCTTGGCGTGCTGGCGGGGCAGGGGGGGGAAGAGGGGGGATCTAGGTGTCAGGTGTGTGGGCGTTATGCCTGTTGTCTGCTGCGTCTGGAGTGTGGTGGCCATCTCTGTGTTCCCCGTCCGGGGGTGTCTGCCTCTCTGGAGTCTCTGGCATCTGGAGGCCACTATGGAAGGAGCGGATCATGTCGTCCCAGAGTGTTGCTATGGGGTATTTACGCAGTCCCGCCGTCTCCTCATTATGTAGGGATATACTCTCCGCTTTCGCCCAGTTGTCTAGTGAAGCGTGCCAGTGTTCCATCGCAGGTGGTGCCGCCGCTTCCAGTGCTTTGTGATGAGTCTTTTTGCCGTGATGAGGCCAAGATCCCAGAAGCGGGAAGGTACCCTGTTTAGTTTGGTCCTATGGAAGAGGCCCAGCAGGCATGCTTCCCACGAGAATGGGATCGGCATCGACGTACAGCGCTTCAGCAGAGTTAGTATCGATTGCCAGTATGCTTGAAGCCGGGGACATTGCCACAGCATATGGAGGAGGTCTGCTCCCTCCGTGTCACATCTCGGGCATTTGGCCTCTGTGCCCGGGAAATATGAGTTTATCTTGTCCGGGGATAGATATGCGCGGTGTAGGACATAAAATTGGATCTGTTTGAAGCGTGCATTACGGGGAATGTTGCGGGGACCTGAAAGTATCACCGCCCATTCCTTGTCTGTCCATGCCTTCCCTCTGTCTGCCGCCCATTTATCCCGTAGGGGTTGCAATTAAGCATGAGCGAATTTTGCGGATCTCGCGTTCGCGAATTTTGCGGATTTGCGGATTCGCAATCCGCAAAATCCGCGAATTCCCGCGAATTTGCGGATTTTTTTTTTTTGTGTTCGCCCGTGTTTCTGCCAGTTCGCGAGGGTTTTGTACACTTTTGCAAATTGCGAACTTACCTGTCGGATCGCAAGTTTCGCGAACTTGTTGTTTCTACGTGTCCAGCCTGTTTGGGACACTCTTCTTCATCACTGCCACTCTCTGTCATCACTGCCACTCTCTGACTACTCATGCCACCCTCTGGCCCACCCATGCCACCCTCTGTTTCATCACCACACCCTCTGGTTGTCCAGTGTACATTATTTTCGGCAAAGCAAAGCACACCTTCCCTGCCTCAAGTGACCTGAATTAATTTGGGGCTGATTAGTGTGTCACAGAATATTTTTTTAGCTGGCACCTGCTTCCTTAGTGCGCCCTGATTAGTGATCTTTTGCACTTGCTAAGTGCTTTCATTGTTGCAAAATTAGTTACAACACCTGCCCTGCCCCAACTGACAATAATGAATTAGGGGCTGATTAATGGATTTTAACTTCCAGCCTGGCTCCTGCTTGTCTCCCTTAGCTGTAATTCAGGACCTTTGTGGCATATGTGTAACTATTCTGAGGTTCAGAGCAGGGTCACATAATAGTTTCAACTGGCAACTGAACTCTGGAGGGGCCCCTCAGGAAGCACTACAGGAAATGGCTACAAATGATGAGCCTGAACTTTTGAACCTGGTAAGTAGTTACTTTCAGTTTTGCTAAGATCGTATTTCTGCAATTTTGCACTTATTCGCGGGGCGCGAACTCACGCGAACTCACGCGAACAGTGCGAGCAGTGCGAGCAAAATCCGCTGCTCGCGGATTTGCGAATTTTGCGGGAGATTCGCGAATCTCGCGGATTGCGGATTTCCCGAAAATCCGCAAAATCCGCGAGCGGAACGGATTTTCCGCCCATGTCTAGTTGCAATGTGATTTGTGTGTGCGAGAGCAGCGCCTGTGTCAGCCAGTGCACCACATGCGTCCCGTTGCCCATCACGTGTATGCACTGGACTAGCTGGTGCGTGGGCGGTTCGTCAGCGATGTTCCCCCATTTCTGCGTGAGTGTCCGCAGTATTGAGGCATGTTGCAGGAATTGTCCCGCAGGTAGCCCCGTGTCAGCAGTCAGCGTCTCGAAGGAGAGTAGAGCGCCATCTGCGTACAAATCCGTCATTGTTTCTATGCCTGCGCGTTTCCACTGTTCCAGTGCCGCCTCCGTCACGACTGACGTGGCCTTGGGGGTACCCAGGAGTGGCAACGCTGGCGCGTATGGTATGGTGGTTCTAGTGAGACGTAAGCATCTGTCATAGCATTTCGTGGCCACAGCTACATGCAGTTGCGAGTGTTTCCTAGGGCTTGTCAGTGGGTGGAATAGGGTATGTATCTGCAGTGGGGAGAGGATGTCTGTGGCCGTAGCCGTGTCCTCGAGGTTCCTGCCCGAGATTCAGGCCACCGCCCATTGCACCTGTGCTGCAAGATAATAGAGCTCCAGGTTCGGGACTGCCATGCCGCCTTCAGTGACCGGGTTGTATAGTTTCGTCAGTGCTATCCTTGGCCTGCCTGTGTTCCAGATCAGATCTCTGAGCATGGACTCCAGTTCCCTGAATATACGGACAGGGATTTATAGTAGGAGGTTGGCAAAATAGTACAGGAGCCTGGGGAGTATTATCATTTTCGTTAAGGTCCTTCTGCTTGGCACATTGATGGGGAGGGTTTTCCAGAAGGCGATCTGTGTTCTGACAGACGTCATGGCCCGTGTCAGATTGCCGTCCAAAATGTCTGGGGGGGTCCTATATACGTGTATACCCAGGTACTTGAACGTGGTTTGATACCATGGTAGTCGTTCATTATTGATGTAGAGTACAGGGTCCGGGGCGTCAGGAGTGAACGAGTATGCCCCCGATTTGGCCCAGTTGACTTTAAGGCCTGACATTAATTTGAACGTGCGGAAAATGTCCGACAGTTCCAGCGGCACATTATCTAGGTCTTTGATGTACAAAAGCAAATCGTCCGCATATAGCGACACGACATGTGTGCCTTCGGCTAGCGGGATGCCCCAACGTGATCCACTGATGCGCAGTCGTTCAGCCAGGGGTTCGATCGCCAGGGAAAATAATAATGGGGAAAGTGGGCAGCCTTGTCTGGTGCCTCTTCTGACATTGATGGACTCGGATATCAGTTTCCCAGTGCGTACTCTTACCTCAGGCTTCCCATATAGCAAGCCCACCAGTTCTATAAAGTCATCACCCAGGTCAAACTTACGCAGCACTGCCAATAGATAGGGCCATTCGACGGAGTCGAACGCCTTCTCCAGGTCCAGCACTAGGCAACCCGATCTTGGCCACGTCTGGACTGCATACTCCTGCACTCGGAACAGCCTCCGAATATTGTGGGAGGTGCATCTTGTTGGGACAAACCCATTTTGGTCTTTGTGTACTAGGGTCGGCACCAGGGCCGCCAGTCTGTGGGCCAGTGTTGATGCCAGGATCTTGTAGTCCGTGTTGAGTAGGGCTAGCGGCCTATATGACCCGAGGAGCGTCTCTTCCCTACTTGGTTTGAGAAGCGATACCAACATTGCTTCGTTCATGGATGCTGGTAAGGATGAGCTGTCTAGAGCTGCCGAATACGTGCTGAGCAGTTCAGGGATGAGGATGTCTGAGTATGCTTTGTAATATTCTGTAGGCAGCCCGTCCGGGCCAGGGGTTTTCCCATTAGAGAGGGCAAATATGGCATCACGTAGTTCTTCCGCCACCAACAGTGATCCGAGATCGTCTCGTTGGTTGTCAGTTGGGGTGGGAAGCGTGATTTCCTCTAGGTGTGCTTGGATGTCTGGTTGTGGGTTGCCCATTTGTGACCGGTATAATGTCTTATAATGTGCCACGAAGGCAGCATGTATGCCCGGCTGGGTTTACACCACTGTGTCTGCGGTCGGGCTTATGGCCGTCACTGGGGTAGAGCGGTGTTCTCGTCGTATCAGCCAGGCCAATAATTTGCCTGGCTTGTCGCCGTAGCGGTGTGTGCGTGCCGAGTGTGCAGTGAAGTTGACCTGTTTCAGTCTGCCTATCAGTCTGTCGTGTTCCGTCCTCGCCTCAAGCAGCCCTGCGCTATCCCCTCCTGCCGCCTCTTGTTCTTTTTGCAGCAAATCTACTTCCAACTGTTTCAGGTCTGCCTCCAGCTGTTGGCGGGTGTGTGCCTGGGTGCCGAGGCATAGCCCCCTTAGTACTACTTTGAACGCGTCCCACTCTAGCTGGGGTGTGGAAGCAGTGTTGTTGTTATCTTCGAAGTGCTGTGCTGTTTGCGCCCCTATCGAAGTTCTGAATGCGCCGTCAAGCAAGAGGTCTGGTTGTAGTCTCCAGGTGGGGATTGGCGGTCTCGGCTGTTCCCAGGCGATTGTCATGAGGTGTGGGTTATGGTCTGAATGTGTGCGGCCCATGTATTGTGTGTTTCTGATCGCCGGCAGTAGGTCTCTAGAGACCATGTACCTATCTAGGCGTACATGTAAGTTGTGTGCCCCTGAGTGGAAGGAGTAGGTCCTGGTGTCTGGGTTGTGGCTGCGCCACGCGTTTTGCAGGTCCCATTGCATGGACCAGTCCAGGAGGGCTCGCGCTGCGTGATGAGCAGGGGAATTGGGCAGTGGAGGACGGGAGCGATCCAGAGAAGGGTCCAGTGTACAGTTATAGTCCCCGCCCAGTACCCACTGTATGCCATGCCATGGCGCCAGGGTGTTGGATAGCTGTGCTAAGAAATCCTGTGTCCCTGTATTGGGTGCATAGATCGAGGCTAACACTATTGGGTTCCCGTCGATCCTGCCTTTGACTGCTACATGCCTCCCCCCGGGGTCCACCAAGGTGTCCTGTGCTACCCATGGGGTGCCCGGCCGTATCCACACCAGTGCCCCCCTAGCATAGGAGGAGTGATGTGTGGCATAAAGGTGACCTCTCCATCTGCGGCGTAAGGTGGTGACTTCTGTTTCGCAGAGGTGCGTCTCCTGTAAGAGGGCAATCTGCACGTTGTGGCGTTTGAGGTATGAATATATTTGGTACCGTCTGGACGGTGTGTGCATCCCTCTCACATTCCATGTACATATATTGATCACAGACATTGCATTATATTAACGGTCGCCCCCCCGCCCCACCTCCAACCCGCCCACTGTTTGTAAGGAATATTGTTGTCTGTTTTTGGGGGAAAATAGGCAATTAACATGGCCAATAAAACAGTTAGCCAATGAACAACGCAAACATGCAAAATACCAAAAGGTCGGTGGGCAAACGTGCTCCCGTCCATGCTCTCAAAGTTTAGTTCCGTTCTGGGGGCAGCTGTGCAGTGCTAGCAGCAGCGGCTGGTTAAGTGTTTTTAGAGTCATCATATAGGGGTCGCTCCCCTTCCCGGGGGGTGTATGGAAGCCTAAGCCAGCCTCAATCTTAAGAGTCATGGATACAAAATAGACATTTAATGCCATACATTACGTGTCTTGATCAGCGTGCGGCAGGACAGGTGGCCACAGGAGTAGGGGGTCGGTTGGTCAGTGTCCGTTGGAGCTTCATCAGGGCAAATCGTAGATCACAGCTTTCCAGGGGTCTCGCCGAGCCAGGTTGGTCCAGACTGGATCTGCGATCTCCTCGCTGATGGCCTTTCGAGCGCTCATGTGGGATTCACGGTGGATATGTCCTAGGAGCCAGTTAGCTGATGTATTCTGATGTTTGGGGTGTGACGTCCGGTCCAGGATCCGTCACAGGAGAGTCTGACATTCCATATATTGCTTCGTCGTCGCTTGGGGGGTCTTGTGTACCGCTGCCAGTTGGTTCGCTGGGCGCTGGGGAGTGACTGAGTTCCCGCACAAGTCGGAGGGATTCTTGCTTTTCTTGCTGTGCAGCGTCCGCAAGGGGAGGCGTCTTCTGTGGCCTGTTCGCATGCTCCTGCGCCCGTTGCCTTGTGCGGCGTCGTCTCCTGTTCCCGCCAAGTTGGCATCCGCTTGTGCGGTCCGCTGGCGTCCTGGGGGCTGAGTCTGTGCCGCTGTCCAGCCATGCCTCCACTTCGTCTGGGTCTGTAAAGAAATGGGTTCTCTCTCCGGCTATCACTCTTAGTTTCGCAGGGAATAGCAAGGAGTACTGGAGGCCCTGTTGGCGTAGGCGCCTTTTCGCCGCTAAGAAGGATTGTCTCTGCCTCTGTACTTGTATGGTGTAGTCCAGGAAGAACATTACCTTGGTGTTTTCGATTCTCACATCATCAAGTTTGCGCGCTTCTCTCAGTATGGAGTCTCTGTCTCTGTAATTCAGAATGCGGAGAAGCATGGGTCTTGTATTGGAGCCCGTCGCCAGGGGTTTGGTCTGGACTCTATGGGCGCGTTCCACCACGAAATGAGGCGAGAGTGAGCCCTCAGGCAGGATGGATGTCAGCCATCTTTCCATGTGTTCCTCCGGCTTTCTCCCTTCCCATTTCTCCGGAACGCCGACCAGGCGTACATTATTCCTTCGCGCCCTGCCTTCCGCATCCTCGGCCCTGTCTTCTAGGAACTCCACTCGATTCAGCAAGTCCTGTATATGGGTATGTGTCTGGCTGGCTTGGGGTTGGAGCTCCTTCACAGTTCCCTCCAGTGATGTGGTGCGGTCAGCAAGTTTTTTGTGGTCTGCGCGGAGGTGCGTGAGGTCTATGGCCACACTGTCGATCTTGGTGGCCAGGGAGGTGCGCGTGAGTTGAATTGATTCTTCCAGTCGCTCCATGGCTGCAAGCATGGTATCGAGTTTTGCTGCTGTTTGGTCCTGGTCTGTGGTTTTGCCGGGTTTGTCCATTCTGCCTTTAGTCATCACGCCCCCAGTGCCGGTCCGTGCCCTGGTCCCGCCAGACATCGGTGTCCGAGGTGGAGTCCGCTTTACTTGTAGAGGTCCGTATTGGGGGGATGTTGGGTGGGTGGGCCAGGTGCCACAGTCAATCAGTGGGGTGTGCGCCCAGGCACGCGGCGTCGAGTGTTGGGGGCCGGGTCGGGTAAGTGTACCCGTCGGCTCGTTCCCAGGCGTTCTCTGACCGGGTCGGCCGTCAGTGTCGTGCGCCGTGTCGTGTCTCTCCTCACAGGTGTTCCTGGCCGTGGGGGGTGTGGTGTGTCTTTCAGGCACGGCTTGGTCTCGACTAGCCTAGCCGATGGCGGGTGGGTGATCGTGGGTAGTCGACGTCTGGTGGGAACTTGGCAATTGATGTCAATAGGCTCTGCCTGTGTGGTGATTGCGTGGCACTTGTTCTCTCCTAGAAGGTAGGCAATGTTTAGGCGTCGTTCTCCTCGGTGCAGCTCAGTATGTCTGGGCGTCGCTGAGCTTGCGGCGTGGTTCCGTGGTTTTTCCGGCAGGTTGCAAGCTTGTTTGCGGTAAGGGGCTCAGGCTCTGTGTGCGTTCATGCGTGTTGTGTGCTGCGCCGGCGTGGTACAGTCTAGGTGCCCACCGCTGTCGGCCGGCAGTTGTCTCAGTTTGCGACCCAGCTTCCGCTGTCTATCCGTTCCCCAGGTGCCGAGAGCCCAGTCGCTCACCTTTCCCCCCCTCCGTGCGTGTGGATCTACACGATGTTCGTCGCAGGGGATTTGCGTTCAGGCCCAGCGGTCGTTCCCAGCCTCGGGGCGCGCCCTTCGATCAGCTCCGGTGATTGCGTGGGGTTTCCGGCCGAGCCGGTGTGGTCGATTCTCCTCAGTGTCCGATCAACGTGCGTTGCGGGCGATCTCCGGTGTACCGGCGCGTGGGTTGTATGATGTTGGTGTGGGCTGCGTTTTTGGGCCTTCCGACCTGTCCGGATCCCCAGCGTTTTCTGCGTTTACGCCGGGGCTGGAGGCAGTGCTCGCGGCTGTGGGCAGCGACTGCCGCCGTTTCCCTTGGTCTGGTCTGAAGTATCTGGGTATCGCCGCTCCCGCTGTGGATTTCTAATGTGATTGCCGTCTGCAAGCTGGGGGTCGTATCGCCGAGGGGAGTCAGGGCTCTGCGTGCAGTTGCAGGTATTCGGCACTGTGTTGGTGTTGCTGGTGACCAGGGTTGCGCGTGCCCTGCTCGTCCGCCGCCTCCTGCCTGTGGTCGCCGCGCTGTGTGCCTCTACCGCCGCTGTCCGTTCGGCCCCCAGGAATCCAAGGCCGGACCGCTCACCTCTGTGTTCCGCTGTGCAGCTGATGCATGTGTTGTCTGTCGCAGGAGGGTCGTGCCCAGTCCCGGCTGCTGCCTCCAGCCTCGGGGTCCGTCCGTCAGCACTCTTCCGTTGTTGCAGGAGGGTTCCGGTTGAGCTGGTGTGGTCGTCTCTCCCCGGTGCTGTCTCGGCTTAGGTGATGGGCGATCTTCGGTGCGCCGACATGTAGGCCGCACGGATTGAAGGTAGGCCGCGTGTTCGGGCCTTCCGCCTCGTCCGGATCCCCGGTGTTTCCTGGGCTCACGCCGGGACCAGAGGCAATGTTCGCGGCCGGTGTTCCCCGGTGCAGTGTTGTGGGTCCGATCTGCGCCAAAATCGGACAGGCGCCGCGTCGGGACTACCGGAGCAGTCGCCGGTGGTTTTCGGCTGGCTTCGCCGAGGATAATCCCGGATAAAAGCGCCGGGAAGGGGAGCTCGGCACGGAGCTCTACCCACAGGCGTCCATTCGCTTCGCGTGCTAAGCCACGCCCCATCCCTATACATGGATGACACCCTTTTCGATCTTTCAGTCCCTCTGCAGTCCCTCCCCTATTGCACTTTTTGGGTGTCTTTGGGGAGCTAGCTATCAGTTCTTCAGATTAATCATAGGAAATCACCGGTGTACTCCTTGGGGGCTTTGGGTGCATGTGTGCTGGCTACATGGCTACATGGTAGGATTTGCCCCTGCGTTGGGAGACTGATCAGTTTTTCTGTTTGGAACTCATGGTGGCACATTCGCCACAGATGCCCATGCCCACTTTTGGAATATCTGCTCCTTTCCCTCTTGGACCAGGTGACTGTTTCCAAGATGGTGTTTATACTGCATTGCCTGCATGCTGTGCAACACTCATTTGACACTCTTTTCCGTGTGGTCTTTCGGACATTGCAACCCCTCCTTGCCACTTTGATATGGGCTGGGGGCAGGATTAAAGTGGCGAGGGATTTCTTGTTTCCGCCACTGGTGGAGGGGCGACGGTTGGACCCCAATCTGGAGCTGTACTATTTGGCCTCCCAGATTCAGCATTCTGTGCACTGGCTCACAGAGGGGGTAACCGGGAGAAATCACTCTTGTGAGATATGATGAGAGATTCATCTCTTCCGCAGCTTCTATTGGCAGGGGCACAGCATACAACAACAATGCCCTATCTTATCTGACATACAGCATCCCAGTGGGAACATCTAGTCAAGGCGGTGTTGGGGAGGACTCCTTTTGCCAGGGAATTTGGGATCTACCAGTATTCCAGGTCCTGGCCGAGTTGGTGGATGTAACTGCCTGGAGGGAGGGCGGTTGCAAGACACTTTGAGACTCATTTTCTAACAAGGAGTTTCTTACCTTTGAGTCAGCCCAGGATTACTTTAGTATAATGCTAGGTTTAAACTTATACATTTTAGTTATGTCTACCTACACCTAATGGACCCCAGTATCCCCCGTAGCTGTCCCAGATGCCAGGCTTCTGCAGCTTCTTTTCTTCATCTGCTTGGAACTGACCAGCAGTGCATGCTTTTTGGATGACTGCTGTGCTGTTTAGTAGCCATGGTGAAAAAGCTGGTCAGAGCAGACCCTGCTGTTTGCCTGTTGGGTGACATTTGTCAGCGGAAGGGCCAGAAAATGGAGTATACATTTTTGCATTTATTATTGCTACTGACTAAACAGCGAGTGGTGATTACCTGGATGGGTCAAACTGGTCAAAGTGTGGCTAGATGGCCCATGAATGCGGCTGAGTGGCTAGTGGCTGAGGAGGTGCGATTAAAACAATGTAGACATGATGAAAAGGCTAAGGAGGATTTGGAATTGTGGAGGGAACTCCTGGCCAAATTTGGAGACCTTTGGGTCACTCAGGTGCACTCTTTAACCGAAGATGTAGAGTATGCTGATACAGTAGATGGTTGACCTAATTCATAGTGGTAGAGGAGTTTGACTTGGGTGACACACTCCTGAGTTCATGTTTGATATGACCTCTGCTGACCGTACCTATATATGACATGCTATGGGATGGCTATTGTCTATGTATCTGTAGTTGCTCTTTTAATAAAACCAATAAATAGCATATATAAAAAAAACTAGATTGTGGTGTTCTACCAGGGAAACCCACCCAATTGGTATGTGTTGCCACATTCCTACATATAGCAAATAAATGTCCAACCTTTATCCTCTGGAGTGTCCTTGCTTTTTCCAAAGTATATAAGGGTTCCCCTGCAGGTGTCCTGGCGCTGGCTACTATCTATCCAAATTCCAGAGTATGTATAGGCCTACATGGTAAACAACCACGTTTTCAGCCCCTTCCTGAATGTCAGCAATTCCGTGGTGCTTCTGAGGTGAAAAGGAAGCTCATTCAATGCCCGGTCGCTGCAGGTGACAAAGCTTCTACTGTCTCAGTTAGCTTTTTTAACTAGCGGTACAACCACCCTTTTGCTTCAGCCGAACGAAGGAAGCGTTGTTGCAGGTAGTCTGGTCCTATTCCATGAAGGGCTTTGAAAACTATGCACAGGGATTTAAAATGAACCTGTTGTTTCACAGGGAGCCAGTGTAGCCTTTTGATTTCTTTTTTAACGGAAACAAATTTTGGTGTCCCAGTCAGCAGCCTAGCTGCTGTATTTTCTACTAGTTGAAGCTTGTTTAGGTATTTCTTTTGAAAATTAAGATATAGACTATTACATTAGTCAACACGCGATAGGATTAAAGACATCACTATCCTTTGACAGTCTGTTGGTAGGAATGATTCTATTTTCTTTATCATTCTTAATAATGGACACTTGCAGAAGTCACTGCGTTTACCTGGTCCCAAGAGGAAAGTTTGTTGTCCCCTATGACAACCATATTTCTCGCTTTCCTGGCTGGCTCTGGAAGAGTCCCTAGTTCATCCGGCCACCAGTCCGAGGTCCAAAAGTTGTCATTGTTGCCGAAAATGAGGACCTCTGTTTTGCTGGAATTTAACTTCAAGCAGTTAGTCATCATACATGATTTTATCGTTTTCATGCAATCATTGAACCGTTCCCCTATCTCTGCCTCCTGTTCCGGAAGTAGTGACATCACTATTTACATGTCATTGGCGTAGGATGTCAGCTGATATCCAAAAGATCTGATCACCACCGCTAGAGGTGCCACATATACATTAAAAAGGGTTGAACTAAGGGAGGAGCCCTGTGGTACTCTATCTGTTAGAAAGGATTTCAACAGGTTCTAGGCTTTCCCTTGCACCCCACATGTAGATAGACGGTCCATCAACATCATGGTGGACTGTATTAAAGGCTGCGGAAAGGTCTGACATAATTAGTGCAACCTGGCCTCCTTGGTCAAAGGCTTCCCTTAGTTCTTCTGTAGCTTTTAGCAGAGCAGACCTCGTGCTTTTGCCTGCCCTGAAACCATATTGGGTGGGGTCTAATATGTTATTAGTGTTTAGGAATGTGCTGAGTTGGGTGTTCATAGTTGGTTCTACCAATTTTGCAGGTAAGGGTAGACAAGAAATTGGGCGATAGTTATTTGGGTCCTAAGGATCAAGATTTGGCTTCTTTAGCAGTGGGAGAATGAATGCTATTTTCCATTTTTTAGGGAACTGCCCGAATTCAAACATAGCGTTAAAAATGGGGGTAAGAACTGTACCTATAATTCCAGGGACAAGTTTAATCACCGGGACAGGGCAGGGATCATAGGGAGATCCTTCCAGAAGTAACCGAAGCAAGGACTTTTATTGTTTATTGACTTCTCAGAGGTGAGAATAGGTTAAAAGTTGGTCATGACTTGGGTTTTGTGCTTGCCTACAGGGCTGAGACGCCTATGTCTTCTCTCTGGGGGAGTTCCACTTTTTGTAAAAAGAAGGTGGCGATTGCCTCACAAATTTCTGGGCTGCTTTGAATTGTTTGGTTGGAGGGGGAAGCCAGTTTAGTTACAGTCCTGAAGAGGACGATTTCACTTGTAGAATTTGATCTGTAAAAAAGATATTTTTGTGTTAAAGAGTAACTTTTTATAGAGAGTAAAACTCTTTATCTATTTCATTGTAGCCTTTCCTCCAGGGGCGTTCTAAGCACTTACATGCATGTTTTTGCTTCTGCAGCTCTTCAGAGAACCAGGGGGCTGAGGGCTGAGGGCTGAGAGCGTTTGGGGACCCAAGTTATGAAATGCTGTATTAACCCAATCTGGATAGCAAGCTGTGGCTTCATCCACTACGGCAGGAAGAGCGGGAACCGTGTCCCTAAAGAGTACTTCTAGTACCGGGCTCTTGATTTTCTTCCAGGTTCTTGTTAATACCTCTATTTTGTCTCCTTCCATGCCATGATGGGAGTTTGGGGAAGTAAGTTCAAATTGAATGGTAGCATGGTCTGACCAAGTAAGTGTCAGCAGCTCCGTACAAATCAGTTTTGGATTATTGGAGAAGATCCCGTCTAAGGTATGCCCTGCAAGATGAGTGGGGTTCTCTACCAGTTGCTTAAGATCACCACTATTCATCACTTCCCCCAAACCGATCGTATCTGGGTCAGAAAGTGCTTCTAAATGGAAGTTGAAATCCCCAAGGATCGTAAAGGAATTGGAGCAGAGCACATCCTCTAATAGCGTACCAATTTCAGCCATGAAGGCATTTCTAGGGCCTGGAGGTTGATAGAGAAGGATGCCCTTGAAGTAATTGAAATGATTGATGTAGAAATTGAATGATAGCACTTCACAAGTTGGATTAGAAGCTGTTATGAAGGAACAGTTAAAAGAGCTGTGGTATATAACTGCTAATCCCCCCCCTCTTCTAAGCGGTCTATCTTGGGCATAATATAAAAACCCAGGAGGTGTAGCCTTTACCAGATCCGGCCCTGACCAAGATTCTGTAATAAAAGCAATTTTTATCTTATGCTCCTCAATAAGTAGAGCACACTCTGTACTGTGTTTAGCCAAAGACCTGGCGTTAAGCAGGAGACAGCGCAGGGGATCAACCTCTGCTCTTTTATTGGTAGTCCCTCCCTTAGCTTTGGGTGATTTAATTGGGTGGAATAGGATGTGGTTACAGTTGGGACAGGGTAAAATATTTTGCTGAGAATTGCCAGGGGATTTATGCCCAGACAGGTAGTGTCTTTACCTATGGGGCTCAAGGTAAGAAAATTCTCCCTTGAGTAGCTTATGAAATCTGGTGTCCGAGAGCCAGGGGGACTGGCCCTGAACCCAGTCCGAGCTCGGTCCTTCGCGTCAGCGTGCCAATTAAGTGGTAGTGTGTGGGCTCAATGTCTAGCTCCTATTGATCCACTCAGCTGCCTTGGCCTCTAAGTATACGTTGTGAAACTCTTCAGTCCCCAAAATGGGGCCTGGCTTGCAAAAGGCATTGTCTTTAAATCAAGTCACTTGGACCTAGATTTTAGACATAAGAGAGACCAGGTAAGAGACTCAATATCCCACCACCACAGGGCCAGGAAACATTTTAATGTTCATGTTGGCTTTACACCTACCTAAAAGACTGTATTCTCAGCTGAGTGTCTCACACAACCACTCAGGAATAATCTGTAATTGAGATGCCAAGTAATAGCACTCCATGTCAGACGCTGCTAGTCTACCCTTAATATATGGCAGTTTCAGAGACATAAGAGATCAGGAGCATGATGCACAAAGATTCCACAGAAGAAATAGTAATTTACGACAAATAACAATTTAAAATTTCTGATTTTGTATTTGGAATCCACTAAAATGGATTTGATAGAAGTAATACCAATTTGCTCATCGACTTCTACTGAATGCATTGGTATTTTGTAAACCAGTCTATATTTTAATAGGCTGGATCACAAAATGCTGATTCATATTTGGTTACAATTTGACCCACCTCATTAATATGAATGTCGTAGGTCGTAAATTGTGACTCACAATGATTGGTTAGAGTCACAGGTATTACGGCATGCTGGGGTCAGCAGACCACCATTTCTTTGATTGCTCTTAAATAGAGTATACAAAAAGTGACGGGTGGAATGCTTGAATTAATCTAGGGGCCGTTTTCCAGACCATCTTTATTTTTCACGTCATGCCACCACAGTTTGAAACTCAACCTAAGATCAGTTGTTTGTGTTCCAGTTCTGGGATGACCTGGCTTGGCAGTTCAGGCTGGATGGGTCCTATTGGAGAAGGTACAAGAGTGCATATGGTTGGACCCGAACTAAGGTGGCATGGCATGCAAAATAAGGATGGACTGGGATGCTGCCCAAGTAATTGCCAGTGGGTGAGGTTGATTCAAGCTTTCCATTCATCACATTTTTGTATACTTCAGAGCTTTATAAGTGCAGCCCATTTCCTTAAAGGACACCCTCCTGTTTGCGAGTGGTTACCACCACGATATTACTGCTTTGCGACCAGATTTCAGTCGCAAAACATTAATACATAAACTAAACAATCTGTATTTGAAAGGGCCTCCCTTTACATGGCCTTTCCAAATACTGAATATGTATTTATTATAAAAGCTAAAGTGCAATTTGGTAGCATCTTCCAAAATTAGAATTTGGGTTTTGTACATTTAAAAAAGCTATTTTGAGGATGCCAAGTCTCAAATTTTAATTTGCAAATAAAAAATCTCTTTGTACATTTGGATCTTGAAAAATATCTGTAGAATCTCTCTAGTGGTCAAGCAGCATTTACCTTGAAATATTTAAAGGCATCTGACAAGGATTGCTATCTTTATCAGAGCTACTCTTCCTATCATGGAAAGGGTCAATTTCTTCAGGGGTGGTTGCTCTGTTTTAGCAGAGGAGTGTCGCCTAACAGACCAGAGATGAAAAGAAAATGGTAATAGGATTTGGAGTCATATTTGGATCAAGAAGTCTATTTTTAGATGGATTTTAGGTATCTGTTAAAAAATGTACCCATGTTTGTGTGTGTTGTATTGTCCCATTTTATCAACTATAAGGCGGATAAGTTGTTGCTTGATCTCACTTTCCAACAACCAACCAGCATTCTTTCAGATCAGCCCACCCCTGGACGCAATCTTTGTTTTTAGAGAAGTAGAATAATTCCCATCTTTATTTTCTGAATGTGTTTAGTATGTTCTTGTGCATTTAGGTGGGCCGCTATGAGGAAGACCAAACAAACCCATGTCTTGGTTCCTTAAAATGTGATTGCCTAGTGCTTTTCTTATAATTATTTAAGACTTGCACTGCCTGGGTCAAACAATGTTATCTCTGCCCCCTATTGCCATTCACTAGGATTCCATTCCAGTACACATGATCATCCAGCTTCAAACACCTCCCTCCCACCTACCATCCTCAGTACAGTGTGGATTACAATTATGCTCCAAGTAGAAAGACTCAATTTCTCAGTATTTTAGCCCACCCACCAGCATAACTCAAACAAACAACACAACTACCTAGTGTAATCACAGCAAATAGAAGTAAACAAAAGAGGAACAGCAATATGAAACATTGACAGGGCAGAGCTTTTTGACATACCCTACAGTCCATTCCCAGGATAGGTGGGCTTTAGGCATGTCAATGCTATGCCCAGTGTATTCCACCAGAGACAGTAGAGGGGCATGTGGTTCCAATTCTTCCACAGCCAAACCATGTCAATATATTAATTGTGTTGCTTTCCATTATTAATGGTCAATGTTTAGTGTTCTATTGTCATTAAGCACCATCCCCTACCTGATGGCAGTATTCCACTCTTGTAATGTGTCCAGTCAAAAGCATCATGTCTTAATTTAGCTGTTTAAGAGTTTCACTATTTTTACCCATATGTCGAGGTGCCTCCCAGTATTCAATCTATTGCCGCACTGTTTATGAGGACATGAAGATATGTGCTCAGCCAACTCTAAAGTCTTTGAGCTTACCTGGGAGGAGCGGCACATATTTTAGTCCTGCTTCATGGATAGGCCTTTAACTGCCTCGAAAGACCATATTTGTCATTGAACAAGCAGCCTATAGTCTTTGAAGATCTCTACTTCGGACCCTTATTACTGGGTACATCTGCATTCTCAAGCCCCCTGAAGAACTGCATCACTATCATGAAAGTTCAGAAAGCAGGCAATGATGATCCACAGCAGAACTCCGCATTAGGGGGTAAAACATTTACCCTATGCACTGTTTCACGGGAGAATAATTGTGAAAGACCCTTTGGTTTAACAGTTCCACAGGTGGGGAGCAATTCTGATGATTTTCAGCTCATTCTGGAAATCCCAAAAAATTAAGGTTGTGCACCTGGCCCTAATGTCTTGTACTCACATCTCATGAGTGTGAGTAGTTTCCTGTTGATGTAGCTCAGCACATCTCTAGTATTTTGCCAGTTATTGTTTCAACTATGTCTTTGATATTACTTGTTTTATCAGCGACCTTTGATATGGTCCCTTACAAGAGGCTCTTAAACAGACTTAAAAATATTGGCCTGGGTGGGACTGTCCTCTCATGGATGTCCTCCTATATGGAAAACAGATCCCAGGACATGTGGCTTCCACCTTTTTCCTCCCCGGTCCTTGCCATCAATGTTTGTGTCCCCCTTGGCCTCCTTGGTTGAGGAAGCGGGCATTAAGATCATCTCTTACGCCGATGACACTCAGCTTATTTTCTCGTGTGACTTTGACGGGATAAAGATCAACTCCTGTCACTCGAAGGTTTTCAATTGGCTGAGGGTCAATCAACTTAAGTGTTATCCGGATAAAACGGAAGTGGTTTTCTTCGGGAAACTATAAACACCTGATTGGAGGGCCTGGTGGCCCAAATATCTGCAACCCCCGCCCGCTGATAAAGAGAAAGTAAAAAATCTGGGAATAATCATAGACAAAACATTGTTGATGTGCTCTCAGATCCAACATCTTTCCGGTGCATGCTTCTGCATACTCTGTATGCTAAAACTTTTTTTACTGCTCCTGCTGCTGGAGAATAGAAGGACTGTTGTGCAGGCTCTTGTGACATCTAAACTTGACTATGTCAACTGCCTGTATCTTGGTCTTTCTAAATCCTTGACCCAGCGCCTGTAAGTGGTTCAAAATGCTGCAGTCAGAGCCATTGTGAGATCAAGACCTAAAGCTAGGATGACCCCGATTCTGAAACCCCTTCACTGGCTTTGTATTAAAGAGCGAATCGACTTTAAAGCCATGACCATCTTCTTTAAAGCCTTTCACAAGGTAGGAACTGTGTACCTAAATAAACGAGCTAACCACTATCTTACACCTCGACCTTTGCGTTCCTCTAACGCTAATCTGGCCATTGTGCCCGAAACTCGCCTTATTCGCACTGGCGGTAGACCCTTTGGCTTTTTGGGTGCCAAACTATGGAACGCTTGCCAGAGTTCCTGAGGCTTGACACAAATCTACTTTCTTTTAGAAAGAATCTAAAAACATGGCTCTTTAACCAATAATTGGCTTCTTCCCCTCCTTTTCTCTCCGCTGTCTATGCGCAAGGACAGTCTAGCTTGAGGAGCTGCGCGCTTTATTAAATACTGCATTTCATTTAAATTCATTTCTGTTACTTTAGTTATCTTTTCAACCTTTCTGAGGTCAGTCTTGAGGAAGGTCATTTCAATTGAAGCTGAATCAATTTTATGTTCAACAACAATTCCAGAGTAAGCTGTCCATTTTATTGTGTATGCTGATGTTGGCTCATTAGTGCTGTCTGAGCTCTCAGTGTCACAGAGCTCAACTCTGAGCAAATTCGCAGTCAGATCACAGCAGGAAGTAGTCACTGCAAATGCTGCCATAATTTGTGGCAGCTGCCTTGGATTATCAGTAGTGGTGGCTAGTAACCTGTGAATGTGGTGAGGTGTAATACCTGCCAGGAGTTCATAACAATTTTTTTCAAAATTTGCCTGACTCATATTCACATTTACTTCCTCCCCCCTCACTCATACTAAGACTCTCTCACTTACTCATTTTCACCTATACACACACCCACACACTGCCACACACAAATGCACTCAAATTCACTAGTTCTCATTCTCACTTCAAACGCATTTACACACACATACCCTTCCACACTCACTGCCTTTTGGCCCCGGTGCAACTGCACTTGCTGTACCGTGGATCGCTGTATCCCTGACTAACTTCCATTTCCTCTCACAATCTCTCACTCCTATTGCACTCACACTCCTTCACTCACTCCTTCGTACACACTTTCACTTATTCATACCCAATCAAACCCAGATTCTTGCTCACTTTCCCTCTCATGGACACACACACTTTCACTAAATCCTACTCACTCATAAACACATACATACATGGTCAGAGAAACAACTTTTTTTCTTAACTTGCTTCCTTCGCAGTCGAGCTGGAAACCAATGCTAGACATTGGAACCAGTAAGCAAAGATTCCCAATGAGGAGCCAGCCAAAGCAGCAAGGAAAGGTTTGAAAAGGGAAGCACCCACCTCAGTCCCTTTCCCAGCTTCTTGGTTGGACTGGAAGCACGTCCCTATAATTAGCTGGGACAGAGTTGGGGATTGTGACCCTACTGCTCTGTGTGACTTCTCATTGGCCTCCAGGATGCACTGATGAGTCCCCTGACAGACATATTTCAGCAGGGGTCCTGTGCTGCCTGTGGCTTGTGCAGCATGTCTGCTAAAAAAGTTGGATTGTGGCTATGTGAGAGGACAGTGGTTGAACTAAGCCCCTCAGACATGCGCAATCCAGACATCCACCTACAGTGTAGCTGGGCCGTGTATCAACCCTCTCAGCCCCCCTCCTCCTCCTGCCTTCAGGAGCCTGGAGACAAGATTGAGAGGGATAACCTGCGCACAGGCAGTGTTCATGAAAACACCAAAGTCCGATTTTCTTGAACACTGCCTAATTAAAGTGCAGTGTCGGAGAAGCAAGGTGCAGAATCTGGGGCCTCTCAGGAGGCAGGAGGAGCTGCATTCTGGAGCCACGGATAAGGAACCATCACTGATCAGCTGGCAATCTAATCTCTTGCATCTACAGTTAAGTGGGAATGCACACAACTGTAGTCAGGTGTCTCAGAAAGAAAGGAGTGCATCCAAGGCGCATAAACTTTTTTCTCATGTTTCTTGATTGATTTACAAATAATTTTTCCTTCCTTTAGTATATTTCATGATATAGAGGCTTCAGACTCATACTCGTCTCCCAAGACTTCATTTTACGTGTTCGTATGGACCGTGCAATTTGCTGCAGGGGGGGCCCTAAAAACACAACAAGTTTCCCTTGCAGTCATCATGGATTTGAGCAAACAGGCAATTGAAGCTAATACTTGAGGTAGATGAATAGGCGCTTGTACCACTGTTTTCTTTTGTTTCATTGTGGCTACAAATGAACATTGAGTTTTTGAGGAAACTGAGGGAGTCCATGTGTAGACTTTAGTTTTTGACTTCATTAAGTTGTGGTAATAAAGACACTTCTTGATGCTTCTCCTCTGGCTTGATATTTATCTTTAAGATAATATTTAGGGAATGTTTGAATGTCTTTGGTGCTTTTTTCATGTCAATTTTTCTTCACTTTGAATTTATCCTCACATTTAACAAGTCCCACATGTGCATGGCTTTCTGAAATAAACATCGACATGCACATTTGTCATTGTCACTTTCACTTGAAATTGATACTGAGGAACTCTTTGTCAATGATTTAGATTATGATTGACTTCGATTGGTGTCAATTTGTCTCAGTTGTTGTGACCGCTTGGCCTTGTGGGAGCACAACTACCATTGCTGAGGTAGCGTTCAATCAGCCATCAGCATATTTGTTCAATGGTGGGACATTAACCTCAGTGTGGAGATGACAGTCCACAACGGTAACACGTTTTTCTTTTTCTGTGAAGACATCACTTTGTGTCTCTCGGCCTTGTACTTTGGCTTACTTTTCATGCTTATGACTGGTGCACTTCAGGCACATCCAGCCTTCAAGCCACTCACTGACAATCTGCACGCTCTTCAGCGCGAACAGCCTTGAGGAATTGTTCTAAGCTCAGAGTTTCCTTCAGCATTCATTGTTGAAAGAAATATGACAGACATCCATTGATAACTCTGAGGCGGAGAGCTTCCTCATTATTAAATTCATTGAATGTACAATGCTTCTCCAGAACATCCAGTCTCTCAACAAATTCATCGATAGTTTCACCTGGTCTCTGGCGTTTGTGACTAAATATGTTTTTTGCGTAATCTACATTTGGCACTTGATTAAACTTAACATTCAAGTCTGTTTAGATTTGATCAATCATACATCACATCACCTCCTTGTGTTATCTTTTTTAGGGCTTCTTTCACTCCTTCACCAGCCATGTTCCTCAGATACTTATAATCTTTTTATCTTCCTTTTCATCTATTGCATCTATGAAATTGTCAAAAGTCTCTATCCGTGCAGTCCCCCTATTGGCAATATTGCAATTTTTGGCAGTATCAAATACTGATGCCTGTTTTAAGAATGCAGTCGTATATGCACTGGTGGACTGTAATGGTTTTGCATGCACTTCTTGTGGAACATATTCAAGCAAAGCTTCTCTTGCACCTTGTGACATACTGGCTTCAGGGTCAGCCTTAATAGCTTTTGGAGCTTGGATCTTGCCCTGGTTCTCCAATGGAGCTCTTTATCTGATGCCAGTCTTGGGATTTGCTCTGAGCCCCTATGCGGTGGTCGTCCGCTTCGTTTGGGGACAACTCTGGAAGCACAACCGACGACCCTCCTTCTGGGGCCACTTCATAGCACGTTGTGACACAATCACTTGTTGCTGGTTTTGGAAAGTAGATAAACCTTGTTTACTACTAGTCGAAGAAAGCAGATAACCTTATGATATTTGGTCGGCTTTGTACTTAAATGTTTCTTCTAAAACACAATTTCTGATTACTCTGTACTGAACTATTGCTGTGCGCTGGTTTTGTAACCTGGTTGCATCCACCTTTAGCATTCTTACTCCGTATAGCGATTCATTTGGATAATGGCTCAGTACCTTTTATTGGCAGCTGTTTCATTCAGCTCCTGGCCACTGTCATGTAGACTGTCAATGTAATTTTCTTTATCTTCAAGTGTTTTACACGGGATGGCATTTTGCTGAGACGCCACCAAGGCCAGCATCGACTCTGCACTTCGACTGTGGAGCACGTGGCATGCACGAGCAGTTTACTGGGCCAAGGCAAACTCTCTGGAGGAGTGATTTCAGTGTATGGGCTTCATATCTCCTATCTCGTCGCCCGTTATAGCGTCCTCCCAGCCCAGGTACTCGGTAATAATTATGCCACGCATGGAGAGTCATTTTATATGCCTTTATTCTGTTGTGTGTTATTCAGAACTCAACATTCGAAGCCTTTCTTCAACTCATCCCTCCTACGCTTATGTAATAGGCCTACGGTGTACAGGTGGAACCAAACGAGCTCCAGCATTCTTCATTTAAAAATCACTACACATATCTTCTAAAATTAAGTCTTAGTACTTTGTTCTGGATTGCTGTCTTAGAATGATTCCTCACACAAACAAAATTGCAAAAGAAGACCATTTCCATTTTTGTTATCTAAGAAAATCAAACCTTTTCTGTCCAACCACCCATCTGCGATACATTGGCTGCACACTGGTGTTCTCATGCCTGGCCTTTGGTAACACAATTATTCTTGTGTGCCTCTTAGCACCTAAAACTCAGTTAAGGGTATCTTACTTTCCACATCCCGATTCATGTCTTCTACAAGAAAGTTTGATAATAGCATCACAATTCTTTCCAGTTTGCATTGGCCAGGCAGTAGCCCTAAAAAAATAGGGAATGCTATTTAGAATAGGAAATGCTCTTTGGAGTCACATGGATGACTTCACAGGAAATTATGTTGCAGGAAGTTATGTCAAAATCCCATCATATCCACTTTAAATGGAATGGATATATTTAGCAGTCCAAGCTCATCTACACTATGATGACTAAGAAAGCGGAATATTGATTTGGGAAAAGAAGACCGTTATCAACTTCAACATACCCTGTTTAAGTCTCAGTGAAACTCTGCTCAATCCCTGGTAGTTATGACAAGGCTGCCGACAATTCCCCAGAGAAACGTGTATTAAGGTCAAGTACTAGCAACAATCTTAAAGCCAGGAAGGTAACACAATTCAAAAACCAAGTTAGAAACACAGTGAAAAATGTAATAAGCTGGAAAATACTCAAACAATTAAAATTGAAGAAAGAGAACTGGAGATGTGAATTTTTAAAGTTTTAAGACAAAAAGCGGCTCAAGAAGGTGATGTGCCAATCTAAAGTCTCAGTTTGCGGTTGAATTAAACTTAGGGGCTGTTTCAAGACAATAATTAAGGAGCACAGATTGGATGCACAAGTCAGGTCATGCTAGGCAACGTTTTTACCTTTTGATTTACCCTCTGTTATGTAGGCCAAAGTCTTCAAGGAAGGCAAGGCCCAAGAATGAATTCATCTTCGAACTTCAGCTATAACCATTGATTAAGGTACCAAAATCTCTAAACAGGACAAAGCAGGCTAGATTTCATAACTGCTGAGGTCACTTCACCTCTAGCAAAGATTTGCCCCCTTGCCCTGGTCCAAGGTTTTACTTTTGGGCAAAGTAACTTTTCTGCTTATCATAGTTCATGAGGTGCTCTGGTGGGGCAAGGCTAATTGTTGTATTTCAGCAGAGCTCTCAAAGCTAGATACCCTAACCATGTGACCCCTTTCAGCTAATTTTCAGCATAGAAAAATGCTCAGAGCGGAGCAAACCTGGTTTAGTTCTCACCAAGGTTGCCTCCTCCCTGGGCAAGCCTCCACAGTTTGTCATTGTGCTCTAGAGTTAGACAAATAACTAAGTCCTCCTTTGCTCCAACTACTGAGACAGTTTCTGCTGATCACTCGTGCAGCCACAGGTCCTTAGGTCAGGCTTCTAGGCACTAGGCCTCTCTCTAACCAGGATTCTTGCAGGGACCATTCCTTTCTGGCTAGCTGGACCTTTTTGAAGTCAGAGGTCCATCTTTTAGGTATGTCCCTCAAGCAGGCAATCAAGGTTACCCACCTGGCCCTTCGAGAGCAATCCCAGTCCCTTGGTATTGGCAGTAGCCTTTCAGTCCTTTTCTTCTAGTAGGAACTTCTATGTTAAGATGTTGTCTTCCCTGGGCTGGGTATTCTGAGAGGAGGTGGTAATGAGGTGCCAGTCTTATTCTATGCACCAGACAGTGATTGGGCATTTTTCCTACCCAATCCTGTCCATTTTCTCATTCAGTTCCTCCTCCATGTGTTGCAGTTCCTTCTTTAATCCAAAATGGGTATCCCCTAGTTCCACCAGAATATCTATCCTTAAGCATATTTAGATGAAGTCCCCTCTCTCTGTCAGAGTCAGGAACAAGCTATTTCCGTGTTGGGACTAGAACCCCAACATCTAGAAGGGCCTAAGGAATGATTGGGGGCAGATCCTTCCAGCCTCATTTAACATCTGCAAGCCTGCCCTTAATTCTGCTAACTTATCCTGTCCCTATGCCAACTGGAAAGTCCCTCTCAAATGACCAGTTTCTGACAACACTGCTCCCCTCCTGGTGTTCCAGAGGCCAATCCATGTTTCTTTTGAGTGCAACGATGTACATACAGGTGTATGAATTGTGGGTAATTGCCTTTTATGTAGTCACATGAAATCGTGGAAAAATGATGAATAATTACATGGACCACAAAACTTGCATTTAGCACTATTTTGTAGCACACAATGTGTCCTCACATTAATTTTGGATGAGAAAATGCATTTTGCACAAAACAATAGTGCTAAATTGCATATGTAACCAACAACCACTCTCTGTTCATTTGTGTTGTTCCTGTGCTCTTGCAATATGTTCCTAGTTGTTAACTTCACTCTGGAATGGGTATTAGGCCTCCAAAGGTAAACTAGTAGGTAAAACTGGTTTTCACCCAGTTTTTGTTCAGGCAGCCCAAAGTACATTTTTATAAAGTTACTTTTCAATTAATGTTATCAAAAATCTTAAATCACCATCACACTACACATGAAGTTATCATTTATATTTTGAGCTCATGAAGTTCATATCAAGAATGCCATATAATATCAAAGGCAATTAATTATTTTTGATGCATTACAAAGTACAAAAAATATCATCGCACACAGACATGTGAAGAACATTTTTATTTCAGTTTACTTTTTGTAACTTAAATCAGCAGTACATTTTACATGTAAAGGGGCTATTAAACCTGCAGAAGAATAGCTATTCTCAAAATTAAATGCCAAGAGAATCTGAAGTTGATTAAAGACACACAGGCTAACATTATGCATTAATCTTTTAATCTTTTAATGCCACTCTACGCAGCATGTGAAAGTACATTACATCATAAAACAAATAGAAACTAGAACACACAAGGGAAGCGCATTAAAAGTCCATGCACAGAACAAACTTCTCTTTAAAATGCGCACCTTGTACAACCAAACTTGCTCTCCTTTCCTTGGACAGATGAGGAGTAGGGAACAGCCATCACGAAAAAACTGTTAGGTGAACCGAATTACTGCGTATCATCTGAAAAAAGAGGAAATTGTTTGAGAAATTGTGCCAAAGACGAAAAGCATGCCACAAATAATTATCACATTTCAATACCATTCCTCAAACAAACCTATACTAATTAATTCATATGTCAAATACATTCAGGGCGAGAAGTACGAACCACCAATTTGCGACTCGTTGCATTTGGGATGTATAACAGTGTCTCAGACACTATTAGCGATTACTAATGAGGTCGCAAATTGCATGCCTCATGAATATTAATGAGACTTTCGCAATTTGCGACCCCATTAGGAATGGCTCGCACTACCAGGGATGGTGGCCTGCGGGGGTCAGCAGACCACCATGTCTGGGTCTGCTTTTAAATAAAACAATATTTTTTTTAAAGCATCCCGTTTCCTTAAAGTAAAATGGGATGCCTTTAAAAAAAAGAAAAAGAAAACTTTTCAGTTAAATTAAAAATATTTTCTCACATACTCACAAAGGGAAAGGGGTCCCATTGGGACCCCTTCCCGTTTGTGGGTGGTTTACCACCTACTTGAAGTAGGTGGTAAACTGCAATTGTTTTGTGGCCGCACATGCAGTCGCAAAAGAATTGTACATGGCATGGTGACTCGCTATTAGGAAGGGACACCCCTTCCTAATAGCGGGAGTCGCAAATGCTATTTTGCGAGTCAGTGAAACGCAAAAGAGCATTTGTACATGCCTTTACCCTTTTTTGAGGCAGCAAACTGGAGATCCTCCCGTGTGCGGCCTCAGAAAAGGGTTGTACATCTGGCCCATGTCTTTGTATATAGTCTTATTAAATCTGACCCTTTAATAGGTAATACCATTGGCAGCTCCCCGGTCATAACATACAGAAGACCACAATCTTTGAAAGATAAGTTAGTTCAAAGTTATCGAAATTCTGAAATGAATAAAACAAGGTTACAAAACACGCAGGGATTCCATAGGTGCAATACTTGCAAAGCGTGCAAGTTCACACAGAGTTGTAAGACCTATAAAATGTTCAATGGAAAGGAGAAACAAATCAATAAATGTATCACGTGCATCATGGAATTCGTGGTATATTTATTGGAATGTCCATGTGGACTGCGTTACACTGGCAGTACTAAGTTACCCCTAAAGAAATGAATATTGGAGCATCAAAGGGCAATCACCAATATGGATTTCAACTATCCAGTTGCCAGACATTTCTACAATGTACGCAACAGTGATAAGAAATTGTTACAATTTTGAGGCATCAATAGAATCTTTAAACACATCAGTGGAGGAGACATAGAGAAACAATTACGTATTCTTGAATCAAGATACATAATTGATTTCAATACAAGAACCCCCTATGGATTAAATAGGGAGGAGGAGCTATTCACCCTCGTAGGAGTATAGTGTACCATATGCTCATTCCAGTATGTCCATACATTTAGAGCCAAGGAAGTTGATTCCCTTTTTTAATTCACTTTTCATTACTTATAATCTTTTTCTTCATCCTTATCCTTAATCACTCTTTCTTATGGTAGAATACGGGAGTCTCTCTACATTATTAAATCCTTTTTTACTAATGGGTGCACTTACACTCAGGACCTAGAGATATTGAGGGATTTTACTAGGGGCATTTGCCTTTCTATTTATTCATGTATTAATCCAATTTTTATACCCACTCTGAACTGAGATGATACAAATGGACCCATGGTGGGTACTAATATTATTGTTCGTACAGGGTCACATTCATCCAAAACAATATAATTGGATGCACTCAAGTGTGTCAGTTTGGGAATAATCTCTCTATAGGATTACAAAGGGAGAAATGTATAACAATCGCAGTTTACCCCCCAACATAGGCCCCGATTCTGAATTAGGCACGTATGTATGGAATCACGTGTGTAGATTTTCACAGGAAATGCACATACACTAAATGTGAAATACTCACTCCTTGACTTAAAATCATAGTTTTTATGTTACAAGTCACGAAATATCAATTGCACTATAATTCATTTTGTCATTGCGGTAGTTATATATTGACTATATTGCAGGTTGGATGGCATTAGAATTGACTCTTACTGGCATATGCCATTCATTTTCAGGAAACTTACAATGTGTTCATTTAGTTTTTTTACATCCAATATATTTTTTTTCACTCTATAAGTGGCAATGATTTAATTGCAGTGTTTTATTTTTGCTGCGGAAATCAAGTATTCGATCCACATACACACAAAATTGTGGGAAATTGATTGCTCCCGCCATGATAAAGGAAGGGTATTTTTTAGGCCTGGGCGTAGTGCGCGTAGTCGCACTACAGTACGCGAAGCTACCCTAAGATGTTCTTGCACTAGGCGAGCTTCGCAAGCGTGCGTAGGTGCTTGTCATGCCTGCTCGCAATGCGTTTTTTTTTTCTTGTGAGCGCTTTGTGCGAGTTCGGAGCACTCTTTGCGTGCTCGGGGGATACCAGCTCACGAACTTACCCATGCGGTCACCTATCAGCGCAGCCATCCTATTTTTTCAACTGTCCCACCCGCTCGCGATGCCTTATTTGCTGTTCCGGGTCGTGTATAGCGTATTCGCAATTGTGCATGTCATGTTTGGGAACGGAATCTACATGTTCGCAATGACTAGTGAGCGCTCGTGAGAAATATCACGCAAACTTACCCACGCGGTCGCAATGGGCGCGGCCATCTTATTTTTTCACTCTATGCTATGGTTCTATCCACCTTTAATCTTTGCAATCCTTTGTTTGTTTCACTGTTTTTCTCAGTTTTTTTTATTTATCATCTATCTCTCTCTGTCCCTAAGTTCATATTTTCCATTTATTTCTTCTTTTACTGTGTTTATTTTACTGTTCTACTGTTTTATTTTACTTCTTTCTTTAAGCTCCTACTTCTTCCCCCTAACTTTATTTTTTCCTACTTTTCTTTTCCGCCTCCACCCCAGAACCATGGCCAAGGGCAGCAGGGGAAGGCGCCTGTGCCCAAGAGTCGGCTGCCTTGTGGCAGAATGCACCCTGCAGGGGTGCAGGCCCGTCAGCTTTTCGGGGAGGAAGAGGTGGGCGCACTTGTTTTTTTCATCCAGCGCCACCTCCCCTTGACCTTGGCAGCAGGTGGCAGGCCAGGCTCCGGGTACCTTACCCAGGAGCGTCACCGCCGGTGGGTGAAGGTGCGCCGGGCAGGTTTCGCTGCTCTGGATCTCGCGCACCTACAACCAGCTGGCCCACTGGTGGTCAGACATTCTGGACCGGGAGCAGGACCTGATGGACCTGCTAGTTGTTGAGGTCTTGGGGCTTGGTGAGTAGCTAATATATAGTAGCATAAGTATTGTGTATAATTTTTTGACGAATAATAACACGATTACTGGTGCGCTTAGTTATATTGCAGGTCAATTACGTTTCAAAATCTTCTGTGATTGTAGGACACAGGTGATGCTTGGCACTACTCTTACTTGTTTGCAACTTTGCGTTAGCTTGGGCTGATTAATGATGTAAGAGTTTACTTTAGAGAACTGAGGTTACTTAATGCTATTGTTAGAGAGTCCAGTCCTTCCATTGTCCTTCTGTGAAATAGTGCTGGATGGATAATAGGTTTACTTAGTATTATTTCATATTTCTTTTACGGTCTGCGTGACGCCTACTCTATCACTGAATGCTGCTTACCCCAGTCTACCATAGAACCTTTTGTAGTTTGTTTACTGAGTGGTAGTCTTAGCAGTGTCAGTCATTAGCAGAACAACAGATGACGCAACCAACCAACATTTTGGTGTACACACACATTTATGCATGTGGGTCCTGCTGCTGGCCCCAGTAAGTCCTCCAGTGGTTATGTGAACAATCATATTTCCCTAACTTTTAACGCACCTTCTTTTTTCCGAACTATTAATTACGGTTCCTCTTCCTAATTAAATTTTTTGCAAAAGCTTCTTTGACCTTGACTATCTGTTTCCAAATTCTGTTTATCCCTGCCTTTAAGTTCCTTATAACTGCCTCTGCTGTGACTCTCTGTACTACTAGTATTAGTCTGTCTGTAGCTAAGCTTGCCCAGTTGGCAATTCTTTATTTAAGGTTTTCTTGTTAATATAGCTCAGATAGACCAATAGCTTTAGCCACTGGTTCCACTCCTGTCCTTTGGGATGTCCTCTTTAACCTTGAGGCTTTGACAATGCCCACCAACAAAATGCCCAACAAAATGTTTGACTAGTATTTTTGTTAGGATAGTACTACATACTACAACTACTATTGTGGGGATTCTGCACAGCCACATACAGAACTATGCACAAGAAAATAGGATGTTGATGATGGGAGGTTGGACCTTACTCACACCTCAGTCAGAACTCAAAACCCACAATCCCCTCACCGACTAGCTATAGTGTCTCATTAGGTCCCGGACCCCACACGAAGATACCCAATGATTACACAACCCAGAACATGACACCCTTTCGCTCACTCACTTGTGTAAGTCCACAACGCCACACCAAATACCACAGAGTCTATGTGTAAGTTCTAAAGGTTTATTTCTTTTCAAACAACAAACTTTGTACATTGTTTTATGCAATTACTGCAGCCAGCTCCAACATGCAAAAATGCATAAGATTTAAAACAGTAAACATTTGTTATAACAAGTGCATGATAGGAGAAGACAAAGAAAAGATCTGTGTGAATTCTGGGAGACCCCTCACCGTTGAACGTAGAAATACTGGTTACAGGTATTATCGCGTAAGCTCTGCAAATGTATGGTTTACTTTGTAGAAGGGAATCTTCTGCCTATTATGAGAAAAATGGTGGACGTTAGACAGTATAATGCAATTATGCAAGCATTGCGCAGTCATGCCAAAAAGTGTAACATTATGACTAAGCAATAGGGACTAACCGAACCCCATAAAAGAAGTGGAATGTTTTTCGACCTCTTTACTTGTACGCAACATTCATGTGGCCTCAAAGGCGTCTTACTGCACAACAAGCTGCAAGGTAACATGCGCAAAAGAGTAGACATGAATCTAAAATGGTTACATGGCTCAGGCTAACTTTCCAAAGAGTAGAGTAGGAGTAGACATGACCCTGGGGACCATAATACTACTAATGTCTGTGTACTGATTCTACTCTAGTACACAATTTGGACTACTGATGATGTATGTTGTACTTTACTTGTTGTTTCAATCTTCCTAGAAAACTAATAAAATAGGGGGAGGTGTACAGGCATCTAAAAATGTGTAGTTTTTTTCTAGGCGTACTACCAACCACCAGTCCCGGCGGGGCCAGTGGCGATGGGGATCCTGCCATTCCGGAGGGGGCAGGAGATGCGGCACCTACAGGACCTCTAGGGGGGAGCCAGCAGCAGTGGTCGGCGTTGGTAAGTTATATTCATTACTTATTGGCACTACTAGCTGAAAGGGGAACACTTCACTCACTGTACTGTGAGACTTATTAATTAAGTATGAACTTGAAGTTGTAGTGAACAATATACAACGGTTGAAGAAGACACCCTTTACTTAGCATTACCAATGCACTAGCAATAGCATTACCAGCGTGAGTTGAGTAACCAATGGCCTCTTCTATCTGACTCAAATGCAGCTGTGAAAGTTTTTGGAGAAGATTAAAAGTCAGATCAGATGACCTTGATGGATGTGTTGAACAAAAAGGGAAAGAAGGGTCGAAGGAGGAAGGACGGGCAAGATGTGATAAGACTAGCAGAGAAGGATACTTTGGAAGCAGCATGCAGGTGGCTGATAGGAATCAGATGCATGGGTTGTTGAAGGATGGGTGAAAGGTGAAAGAAGATGGCTGCCTGGGTGGGCAACACAGTATGGGTGGATAGTGAATAGCAAGAATCATCAGCGGTGTTTGTGTCAAACTCAAAGCCAAGGCAAGGAAGGAAGGAGTGGACAAATGGGTGGTTGTTGGTAAAACCAGCTAAGGTTTGTTAAGAGATGTATAACAAAAGAATGATAGACATTCACTCTTAATGGATGGATGCCTGGATGTATTCATCATAGATAGCATAGGTGGAGACAGTCACTGGATGCAGACTAGAGTCTTACTTTGAAGAGAATGTAAAAGAAACTGCGCCAGAGTAGCAAATCAGAGGGTAATATTTATATAAAAGTAGTATTTTATTTCAGAATACAGTTTATGACTCAGTAGTTTGCAAGCACATCATATACATATTATCAAGCGCCTTCCTCTGACTCCAAGGACCACTTCCTACCTATGTTATTTTTTTTCCGCTTGTGTCAGCCAGCCTGCAAAGGGTGGCCTATCCTTTGGTTACATAAACAATGAACAAAGTACCTTATGCAGTAGCGGTCTGAGGTGGGAGTGCTGGTGGACAGTGATGTAGGGAGGGGAGGGGCAGGGTAGGGAGTAGTAAACTATGGATTATGAATGCAGTGCGCGCAACTAAATTTGTTTTATTCATTTAAATGTTTACTTACCAGTAATTGTCCGCAATTCATAGTTTGCTCCACCCACCCTGCCCCTTCCCTTCCCCACATCACCACCCACCAGCACTCCCACCACCAACCGCTACTGGACTGATATGTCCTTGTTCCATATAAGCAATGATCATTGGATCAGAAATATATTATAGTAATCTGCCTTTTTGTAGTAGCCAGGTACAGTGAAAGTGAAATTGAGCAATTGCCCTTCATGAAACAGAGAGAGTCTGGCCAGTGCCACCCATAATCGAAAAATACGAGCTTCCACACCTGCAGAGTAGTAAATAAAAGTAACAGGAGTCTGCGTATTGACTCTTATGTTGGTCTTGGACGCAAGCTTAGCTGACTGAGCTGGCATGCCGGCTACAACAAGGTTATGTAATTTAGCTACACTAGAGATAAGAAAAAGACTGTTGTTCTGTGTACTGGAGTCCATACATAGTACTAGGGCAAGTATAATGCCTTAAAAAAACTCCAAAAAATGTAACAGGCCGAGGAAGCGGGAGGATAGATACTTACCACAAATGTTATGTACTGCGCTTGCTAGTGCTATTGTGCCACTATGTGTTGAATTTATTTTGTGTTGCTGTTTTGCTAAGAGTATTGGTTACAATTCTGTTTCTTTCTTTATAGATACTCCTTCCCAAAAACCAAAGCGGAAGGAGTTGGCAGCCAGGGCCCGGAGCCGGAAACTGGAGGTCATTTGTGAATAATACCGCTAGCTGGTGGCTCAGGCAGAGGAGGAGGGGGAGGCATCAGCAGCTGCAGCCTCTTCCAATACCCCGGGCCCCAGCCAGGCCCAGCCTCCAGTAGTACGGCGCCGCGGTCAGGCAGCCGCCCACCTTCGACCTTTTTCAACAACTGCTGCCCCCCCACATGGATGCAAATGTATGTGCCGGGCATTTTGCCAGAAACTTCTCCTCCGGATGGCACAACTCGAGGACCAATTAGAAGAGCGAGTGAAAATCTTGGTGGACAAACACCTGAAAGTCCGCCGATTGTAGATGAACACTGTTATTTTGCCCTTTTTTAGTACTTTTGTTGGTGGGTGGGAATTGGGTGTTGGGGTGTCTTATTTTTTGGACATTGGTTGGACTTAGACATTGGTTGGGGTTAGGGAGAGGGGTGGGTGAGGTGCGGGATAGTTTATTTTTGTTAGGGAAATAAATGTTATTTATTTATACTTACACATACGATGTTAATGTTTTGTGGGTGGGTTACTGTTTCACAAATTTATGTACGTCACAAGGTTACCTTGCTTGTGCAGGGCAGCAGCCAGTTTTGGATTTAAATAATTTGCCAATTTTGTAACATGCAAACAGATAGATGCGGTACCCATCACTGAGTTATATTTGTCCTACTAGTACTACCAGTCGCTCCTCCTAGTACATTATACCTCCCAGCAAACTTATCTTACCTGTGATTGATGAGGATTAAGTTTGGCACAGGAATGGCTGCATGGTTTCCCAAGAGAATGGAGAAGATGCCATGGTTGTGGTGATAGTAGTAGACACTGGCACTTGCATTTGCAAACAAAAAAAAGAGACAATCACTTGCCTGAGAAAGACTGTGGGAGTAGTAGAAAAGTACAGTACAGAAGAAGACTGCAAAACAAACAATATTGCAACTGCTAAAGTAAAAGAAAACATAATGGTGGCGGGGACAGCCTAGTACAAGAAACTAAGAAGTTAAACTGTAGTTGTGTCGAAGGAGTGACAACACAATCGTAATTCGTAAACTTTACTGCTGTGAGTCAAATCAATGCCGGCAATTAATTATGATGTATTAGGTGGGTCCCTTTGGAAACTAAACTGGCTTATACATACACTGAGCATGGGTGGGCAAGCAGAAGAAGATACTTGCCCTGCCTTTACATTGAATTAGTGTTGCTTTCACCACATCTGCCCCAGCAAGCGTATGATCAATTGTTGGTGTACATTTAATGTAGTCACATCACACCTCAATATAAAATCACACAGCCCGGGGGAAGAGGGTTAGGGTTTGATGAATGGATGGGAAGGGGGGTTTGGGGGAAAGGTTTGACAAAGAAAAACAGTACGCATGGAGACAACAAAAGCAAAACAATCTTTGAAGACGACGAAGATCCACTATCCAATAAATCTATAAAGGTAGAAAAAGGAAATGCATGCATGATGAAGATAACTTGATGGTTAGTAAGTAGTACTTAACTACTACTACACAATTAGACAGTACAGGGAAGTAGTATTATATGAAATTTGCCTTGCCTGTATGTCCTCAGAGAAACCCTAATTACCTGCTGTACCGGGCTGAAAGCTAGCAAAGAAAATTTAAAAATAGTTGTATGGATCAAATAGCAAACAAACAACAATACAACAACACAAAGTCGTAAAATGATTGAAGAGAAAAAAGGAATCAAATTATTTAAAAGACGAATGATTAATATGATACTAAAGTTACTGTATTATCCAGGTCCAATTGTGAAGTTGTATCTCGTCATTCATCTTGGTCCTCCCTTCCATGGACAGTGATTCTGCACATCATTCTTGGGTGCCACTGGCTGGCTGATGCGAATTGGTAAGGTAAGTGTGAGTTGTTGCTTCAAGTATAATAGCACTGTATAAAGGCTGGCCTGTAAGTGAAGATGGAAAATTAAAGGGGTTGTCACGAGTGCGGTTATCACTAACCTGTTCAGCCGGATACAGCAGGACAATGAGAAGCTAGTTCACTCCCTCCCCGATATGGAACCACCTAGGAGTATTACAAACACCCACCAGATGTCACCATAGTTGGGGAAGGGGTAAAAAGGGACAAAGGAAACAAAGAAGTAGCAGCAGCCAAATAACGTGGTACGAGTACTGTCTTGGAGTTGTGTAGACCTCTCTCCCTGCAGTAGCTCAGTGTATCCTGTATAAAAATATAAGCATCCACACATAAATATACATAAAACACTGGCAGTGCTCTATCATGGAACTATGTGTCTGTGATACACTTACACTTATAACTGCTGCCAGCACCTCATAACAAAAAAGGTACAAAAAGGAAAAATAAAGAAAAAGAAAGCAAATTGTGTTCATATCACTTCGAATGATGAGAAGTGGGTATACCGGTAATTGCTAGCCGGGAACCCCCTCGGGTGTTGCTACCGCTAGGTACTCGCTTTATTGTCCACACCTTTTTGGTTGTGTAGTATGTGGACCTGTGTGTTTTTATACTGAATTATCACGCACCTTGACCATAGGATTAGTGTTACTTGACAGATCTAGGGGCTTTATATTGATAACAAGATATCAGACCCTGTTTCTTGGTCTTATATATGGATGTGTTTTCAAATAGGTGAGGCTTCAATTGATTGATTACTGTGTGAGTGGGGGGCAGCCTTACCTATTACCCTCCCCCTTAACCCCTTTAGATTGTTATGTGAACTACTTGAGCCAACACATCTTTCAATTCGGCTCTTAGCCCTTGATAGAATAATGACGTCCTTTTTGCAACAGGCCACTCCGTTTCCACTACCAACCTGTTAAATGTGGTTATGTATGACAACAGATCCTGTGAACCCTGCTTTAAGGTGATGAGTTCCCTATCCAGGGACAGCTGGTGCGCCTTCCTATCAAAACGTTTGCGCATTTTCTCACAAAAGGTATGGAAATTGAGCAACATAGGGTCATCTCTCTCTATAAGCGGGAAGGACCAACTGGCAGCGTTTCCTCCCAAGTAGGACATAACAAATGCGGTTTTGGACCGGTCATCGGGAAATACTGCGGGCTTGCACATGAAGTGCAATCTACACTGTCCTAAGAAAATACCAAACTTTTTTGGATCTCCATAATATCTCTCAGGTGGAGCTAATGGCAACTGAAGAGGTTGGATCACCTGTATGGTAGATGGTCCAACTCCTCCACTCTGATACGGAGATGTGTCATGTGAAGCGGGAGAGGGAAGAGTCCAGTTCCTAATTTGAGGGGCCCCTCTAGCATTTGTAGGACCACCACGGGACAGACCCGCCACCTCCCTTCTTATATTGCCCATTTCGTTCTTCAACTCTAGACTTTCCCCTCTAAAGGCATCAACTTCCATGCGTAGGGCAGTTAACGTTTCTAACACCTAAGTGAGTACTATGTTGGTGTCCATCGCTCAGGCTGTAGGTATCCGTGGGCTTGTCACTCTGTCATGAGTACGGTTATCACTAACCTGTTCAGCTGGATACAGCAGAAGCGATGAGAAGCTAGTTCACTCCCTCCCCGATATGGAACCACCTAGGAGTATTAAAACACCCACCAGATGTCACCATAGTTGGGGAAGGGGTAAAAAGGGACAAAGGAAACAAAAAAGTAGCAGCAGCCAAATAACGTGGTACGAGTACTGTTTTGGAGTTGTGTAGACCTCTCTCCCTGCAGTGGCTCAGTGTATCCTGTATAAAAATATAGGCATCCACACATAAATATACATACAACACTGGCAGTGCTCTATCAATGAATTATGCGTCTGTGATACACTTACACTTATAACTGCTGCCAGCACCTCATAACAAAAAAGGCACATAAAGGAAAAATAAAGAAAAAGAAAGCAAATTGTGTTCGTATCACTTCGTAGCAGTGATAACTCTGAGGCATAACAGGTAATTCGAAATTTCTTAACCACTATGCACTTATCTGTCACCCGTCTGTCCTCTGGCATGCTTGTAGTACGAAAAGATGAGCGTTTCTATTTTAGATCCGCTAAGTATACCAAGTCCAATGCTACATGCACAACTAATCCGAGCCCTCAACAGCTCAAAGGGCTATGTGATCCATTACCTTGTAGCAGAGGTTTAAAAGTCACGTACTGCATGCGAAGGATATTGCTCCCTTCTGCTCCAGAGGGCACGTTATGCCGAGTGCCTCGGGTGTCCAGCACACAACAAACAAAGGTTCTAACGTTTCCTAGATGCGGCGAAGAATAATGCCCCCAGCGCGGGAGTTACTTGCTATGCTTAGCTCCGCTCAATGTTCCAGAAAACGATAAAGCGTCACAGGCGCGAAGAAAAATCAGGGATTCCAAGGCCTCGAGGAGCGCGGATATTCACACGGCATTTCTGAGGCAAGGTAACAAATGAAGATTTCAGCGCCTTCCGGCGCTTGACGGGAGATAAGGCGCCCCAGGCGCGAGGAATTGCAGGACTGCAAGTCGGCTTCTTCTTTCAGGTGACAAGCACCGTTCCCCAGGCAGGAAGCGATTAAAAGAAAGAAATTAAGAAAGGAAGATAGGACTAACATCATCCCTAGGATTCTGGGAGATGTAGTTCATGCATTCAACCCTGTTTCCCACTATCTAGCCCTTCTTCGGGTATGAATCGTGACAGGGGTATTGAAAAATGAATGCATTTTTTAAAAAATCAAGAAGAACAAGAAGACAAGACCCTTGAGCGAGAACACTTTCAGACTGAGGTGGCTTGGATACATTGTGTCTACTCTAGCACTATTTACACAGCATTATTCTACAAGAACAACAGGATAGGATCAAGCACAGAAGAACAGGCCCACGGCACAGGGGCATGACCCAAACACCATTTACCTTCAATTTTGACAGAGCCAGACAAAAGGCATATACAGCAACATAGCAATTTCCAAATCAAGTGACTAAATAAATTCTGCACTGTCAGTCATCAACATACCACTATTCAACTCCACCACTGCACGGACATGTAGCCTAGTCTGCTGTGGTTCTTGCTGAATTGTTGTGTTTATCTTTTATGCCAGTTCATGAAACACAGTTATTCCATCAATCATCTCAGATCCAACTGACTGACTGGGTGCAAAGATAGTATGTTCATCATCATCATGGTGTGGTACGTGTACGTGTTATCCAACACCAACTCAGTCTGTAGTGAGTGACTCCAATTAAGTACGTCCAGACTGCACCTGCAGTAGTAGGAGTACAATGTGATTATTAAACAACAACAAAACACTGATTGTCACTTGAGTCACGTTTACTTTGTATATTAACTACATCCAATGCAATGCAATGCATCATTCATTAAACAAATACCTGTCTTGCTCTTCTCTTTGGCTGTCAGATCAGAGATGCCAAGCCTTTTGAAATTGATGACGAGTTTACTTTACTTTTGGATGCCTGCTCAAGTTCTGACAGTGAAGAGTTGTGGGTACCTGCAGACAGAGGCTGTAGCCTTAGGACAGTGATTAGTTTCGGCTTGGAAACAAAACAGAAGATGGCTATAGTCACATATGTTTAACTTGTTATGGAGGGACTGTTAGAGGCTACATTATTGTGCTATTCTCCATCTCGATCCAATGTCTGGCATGATGGAAATGTATTTAGGGTGAGTCAGGAAGATGGAGCAGGACTCTGAGGAGTGGAGTGGACAGTTAAATGCACAGACGTGCAACTTCAATAGGTACATAAAAATGGGAGATGGTGGTGATGGATTTGTTGTGGTTTGATTTGATCCAGACCGGCAGATATACACATACACACACAAATAAAGGAAGGAAGAAAGTAACAATTTGAAAGTCTAGTTGTCAGGGAAGAGGAGCTCGTCCTCAAACTCTGGTGGTTCGGACAGAAGTAGGTCATGTAGCCCACTGCTTATGTCTTCGGAGTCACTCTCCTCTTCCTGCTGTGATTCACGTATTTTTTAGTCCGTTGGTATGGAGTGCTGATTCATTATGATCATGGTTAACCTCCCCATGCTTTTGGGCGAGAGACTGGTCCTTTTCACAGTTACAGCAGCACTGAAAACACTCTCAGAAGAGACACTTGCGACAGGGCAAGCCAGATACTTTATTGCCAGCCTGCTGAGCACTGGCCATTGGCTTATTTTCCCATACCAATACAACAATGGGCTTTGCTCTATGAAGACCTCTGTTGTGTCATACAGATTGGCCTGGACCATCCGCTCAATGTTCAGGGGTGCTCCAATTTGCTGGGCCTCTTTTGACTTTACATCAGAAACAGATTTACCCATCCCTTTCCATAGAAACCAATCAGTTATCATTTGGTTTGCTGTGTCTGATGAATCTAATCCTGTTGGTGCTGTTGTTGATTTTATTATTGGTAGTGTTGGTGACTGCTGGGAAGCAAACGTACTTCTCTCATGCTCTGAAGTAGAACTTGACTCTGGATGCCCTGTAGTACTTGCTCTTTCCTGGGGTGGCACTGGCAAGCCTCTAATTGAGAGACATTGATTCACTAAATCAGTGGCATCTTCAGCTATCAAAGTTTTGTACTTGGCAACATCCACTTCTGAAAAAGGAATTACTGCATTACTTTTCAGAAATAATTTGTACAGTGGATACAAAAGTGTGGCAGTAATGTAATGTCGATGTGACACAATCTTATTTTGAATCCTTGTATTTTCCGATAAGTGAACGGGTAAGGCGTTCGCCAAATAACATGCGTCTACTTTGTCTTCCACACCTTTGTACATTTCAGACACCTCCTTCAGCTGTTGCTCTAGCATGCACAACAATGGGATAGCTTGGCCCAGAGTACAGTCCTCCCTACTGACTGCATGTGTGAAGACCTCAAAAGGAAGTAGCATCTCTGTCAGGTATTTAACGAGGTCCCATTGCCCCATCTCAACGGTCATGGCTTTCACAGTAGGATCCCCTAATCTTCTTGTCATGACTTAAGCATTACGTTGTGTGTACTGCTCAAACAGATGATCAAGCATGTAATAAGTTGAGTTCCAATGTGTTGGCACCTCCTGGATGAGTGCTTTGACTGGCATTTTATGCTCATGTTGAATGACCCTCAGCTGCGTCCGGGCATTAAAAGAATGGTTGAAATCTGTGCCTATTATTCTACAGGTGGTCAATAAGTTGCTGACTTTGCTTTCATTTTTCAGGAAGTCTTGAACAACAATGTTAATGCAGTGTGCCAAACACGGGAACCTGAAATAGCCACCATCTTTCATGGCCTTAACTACATTACTGCCATTGTCTGTGGCAACAAAACCAATGTTAATCCCTCTTGGTCGAAGCCACTCAAAGATCTTGCTGTTGAACTCATCCAAAATGTTTCCAGCAATATGAGATTTCTCCATAGCAAACATGGTTACAGTTGAATATTTGCGAGTGTCATGAAATATCTCAGCAGTGTCAACGCCTGCAGGTATCTTTTCTCTAACACCCGAAAAAGAGATCCAGTGTGCAGTGATGCACATGTAATCAGTGGCTTGGCAACTGGTCCACATGTCTGTTGTCAGGTGGATACTCTGAACAGCACTCTGTTTTAAGGCTTTTCCAAGCAATTCCAGCACGTCGTGATGTAGTGCTGGAACAGCAACTCTGGCAAAATAGTAGCGGCTGGGAACCTTTCATTTTGAAACTAATACAAAGCTCCCCCCGTGTGAAAGGAGACACCCTGTCGCACAGCTCAAGAGGTAGACAACGATGTCTGTACACAGTTCATCAAGGTTGAGTCCATACAATGTTGAGGTTTCTTTAGTATTTAATTCATGATCAAAAGTTCATCATAGCTTCATAAAGGCATATACTTCATCCAACGAAAAAATCATCCAGTTATAAATCCTCCCAATGCATTTCGGGCAGATGACCAGCCCTTCCTCAGGGGATAACTCTACAAACAAAAGGAAAATGCCAAAATATCACTAGACCGGACCTATATATTGCAAGATTAACACTTCCCAAAACAAGTAATGGTGCCATTAACCACATGTACAAAGCTGTAAACAGAAAGGTGAACATAGACATGTCAAATCAAAGGTCAATTCAAGCAAAGAGTGCCAAAGGGTATTCTCAAACTCATCACATCTATGATCACATCATACCAGTTGTTCAGAGGTATATCGAAATACTGCACCACATAATGTGCCAAACAATGAGCAAGCATAAAGCCCCATGGTGAGGTAATCAGAAAGGACAGCGTGACGATAGTAACAAGCCACCGTGGTGTGAGCGAAAATGAACGCAACCCAAGGTGAAAAAGAAAACGGAAACATGATACTCACGGAGAAATTACATCTGTGACTCTTAGGTCGGGATATCTGAGGAAAACGTGCAACAATAATCAAAATGCGGCTAACAATATAACCGACATGTGTGCCGTGAAGATAACAAGGTCCCCGGTACGGAGTACTTACAGTGTGATAAAGTTGTTCAAAAACGCAGTCAACACAGTCTCAGGAACCCCACGAGTGTTCGAACCCGGCGGCGATTAGTACCAGCTTCTAACGCGTGCATGCACATAGAAAGTGGACTAGTTAGAAAAAGGGTGACGCCATTTTGAGTAAGGAGAGTAAAGTGAGACAGGCACTATTATGTAACCGGACAAAGTAAAAGAATCTTCCTCCAACATAAGAGAAGTAAAATAAGTGGTGATACAGCCAAATCATGCAAAAAATATAGGAATGCATATATGATGAACACATGTACATTAGTGAGGAAACACAATAGAAAACATGAACGTATTGTATGTGGAAACAGTAGTTAATGTGTGCAATAGTGAATGCATAGGTATATAGTCTGTAAGTCGTAGATAACATGAAAATTCCAAACGATCATTAAGACCGTGTGGCTGCATCGACGCCATGTAGCGGATCCAAAAGTTCTCTCTCTTAAGCAAGGTCTGCTTGTTGTTGTGTGTGGGAGTAACTTGTTCCAGTACCAGATATTTAAGTTAAGCTACTGAGTGTTTATATTCAGCAAAGTGTGCTGCGACAGTAGACTTGATATTTCCAGTTCTTATGTTGCTTTTGTGTTCGAGTAAACAAGTTCTGATCTTTCTTTCAGTGTGACCAACGTAGCATTTCCCGCAGGACACTCAGTAGCTCAACTTAAATATCTGGTACTGGAACAAGTTACTCCCAGACTATATACCTATGCATTCACTATACTCTCCTTACTCAAAATGGTGTCACCCTTTTTCTAACTAGTCCACTTTCTATGTGCATGCACGCGTTAGAAGCCGGTACTAATCGCCGCCGGGTTCGAACACTCGTGGGGTTCCTGAGACTGTGTCGACTGCGTTTTTGAACAACTTTATCACACTGTAAGTACTCCGTACCGGGGACCTTGTTATCTTCACGGCACACACGCCGGTTATATTTTTAGCCGCATTTTGATTATTGTTGCACGTTTTCCTCAGATATCCCGACCTAAGAGTCACGGATGTAATTTCTCCGTGAGTATCATGTTTCCGTTTTCTTTTTCACCTTGGGTTGCGTTCATTTTCGCTCACACCACGGTGGCTTGTTACTATCGTCACGCTGTCCTTTCTGATTACCTCACCATGGGGCTTTATGCTTGCTCATTGTTTGGCACATTATTTGGTGCAGTATTTCGATATACCTCTGAACAACTGGTATGATGTGATCATAGATGTGATGAGTTTGAGAATACCCTTTGGCACTCTTTGCTTGAATTGACCTTTGATTTGACATGTCTATGTTCACCTTTCTGTTTACAGCTTTGTACATGTGGTTAATGGCACCATTACTTGTTTTGGGTAGTGTTAATCTTGCAATATATAGGTCCGGTCTAGTGATATTTTGGCATTTTCCTTTTGTTTGTAGAGTTATCCCCTGAGGAAGGGCTGGTCATCTGCCCGAAATGCATTGGGAGGATTTATAACTGGATGATTTTTTCGTCGGATGAAGTATATGCCTTTATGAAGCTATGTTGAACTTTTGATCATGAATTAAATACTAAAGGAACCTCAACATTGTATGGACTCAACCTTGATGAACTGTGTACAGACATCGTTGTCTACCTCTTGAGCTGTGCGACAGGGTGTCTCCTTTCACACGGGGGGAGCTTTGTATTAGTTTCATTATCCACGCTGTGTGATACAGACAGCGTATTCCCCAGTTAGCACGCCACAAACTATTACATTGACTTAACTACTGAGTTATCCCGCTGTGCAAGTGCCTCTCTCATCTCTTCAACCTTCCATTTTGGGCAGATGGTTGTCACAAATTCCAGAAAACCCACCCCTTCAACAGAAGAAAAAGGGAGTAGGTCCAGCGCTAAGATTGCTGCCAGCTCCGCATTATGCAAACGTGCTATTGGGTGGTTGTGTTTGTACTGTCTCTCCTGTCTAGTAAACATGCTAAGAATGGTACGTTGCATGGTATTCCTTTCTGTTCAGCTCGACGTGGCACTTTTTTGAATCGCAGTACTCCTTGGTGTCTCAGACTGACTCTTACTCATGTGCCACTGAGATGTTGCTGATGCTGAGGATGTGGGCGGTACCACTGCAGTGCTGGGGACTTGGCTACTTTGTGTACCACACCCAGAGAGAATGTATCTCTCTTCTTCTTCTTCCTGTTCCACCATGAGTGGTGAAAAATGAAAGTAAAGTCAGCAACTTATTGACCTCCTGCAGATGAATATGCACAGATTTCAACCATTCTTTTAAAGCCCGGAAGCAGCTGAGGGTCATTCAACGTGAGCATAAAATGCCAGTCAAAGCACTCAACCAGGAGGTGCCAACACATTGGAACTCAACTTATTACATGCTTGATCGTCTGTTTGAGCAGTACATAACACTTAATGCTTATATCATGACAAGACCTTCTACTCCTTTATCCCCAACAACAGCAATGGTTCCAGTTTTTATGCAAGGAAGGTGGTCCTCCCAGATGATTGAGTTGTGTTTTTTCAGGTGGGTCATTTGGCCTCCGACACCATAGTTTGTACCAAGCTTACCACAACTAACAGAGGTATGACAAATGGAGCATATAGCACTGTTCTCCTCCTTCACGCTAACCATAAAGAAGTCCCACACTGTGGAGCTTAACTTTTGTCTCCTGCTAGAGGTGCCACTTCCAATGCCGGATGAGCTGGAGGGTGTATGTTGAATTTGATTCTGTGGCTGTGTAGTACCACTACCTACTTCTGCTGAGGTGGTGCTTGTGCTGCCTATTGGATGTTGCCGGCCCTTTGCTAATGTAAATATGGAAGCTGGAGGTTGTGTTGGTGTTGACTGTGTTGGAGGTATGTGTGCTACATCCCTAGTCGCATTCGCAGCCATTCTGGATAGGTTAATGATGTTGGTGTCCATGTCCTCAGGGCCAGGAGTGATCTTCGTGATAACTAGATCTTCATCATCATTATCATTATCCTGCTGTTCTACATCGTCCTCCATAAGTCTAAGGCTTTCTGGAACCTTCCTTTTCCTTAGCCTGGTCTTGGAATGTGCCTCCCTCTCATGCTCAGATTGTTGCAGCTCCCAAGTGAGGTCTAGATCATCAGAAGGGATGCTTGGAGAAGAACTCGATGGACTAACCCTCCGTCTCCTTGCTGGGAATTTGGGAGACAATGGATCTTCTGAATGAGTTGGTTCCTCTTCTTCTTCCTCTGCATGAGGCTCAATTTCCTGAACTGCTCCTACTTCAGGAGGAACAACAACTACTATAGCGGGCAGTGGTTGCGGTTGTTGTTGTTCACCACTTATCCGCTGTGTTCCCTCATGCCTGGATGCTGTACTACTTTGAGATAGGTCAGGCTCAGCATCACTGCTTTCCACCATTAGATTGGCTACCTCTTCCACACTCATCTGCTTGGGCCTGGGTTGGTGGGTTGGGGCCACTGATGCGGAGATGCTGCCCCCAGCTTGCCCCCCCGGACACTACTGCTGCAGGATTACTTTTTGGTTTCCCAAAAAATGTTTTGGGGTCAACACCAGACTTAGATTTCACTTCCTTCTTCTGTTCTTACTTCTTCTCAGCAACTTTCTTGGTCTTGGAGGACCTGGTACCTGCTTTCTTTGGGCCCAACTTCTTCAGATGTCAGAAGCACTCAGTTGTACAAGTTGCACAGATGTCTGGGCAGGTTACACCACACGTCACGTATAACAGCAGGACGTCTGTCTGGCAGTACAACGGGCGATGATGACAGACGCCTCCTCCTCAGTCTTTTGTGCACCTACAAGCAAAGAAGGCAGAAGAATATCAGTCAAACGTGGAATTTGTTGTGCTTTAATTTGAATTACTACTAGTGTACACTCAGTAAGAGTAAGAATAGCAAAGAACTAAAATACAAATGTAGTGGAAGTGGAACCTGGTTGTCCTTAATTTGTGCAACATGTGGGATGGATGCAGCATTAGGGACCTGCAGCTGGCAATGGGGATGGAAGCAGTAAGCCAAGAGGAACAATGGAAAGACACACAGGCCTATGTGGCAAAAACAAAACAGCACATTACTACACCACAAAATGGCACAAGGATAAGGCCCGGAAAACAATGATCTCAAGTAGGCCTATTTCCCTACATGGCCAGACAAAGGAGGATGCCTGTTACACATCACAGCTTTAGTGCAAAAGAGAAAATCCGCACGGCTAAAAAGGTTGGAAAGGTACACACACATACACACGCAACAAAGGCATTTATTAACACACATCCAAAAAGTTAACTACACCCCAAAAACCACATTTTGGAATTCGATCCAATGCCATCCATGCCCTAAATGATGTTTAACTTCAACAAACAACATAGAAACAGTCACATCAAGCACCCCCGATGAATACCTCTGGGAGTCTGGGCCTACTGGCAGAAAAGGCCACAAGTTTGGAGGACTATGGCAAAAGCACAGTGGAAGGTCCCACAAAATGGCCGCCACCACATGGCCTGGCCACCCACAACAACATGAAAAGAAAGAGAAGACAGACAATGACGGTCTATGGGAAAAGCATAATGCCTGGCTTCACCAAATGGCCGCCACCCACGTGGTCAGCCCACCTACAATAACAAGAAAGTACATACAATGAACTCAAGCAGGCCTATATCCCTATATGGCCAGACAAAGGAGGATGCCTGTTACACATCACAGCTGTAATGAAAAAATGAAACTCCGCATGGCTAATAAGGTTGGAAAGGTACACAACAACAACGCATACACATGTAACAAAGGCATTTATTAACACACATCCAAAAAGTTAACTACACCCCAAAAACCACATTTTGGAATTCAATCCAATCTCATCCATGCCCTAAATGATGTTTAACTTCAACAGACAACATAGAAACAATGACATCAAGCACCCCCGATGAGTACCTCTGGGAGTCCGGGCCTACTGGCAGATTAGGCCACAAGTTTGGAGGCCTATGGCAAAAGCACAGTGGAAGGTCCCACAAAATGGCCACCACCACATGGCCTGGCCACCCACAACAACATGAAAAGAAAGAGAAGACAGACAATGCAGGCCTATGGCAAAAGCACAATGCTTGGCTTCACAAAATGGCCCCCACCCACATGGTCAGCCCACCCAAAACAAGAAAGTACATACAAAGGACAGGAACAGGAAGTTGAAGTCTCTGGGGAACGTCCTTCCTCTTTTAAGAAAAATGTGAATACTGAAAAATGACTCCATGCTCGAAAAACTACAACCAAATGGCAACATGAGGAGCTTTTTTAGCAAAATGAACAAAATCATCATTTTAGAGAAGGTTTTATGAAGCACTAGACATATTGCTCCCCAGATTGCAAATGCGGCGTGTTCGGCATCGCGAACTGTACAAAAAGTCGTTATCGCGAGCGCGAACACGCAGATTGAGCTTGCGATGAAGACAAAAACTGTAAGTTTGCGTCGTCGCGCTGTGCAAACCGAGCTCTTGCTGTCAAAACGTGTTACTTTGCTGAAATAAACTGTGGTTTATCCATTCCCTAGTGCGAGCTTGTCTGTGAAGAAAACAGTTGTGGAGAATTGAAATTACCGAGTGACCCGCTCGGTTTTTGCTCGCCATCTGTCAACGGGCCGCGGACTTCGGGATACGGGTCCTTTTTCTGGTGTAATATATATATATATATATATATATATATCCAACACGTGACTCCTCTGATCTCTCGGTGTCTCGGCAATCACGCAGCACACCAGCAAACAGGAAGGAGACGGACCACAGCACATCAGCAGAGTTGTTTTTATTGAACAACAGAAAGCAGCTACGCGTTTCTGGCAAGTTGTGCCCTTGTTCACGCTGCAACTAGTACATCAAACTCAATGCTGTTTTATATGCTAATTACACATAGTGACCACCCCTCACAGTGACATAGTGAGTCATGTGACTGTATAGAAATAAACAACATACTTCCGCAGTAAAGTGACAGTGTGTCTAATGGAACATTATCACAAGACAGAAAAAATATCACAAGACAGAAAAAATATCACTGGTTAAATCCAGATATTAGTATACATGATTCGATAAATTCTCACTGGTTAAATCCATTATGGCAATCATGTATCTCTTAAAGCCAGTGTATACTAGAAAATATTCATTTAATCTAAAAGCAGATAAACATCTGTTTAGTGATCAACAATAACAAGGGAATTCTAATATATACAATTCAGGCCTATGAGTATATCCGTCAATCTACAAGAAGTCGTATTGCAAAGTGCTAAGTGAGAAAAGTGCAACATTTGTAAAAAGTGCATGAGAAAGACAAGCTGAGCTAAGCCAGCTAAAGTGCAATACCAGTCATTACATCAAGTACGATAAGCAAATATATGTTGTCAGATGGATAAATAGTCAGTTATAGATTATCCTATCGTATCATGTGTATATGTTTCGTACTTTAATAATAATAAATAGTATAAATAGTTAAAATAGAAGGAACCTAGAGCCATATACCAAAATCTGGGTTTGAGATAATCATGTATCAATATATAATGACCTTTCAATTTCCTCGGTCTACCTATACATAAGTCTAAACCACATATTTACAACCCACAATAATTTATATATGCTTATTTACAGAGTTCGCCTCCACTGTCCCATTAATTAATCATATATGTACCAGAAATAGAAAAATAGAAAAAACAGTAGCAAAATGGTATCAAAATTGTATTAACATCTATAAAATAGTTGGAAAAGTAGAAAAGTAGACAATTACAAAAGTACAAAAGTACAAAAAGTGTAGGACTCGTCATATAAATACATATGCATAAATGTGTAAAACCAGAATCAGTATATACACATAAATACATAGGGCCCGATTCACAGAATGAACTTAAGACTCAATCCTAAACTTACTACTATTTTGGTATTCACAGAATGCACTTACTACTTTTGGCATTCACAGAATGAACTTACTACTTTTGGTATTCACAGAAGTTAGGATTTTGTCTTAAGTCTGTCTTAAGTCTGTCTTAAGTTTGTCTTAAGTCTGTCTTAAGTCTGTCTTAAGACAAACTTCAGACAAAATCCTAACTTCTGTGAATACCAAAAGTGGTAAGTGCATTCTGTGAATGCCAAAAGTATTAAGTGCATTCTGTGAATACCAAAATAGTAGTAAGTTTAGGATTGAGTCTTAAGTTCATTCTGTGAATCGGGCCCATATATATTACAAATACAAACAATTCATTCCGGACTTAAATCATTCCAAATTTTCAGTTCAGTAGAAAAAGTATGTACAGCCATATATACAATCAAGGTGACAGAGATGAACAGACCCAACCTCAACCTCAAAATAGGGAACCTAACTAAGAGGGAGAAAGATAATGGAGATGGGTCTGTATTTATCAACAGGAAGCAATGAGCAACGGCAGGAAAGCGATATGGTTATAAGAAATGGTGTAATTCATCTATATTATTCAAACCATTAGGCCAGCGTGTATCGAGCTCCAAAATCATCTTTGTTTCAAGCTGTCTTAAACGTGACTCCCTGTCCCCTCCCCTAGTCATAGGTGGCACAGACCCTATTACAAAATACTTCAAGCACGAGAGATCTTTATTGTGCACTCTTTTGAAGTGGCGTGCCACCGGGTAGGCAGGGTCACTATGTAAAATAGCGCGCAAATGCTGCAAGATCCTGACATGTACCTGCAGCTTGGTGCTCCCCACATATTGTAAGCCGCAGGAACATGTCAGGACATACACAGCGAAATCTGTTTTACAATTAAAGTTGCCCAATATCTTTCTGGGTTCAGAAGAAAATGGAGTCAAATATTGGGATGTATTTACTCCAAATCTACATGCGCGGCAGCTCGAACATTTGAAAAAACCCCTCGAAGGTTTTAACCAGGGGGTTTTAGCTTTTAATTCAGGAGCCGGTTTATCTAACGCAGATCCCATACTTTTGGCCCGTCTAAAGGTAATAGTGGGATTGGCTGGTAACCTGGTGTTTAATATGTGGTCACTCAGCACTATAGGCCAATTCTTTTTGAAGATTGCTTTCAATTTCCTGTCCTCACTGCTGAAGGCTGTTATCATTCTAGGAACATCTTGTAGGGCGTCAAATGCAATATTGGTTTCTGGCTCAAGTTGTCGGGAAGGGAACAGACTCTCTCTTGGTCTCAATTTAGATTTTTCGACCGCTTCCTTCAGGATTTTCTCAGAGTAGCCCCTGGCTTTCAGTCGCCCCAACAATTCCTCTAAACATTTTTCAAAGTCAGAGGGCAGACTACAGATTCTTTTTAATCTTAGAATCTCTCCATAGGGAATCCCCGCGATGGTGTGTTTTGGGTGCATACTGGCGGCATGTAAGGTCATATTGCCTGCCGTCGCCTTCCTATGAAGTGTGGTCATAAGCCTATTCCCAGAAACATAAATCTCTACATCTAGAAATTGCATTCTACTTTGACTGATATTGATGGAAAATTTTAGATTCATGGCATTATTATTCATCTCATCAATGAAAGAGATAGCTCCCTCTTTAGGCCCTTTCCACACCATGAATATGTCGTCAATATACCGTAGGTAACAGACAACGTGATCTTCCATGGTGGCATGGTGCGTAGCGGTGAGGACCTGCTCCTCCCACCAGCCCACGTGTAAACACGCGTAGCTGGGAGAGAAACAGGCCCCCATCGCTACACCTCTCAATTGCCGGTAGACCTCCTTACCAAAGGTGAAAAAGTTGTTGTGCAGGCACCAATGGATTAACCCAAGAATCACTTTATTATGCTCATAATAAGCCATGGGTCGTTTGTCCAAAAAGTGCTTGGTTGCATGCATACCTTGTTTGTGGTCGATACTCGTGTATAATGATTCCACGTCTAATGATATTAACCACATATCCTCTTCCCAATTTATGCAGGCAATTTTGTCCAAAAAGTCACTGGTGTCACGCACATAACTAGCAAGGTTTTTCACTATATCTTGAAGAAAGAAGTCTATGTATTGACCAACATTTTCGCTCATACTGCCGATGGCAGAAACTATTGGCCTCCCAGGCACTGGTGTTATACCTTTGTGTACTTTTGGAATCAAATACAGAGATGGCATTCTTGGAAAGTTGATGTTCATGTATTTGTATTCCTCGCCGGAAATAAGTCCTTCTCTCTTCCATTGTGAAAGCAGTTGTTGTAATTCTCCCTTGGCATGGAGGTATTCTTTCTGATTAGACAACTTGTAGCATAATGGATCAGAAAGTTGTCGCTTGGCCTCTAGGATATAAGCTTGTTTGGGCCAAATCACAAGATTGCCTCCCTTATCTGATTTTTTTATTACAATCTCGTGATTCTCCCCAAGTTTCTTTATAAGTTTGCCATATTCTCTCCTCATGAATGTAGTTTTTTTCTTTGATTTGGAGTTGGTATGTTTGTACAGTTGTTTAATATCATTAATCACACAGTCATGGAAGACGTCAATGGCGTCTTTGGGTGTCACAGGCACAAACTTGGATTTGCTCTTGAACGGACTTAACCCTGCTCCTTTTTGTAAGACCGATATTTTGCTTAGTCTTGCCTGGGTAGGAGCATCTAAATCCATCTCCGTATCGTATGTAGAGGTGTTTAAGTCATTGGCGTCAAGAAAAGTGTGCACATCAGAGGCAGATAACATATTAAGATTGTCATTTGTTGCATCGTCGCCCATATCATTCACCAGGTCTTTGCTAGATTTTAGTGCAAAGTGTTTTTTTAGTTTTAACTTTCTAATGAAAAAGAATAAATCAACCCTAGTCATAGTGTAGTTAAAACTTTGCACAGGACAAAAGTTCAAGCCTAATGACAGTAGTTGTTGCTCTGCCTTGGTTAGTGTTACATTAGAAAGATTTATAATGGTGTTATCATTTAGCGGCGTCTTACCCATGGCTTCTTCTTTTTTGTTTGTGCTTGTGCGCCGCTGGTGCTGTTTGCGCCGCTCTTTTCTCCGCTTGTTTCTCCTTTGTCTGTTTGCAATGACTTATGTCTTGGCCCTGGTCTTAAAGTCTGTAGCCTCTCCTCTACCACAAAATCCATCTCCTCCTGCAATGTGAGTTTGGTCAGTCCTTCCAAGTTTAAATCCGCCCCCATAGATGAAGAAGAGGTAAGGTTGTCACTTGAATTGCTCATTAGAGAACTTGCATCTGAATCCAGGCTACTGCCTTCTGATGTTTCATCATTGATTATGCTACCACTACTGATGTTGCCTTGTGGGTTGATTCCTTGTACGCCTGTACTGGAACTGGTTTGTCTGACAGCGCGCGAACCCACTGTGGTGGAGCTACCAATGCCCGTTTTCTTTTTTGTGAATGCTTGCCTCTTCGCAGAGTCATATTTCCGTGAAAAAGTAAAGATTTTTCCATCACGATAGTCATTGCATCTCGGGTAAATTTGGTAGCTTTTCGAATTTTAATCTTTTCTTCGTGTTTTTTTAATCTTTCATTCATGGTGTCTGCAAGTTTTTTTATCTCTTCCCCCTCAGGATATGCGGATAATTCATTTTCCAATGCTTTGATTTCATCTAGCAACCTAATTCTGTCTTTAGCAGCATATTTAATAAGAAAGCAAACCAGATTCATGGAGGCTGCTAGATTACTCTCCCCCCACTCTTGTAGCATGGCAGGGTCTGGCTTTTCAAAACTTGGAGCTAGGAGGATCCGCAACCCACGAGGGACCCGACCCACTTCCTCATACTTGCTGAGGGATTTGTGCTCCCACCCAAAACAAGAAAGTACATACAAAGGACAGGAACAGGAAGTTGAAGTCTCTGGGGAACGTCCTTCCTCTTTTAAGAAAAATGTGAATACTGAAAAATGACTCCATGCTCGAAAAACTACAACCAAATGGCAACATGAGGAGCTTTTTTAGCAAAATGAACAAAATCATCATTTTAGAGAAGGTTTTATGAAGCACTAGACATATTGCTCCCCAGATTGCAAATGCGGCGTGTTCGGCATCGCGAACTGTACAAAAAGTCGTTATCGCGAGCGCGAACACGCAGATTGAGCTTGCGATGAAGACAAAAACTGTAAGTTCGCGTCGTCGCGCTGTGCAAACCGAGCTCTTGCTGTCAAAACGTGTTACTTTGCTGAAATAAACTGTGGTTTATCCATTCCCTAGTGCGAGCTTGTCTGTGAAGAAAACAGTTGTGGAGAATTGAAATTACCGAGTGACCCGCTCGTTTTTTGCTCGCCATCTGTCAACGGGCCGCGGACTTCGGGATACGGGTCCTTTTTCTGGTGTAATATATATATATATAAATATATATATATATATATATATATATATATATATATATATATATATATATATATATATATATATATATATATATATATATATTCAGCTAACTATAACTGGTGTGAAACCTATGGTTTTTTCAGTGAATATATATATATATATATATATATATATATATATATATATATATATATATATATATATATATATATATATATATATATATATATATATATATATATATATATATATATTCACTGAAAAAACCATAGGTTTCACACCAGTTATAGTTAGCTGGAAATTTTACTGACATAAAAGCATTGAAATTCCCACGTTATAGTTAGTTGGACTCACTATAACTTGCGTGCCTGCAATGCACTGCTGATGACGTCACATATTACATCACTCATGACATGGTCAGTGACATCACTCATGACATCACTGATGACACCATCCTTGTGACAGACTGACAGACCTCCTTTCAGTGTAATGTAACCCTTAAAACACATATTCAAAAATAGAAACTAAAAATTTTTAACAAATGAAGATACCCATACCAGTACAACAACCAATTCAGTAATACCACCATCTATGTACACATCCTCTCATTCAGCAACAGTTCTATATAGTCACTCATACATATACTCACTCATCATATGTAGTGATACACATATACATCCTGTTACACACCGACAGTCTTCCAAAAGTTACTCACACACATACTCACACATGCAAATAAACTATTGTCATTAAAACTTTATTTGTGTTATTACAACCATAAAAGTATACACTATACATTTATAAACTTTATAAAAACACGAGTTAAAATTTATAAAATTGCAATTCAGTCATTTCCCGGAGGATAACCCTGGCAACATTATTTCTAACAGTATCCTCCTGAGATGTTAAAAACACACGAGAAAACATATCTGACTAGACCTTCCAAACATAATACATACATTAGAGTACAGTCTCGATAACATATGCCTATAACTCTGTATTCTGGAGGAGCTCCCTAACTCGAATCATGTATTTCCCCAAGGCGCAGGCTATATCCAGGTTTCCCATCCCCACCAGGAGCTCTGCAGCCTGCTTCCTATTCGTAATCCTGTAATTTTTGAATAACGGGCCTAAAATCTCCTTACGTATATCAAGGGTCCTCCTGCAGTCTAATAAAACATGAGTAATGTCACAGGTGGAGCCTAATGTACATGTGCAATTACCATTACTATTAATCATGAGGTTTTTAACCCTGGTATTTACATAACAGGGGTTTACACCCATTCTCAGTTTTAAAACCTCTCTTCTTAATTTCTGATTCGGCAACCTATCCAAGTACGGGTAAGGATGATCTTCTGAATTCATACTCGGATCATATGGGACACTGATATTTTTTGCCAAAGGTACTCGTGATCACAAGTACGGGACACATCCGCTCCCAACGACCGTAGTTCTTTTTTGCCTATATTGGTGTGTCCTAACTGGGCATCTAGTTCTATTCCTAACTTCCCATAAGCTTCCTTTAATGAGAGTCTGACTTCTTTAGCCCATGATAACTCACTGGAGGTAATTTCCTCTCTACACCACTGTGATATTTTTCTGGGCGCCTCCCCTATCTCCAGACGCTGCCAAAACCGTATTAGTGCCATCCTGGTTGTAATTGCCCAGGAAGTGACTCCCATCTCCAATCTTGCTGCCTGTACCATAGCTGATTTAGGTAACGAGAATAAGCTTTTCAGGATCATACCGTCCTCTTTATCCCAACCTTTTTTCCCACTGAGGAGGAGAACCTCTGATCCATATAGGAATTGCGCGGGGACCATTGCCAGATAGGCCTTAATAACCGGCCCGTCTGACAAATCTCCGTAAAAGCTATTAAACCTTTTTAAGCCCTTTATAGAAGCTGCTGCCCTAATTTTTAAAGCCTCCAGATGGGTGGTCCAATTCAGGTTACTCGTGAACCATACACCCAAATATCTATATTCCGATACTCTCTCAAGAAGTTCCGTACCCAAATACCAAGGGAACCGGGTCTTACTTTTGCCGAAACATAGGATTTTAATCTTTTCCATATTCACTACCAATTTTTTATTTAGGCAGTATTTATGGAACATATCTAGTTTCCTCTGCAAACCTATCTCCGTCTGGTCCATGATCACCAGATCGTCTGCATAAAGCAGACAGGATATATGGTTACCCCCTAACTTTGGACTCGCCCCTCTAACCTCTTTTAGGATCTGGGGTAGGTCCGCTATAAACAAAGAAAAGAGCAACGGGGCTAATACGCACCCCTGCCTAAGGCCATTTCCAATCTGGATCCTACCAGATAATCCACCCTCCACATCCAGGACTACCTGGGCCCAGTTGTCTGTATGCAAGGCCTGGATAAGGGCTAACAGGTCTGCATATAATTTATAGCCTTTCAAGGTAGACCATAGTTGCTCCCTGCTTACAAGATCAAATGCTGCGCGGAAGTCCACAAAGCAGCAAAACAGGTTACCCCTTTGCTCTATGGACTTCCGCGCTACCGCCCAGAGGGCAAAGCAATGATCCACAGTTGAATGACCTTCTTTAAAACCCCCCTGTTCAGGAGGTACTATACCATTTTCTTCAGCCCAATCTTTTAGCAACCCCAAAATAATTTTAGAGAACACTTTTTCCCCAATGTCCAAGAGATTTATCAGGCGGTAGTTTTTGGGGGAGTTTACATCACCTTTTTTGTGTATGGGTCTAATGATAGCCCCTTTCCAGCTATCTGGTAATGTTCCTGTTTTTAGTATACTTAAGAACGTCTTTGCAAACAAATTGGCCCACCAATCTATATTTGTTTTTATAATAATGGCGGGTAAATTAAATAAAAATAAACTATTGAACATCCATTTATCTGCCCATACAGCTATACACACACTAGTACATTACTTCTAAGGAAACTTACACATACTTACTCTCTTAAACAATCACTTATAGAAACACATACTTATTTAAACAGGAACTCTTTCAATCTCTCACTCTCACATATACTCACTTATATACATCAATACTCACATATACTAGATTAAAACATATGTAGTTACTTATAAAAACACTAGTGAGGCAGGCATTCACTCACTAACACACACATATTCACACTCATCCACCCATTCAGTCCTGTACATACGCTGTCTTAAAAACACATACAAACAGTGAGTCAGTCACCAACCCATGCAGCCACTTATACACAAAGAGAAACACTGATACATATATTTAAAATATTTAAAAATTACTCGCTAACATATGTATTCACAAAGATACACTTTATAAGCCAGTTAACCAATCAATATTTTATTAAAAATAAACATCTGTTTACACACTTATTTAAACATTTATTCGTCCATCGACCTTTACAAATACATATATAAAACATATTGATATTTCAGAAAGACACACATTCACTGGATGGTGTCATCAGTGATGTCATGAGTGATGTCACTGACCATGTCATGAGCGATGTAATATGTGACGTCATCATCAGTGCATTGCAGGCGCGCAAGTTATAGTGAGTCCAACGAACTATAACGTGGGAATTTCAATATATATATATATATATATATAATTTCAATATAAAATATAAAACAACAAAAAGAAGAAAAAAACCAGTTCTTTTTAGAACTACCTCCAATTTCGAAAAAAAGGCTAAATTTTTTTAAAACTCTATCCCCCGCGCAAATCCCCCCCAAAAATTTGTTTTCCCCCGCGGGGCCCTTTTATAGCCCTAGGGGGTCAAGGGGGGTCTACTCTGCCCGATTATGATCATTTTACACTAATTTTTTTCCCACCTCTTGTGTCTCGATCCTACCGAGACACAAGATGGCGGCCGCTCCGGAATGTTTCGAATGTTTACAGACACCCGAGAGCCAATCAGCTTTTCGTGCGCACCTCGCGTGGCCCGCCCAGAGCGCTCCCCGGTGCGCGTATCGGGGCGCTGCCATAGATATATATATTTTTTTAACCTGATTTACTCATAATCCACTGGAGCACATATCTTGAGACATAGCAAAGGCACATCGGGCTACCAGTCCCTACAATTTTGCCAAGTTTGGTGGAAATCCATTCAGCCGTATGGAAATTAACATGGGGAAAACACGTTTTGGGACCTCCCTTTTATCTCGGCCCCTGCTTCACGAATCCCCCCCAAACTTTCAAGCAAGGACCGGAGCTCCGCGAGGCAAATTTGAGAGAATTTTCAGGCGGATTCGTCAACCGGCGCCAAAGTTATTCACAATAGAATTTTGAGATTTTGCATTGAAAAAAATCCTAACTATAACTACCTACTGGCGACTGCCAGTAGGTAATATATATATATTATATATATATATATATATATATATATATATATATATATATATATATATATATATATATATATATATATATATATATATATATATATATATATATAATGAATAAATAATAATATAATAATATAAATATTTGGAATAAATAATAATATATATTTAGAATAAATACTATATATGTGTGTATATATATATATTTTTTTAATGATGTAAAAACAAAAACTCAAGCCCAACAACTGCAAGGTGAGGGAGGGGTAATGTTAGCCTCCATGTCTTTAATGAGATTCAGATTCTCTTGCCATTTAATTTTGAGAATTGCTATTTAAGAACAAGACCGGAGGCCACCTTTATGCATGTCGGTAGCCCTTCAAAAAAATGTACTGCGATGCTGGGCCTGAAAATAAAATGCTTGCACTCCGGTAATGGGCCTCGATGTGGTTGGAGAGGAAATTGATGTGCTTCTCCGTGCCCATTTTTGTGAGGTCGCCCTGCAGCGTCGGGGGCTCCTTTGCTTGGAGGCTGTAGGCCAGAGGCAGTGTTAAGCAAGGGCCCACAACCACATGGCGTTGACTTGAGCTGTACAGTTAGTGGCACCTGAAGCACTCAGCGTGTGCGCAGCCAGCAATGATGCGTTGTCTCGGCGGGCCACACTGGATGCAATGCCTGTTGCCTATTGGACTCTGCAATTAATGAATCAAGACTCAATTTGAATTGTGAACCCTTCTGACTGCAGTGTAGGTGGGAGGGAGCAGTTAGCAAGAGCATACAGCCACGTGGCATTCACTCGAGCTGCACAGAGTTAGTGGCACTTTAAGCCCTCAGTGTGCGCGCAGCCAGTGATGATGAGTCGTCCGAGTGGGTCGCACTGGATACAATGACTGCCACCTACTGGGCTCTGCAATTAATAAATGAAGACTCAATTTTAATTGTGAGCCCTATGTGACCACAATGTAGGCCGGAGGCAGCGGTCAGCAAGGGCCCACAGCCACATGGCGTTGACTTGAGCTGCACAGAGTTAGTGGCACCTGAAGCACCCAGCTTGTGCACAGGTAGCGACTCTGCAATTAATGAATCAAGACTGAATTTGAATTGTGAGCCCTGCTGACTGCAGTGTAGGCATATGGAACAAAAGAGGAAATAAATATGGAATACATTTTTTAAATATTCGATCTTTTTAGTACAATCTTGTTGTACGATATTCTGATGCTGGAATCTGTACTAGTTGTTTGTCATATCGTCCACCTTTTCCAGTGGGGAAGAGCTGTGGAAAACAACAAGCTTCCAAACTTCTTTCCCACACTCTCATGGGAGTTCTCTTCTCTTTCTTCATTTGGAATAATTCAACAGTATTTCCAATCACTTCCTTTGAATATAAAGGATGTACACTATAATGTTCATACATTTCTTCACTTTTGTAGATGTACACTTTTTGAATTTGACCACTTGACATTTCTCTATCATCAACTCAATCAATAGCTTCTTCTTCCACATACACATTTTTGTAGTAAACATTGTTTTTGTGAGATATAACGTAAACCTTTGCACTTTGCTGCCATCTGCTAATTCTCGACATATTTTTCGACTCTTCGTAGGATCACCATTAACTAGAGTAACTACAGGTTCAGTTTCCTCTTTCACTACGGCAATAGTTTCAAGATTTTTTTTAAATCTAAAGGTAAATACTGCTTTCCTTTTAAGCCGCAGTGTAGGCCAGAGGCAGCGGTCAGCATGGGCACACAGCCATGTGGCGTTGACTTGAGTTGCACAGAGGTAGTGGCACCCAAAGCACTCAGCGTGTGCGCAGCCAGCGATGATGCGTCATCCGGGCGGGCCGCACTGTGAGCAATGTCTTTTGCCTATCGGACTGCGTCATCTGCAATCGTGACTCAATCTGAATTGTGAGCCCTGCTATCCGCAGTGTACATCGAAGGCAGTAGTCAGCACAGACATCGAGGAATGCTTCTTGTCACTTCCTCTTGACAAAGTCCCAGGACATAGAGTACAATTCACTCTGCAATTAATAAATCAAGACTGAATTTGAATTGTTGCCCTGCTGACCGCAGTGAAGGCGTATGGAACAAAAGATGAAATATGTATGGAATACATTGTCGAAATATGTAGGTTTCAGTAAAGTTATAGTTAGTTGCCTATTGGACTCTGAAATTAATGAATCAAGACTGAATTTGAATTGTGAGCCCTGCTAAACGTAGCAAGGGCCCAGAGGCATGTGACATTGAGTTGAGCTGCGCAGAGTTAGTGTCACCTGAAGCATTCAGCATGTGCGCAGCCAGCGATGATGCGTGGTCCAGGAGGGCCGCACTGGGAGCAATGTCTGCTGCCTACTGCACTGCGTCATCTGCAATCACGCTCCATCTGAATTGTCAGCCCTGCTGACCGCAGTGTAGGCCAAAGGCAGCAGTCACCAAGGGCCAACAGCGTATGTCTGGCCCTAGAGATGATGTACTTGAAGATCTTGAAGTGCTAGGACCAGCTCCCTGGTCACCTTGTTGCATATTTTCTTGTGCACGTTGCATCTGCTCCCATGCAAAATGTCCGGGGTGGATTGTCTGAAGGTGCTTTTACATGCTCGACATGCCACAAGAGTTTTTTTGTCACTACCTCTAGACAAAATTCGTGGACAGAGACTACAACCGACCTTCCTTGTGTTGACTCTCTTTTCACCATCTGGGTTGGTGAAAAATGTCCACACAATGGATTCTGGTCTCTTTTTTGGAGGTGGTTCTTCTATCTCTTCTTTAGCAGAAGTATATTCTTGCTGAGGATTGGAAGAAGCCATTTCCAAATCTTTCCAAAAAACACCCAAACAATTTCTCGGGTGAAGCTGCAGAGAGAATGACTAAAATGGATGGGGTCCTTCAACTGTTGGAAAATGAAACCTTATGAACCAGTGAAATGCTCTTTTTTAAAGTCAGATGGGAGTCAGCCCTGCTGACCACAGTGTAGTCCAGAGGCAGCAGTCAGCAGGGGCCAATAGCCATGTGGCGTTCACTTGAGCTCCACAGAGTTAGTGGCACTTGAAGCACTCAGCGCGTGCGCAGCCAGCGATGACGCGTGGTCCTGGAGGGCTGCACTGGGAGCAATGTCTTTTGCCTAATTAATTCTGTCTCTATAAGGCTATGTGGCAGTGACTTGTGGTGCACTGAGTTAGTGGCACCTGAAGCACTCAGCGTGTGCACAGCAAGTGAGGATGCGTGGTCTGGGAGGGTCTCACTGGTAGCAATGTCTGTTGCCTACTTGACTGCGTCATCTGCAAATGCGACTCAATCTGAATTGTGAGCCCTGCTTTCCTCAGTTTAGGCCGGAGGCAGTGGTCAGCAAGGGCCCACGGCCACGTCGTGTTGAGTTAAGCTGCACAGTTAGTGGCACCAGAAGCCCTCAGAGTGTGCACAGCCTGCGATGATGCTTGATCTGGGCAGGCTGTACTGGGAGCAATGTCTTTTGCCTAATGAATTCTGCCTTAATAAGGCTACGTGGCAGTGACTTGTGGTGCACTGAGTTAGTGGCACCTGAAGCACTCAGCGTGTACACAGCCAGCGGTGATGCGTGGTCCGGGCGGGCCTCACTGGGAGCAATGTCTTTTGCCTAATGAATTCTGCCTCCATTAGGCTACGTGGCAGTGAGTTGTGGTGCACTGAGTTAGTGGCACCTGAAGCACTCAGCGTGTGCACCGCCAGTGATGATGGGTGGTCTGGGAGGGCCTCACTGGTAGCAATGCATGTTGCCTACTGGATTGCGTTATATGCAATTGCGACTCAATCTGAATTGTGAGCCCTGCTTTCCTCAGTGTAGGCCGGAGGCAGCAGTCAGCAAGGGTCCACAGCCACGTGGTGTTGAGTTGAGCTGCACAGTTAGTGGCACCAGAAGCACTCAGCGTGTGCACAGCCTGTGATGATGCTTGGTCTGGGCGGGCTGTACTGGGAGCAATGTCTTTTGCCTAATGAATTGTGCCTTAATAAGGCTAAGTGGCTGTGACTTGTGGTGCACTGAGTTAGTGGCACCTGAAGCACTCAGCGTGTGCACAGCCAGCGACGATGCGTGGTCCGGGTGGGCTGCACTGGGAGCAATGTCTTTTACCTTCTGAATTCTGTCTCAATAGGGATACGTGGCAGTGACTTGTGGTGCACTGAGTTAGTGGCACCTGAAGCACTCAGTGTGTGCACAGCCAGTGATGATGCGTGGTCTGGGAGGACCTCACTGGTAGCAATGTCTGTTTGCCCACTAGACTGCGTCATCTGCAATCGCGACTCGATCTGAATTGTGAGCCCTGCTGTTCGCAGTGTAGGCCGGAGGCAGCGGTCAGCAAGGGCCCACAACCATGTGGCGTTAAGTTGAGCTGCACAGTTAGTGGCACCAGAAGCATTCAGCATGTGCGCTACCTACAATGATGCGTGGTCCAGGCGGGCTGCACTGGTAGCAATGTCTGTTGCCTACTGGACTGCGTCATCTGCAATCGCGACCTGATCTGAATTGTGAGCTCTGCTGTCTGCAGTGTACATCGACAGTCGTAGTCTGTACAGACATAACTCTGCGGTGCTGTGCCGCTGGATTCTCAGGGGGCCTGTGTCGAGGAGGTCGGCAGTCACGGCGGCAGCCTCGTAGCAGGGTGAGGGCCGACATTCTGGGAGATGAGTTGGCCTTCCCAGAAGTGAACCATGCCCAGAGCCCCGGCCTATTTATTCACACTCCTACGCTAGAGTGGCGTACTTTGGACCGGCCCACTCCGCTTCCGCTTACAGCGGGGACAACACCGCTACATGACTGAGATCTTCCCCACTGTCTGAGGTAACATGGTTGCGTCCACTGTCCATAAACACTACAAGCACCAGCAGTATATGTACACATGGAGGGGTCTGTGCTCTGCATTGTGAGGTCTGTCCAGCACATCACCGCTACACTTGGCATTGTGTGCATTGTTATTGATGAGTGACTTGCCTACTTCACACATACTTGGTTCCCACCTCTCTCAACAATCAGCCATTGTTTGGCTGAAGGGCCATGCTGTTTTGGAAGGTCCGCTGTCCTGTTCTGCGCTGCCTCGGTGGTAGTGGGGAGGGGGTCCAGGGGGAGGTCCTGGGGTGGTGGCGGTGGGTGTTGTGACGTTCTTGGGTGTCGGAGCTGCATAATCAGTAGCTCTATGACATGTGTTGGTCTTCAGATGTGGCCTGGGCTGGGCTCCGGTTCATACTGTAGGTAGTCATCCTGCTTTACACCAGTAAAAGGCAGATGTTAAATTCTTACTGCTAACACGGCTTATCACCTGTTTTTGGATCGCATCGCAGATTTGGCTGGTCGTTGAAAATATCAGTAAGTGGTGTTTTCGGGTTTTTTTGCACAGGAATGCGTACTCTGCATATCATTAGCGCTAGTTGACGCTCTCATTCGTGGTGATGTTTTTTGCGGAAGCTATTGCTGGAAAACTGGCGATGTTGGCAGTTTTCATCAGGTTGAGAATGGGATGATAATTCTTTCACCTTTTTGCTGCGCTAAAGTGCCGATAACTCAGCGAAAGTCTTTGAGAATACGCCCCTTCATTTAAAAAAAAAATCGTCCGAATTTGTGCACCCAGCCACTTAAAAATTTTTTTTTAATAATTTATTGGACCTGGGGTTTTTGGTGGGATCCCCTCAGCAGGCCTAGGGGGTCAGGGTGGCCACTTTTCTTGTTTTTCCATCTTTTTTCTTGTGATTCGCATGTAGCTATAACAAAGTCCTGATAAACACAAGGGCTCGTTTTAGAGTCACCCTATAACCCAACAGTTGGGACTTATCACCGAGTCATTGCACTTTAGCGCAGCAAAAGTGGCGGAAGAATTATTGCCCCATTCTCAAGTTGGTGCACAATGCCACATTGCCCACAGGCTCACGGTACCAACACAGCGGACAATCAACATCCTTCCACAGACAAAGCTGCTGGCTGTTCTGCACATGTTGGCCTCTGGTACCTTCCAACTAACAACTGCAAGAGTCGGAGGAGTCTCACAGCCAGCCCTCTTAAACTTCCTCACACTTCTTGGATGCATGTCCACAAAAGCAACGTAGGGCCCGCACCACCTGCACATCCCAATGCGTAGCATTCCTGCACAACCAACCCCAACCCCAGACGTTGCTTGATGCCTCTGTGCTCCAGATCAAAGCTAGTAGTCACAGAAATGTTGGTGCGCTAGGTCATGAAGTCTAGTAGTCAACAGTAGTGGAAAAACTGTACTTTATTAGAAAAAAATTCATTAACAACACAAAAACATCAAACAACGAGTGACATTCCCAATGGGGAACATCAACTTGTGGATTCGTACTGGAAATCCCAAAACTCGTGTTCAGAAACCGGTTGGATAAATGAAGACAGTGTTCTTTTTTTTTTCAGATTGGTTGGCGCACCATGCACCACAAATATTCCTTTCTTCAACAAATGTACATGTTGTATTCTTTCAAACAGTATATACAACTCTGTGTATTTTAATGTTCTTAGTCTTGAGCTAATAGCTTAATGTCCATTTTATTTATTTTTAAAAAAGTACTCAATAGAATGACTGGAGCAGGATAATTTCATCAGGAGGTGTGCTGAAGGACATTTATGAACAAGGACACAAAAATGGGGGACATGGAGAATAGGGAATTTAAGTGTTCAAGAGGGTAATATTCAGTCATCCTACCAAGTAAATCCCCCAATGTAAAATATGTTTTCATAGTCTTTCCTTCCTTGAGCGCCCTCTCACTACTCCATCATACTATGAATATGGTGCATCATGGTCTGTCATGGAACTCAATATTCAGAATATTTTATGGCTCCTCTTCTTTGTGATACCTTGGCCACAGGATCTGTGGACCTTGGAAACTACATCTGTACACATCTCTTTTGGAGGCATTTTCTGGTTCTGTTGCCCAGAATTGTGTAAATATTTCAGTTTTGCAAAATGGCTGCTTCTGATCACGCCTTCCAAGGTGCTAATAGACATTCATTGTACACCACCACTAAAAGACACAAAGCCAAAATTAAAATGCAGGGAAACAATCGAGTAAGAACCTTAATGGGAGATAAAGCTGTAATGCAGCCCCCTGCCCCTCTGGTTAATATTTTTCAACAGCAACGTCCTCAACCAGTGAAGTGAAAAAAAATCTTTAAACTGTTGTGATTACTAGAATGGTTATTTGACAGGACTTTAAGTCTGATCTGTGTGTGAGTGTCTTCCATATGTTCAAGCGTTAGTATCGTCACAATCGTAATATGGTACAATGTATTGCACTTAGACAAACCTGAATGCTTACAGGTATGATCAATCCTGCACAATTTGTGTGGTTGTATCCTTTGTAGGAAAGAAAAGGAACGTTACAACCACACAAACCTCTGTTACGGTCTCATTATGTAGGATTTATCATACCTGTAAGCATCATGGTTCGTTTCAGCTTGATACACCTGTATGTTCATTTCACCCACACTGCGCAGGAACAGTTGGAGACCAAGCAAGGGAACCACACCATAGCAGGCTTCCTGCACATGTTGGGGGAAATTGACTGCACACAGGTACTAATTGTGCCCCTGCCAACCCTGCATACAATCACTGCAACAGAAACCACCCACATTCCAAAATTGTGCAGGCAAAACTGGACCTTCAGGGCCTGTACACTAATGTTGTCGCAAACGTCTCAGGCAGTGTGCATGATTCCTACATCTTTCGCAAGCATCCCAGTCCTGGTCCCTGGACCAGTCTGCCACCCACCGATGACTGCCCGACCCTGCGCACCCAGTCCTCAATGCTCTCCTGCTGGCACTGGCGTATCTCCAAGAAAGCTCACCACGTGCCGGAGCAACCTCCTCAGCCGTCGCTGGATGACATTATTGATGACATCACTGATGAGATTATCCATGTGAAAATCTGATCCACCTCCTCACCCTCATTTTATAACCTTGATACACCCACTGTAAAATAGAGACTACCATTTTCGAAATAATCGACACACCAATACCGGTTACTACATATGCACTGACGGATTCCTAGGTCTACACACACATCAACTCATTCACCCATACAATCACTCATACATGTAGTTACTCATCAATACAACACTATCATTAGCACTCATACACCTATATAGACACTCACACACCACCACTCATCCAGAGTTACTCACATACCTAGTCAGTCATGCAAAGAATCAATCACACTTCCATTTACTGACCTATACAGTCATACACACACCACATCACTTCATCACTTATTCAAACAGAAACAAATGCATACTTACTCTCTTCTTCAATCACTGATACAAGAACACACTCATCCACACAGCCACTCTCAGAATCACTGACACTCAGGTATAGTCATTCATATACATCAACTTTCACATACACTGCCTTTTACATATGTAGTTACTTGGACATATGCCATTGAGACATCCATTCACTCACCAACACACCCATACCCACCCATACAGTTGTTTCCACATGCACTCTTGAACCCATACACTTGGTGAATCAACCACTGAAACATCTATGCAGAAATTCACACACCTCCCACCTACCCATATACACACACTTAGGCACCCATACAAATACTCAGGCAACCAATCAATAACCCATATAGACACTCATAAAGCTACTGACCAACCCATGCAGCAGCTTATAAAACAACAAACAGACTGATACAGACATTCACACAGTTTAGTCACTAACCCATGCATTCAGTAAGACACATGTAATCTTTCACTTAAACATTCAGTCACGGTCCTACTAAATCCTCCATTCAGACCATTATACAACCACTCATTCTTCAATACACCTTGGCATATGTATAATACATATTTAAACTTTAACAAAAAAACGAGTCACTGGATGATGTCATCGGTGATGTCATCAGTGATGTCATTTGAGATATCATCAGTGATGTCATCAGGGATGTCACTGACTATATCATAAATGATGTAATATGTGATGTCATCAGCAGTGCACTGCGGGGGCGCGAGTTATAGTTAGCTGAACTAACTATAACGGGGGAATTTCTATGGTTTTGTACGAGAGAAATGTCCAACTAACTATAAGGTCACTGAAACCTATGGTTTTTTCAATGAATATATATATCCATATATATATATATATATATATATATATATATATATATATATATATATATATATATATATATATATATATATATATATATATATATATATATATATATATATATATGTCGCCAGTAGTTTTATATATAGTTAGGATTTTTTTCCTATCGGATTTTTGAAAATTCTATGTCGAATAACTTTGGCGTTTGGGGACGGAATTGGCTGAAATATTCAGGAAAATGGCACATTTTGTTTCTGAGCCGCCCTTAAAAATTTGGGGGGGTTTTGTCAAGGGGGGGCCGAGAAAAAAGGGGGTCCCAAAACGCGTTTTTCCCATTCATTTTTCCATAGGGCGGTTGGAATCACTTTTAACTCGAACGGCTGAATGGATTTACACGAAACTTGCAAAATTGTGGATATGGTTTGCCCGACGTGCCTTTGCTATGTCTTAAAATATGTGCTCCAGTGGATTTTGAGAAATTAACGTTTTAAAAAACAGATATATCTGTGACAGTGTCCCGGTTAGCGCCCCGGTTCGCGTACCTGACGCGTAATGGAACTTCGCTAGGAGAAGCGGATTGGCTCCCCGGTGACTGTGAACATTCTAAACAGTCCGGAGCGGCCGCCATCTTGTGTCTTGGTAGGATCGAGACACAAGAACACACTCATCCACACAGCCACTCTCAGAATCACTGACACTCAGGTATAGTCATTCATATACATCAACTTTCACATACACTGCCTTTTACATATGTAGTTACTTGGACATATGCCATTGAGACATCCATTCACTCACCAACACACCCATACCCACCCATACAGTTGTTTCCACATGCACTCTTGAACCCATACACTTGGTGAATCAACCACTGAAACATCTATGCAGAAATTCACACACCTCCCACCTACCCATATACACACACTTAGGCACCCATACAAATACTCAGGCAACCAATCAATAACCCATATAGACACTCATAAAGCTACTGACCAACCCATGCAGCAGCTTATAAAACAACAAACAGACTGATACAGACATTCACACAGTTTAGTCACTAACCCATGCATTCAGTAAGACACATGTAATCTTTCACTTAAACATTCAGTCACGGTCCTACTAAATCCTCCATTCAGACCATTATACAACCACTCATTCTTCAATACACCTTGGCATATGTATAATACATATTTAAACTTTAACAAAAAAACGAGTCACTGGATGATGTCATCGGTGATGTCATCAGTGATGTCATTTGAGATATCATCAGTGATGTCATCAGGGATGTCACTGACTATATCATAAATGATGTAATATGTGATGTCATCAGCAGTGCACTGCGGGGGCGCGAGTTATAGTTAGCTGAACTAACTATAACGGGGGAATTTCTATGGTTTTGTACGAGAGAAATGTCCAACTAACTATAAGGTCACTGAAACCTATGGTTTTTTCAATGAATATATATATCCATATATATATATATATATATATATATATATATATATATATATATATATATATATATATATATATATATATATATATATATATATATATATATATATATGTCGCCAGTAGTTTTATATATAGTTAGGATTTTTTTCCTATCGGATTTTTGAAAATTCTATGTCGAATAACTTTGGCGTTTGGGGACGGAATTGGCTGAAATATTCAGGAAAATGGCACATTTTGTTTCTGAGCCGCCCTTAAAAATTTGGGGGGGTTTTGTCAAGGGGGGGCCGAGAAAAAAGGGGGTCCCAAAACGCGTTTTTCCCATTCATTTTTCCATAGGGCGGTTGGAATCACTTTTAACTCGAACGGCTGAATGGATTTACACGAAACTTGCAAAATTGTGGATATGGTTTGCCCGACGTGCCTTTGCTATGTCTTAAAATATGTGCTCCAGTGGATTTTGAGAAATTAACGTTTTAAAAAACAGATATATCTGTGACAGTGTCCCGGTTAGCGCCCCGGTTCGCGTACCTGACGCGTAATGGAACTTCGCTAGGAGAAGCGGATTGGCTCCCCGGTGACTGTGAACATTCTAAACAGTCCGGAGCGGCCGCCATCTTGTGTCTTGGTAGGATCGAGACACAAGATGTGGCAAAAACAAAGGGGGAAATGAGCATAAGGTGTCAGAGTACATCCTCCCTGACCCCCTAGGTTTGATGAGGGGGCTTTAAAAGGGCCCCGCGGGGGGAAAAAAAAAATATTATTGTTTTTTTTGCGGGGGGAGCGCTCGGTACGCGCACCAGGAAGCGGTCCGGGAAGCGTAATATAGGGAAATTAGGATGAAAGAATGTTCAAATAATGTATGTATATTGATTGTTCTTTTTGTTGTATTTATTTTTTTATTTTTTATTTAAGTACCAACATGTAGGTACCAATGCAGAGTCTAAAAATAAAAATACACTGTTTGTAGATATCTTGCATGTTGTTTCAGAAGTTATTGTGGTATATGGAATTCATAGCGTAGTCTGTCAGGAAAGCAGAAACACCATGGAGGCAGGAGATGATAAAGAGATGTTAAATACACATTGGAGATAATATAGTGGGAGAAAGGAAGTAACTATGAGCAAACTTACTATGTAACACAAAAAAGTTGCACAGTATATTTAAAGTCTGATTTTACATTATAATCAATTTGGTACTAGTTTAAAAAATACATATAAAAATGAATAATGTCTCAAACAATTTTTGAATTATTAAATATAAATGTATTTCTCTGATTCGTTTTCAAAATTTAAAAGAACTTCTAATAATTGATTGTCAGAGATGTTCTCATTTTCAATCAGGTAATCTACTGATTGTACACATTGCAGAAGTTCAAAGTCCCGTTATTCATCAAAGAATTCAGAGTCATTGGGTTCAATTTCTGTATCTTTGTTGCTTTCCAGAACAATTTCGTTGGTATTTTTTTGCTCTCCTTCCATTTTTGTGCTGTAAATTGAATTTAAAAAAAATATATCAGTACAGATAGGGCACTGTTGGGTTTAAGTACAGACAGGTAGTTTGGTTTTTTAAACAGTGATTTTATCTTTGGGCAGTGTATGGTATCAGACTGGAAGTAGAAATATAAAAAAATGTATGTGATAAAGCAAATTCTTAATTATACAAGACAAGCCTAACTCCATCCATAACTAAAACAGAGAAGTCTATCTTATTCTATAACTATTACAGAGGGATAGTATATAACTATCAGAAAATGTTTTCCTAATTAACTTAAAGTGCAGAACATACTTCAGTTTTTAAAATAACATCTTACCTTTCAAAAAGAAGTTTAAGTTCTCAGTTGAAATGCACTTGATATGTACTTCAGGAAGTAGTAGTCAAAATGGCTGTGTTTCTCTCTCTTTCTTTATATATATTCAGGTACATAACCAATCAAATGTCATGAAATAATAGAAGATATTGAAAGTAGCATTTTAATTGGTTGTCAATTCTAACTCTTTATAAGTGTTTTTGTTATGTAATTTACCTCAGGATATTTAGTCAGGCTTACAGCATAATTTTCTCAATGGAATTCCATCAAATTTGGGTAAATGGTAGGGACTGCTATGTAGTAGGGCCTATTCTATATTTGATGAAAGTGTCTGTAGTGGTTTTTCTGTAAATTACTTTCCCACCTTTTTTTATCGAGCGCTCACCGGTGCGCTCCCCGGTACGAGAACTGGCAGCGTTACGGGAGTCCTCCATTTTGTGTATCAGTAGAATTGAGACACAAGATGGAGGACAAACAATGTTCGGAATGGGTAGCAGGGGGCACGGTAGACACTTTGTGACCCTCTAGGTTTTCTGAGGGGGGCTTAGGACGCTGATATATGCAAAAATAAATTTAAAAAAATTGGAAAATTTCGCGCGGGGAGCGCCCGGTACGCGCACCGGTAAGCGAACCGGGGAGCGTACTTTGTTGAAAAAAAAAAAAGTTAGAAAAAGATAAACGTTTTGAATGATCAGAGGTAGGGTAGCACTGAAAAGAGCTATTGGGTTCTGTGGCTAATTTAGGTACCTACAAGTAGGTTCCAATGCACAGTTTTAAATAAAGGACGAATATTCTATTCCCTTCATCGGAGAAGTGCACACCATCTCTTCTGTAGATGTCTTGAATTTTGTAACGCAAGTTATTGTTGTATATTAAACCCATTCCATAGTCTCTCATGTAAGCAGAAACAGATGTATTCACATGTTTCCGTGCTTTCTCAAATTGTGGAAAAAATTGGTTGGACCACTTCCATTTCTGTCTTTGGCAATATTGGAATATACCAAGGCAGTTTGGGGAAAAAGTGTCATCAATTGATGAAAGGTGTTCTTTAAAAGCATTTCCAGACCAACCCCAGTCATAGTGCCCAAATCATTTCCACCACAGTGCACTATTAAAAGGTCAGGGTTTGGCAGATGCATAAAATGTTTTTATTAAAAACATATAAAATATATTTTTCATTTAAAAGAATATTACATTTTACAGCTTTTGATATTTGCTATTAAAAACCATTGAAATTCACTGAAAAAACCATAGGTTATAGACCATATATAGTTAGGAATTAGCATTTACAAAACCTTGAAAATTCAATTAAAAAACCATAGGTTATAGACCATATATAGTTAGGGATTAGCATTTACAAAACCTTATTTTACTCACACAAAACCATTGAAACTCGCATATACAGTTAGTTGCACTAACTATATATCGCGCACCCGCAATCCACTGCTGATCATGTCACATATTACATCATTCATGACATGGTCAGTGACATCACTGATGACATCACTGATGACATCTCAAATGACATCACTGATGACATCACTGATGACAACATCCAGTGACTGTATGTTTCTGTAAAGTTAAAATATGTCTTACATATTGAAGAATGAGTGGATGTATAAGTGTCTGAATGAAGGATTTAGTAGGTGCATGACTGACTGTATGAGTGAGTGATTAAATGTGTCTCACTGAGTGCATGGGTAGGTGACTACACCTTCTTAATTTGTGCATCATTATGTCTATTGTTCTGTAAACTGCTGCATGTGTTGATCAGTAGCTATATGAGTAACTATATTTATTTTATTTTATTTTTATTTTATATGCTTATAAAGCGCCAGACTAGACCCCCAAAGGGGTATCTCCGCGCTATAACTGCAGATGGAAGTGAGAGTAAAAGTGTGTCCAGGAATAAAATGACATTAATAGCTGGGAAACAGGTAGGTTTTTAAGTTTTTTCTAAACATCATATGGTTGGTGATTGACCTCAGTTCAAACGGCAGTGAGTTCCATAGTGTAGGTCCGGTGTGGGCCAGTGCACGGCCACCTTGTCTGGTTTTCTTAATTCTGGGTATCTTAAGTAATTGCTGGTTACTGGAACGCAAAGAGCGTCCTGGGATGTAGGGCTGAAAGATGTCTATGAAATACTTAGGGCCCATCCCCATTAGGCTCTTGTGTATAATACACAGGATCTTGAACTGAACTCGCTTCTTCACTGGAAGCCAGTGAAGCTGAGACAGTAGGGGGCAGGATGGTGTCCTGGGTGGAACATTCATGACGATCCTTGCGGCAGTGTTTTGAATGACCTGCAGTTTCTTAAGTTGCTCCTCTTTGGCTCCGTGGAGCAATCCGTTGCAATAGTCAACCCTACTGATAACAAGAGCCTGCACCAGAGTTTTTCTGTGGTGATCCGGGAGATAGGGGAAAACACGTCTTAGCATCCCTATAGCCCGGAAACAGGTGCCGGCTACTTGATTGACATGGTCCTTGAAAGTAAGTTGTTGGTCAAATAATACTCCCAAGTTCTTGACCTTACTTTTGGGGGTAGGGACAGGACCCAGTTCTTGAGGCCACCAGTCTGATGACCAGTGTGTCATCGCTTGACCGAACAACATAACTTCGGTTTTCCCGACATTACACTGCAGACAGTTTGATGACATCCAGTCTGCTATGGCTCTCATGCCATCTGCAAAAGATCTTTTTATTGCAGGTGTAAGATTTTTAAAGGAAAAAAGGAGTTGGGTGTCGTCAGCGTACGATACGGGGGTGAACCCGAAAGATCTTGCTAGGTTGGCAAGGGGGGCCACATATATGTTGAAAAGTGTGGGGCTCAGACAGGAGCCCTGTGGCACCCCCTTATTGAGCTCCCTGTGGGTGGATTTATGGGAGCCCAGCCTAACCTCTTGGGAGCGCCCGGACAGGAAACTCTCCAACCATGCCAAAGCCTCTCCCTCTATTCCCACCTCCTTTAGCACTGAGATATCCATTCACTCACCAATACACTCATGCACACAGTCAACCGCCCATACAGCTGTTTCCACATGCACTTTTGAACCCATACATCTAGTGAATCAATGGGTTATTGATTGGTTGCCCAAGTATTTGTATGGGAGACTGAGTGTGTGTGTGGGTGGCTGGAAGGTGTATGACTCTGTGCATAGATGTGTGAGCAGTTGATTCACTAGATGTATGGGTTCAAAAGTGCATGTGGAAACAGCTGTATGGGCGGTTGACTGTGTGCATGAGTGTATTGGTGAGTGAATGGATATCTCAGTGCTACATGTCAAAGTAAGTACATATGTAAAACACAGTACATGTGAGAGTTGACATATATAAATAACTGTGCATAAGAGCCAGTGAATGTGTGAGTGGCTGTATGGATCATTGTGAACTTGTATCAGGGATTGTATAAGAGAGTAAATATGTGTTAGTATATGTTTGAATAAGTAAGGTGTGTATAACTGTATAGTTGAGGAAATGGAGGTGTGATTGATTCTTTGCATGACTGACTAGGTGTGTGAGTAACTCCATGGATGAGTGACAGTCTGTGAGTGTCTGTTTACACTGAGTGTATCTAAGGTTATATTAGAGTCTGAAGAGGTTCATCGTATTATCACATGAATGATGTCATCAGTGATGTGATCAGTAATGGCAAATGAGATGTCATCAGTGATGTCATCAGTGATGTCATTTGAGATGTCATAAGTGATGTCATCAGTGATGTCATCAGTGATGTCATTTGAGATGTCATCAGTGATGTCATTTGAGATGTCATCAGTGATGTCATCAGTGATGTCACTGACCATGTCATGAATGATGTAATATGTGACATGATCAGCAGTGATTTGCGGGTGCGCGATATATAGTTAGTGCAACTAACTATATATGCGAATTTCAATGGTTTTGTGTGAGTAAAATAAGATTTTGTAAATGCTAATCCCTAACTATATATGGCCTATAACCTATGGTTTTTTAATTGAATATATATATATATATATATATATGTATAAAATATATATATATATATATATATATATATATATATATATATATATATATATATATATATATATATATATATATATATATATATATATATATATATATATATATATATGTATATAGATAAACATATATATATCCTGCCTGTGTTCATGCTACCGGGTTCCAGAGATTCAATATTTGCCCATTCCTTCTGGCCTCTTAGCACAGTGCGTGGCTTCGCAGTGGTCCTAGTTTTTCCTTAACCTCTGCCCACTCTCCTTGAACCTATAGCCTGCTGGGCATAGGGCATGCAGACTCATTGAAAGGAATAGAATAGATGTCCTGAATGAAACTCAATGAAACTACATCATCAGCCCTTCACTTTTAGAGCATTATAATAAAATCTTGGGACAGACATAATTTTGAATTGCGATTTTGCACAACTAGATTGCACAATGCACTGGTCACTTTATTTCTTATGAGAATTAAGAACAAACTGGAGATACCGTTCTAAGATTGCTAATTTGCACAATGTTTTTGTATTATGCATTAATCAATTCAATATCGGCCTCAAGATAAAAGAGAAAAAAAGAAAAAAACATTTCATGACAACTACGACCAATTGGAGACAGATTTTTGGAATGCTAATTTGCACAAATATACTTGCACAATGCACAAGTCACTTTAAAAATCTGACTCAAGAAGAGGAATGGAGAGAGAGAAAAAATATCATGAAATCTTGCAGATGGACTTTGAAAATTGAATAGAGCCCTATAGCCCACCGTAGAGGGCTATACCGGCTATTAAAGGCCCTCTCCAGCGTTAAAGGCCCGAGCCGAAGGCGAGGACCTTTAACAAGGGAGAGGGACTTTAATAGCCGGTATAACCCAGCTACGAAGGGCTCTAAGGCTATTAGAACATTCTGGCACTAGAGGGCAGAATGTTATAACAAAAAAGAACCAAGCCTTATGGGAGCGTGATGGGATTGGAATCCCCTCAGGCTCCTTGAACCCTTTGTTCACAGCCATAGCTGTGAACAAAGAAGCATTGGAATGTTGGAGCTCCGGGCTCAAACACAATGACACTTTACTCTCCAGTTAATTATTTTAGAATTATTTCAAAGCTAGGATACATTGGGAACATCTCTTTGAGAAAATCATGAAATAATCTTGAGAGTCTTGCTGCCTGATCATAATCTATTTGTAGACCTTCCCTGGTATTTTGTAGAGTCTGGATATTTAATGATCATGGAAATAAGGTACTTCACAGATAGGAGACTGATCTTATTTTATCCAGAACAAATCTCAAACCCCTGTTTTTTCTTTTCTTCCTACTTTTTCTTCCTACCATTCCTCTCTATCCCGACACAGCAAACTGAACAAAAAACATTATTGAGTTTCTAAACATCTAGTTTCAGTATTTTACTGGTCATATTGCCCAAAAAATGCTTTTAAGTAAGAAAATGTTTTCAACTATTGTTAAAAATGTACACATGTGAAAATGTAAAAAAAACGTAAATAAATGTGGAAAGAAAGAGAAAAAATGGCGGCTACTGCTAGCCAAATAATTAATATACTGTTGGTGAATGGTCTAGTCTTTCTTTTTAACTGACACAAACAAGGGATCTTTGCACTTAGTCACTTTAAATAGACAGTTTAGACTCTATGGTCCAGTTGAAGGCATCTGCCAAAAACACGTCGACCGTCCTTTTTGCTTTGCACATGGTGTTGAAGGAATAAAAATACCTTACAAGAAAATGTTGTGGACTCCCTCTGTGCTGTGGATACTCTGGTGGGGACCTTGCTGAGTTGTCCTTGAGGATATTGGTGCAGCGGCTGATCGAGGCGAAGCAGATCCATGCCGTTGACTCAGCCCTGCCTTTGAGAAACGGAGTCCTTTGGACTGACGCCTCTGCCGTCAACAACAAGCGCTGAAGAAAGATTGTCAAGTTGCGGCGTGAGACGAGACGAGATCGGGCAGTGGTAGCGGTGAAGAAACTGTGCGATGAGTACGGACGATTGGGGGTGGCGTTGCAGAATGCCAACCACGTTGCGGGGGCAGCGGGGGGGGGGGGTGTATCGCATAGCTGACTCTGTCCGTACCCGAAAGCCGTTGCAGCGTGTAACCGCGTAACCGCATGGGAGAATCCGCTGATGCGGTCTAAATATGAAACTGTCTCCGGTGCCGCGTCTCGCTTTCCCGCTCACTGACACAGCTCTAACGTGGCATTTGGTGGATCAGTATACACTTGGAAAACTACGAGGTATACAAGAGAGATTCCACACGACTAAAGTAATATATAATTCCTGTTGAAAGATATACACTCAGTGCGAAGCAATAAAGTTAACAAAAAACCCACAGCAAAAAAGTAAAAAAATAACAATAAAAAAAAGACACTAAGTGAAACATGGCGGAAAGAAACTCGAACCGGGGACAGAGAGCCAATAAGCTCCTGGATGACAATATGGTGACCAAGGATCTTCCTAGCTCGAGTAGCATGCATACAGAAGGAAGGAGAAAGAGACTTATTAGAGAGTTACAACAGGCAAAAACAACAGAAATCAACAAGTGGTGGGAGAAGACCACTTTGGAAAAATATATTTATTTATTTATTTATTTATTTTATGCGATTTTTAAAGCGCCCAAATACCCAGAAGGGTGTCTCAGCGCTAGCGTAACAGAACTCTTCCTATGAGGAAAAATGGTAATTTATGCTGAGAACAACCAAGTCGTGAGTTTCTTTCTGAAGTTCATGAGCGTAGGAGCGGTTTTGATATGGAGGGGTAACGTGTTCCAAAGTTTGGCTGTCGATGTGGTAAAACATCTGTCTCCCCAATTGGCCCTTCTTGTACGAGAAACCCTCAACAGATGAGCTGATGATGAACGTAGGGTTCCTGGATGCTCAAGCGGGCAAAAGGCTTTTTTTAGAAATAGTGGGCCTAGATTATTGATGGCTTTGTAGGCTATACATAAAGCCTTGAATTTAATCCGACTCCTCACTGGGAGCCAATGCAGCTGTCGGATGTGAGGGGAAATGGATGTGAATTTGGGGATGGTTAGTAGAGTCCTGGCCGCGGCATTTTGCACCGTCTGCAGTCTGTTAAGGACCTTTTCTTGGGCATTCAATAAGAGGGCATTGCAGTAATCTGTTCTCGAGAACACCAAGGTACTGATTAGAGTTTTGCCCGCAGACAGAGGTAGATATGGAAGAAGTTTTTTGATCCTTTTTAAAATATAAAAGGATGAGGAGACCACAGAGTTGGCATGTTGAAGGAAAGTCATTTTGTTGTCAAATATGACTCCTAAATTGCGTACCTTGGCTACCGGTTGGGGGGGCACACCCATCTGAGGCGGCCACCATTGGGGGGACCAGCTAGGTTGCAAGTTCCTGAATGTCATCACCTCTGTTTTGTCAGAGTTTAGTTTAAGACAGTTCGATGACATCCAGGAACTTATTGCCTTCATTCCCTCCTGGAAGTTAGCCATGACCGAAGCACCATCATTGTATACAGATAACACCAGTTGGGTGTCATCCGCATAGGTTGTTAGGGCAATTCCATAAGATTTTATAACCCTCGCTAAGTCCGAAACATAAATGTTGAAAAGTGTCGGACTTAGCGAGGAGCCCTGTGGTACTCCGCAAGGGAGAGAGAAGGTCTGGGAGGTGTAATTGCCCATCTTAACTGTCTGAGGACGGTTGGCCAAGAATGAGGCAAGGAGTTCTTTAGCTTTGTTTTTTATTCCTAAGGCCGAGACACGATCGATCAAGGTCACATGATCGACCGTGTCAAAAGCTGCGGAGAGATCTAAAAGTATTAATACCGCGGATCCTCCCTTGCCCATTGTAGTTCTTATCTCATCTGCTGCTTTGAGAAGCGCTGTCTCCGTTCCATGGCCTTGTCTAAACCCAAATTGGGTGTCGTCAAGCAGGTTGTTATCATTTATAAATTTCGAAAGTTGAGTGTTCATGATTTTTTCGAAAATCTTTGCTGGGAAGGGAAGACAGGCAATGGGTCTGTAGCTGGCAGGAAGAAGAGGATCTAAAGTGGGCTTTTTTAAAAGTGGCTTAATAATAGCCTCCTTCCAAACAGATGGATAGATGCCTGTTAAGAACATTGCATTGCAGATTGTGGTCAGGGCAGGAGAGATGGCTTCCGGGATGAGATTAAGGATGGCGGGTGGACACGGGTCAAGGGGAGACCCCGATTTAGTGCAAACAACAAGATGTGGATGTGTTCCTGCGTAGTCGCTTCGAAGGTCAGAAAGTTTAGTGCCTTATTGGTGGGAGGTGCCATAGGGGTGGGAGAAGGGGAGGAGTGGGAAAAGGTCAAGAAGATGGAACTAACTTTATCCTCAAAGAATTTTGCTAAAGAGTCCGAGAGAGACTGTGATCCTTCTAATCGTGGAGCAGGGGGGTTGGACAAATGAGTGACCACCTGAAATAGTTCTCCTACAGAGTTTTTCGCCTGGTTGATTTGGGATGTGTAATAGAGAGTTTTTTCTGCTGCAATGAGTTTTTTGTAGTTGGAGAGGGCGTTTTTATAGGTCGTTTTATCGGCAGGGCTGAAATGGCGGCGCCACTGCCGTTCCAGGTTCCTGCAGTATTGTCTCTGCAGTCGTAGGGGTTCCGTGAACCAAGCGGCTGAGGGGAGTTTTCTACTGCGGTAAGAGGTTTTAATCGGAGCTAACTTATCACAAGCTGTGATTAGGTTGCCCAGATAGTTGGTGGACGCTAATGCAGGATCTTGTTCATTAGGGGTAGTACTATCGCGCATCATCTCCCCAAGATGATCGAGGTTAATATTTTTCCAATCTCCAAAAGAGACTGGGGCAGAAGATATAGAAGAGAGTGTGATGGGGTTAATTTTGATGGAGAAGCAGACGGCAGCATGATCCGTCCAGATAAGGGGAATTACCTGGGAGACTGATATATGCGGGTTGTTGGTGAATAGTCCATCTAAGGTGTGTCCCGCTTGATGAGTAGGTTCTTTTACAGTTTGCAGAAGACCGGCTGCAGCTAGGTCGTTAATTAACAGCGATGTGTCAGGGTCGTTGTTAGCTTCAAGATGAAAATTAAAATCTCCCAATAAGGTGAAATATGGGGATCCTACTGAGGCCTCAATCAGGTTACTTAAATTTGCGAGGAATTTTGATCTTGACCCGGGAGGGCGGTAGATTAACATACTTTTGAATGATGTTTATCCAGAGAGGCTAATGGTGAAAAGAAAAGCCTCACACTCAGAGTAGTTTGCTTCTGTAATTGTGACTTTGAGGTGCTCTTTATAAACGATGGCTATACCACCACCCTTTTTTTTTAGGTCTGTCTAATCTGCATACGCAGTAGTTTGTCGGAGTGGCCGCTCTAAAATCTGGGCCGGAGGATTCGTCCCCCCATGTCTCCGTAATGAATAGTAGAATCAGATTATATGAATCGATTAATTCGGATATTTCTGTTTTATGTTTGGGAAGAGATCGCACATTTATAAGTGCTGCTAACACTGGTCGCGGGGCAGTGGTAGGGAGGGCGAGAATATCCTCAGTACATGTCGGACATTTATGAGGGCCTATGATAGGATTGGTGTGTCCAAAATGAGGTAAGGCATGGGGCCTCTCTGCTAAGGGCTTGAGGTTTAGTAGTTGAGCGGAGGTGTAGGTGCATACCGACGTATTGACCCCCAGGCGTGTTAATGATGAAACAGGGGGGGTGGCCCTGGGCCCTGTCTCGGCGCGGACGAGCGCAGACGAGCTTGCCTTATGCGCGCCTTCGGCGCGCATTCGTCGTGCCCGCTGCGCTCGTCCGCTGCGCTTCCGGTTCCTGCGCATAATTTATGATGCAAGGAGTGGTGAATTTAATTTGAATTTAAAAGAGTACCCAGGGGCTTACGTATTTTAATTATGCCCACCTTAAACGATCTTGATCTGGATTTGATTAAACAGTGGCAGATGGATACAAACGAATGCTCCTTAAGACTAATGAAATCACTAATCTTGCATGCTGAACGGAAATTGGAAAGTGTTCTGGAAAAAATTTAAAACTTGGAAGATGAGTGGGCTAAATTACCAAATAATGAGGAGAAAAAAGATCTGCTGGAGGCCATGGAGAAAAAGTTAACTAAACACGAAATTGATGTTGAGAGGAGGAAGGCCAGCAAATTTAATCGTGATTGTATAGATTATGCTAATGGCCGGATCTATACGTTCGCGAGAAAATATGATTTCCTAAGGAACAGAGCAGCAATGGATAGACGCATCAACTATGATGCCCAGGGCTCATATGAGAGTTCTGACTTGAGCTCTGCAGATGAAGATACAGAGATCTCCAAACTGGGTTTTCGTGGGGAAGTGAGGTTGGCCCAGATGGAGACGCGACAGCGCGGTCGAGCAAGAGGAACAACATGGGGGAGGGGAAGGGGACAAAACCCACCAGAACCAGACGTAGCAAAAGAAGGAGCAAGGCCCAAAAGAGGAGAAGACAAGAAAATGCAAAAATAAAAAAGATATCATCAAATAAGGATCTGGTTTAAACATACCCAGTATGATCTTAAACGCTGATCACATTAATCTCCTCAACAAGAGATTAACCTTCTGCCCGAATTCTACTATGGACATCCCTAAATTTCGCATCGACCTGTGGAAATTCTGTTGAAAAGCTAAATTAAAGAAATACTTCGAAGAAAAACCAGCAACAGTAGGGAGTAGAATACACTCAAAACCTATGGAAGTCTCCCCACTTAATCAGAATGATCTACCAGCCCTGAGAACTCTGTCTAACTTAGGGAACAGTACTCCAGACAATATCCTAAACTCCAGCTCAAACATTGAAAGTGATATAGCAATCTGTCAACAAGAAGGGATAAATACTCAACAAGGCGGAGAAAGTGGGTTAATATCCTGGTCCAAATTTTGCCCACAACTACCCCCAGGTAATAAAATTGATTTATTTCATGACATTGTGGTAGAAGAGATGAACCAGCTTTCCATAAAGAAGTGAAACAATTAACAGTCATGGAACCTTACACGAAGAGAGCAAAAACGCGGTGAAAGATCTGAGGGACAATTCAAAAATCATCATAAAGTCTGCCGATATGGGCGGGAATATTGTCCTACAGTATCGAGAACAATACATCTCTGAGGCATATAGGCAACTGAGGAACCAGGAACACTATCAAAAACTGGAGAGGAACCCTATGGAACGATGGACTACAGAATACCATTCGCAACTGCTAACCTGGAAAGAAAGGGGATGGATCAACTTCGAGAAATATATGTATCTTAAGGTGGATAAGCCTGTAACATCAACTATCTATTTTCTGCCAAAAGTGCATAAATCACTGACAAACCCCCCGGGCAGGCCAATCGTCATTTTCATAGGGTCACTTCTGGAAAAAACCTCACATTACATTGATGTATTTCTGATGGAATATGTATTATCACTTCCTACATACCTTAAGGACACAACGCCTTCCTGAACAGACTGCAGAACATAAATTGGAACAATCATCAGATCATGGTTACAATTGATGTAACTTCATTGTGTACATCGATACTCCACAAGGATGGCCTTACAGCAGTCAGCAGTTTCCTGAAAACTAGATCTCTGAGCTTTTTGGAGCACTCTGGGATGATCTTGGACATGTTGAGCCATTGCTTGACTCATAATGCTTTTCTATTTAATGGGGAGGTATTCCTCCAAAGACAAGGCACAGCAATGGGGACGTCATTTGCTCCAACTTATGCAATTTTATTCATGACGGTCTGGGAAGAGGGTATTCTACAGAGCAGGTTCAAGTCAAACATCAAATCTTGGTTGAGATATATCGACAACCTGTTTTTAATATGGGAAGGAGATCGGTTGAGTCTTGAAGAATTCATCCAAAGTCTTGACCAAAATGACTATAATGTGTCATTCACATCCTCTTGCAGCAAGATAAAAGTGATTTATCTGGATGTAGAAGTCTTTGTACAAAAACAAAAGTTCTGTACAAAAATCCACAGGAAACCGACTGCCACAAAAAGTATCTTGCATGCGAACAGCAGACAGCCACAACATCTCAAGTGGAGCATCCCGTACGGAGAGATGCTCCGCACTAAGAGGAATTGCTCAGAACCCACCGACATCAAACACAATCTAGAAGATACCAGCACTAGATTTCTGGCAAGAGGTTACCCATTGGATGTTGTTGAAGGTGCCAAAAGTAGAGTAATGGAGAAACCAAGATCAGAACTACTTAATGAGCAAGAAGAGTTGAAAAATGATGTCATAACCTGGATAATCCTAGACTTTAATGTGGAACATAGGTGCCTACGAAATATCATTAAAAAGCACTGGAATATACTACTACTTGATGAATCCTTAAAGAAAAAACTACCATTGACTCCAAAAATACCATACAGGAAAACTGCCTCATTAGGTGATCTATTGACACACAGTCACCTGGAAACAACCAAAAAAGAAAAAGGAACGTAGCTAACAACTCCCGAATTCTGGAAATGTTCCAGGTGTAAAGCCTGTAAATACGGACACAACACTCAAACATATCTACTGTTGAATGGAAAGAGAGAATTGATCACGGCACACATCATGTGTGAATCTAAATATGTGGTATATGTTTTACAATGCCCCAGAAAAAAACTTTACGTTGGGAGTACCATTAACAAACTCAAATTACGGATCCTACAGCACCTCCGAGCAATAAAGAATAAAGACCTTGCATACCACATGGCCAAGCATTTCTTAGAAGAACATCAGGGAAATGCTCAAGAATTGAGATACTTCAGTGCCAAAATGATAAAACTGGACGAAAGAGGCCGGATAGAACCCTGGATCTGAGAAGAACAGAGTCAAAGTTTATCCTGGCACTGGGGACTGAAAAACCGTTTGGCCATAACATGGATGCTGAACTGTACGTTCATCTATATGAACTATGAAATCTATTTACAGTGCAAATTTCTCAAGAAAAAACAAAAAAGTAAATGCTAGAGAAAGTAAAGAGTATTCATAATGACACCCGACTAAATGTTTGGATAAAAATATCCCAAACAGTATAATAACATCTAAACCATGAATGAAAGAGTAAGGGCGTTCAAAAATAACTGCTGATAGGAAGATTGAAGAGAAGAGTTGATAAAAGAATATGCCATCAATGAAAGAACTGTTTGTGGCTATTAAGTAAAAAGGAAAAAACAGCAGGACTCTTAAAAAACATTGAAAGGAAAGGAATAGATGTCCCGTATGAAACTCAATTAAACTACATCCTCATCCCTTCACTTTTAGAGCATTATAATAAAAACTGGGGAGAGACATAGTTTTGAATTGCGATTTTGCACAACTAGATTGCACAATGCACTGGTCACTTTATTTCTTATGAGAATTAAGAACAAACTGGAGATATGGTTCTAGGAATGTTAATTTGCACAATGTTTTTGTATTATGCATTAGTCAATTCAATATTGGCCTCAAGATAGAAGAGAAAAAAAGAAAAAAACTTTTCATAACAATTACGACCAATTGGAGACAGATTTTTGGAATGCTACTTTGCACAAATGTACTTGCACAATGCACAAGTCACTTTAAAAATCTGACTCAAGAAGAGGAATGGAGAGAGAGAAAAAATATCATGAAATTTTGAAGATGGACTTTGAAAATTGAATATGCATAATATGATCCTTTGCACAAAGCATACGTCACTTTAATCTCCAGATAACACCATGAAACGTGGAATTGAAAAACTGAATATGTATAACATCATCTTTTGCACAAACATATGACACTTTACTCTCCAGTTAATTATTTTAGAATTATTTTAGGGCTAGGATACATTGGGAACATCTCTTTGAGAAAATCATGAAAAAATCTTGAGAGTCTTGCTGCCTGAACATAATCTATTTGAAGACCTTCCCTGGTATTTTGTAGAGTCTGGATATTTAATAATCATGGAAATAAGGTACTTCACAGATAGGAGACTGATCTTATTTTATCCAGAACAAATCTCAAACCCCTGTTCTTTTCTTTTCTTCTTACTTTTTCATCCTCCTATTCCTCTCTCTCCTGACACAGCAAACTGAACCAAAAACTTAATTGAGTTTCTAAACGTCTAGTTTCAGTACTTTGCTGGTCATATTGCCGACAAAATGCTTTCAAGTAAGAAAAAGTGTTCAACTATTGTTAAAAATGTACAAATGTGAAAATGTAAAAAAATGCGTAAGAAAATGCGGAAAGAAAGAGAAAAAATGGCAGCTACCGCTAACCAAATCATTAATTCATTGTTGTGGGTGAATGGTCTACTCTATTTTTTTAACTGCCACAAACAAGGGATATTTGCACTTAGCCACTTTAAATAGACAGTTTAGACAGTGGGACTCTATGATCCAGTTGAAGACATCTGCCAAAACGCCTCGACCATCTTTTTTGCTTTGCACATTGTGAGAAGTTAGCCTGGCATATGATGTGCACTATTCTAGTGGGCACCTTGCACCAGTCTAATCGACTCTTATTGATGGTGGTTGTAAAGTCAACCTTATCCTAGTGGTAGCATGGACCAGCAGTCATAGGCTAAGACTTCAGAGAGCATGTGAAGCAAGCTGTGTTACCAATTATAATCCCTTGAGTACCAAATGAAAGGACACTACACAAGGCATATATCAAATATATATGTATTTATTTCTAACACAACCCCTCTGTACTCTTTATGAGGTCAGAGGTCAAAGTACATCACAAGTTACTCAATTAGCAAACAATAAATTTCACAAATACAGTTATGCCCTTTGGGCCTCACAAACCATATACTAAGGAAGTGGTATAAGAACCACGTGAGAGTTAGACAGCAGACCTAGGGACTGTAGAATCGCTGGGACTACACAAAACAACCAAAGGTTAGGAAGTAGGAGGCCCATGGGAGACGCGTGCAGTGTCTAAACACGGTCGCGAGTTACCATTGACATAATGGGAAACGAAGAAGTTACAAAGTTACTGTTTAAGGACACTTCCAGATAGACTAGGATGGAATCATTTTAAACTAGGACACTTCGATAGTGAAGACCCATGGGAGCACTGGAGTACTCGTGTTACCTCACCCAGGGAAGCCGGGTGCTTAGGTGTCTTTTCGTGTCTGGTTTCGTCTTCATTTTCTATGGAGATCTGCAAAGAAGTGCTGCAGGCGACCAAAGTGTCCGGGTGGATCCAAGGGTGATGTGAAGAACCTGAAAGCAGAAGGGACAGAGTCTGGGTCACTAGGAAGGAACCAGGAAGGAACCAGGCGATGTTGCGTGCTTGAAGGTGAAGAAGGTGAGTTTTTCTCTTCAGCCACGAGGTCCAGGAGGCACCGGAGATGACCCGGCGCTTGATTCGAGCAGTCCCACAAAGGATCTAGTTGACTGCGGTGTTGGTATCCGGATTGGACCCAACAAGCTTTGGAAACCGCAACCCGTGCAGGATGTCAAGATTGGCTCTGTTGCAGACCAGCCAGGTCTGTGGCATTTCTCATTTGAAGAGAAGCTGGAGCAAGCCTGGAGCAACGAGGAAAACAGTCTACTTCAAATGGAAAGTCTTCAGGGGGCTCTCTAGCCAACGGGCAAGTAACCGGGAAGACACGTCAAGCTGAAATGCAAGAGCAGGCCCCACAAGGCAGTTGTGGAGTGTGGAGAGCTGAGCTTAAGTGCAAATGGGGCTCGGGTGTTGGGCTTCTTGTACCTCAATGCACAACTGCAAGGATACCTCGGTAGTTGAGCAGTTAGCAAAATACAGGATGTCCAGGGTGTCCGGTCCCACGTCTCTCGTGTCCGCCATGGGTCTCAGCTTTGCTGTGGATGTGGGTCAGAGTTAGAGAAGTCTGAGAGTCCAGTTCCTGTGTTGCTGAGTCCTCGGGTTCCGGCAGGAGCATCAACAAAGCAGACTGGCAAGTTACTGATGGTGCCTGTTTGCACAGGGTGGTCACTCCTTGTCCACAAAGGAGATGTCTTCCATCTTAAAGTCAGAATAGAATGTCGAAGGTCTAAGAGTTCTGTATCAAATTTTTTTCCAGGATAATCTAAAGTCCTGGGGACACAGCTCCTATACTTATACTAAGCTAAGGGGCTGGATTACCTGCCTAGGTCCTTCCTAGGGGTGGACCTGGGAAGGGGGTGGTTACACCCCTTTCCCTTTGTCCACTTTCTCGCCATAGCTGGGGCTGGAGTGCCCCAGCAACTGGTTTGAACTGAGCTATGCATGGAGCAGCTTGTGTGCCCCAGGCAGTGTCTCAAAAAGCATCTGCTGATGCAGCCCTCCATGTCCCAATACACATCTGCCTGTCTGGGGAGGTGCTGGCACCTCCCTGGACAGGAAACCTATTGTCCAGTCCCCCCTGCCGGAGTTTCGTCCAGCAGCAGGAGGTGAGACTTGTGTCGGTGGCAGCAGCATCCATTTTGTGATCCTGGGGCTCTGTTTAGCTTTAACCGGGTAAAGCAGTAACATACATGTCTTTTCCCTCTAGAAGGGTGGATTGCTAGCCCCGCCGCCAGAATTGGCGGGGGTGGTGGGTAGTATTCCAAAGTGTTTGACACCTTACACAACATGTTTTGATAAAGCCAAACCAAAGTTAGCATTATTCGCGAGGATTATAATGCACTTAAGAGTGTATGGTATGGCTATATCATAGAACAGCTATAAGAAGATGGTTCCGAAAGCTGCAGACGGGCTCAGCTCATGCTAGGGCACCCTTCCACATAAAACCAAGCATTCTGCCTCCAGGATTGTCAAGGCCTACCATAGGAGTGACTTATAGGTGCACATGTGTCTATATATAAGGTAGATATAGGTATACTATATCTAAGTAAGGGGTGATTACACCACCTTCCCCAAGATGAGTGATCAGCCTGTGGTGTCAGTTTGGAGGGCCAGCCAGGGGTGGCATACTACATTCTGCAGCCCCTGGTAGGCCTTCGATGCACCTATGCCCTGGGTACGTATGGTACACTATACAGGGGCTCACAAAGGTGACCCAGTAACCAATCTGGTATGTACTTAAAGTACATGGAGTCCATTTTATAGAGAAAGCAGATTGCCTGGGGCCTGAATTGCAGGGTCCCAGGCCAACTAAGTCGAAAACCAGAAAAACACCAGAAAAAAAGTTGGGGTAACCATATAGTCAGATTCCACCTTCCTACACACATACTGTTGGAGGAATAAAAATACCTAAAAAGAAAACGTGGACTCTCTCTGTGCTGTGGATACTCTGGTGGGGACCTTGCCGAGGAGATATATATATATATATATATATATATATATATATATATATATATATATATATATATATATATATATATATATATATATATATATATATATATATATATATATATATATATATATATATATATATATATATATATATATATATATATATATATATATATATATATATATATATATCCCGGCCTGTGTTCATGCTACCGGGCTTCAGAGATGCAATATTTACCCATTCCTTGTGGCCTCTTAGCATAGTGCGTGGCTTCACAGTGGTCCTAGCTTTTCCTTAACCTGTCTCCACTCTCCTTGAACCTATAGCCTCCTGGGCATAGGGAAAGCAGACTCGCTCAGATCCCTCTAGTTCTAAAGCCTACTGGAATGGCCTACACCACTAGTTATCTTCACCTTCCTTGCCTTTTTCACTAAAAGTCTTATCACTCAGCCATGCACTGTTCCCATGTACCCCACCTCAGTGACACTGGGTATGATGGACACCCAATTCCAGGTGACACTGGGCAAAAGATCCTACCCTCTGCTTAGTGCTCTAAGTATGATAATGTGGAAAGCATGGTTTGCAACAGAGACTGGCAGCCATGGGGCACAATGTGTTAGATGTGCCTAGTGCAATGAATGATGTGAAAATAAAGTTCTCTACGCATGTATATCACCATGCTTCTAATGCTGCTGGAGCATTAATTCATATACCTGAAGAATTAATTTCTATGCATGCCATGATGGTGCAAAATCGTCTACCTTTAGACATTTTTGCCTGCGAAAGGGGGGGATTCGGATGTGAGTTGAAGGTACACAACTGCTGTGCCTTCAACCCTGATAGCAGTATGCTTATTAATTCATATGTAGGTTATAATACTGTGGAAATTTAAATCATACATGCTTATTATTATAAGTACTTTGCAATCAAAACGAAATTGTTGTTATGTATAGACCTAGACTTTTAGAGCCTCTGCTAAGAAGGCATCATCTAAGCCTTGACTCCATTTTAAAATAACATGGCTTCTGTTTCATAATCATTCTTTATAGTTTCTCATTGACACCGCACGCAGCACAACAAAATGTACACTGTTTGTTTTGGATGACGTTCTTTTCGAAGAAGTCTAGAGCAAGCCTTTTGATCAGCTTTTCACAAATTGAGGATTGCAACCCACTGGAAGGGCGCAAGCCTGTTGTTGGTGAGTCGTGAAAATCCAAGCAATTTATAAAGATGCCTTTAAATTCTGGGGCAGATTTATGAGGCCCTTGCGCCACGTTTACGCCGCTGTTGCGTCACGCAAGGCGGCGTAAACGTGGTGCATCCCTACGAGGCATTTACAACATGACGCATCTATGGAGATGCGTCACGGTGTAAGGACCTGAGCCACATGAAACCTGCGTCAGGTTTCATGTAGGCGTTCCGGTGCAGGGGGGGGCGTTCCGTCGCAGGAACGCCCCTGGAAAGTGACTCAGTGAAATTTACAAGATTTCATGTAGTCACTTTCTACGTCAATTCCTTACGCCTGCTTGAATCAGGCATAAGGGTTATGCACCATGCAATGTAGGGGTGGCCCCTGTGCATTGCAGGAGTCATGTCACACTTGCGACATGACTCCAGCAATGCGCCGCCCGTACGCCGAAAGATGCGTCACACATCTTCCCTGCCTTGCACCATGGTGCGCCACATTGTAAATGCGGCGCACCATGGGTGGCGGAGCTGTGGCGCACTGTGGCGCACATTAACTGGCGCATCCCTGGGGATGCGCCAGTTAACATAAATCTGCCCCAGAGTATTTATCTTTTCATATTTGCTGCGCTTCAATGACAGAGGTCATTGTTTGACAAATTGCTGCTTATGTTTTTTAACAAAGGTATTGGCGTTTACAAACTCCTCTCACTGTGAGGTCAACCAAAGAAAACTAAAACAATCTTGCTGAGGTACAGAGTGCAAGAGGAAAGTCTGTAGGATGTCATTTTTTTGGAACGCACAATACAATGTAAATACATGTACATGAACTGTACACATTCAGCAGTTCAGAAAGCAAAAATGAAGCACATGCTTTTGTAATTCTGAAGTATGATGGAAACAAAGATTTTAATAGGAGCAAAACAAATCAAGACACTTTTTATTTGGTGATGTCCAAAAGATAAATATTCACTGAAATCTGATTTCAACATGTTATCATTTGTGTGCTTACGATATTTGAAGCAATGTGTTGCATAGGGGAACTTAATTGTGGTTGTGAAAAGGTTTCTGCAGGGTCTGCTAACAAGAGGAAACACAAGCTGACCCTCATCCCCACTCTGGAAATTGCATTATTGGGCAGTGTAGCAAACTTTCCCAAGCGCAGACGTAGATTCGCGGCTCTTAGTTTGCTGCTCACCAAAAGGGAAATTGCACTACATTGGGGGGGAAAAGTTCCCACATTGCAGGGATGGCTTCAAACCCTTGCCTTTTGCAACACCAATAGCGAACTCAACTCCACTACATTGCCTCGATCCTCCCGGCCCAAAGACATTTGGGGGCCATTCAGGGCCGACACGCTGGCTAACCGCCCGACTGCTGACTCTCAAATAGCATAGGGCATTGTTCCGACCGGTGTGGGATAGTTGTTCCTCACAGCACACTCACTTGTTTCACTTCTGCCTCCAGGGGGTCGCTCGGGACTTCTTCACTTATAGGCATGAATGTATCTGCATGGTACTGGTGGACGGGAGGGATACACGGCGGGCGGCTGGGGATAACTTATGCGTGGAGCTTGCCTGCCACCTGGACCGCACTTGCATGCCTTGACGATGTTGCTGTCTATTAAAGCCTTGACTTTCTGGCCTTTGAGGCCTCGCACCTTTGTATTACTATGCCAATGTAACAATGACAGTTAGTACTCATGTTTGTATATCAGAACTGTAATAAAACAGTAAATAAAGTTTTTAAAAAACCAAGAGGAAACACAATGAATACAAGATGGAAAATATTGAAGCACAAGTCTATGATGACTTCAAGGCGTTAGAATAATCTAAATGAGAGAGATAGAAAGTGATGTAGCTATTGTTTGTTTAAATAGTATTTGCTAATTAATAAGGACTTTTTGCAGTTAAAACAACAATGATGTGATGTGTGGAACTGTGTTTTCTAGACAGAGGCTGAGCTAGGCCTCAATTAGGCCTCGACTCTATCTCAAACTTAGAAATAGCATGTTTTCACTTCTCATATACACCACATGAAGTAAATGTGCACTGCCACTTTGTGTTGACATGGTGTTCGGAGAGCTTGGAGTAAGTTCTTTTGTTAAATTGTTGCTTTCCAAAGTCTCTTCCTTGTGTGTTCAATGAAGGCCTATTCATTCACATGACTTTTATTATTTATGTAGCCAGATTTTTGCTATCATGTCCGATGCCATTAGGCCAGAGGAAACTCATTATTATTCATTTACGAGACTAGTGCTAGGATGGTGGTAATATAAGATGTTTTATAATTCTGTATTATGATTTGATGATACTGTTGATACATTTGCTCTTCCCATGTTGACATGTGTGATGTATATTGCTTTTTATGGTGAACTCATCTATTAAAGAATATGTTTTTGGGGGTGAGTAAGACGATCTTCCCTAAGCAGTAGGTATGCTGCTGGATTTTATATTGATTTGCGGAATATTCTGAATTACTATTATTTTCCAGATCTTGCTCATGCGGCATCAATTTTAAATGGTTACTGAGTTTATACTTATGATTGAAATATTATGCATTTCAATGGACTTTGATAGATCTTTGCCTTCTGTAATAGACTTTAATATTTTAATAAGCCGTCATCGTTTCCAAATTACTGATCTTGAGCCTTTTTGAGTCAAGGCTAGTTGTCATTAATTGCTATTTAAAATACCATTTTAAACCTTATCTGTAGAGACACATTTTCTCATCTGTTCTTGAGGATAACACCGTCCCGACACACATTAGGCACTTTATTTCTAACAAGCCAAACTAACGGAAATAGTGCCAGCATTACCAAGGTACAACCTGACTAACTCGAACAGTCACTGCACTCTGCCTCAAATAATTTCTGCTACTATCCCTTTATGGACTAAAACAGCACAAGGCCTATTTAACAAGATTTTATCCCACTGCTACGAATTTACCCACTTGCATGATTGTTTTAATTGACATTTCCTTGTTTGAATGAAGGAGATATTTAAGCTAACCAGCCCACATAATACTAGAAAAGAACTGCTAACGTGTATCAAAAGCCAAGCCGGTTTCGGGTGGTAATTAAAACCACATTGCCTTTGATGTCTTATTTTAATACTTCGCAAAAACTGCTTCAGGACGTTGGGGGACTATGGGCCTTATGTACCAAAAAAGAGTTTTGAGATTCTCAAATCGCAACTTTTTGTGAATCGTAATTAGAGAATTGCAAAATGCAATGTATGTAGGATTTGCTGAAAATTTTGCGAATCCTACATATTCTTTATTTGCGAATCACAATTTGAGATTCGCAATTAAGGAATATCTTCCCATTCATTCCTATGGGCAAGGAGGCCTGTAGGAATGAATGGGAAGACATTCTCAATTTGCGATTACCAATTAGAGTGTCGCGAATTGAGAATGCAATTTCAAGGTTGCAAAGGTGTCAAAAGGACACCCTGTTGCACCCCTGAAATATGCATGTGTGCAAATTTTGCACACATACATGCCCTAAGAACATGTATGTGCGACAAATGGCACTTTTAAAAAAATCTAAAAAGTGTTTTTTAAAGAAAATCGCAAATTACCACCAGCTTGAAGTTGGTGGTAATTTGCAATTCCTTAAAGCCAAATTGCAAATTTCTGGTGCTTCCAGAATTGCATTTAAGGAATCGCAATTTGCAATTCCTTAATTGCATTCGCAAAATAGAGAATCGCAAATTTTGCAATTCTTTATTTTGCGTTGGCCTTTAGGGTTGATACATCCCAAAAGGCTTCTTCCTATTCGCAAACGGGCCAATTCTGAATACCTGCCATTTGCAAACAGGAAAAAGGCTTGATACATATGGCCCTATAACATGTATTTTCACCATGGCTGTCAGTCATGTTTCCTTATCGTTGTTTACAATCTTCTGTTGGCCTTACGAAAGAGCAGAGATGTCTAATGAATTGGCTGTTACAAAGCCGGCTGAGGCTTAAGTGTGTTATTACAGTCAATCCCTGTCCATAGCATCTAGAGGTTTCAACTTTAATTGAGTGTTTGAAGACGGAGGGTGTGTTGAGTGAGATGAAGGAAAGCTGTAGTGTGCTGACGAGTTCAGTAAACCAGGTCAAACATTGCATAATGTATGTGCACAGAGCGCAGACTCTCAGGAACCTTCCACGCCTGATCCTTAACCTGATAAAGCCACCATGACGGCGAGGCAACCGCACAAAACCTGTATACCTGTTACAGTTAGTGTTCCATTGTTAGCAAGCCCAACCATTGTGACGTCTCACTACAAACAAACACATTACTGTACATTCGCTGTTGCTTTTGGAGAGCTGTGTCTTGAGAAAGAGAGACTCAGCTGCCTTCCATAGGTACATTCAACACCCAGGTCCTTGAAACCCCCCAAATTGGTTAGTTGAAAACACCTCTTTAATTACACACCTGAACTTCAAGGGTATTTCTGTCCTGCAGTTTAATCTGCCTCTACTTGTTGAAATGTCATGTGCACATAGTGGTTATTTACACCATTGGAAATTTGTGACTGCGCCATGTCCATTCAACCTACGTAAACATCTCTCACACCATCCTGGATCATGCCCACGCTACAGAAAAAGCTAAATACACAATTTAATGTTTTTGTACCCGTAATTCCACCATATCTTATGTTTACTACTATACATATATACTACAAAACTCTGGTGTGTCCTAATATTTGAATGGGTGAACCTGATAGAGCTCAGGTGGTGTCTTCAATCAATAGGCAATCCCAACCAGACACCATGAGTGTCATATCATAGTTTGATCGTCGATCGCATGTCTGCCACTTCAAGAAATATAAATCTAACCCTCACTTTTTCAAAATACAGCAAGACTCACTCACCAATTTCAGAGATATTTTAAGGCATAGGCAAAGTGGGCCCCAATGTAGCCAGCTCTGTTCTGCAGAGAGTCTTGCCCTAATGACCATAAATCATTCTTTACCAGATCGTTTTCCTTTAATTTATTTTTTATGTGGTGATGTGTGAGTCTTTTACAGACATTTTGCAGAGAAATGTGTTTATTTCATGCAACATCCATAAAAACATCCATAAAAAAAAGTTTCTTGTAGATCAAACAAGACCTCACATATGCGAAATGGGAGGGTGTCTCAGAGATTATTTGCAGTAATATTATTGAGCTGCTGCTGTGTTCCACTATTGGAAACATGGCACTATCCCTGAATATTAGATGTACACACATTTAGAATTGAAACCAGTGTGCCCATGCACTGTCAGTAACCTGGCCAAAGAGGGCATGAAGGAGCTAAAACTGGATCAGAAACTTAAAGCTGTCCCTAATAGGGGCCACTAAAATACCTTTGACTCAGGGCCCCCACAATCCTTAAGATGTCCCTGACCAATTTCAATTATGTTTAGACTCCTAATTCACGGCCTTAAAACTTTCTCCATGACAACCACCGGCATTAAATTAATCAATAGTTGCTACAGTGCCGGATCCTGTTTCCTGGCCTATATCCGTTGTCAGATAAGGAAAAAAATCAATAGTTTTCTCAAACTCAGAAGTGAGCAAGGTAGCAATAGCACCTGGCAAAACAGGAACTGTGAAATGCATATGAAACAGAGAATAAAACATTGGGTGGGAGCTATTAAACAGCCACAACAGATACATACATTAACAGTTTGCCAATCATATAAAACACACCAATGGTATGTCAGATTTGCTAATAAAATTATTATAGTAATGTGTCTCAAACAATAATAGGCCAGCATAATTGTGATGCTCGATATAACATTATATAATAACTGTTTTCTTAACATAGAGACTATACGGCCTTCATTATGAATTCAGTTTTTACCATCGATAAGTTCCACTACAGTGAATTGCATCGTATGCAACTGCTTACATTAAATCTGTACATGATAATTTCAGACAAGATGGCCATTTCTAAAATTGTATGCTACATCTATTTTCTTATCATACCGAAACACATTGTAGTTTAACCTCGATTAACCTTTGCCCTGGTATTGTTACTCCCACACTCCTGTGTAGCCACCTTCACCCCTCCTCAGAAGTGTAATTCAGTGCTGAATGTCTCTATTGTTTATCTTGTCGTGCACGCTACGCACAATGCCCCCCATTCCGGAGAATACCTTATCACTCACCAGCAATCCCTTCCCCCAACTCCGGCCTTCCCCCACAAGCCACTCATGATACCAGCCCCACCGCCTCCGCCATTTCCAGATCTGGAAAACCTCGGGACGTATGCCTCATATTGGCTTGATTTTACAATTTCTCAGCCTCCCCATTTATAATCCCTTGGTTCTGCGCTTCATTCGAAATATATTCGCCTTAAAGCTACAAAGACCCTGTCACATTTTTTTAGGGTTGCATTTTCTATATAGGAAATTCGTTCAAAATATAATGCAGTTAAATGCTAGCACACTATAGCAGTAAACGTGAGGCACAATGCTTCGTCGTTTAACCTGCAACCACTCAAAACGGGACTGAGCCACACTCAAGAGCTTACTTTGGGAGCATTAGAAATAAAAAGAGGACACTGTGTGTACCTATGAATTGTATTTATAAAGATACAAAGCAATGTATTGCCGTACAGGAACAGTTTTATATTACAGTGTGTTTAGGGAGGATGCCTACTTATTACACCTTCCATGAAAGGCAAGGAGGTGGTAGGGGGTAGTACCTGGCTCACAGAGTCATAAGCAGAAAGGCACTATAGAAAGGCGAGGCTGAATAGATGGTCTAAAGAGTGAAAGGCATTTAGGACTATGAAGCAATAAGATGCTGCTGAAAGAGATAAGCCCTTCTCTCATTCCAGAGAAGTAAATTGGATTTGAATTGAGATTGTGTTCCATATTCTGGCCACATAACAGGAGAGAGTTTGGTATCTTTTCTTTTCCATATTGCAATTCGTCAATTTATTTTTACAGATCCAACTGTTGGGTGTTGTCTTTGTTCCGCCAAGGGACTTCATCTTGATTGCAAGGTGTGGCGGGATATCTGTGTTCATAGTCTTGCAATTGATTCATCGTGTTTTTGAATGGAATGCATGCTTGCACAAGGTGCCAGTGGAATTCTCTGATTGTTCTCTTATTTCTAAGTGCCTTTGATGAAATGGGCTGCTTCATGTGGAACACTTTTAAGTGGTGTCAGGTGAACCTCTGGGGCACCAGGCAGCATTGCATTGCCACCACCGAAACAGATAAAGCCTGTGCATCTATCCTGAAGTCATCGTCAGGAAAGAAGGGCTTCATCTAGTGAAGCAAGGCCACTTGATGCCAGTTTTTTGTCTTATATACATTGCATGTATTGAATCTGAGTCTGGCATCAATGTGGAATCCCAATACCTTTGCACAGTTGATGAGGCGTACAGCAAAGCTAGGCAGATTAATCTTTGAGAGCAACTTTCATACTATTGTTGTCATTTGTGATGATCACAAATTCAGATGTGGGAGAATTCAGCGTAGGGAATACATTCAATATCTAAGCTTGAATGGTAGTGATGTGGTCTGCAGTACTTCCATGTGCTTTGTGCAGTGATCAAAGATTACCAGTGAATGAATGGAGCATTAGAAGGTACTATTGGAGATTAGAATGGGTCTGGCCCTGGAGGACCCATCTGGTCCAATTAGGGTTTGTTCTTCAGTTAACAACCACAGCACTGCAGAACAATTCTAGTGAAGATGACTCAAGGTGGGAGGATGTTGAAGGACAAGGAGGATTCAAGATGAGAAAGTGTTGTGTAGGGCTTCCTGCTCAAGGTTCTTAAAGCCTACAGAAAGATGAAGGTAGACAAAAAGACAACAGTCACCATCTTCTGAGTGCAGCCTTAGTCTTTGCCAGCAGTAACCCACTGCTGGCCAATTGCCTAGCTTACCCTAAACTTTTCTTTAAATGCTCTATCTCCTTGAACGGTATCCTGGTGATATCGCTTGAATAGAATTGCATAGCTATGACGGTGAGTCTCCCATGAATTTCTTTTTGTTGTAAGGCATTTAAAGTTTTCCTTCACATAGAGAGTGAAATACTGCCTTGCTTATCTGACACTTGAATGTCACAATTAACTTTCTTTGCTTGCTACATTTTTTATAAACTTACATTGTGATTAAAATCAGTTTCTCTGTCAAAGCAAGTGGTTTATAGCATATCACAATCAGATCTGGGTGGAAGACAATTTTGTCTATCTAGATAGTGGATGGGTATCTTTGGGTATATCCACCATTTTTAATATCCACATTTGCAGGCAGGAAAATGGTGGAATATAGCAGCTGTAGTTCCACAACAAGACATGGAGCCCTGCAAGATTTCTGGCACCCCACTGCAGTGCTCACCTACTGCATGGCAGCATTCATATTCCTAAAAGGCAAAGCGGTTCAGGAAGGTGCATGCTGTTCCAGCTTTTCTGCTTGGTTGCCCCATCAACCAGTTTTAGAAATGTGTAAACATGTAGCCCACTTCTAATTGAGCCAAAGATATTTACGCAGAATTGTTGAGGCACCCTTATGTTTCTGCCAGTCTTACTGTCAATCCTTCACCAATCATAATCAGTCTCTGTGCCCAGACAATTTTGAGATGATTAAGATGAGTAAAAGCAATGGATTTAAAAACATGGGTGAGGCTAGACACTGTGGAGTGGATTGATAGCAGGTTATAATTCATTTACAAGACTGTGGATATATTAGTAGTTCTGGCTTGTGATAAAGGCTAGTCTGTCAACAATTTTCAATAAATGCAAGCCTGAAATATCGCAAAATTGTTGGCTTTTCATTAGGCATAAGATGTGTGGATATTTAAAGCAGCCTGGATTAAGGTCAGGCAAAGAGAAAGGTTGAACAAGAAGAAAAGCTACATTAAGATGATAAAACATAGGTTGAGTGATTTTAATATTTGGGGGTAGAAGCATCATTTTGGGCATATGATGGGTTGAATACATGTAGCATTAGTGCCAATTTATTGGTGATGGTGTGGTGAATTCGTTAACTGTCAAGTACTAAGTTTGCTGAAGGCGAATTTATTGAGTTGGGGGCATTAGTAGCATTGTCAGGTTGTTTCTTAGTGTTTTTATTTATTTAGTAGATTTGTTTAGGAGGACACACACATATTATGAACTTAAAGAAAACAATTCGATTAATGACAATGGTCGTACATCTTTTATCAAAACAAATACATTTAAAATATATGAGAGAATATAGTTCACTAAAGTTAATCCCCCTGCCACTATCAGCAATCGAGTATAGGTAGTAGATTCAAGTCTTCTCTATTCTAATTTCTTTTATATAAAAGCACATTTCAAAGAGGGCAAGGGCTCTCATTTCCTTATGCTATTCACTAATTATAGGGTGGTATTTAGATCGTTCTGATGCTTTATATATGCTTGTGCCAGTGCCTAAACGGAAGGACACCAAACTTGCCATGAAAGTTGAACTTTCCTCAAAGAAGTGTCATTGCTCTATACTCAAAGTTAGAGCTATCTTCACAATTGAAAACATTTTTTTATGTACCTATTAACAAAGTGCCATTTGACAAATTTGCACCAAATTCTGAAGATGCTTAACACGTTCAGCCTACTTTGGTACCTTTTACATTTGTCCTACTTTGTCAAAGGGGAGCACAGTTAAAATAAGCAACTAAAAATAGTTAATTTATGGCAGTAGTGAATAAACACTTCGATTGGATGTAAAAATGTAAAATGTTGGCCGTATCTTGACAGTTGGAAAGCAGCATTTTTAGTTTTCCTATAACCTTTGCTTTACATTTAGAAGATGCTTTGCATGTTTAACTTACTCTCTAATAATTTGTGCATATTTGTCAAGGGGGACACTTTTAAAAAGTGGAGGTCCAAATGTGCTCATTAAAACTATGTAGAAAAAAGAACCCAGTTCTGGGTTCGGAGACCTGTCTCGTGCAGTGGCTAACTACATAGTTAATAAAGTCTGAGTGTAGCCAGAAAAAGAAAGAAAAATGTCTTTCTTTTAGTCCCCTCACTCACCGGAGTTTCCTCCCGGTGCATGCTTCATCATCGGGGCCATCCCAGTTCTCTACGAAAAGGGGCGTGCTGCAGCTTGCAGAACTACGTAGGAGCACTATGCTTGTGAAGGACTATGTGTGGTGCAAAAAAAGAAAAAGTGGAGTGGGTGCGAGTGTGGGTTAAAAATACCGTGCTAGTGGGCCTCAATGTTTTATTCTGCTCCTAGAAAGGTATGTTAAAAAATGGGGTTTATACTGGACACCTGCCGATAATGTGGGTAGGTTCAGTATATGGTCGACATGTTTCACGCTACCCCCAGCGTTTCATCAGGACCATACAGGGTCCAGCCCTGTATTGTGCCACTCCTAAAGAACCTAAATTTGGTTTAAGGAATTAGTAGTGCAATTAATTATTTACAGTGATTAACGCTGTACCTATCAGATACTTGCGTGGTTCAAAATACATACGCTTGACCTTTATGGCGAATGTATTGCTCAATGAAGAACCTGTAATAGAAATGGATAAAGCAAAAGTTAAAAAACACCTTGCCCCTTTCTCAACCGAGATCGGGGTCATTCATGTCCTTCATATGCACGTCTCAAAACACGCACATATGTGTGCACATATTGTGGTGTTGATTTGACCATATCGGTACGTGCACACTTTCAAATCTGGTGTCTGCTAAATGAATAACACGTAATGTGATTATAACGTGAAATAACTTCAACACACATCCAGAGGTGACGTTAACAAAAACAGACAGTGAACACACAAATAACACAAAACCCGAGAAAAATGCCAGATATTTACATTTGTAGGTGCTTAATAGCACATCATGGTCACTGAGGGCGGCGGTGTCGCCTCGGTGGAAACAATGCTGTAAATTACAGGATTTACGAAAAATAGTTAGTTATCAGAAAACCGGAAGGTTTTCTGATCTCAGTGATCACAAAGATTCGTTCGTCTCTTCTCAAATACCGGGCAATCGGCGTTTAACTTACTTCCTGATCAGCAACGCCGCGCAATACTACCTAGCTGCTTTCCCTCGGACCGCATCTTAGAATGCGATCCGTGTGTTCGGTATTTGTTTGTTCCCGTTTCCGGGTTGGTAAACTAGACCGTACGTGCATGCGGCCATATTGGGGGGATGTAAACAGGGGTTGTGTCTTTTTACCCTTTCGCTTGAGTCTGTTTTCCCCGAGCTTGGGGAATATTACAAACCTCGTTTTTAAAAATACACAGGGTGAGTCACTCTGGTACTAATGTGCAGAAATAAACAAAGAGGTATGTTATAAACCCCGTTGTTATAAATACACAAGGCGAGTCACTCTGGTACATGTGCATGATGTAATGTGGACCTCGATTTTGTACAGGCAATGAAAAAGGCGGGTCACTTTGGTATTTAAGGACAGATATTGGGACCCATTTTTTTGAGGATGAAATAGATAGAGTCAAGTTTTTAGTTATCTAGAAGGTAATAAAACCAATAAAACAGTTTCTTAGTTTTTGGGGAGAGCATAGGATTTTGTCAACAGTTGGTTATCTAGCAAATTATGAGGAGAGTTTATCAGATAGACCTAAAAAGTGCCTTGCTGTACCCCAATATATCATATTGAGGTATTCAGTGTTGGTTATTTCAGCGATTGAAAGCACCCCAGGGTATATCGTCGTTCATTTTTGTCTGTCTGCAATCTAAAAACCCAACGTTGTTCACGCTCATGAAGGGTTTTTTCAAGATTGTCTTTGTTTTTAACACATTCCAAAACCACCCATCTCATATCATTTGGTGTATGGTTTTTTTCGATAAAGTGGTTGGTCATACGTGTAGTGGCTTTTTTGCACCGAATGTTGCTTCTGTGTTCTACTATTCGGGTGCTGACTTTCCTTGAGGTCATGCCTACATAATGTAGATTGAAGGTACAGGTGATCAAATATACCACCCCACTGGTATTGCAGTTGGAGAATTGTTTAAGTTGCCATATGGTATTATTGTTAAACGTGACTGACTCTGTCACCGAGGTCAGGTGGCAAACACTACAATTATTGCATGGGTAATGGCCGTTTGGAAATGGTTGGAGTCTGTTGGTATTCTCCACAGGTTTTGGTCGGGTATGAACAAGGTAATTGTTTTAATTCATACCTCTCCGAAGGCTGAACATAGGTTTTGGGATATTCAGATCACCACTGTTTAGTATGTTCCAGTGCTTTTTAACAATGCTGGTAACCTGGTTAGATACTTTGTCAAAGGTGGTTATGCAGATGGGTCTTTCATTTGACGTGGATTTTTGTGCTTTTGGTTCCAGAAGGGCCTCCCTGATGTTATTACTTGCCCTCTTGCTCGCCTCCTTTATTAACTTATTTGGGTAGTTTCGTTGTTTTAACTTTTTGCTCAATCCCTCGGCTTGCACAAAGTAGTCTGATTTACTTGAGCAGTTTCGTCTCAACCGTAAGAATTGTCCAAACGGGAGATTCTGTTTCAAATGCCTTGGGTGGAAACTGTTATAAGTTAAAAGGCAGTTTCTCGAGGTTGGTTTGTAGTGAGTAGTGGTCGATAAGGTTCCATCTTTTGCCCAAATGTTCAGGTCAAGGAACACCAAATGGCTTCTGCTCATTGTATTTGTGAATTTTAGGAAAGGGTCCTGCTCATTTAGCCAGTTGCAGAAGGCCAGGGCCTGTTCCTCATTGCCATTCCAAATTAACAAAATATCGTCAATAGAACGCTTCCACAGCATTATTTGCTCGATGTATGGGTTATCAATCATCAGGATTTTCTTTTTCTCTAAATGGTGGACATATAATCCATCTATGCTCGGCGCAAACGTGCTGCCCATGCTGGTCCCGTGTTGTTGGCGGTACAGCGTATCCTCAAACCGAAAGAAGTTTTCCGTTAGGGCCAGGCGGCAGCATTCAAGGACCACATGCCTAGGTGTGTGATATGTCCATTCCTCTTCAAACAGAACTTCCTCCAGGATTTCCAGGCTTTCCTTGTGTGGTAAACTAGTGTAAAGACTTTACACATCTAGACTTATTAGTATGCTAGATTTGGGGTCAAACAATTTGTCTTTCAATAGGCATAGAACATCCTTCGTGTCTCTGAGGTAGGTATCTGTCCTCTGGACTATCGGACGGAGGAACGCATCAGCGTACTTTGACAATGGTTCCAGAATAGATCCAATTCCCGATACTATGGGTCTTCCAGGTGGTTGTTCCAGACGTTTATGGATCTTAGGGATCGTGTAGAAGTAAGGGATGATGGGTTTAGAATTTACTAAGAATTCCGATTCTTTTTTATCCATCCAATCGTTGACTAAGCTTTCTTCGATGAGGTGTGCAATGCTGACTCGTAGTCTTTCCGTCGGGTCATCATTGATGATAATATAGTTCCTCCTGTCTGCGAGAAGGCGTAGACATTCTTGTCTGTAATTCTCATTGTCTTGTAGGACAATTGCCCCACCTTTATCCGCTGGCTCAATAATGATGGTGCTGTCATTTGATAGTTCGTGGATAGCTTCAAACTCTAGGTTGCTCGTATTCCTGAAAACCTTGATAGTCCTAGGATCTAAGTCCTTAACATCCTTCATGACAGCCTTTTCGAAAGCTAGTAATTCAACTGGTAAGCTGTGGGGGGGTGGGACAAAAGTCGATTTTTTCTTTAGGCCCGTATCCGATTCTTTTGTTGTTTTCAGGTCTTTGTCCTTAAAGAAGACCTGGAGTTTCAATTTTCTCAAGAATTCCTTAAGCTCACAGCATAGTTTAAACTTGTCAGTCAACGGGGTTGGGACAAAAGCTAGTCCTTTGTTTAATACTCAAATCTGAACTTCAGAAAGAGTGACAGAGGACAGGTTGACCACTAAATCTGGTGGTGGCTCGTCGTTGCTTCCGGTGGGCCTTTGCTGCGTGTATGTCGCCCCATTGTTTCCACGGGTTGGGCCCATTGCACCTGCTGTCCGGTTTTGTTTTTTGCTCTTTGGGTCGATTGACCTCTTCCCAAAAAAGGACGGCTTGGGTTGCTTTGGTTGGTGTTCCAGTTCTGGAAGGGTTGTTGAGGGTACATTGGAGGGCACTGTTGGGGCCCGTAGAAAAAAGGAGGTGGAGGACCGAATGTTGGCTGGTAGGGTGGCCACATCGGTGGTTGATTTCCCCGGTATCTCCCCGAGTTTCCTCTACCCCTTCTTTGTTTCCTGTATGTGGGTTGGTAGTAAAAATTGAGGGAGTTAGAATTGTCAGACCCACTGTCAGATCCATCACTATCTGTGTTGTATCCTGGATTCTTGCTGCTAGGTTTATAATCATCACTTGTGTAAGGGTACACTTTATCGTGTGAAAAGTTTTTCTTGTCCTTGTCCAATTTTGTGTATTTCGTGTCTTTTAGACTGATCTCAAAATCAGTCCTCCTTTTGTTTAGTTCATCAAGTCTTTTTTTGAGTTCGGCAGGTGACTGGAAGGACTTCAGGCGTAACGCTAGGGTGTGTATCTCCTCTTTTAATGTTTCAGATAAACGGGCTGTTGTCTTTATTATCAGCACTAACCAGTCCCTGGTACAGTGCCATGATATCAATGACCAGTCTTTTTTGAATTGTTTATCATTTTGAAAAATAAACGGTTCATTTCTGACAATGAGGCCCCTTGGTGCTGCACTTATTTTAAGATACTCTGCCATCATTACCCCATGGATTAAGGTCTTTATTTGTGTTCTTTTCAGTTCTGTTAGTTCATCCCAGCATTGACTGGAGTCTCCGCTTTCTCTACTTGGTGCCCCTGTGTGTGGTAATATAATTATTAAAACTATGGCATCATTTCACAAATCCACATGAAATCTGGCACACTTGTAATATATTTCGTCTTCTGAGGGCTTGGCAAATTTCATGCAGATCTATTGAGGGAGAGGCAAAGTTATAATGGGGGCAAAAACATCATGTGCTTATAACTGTAGTTCTGTTTAATGAATTTTCAGGATGTTAACATGTTAAGCTCATTGCAAACAAACCTGACACTTAGAATTAAACCATGTTGTATAACATGGTTTATGAATGTTATGAAACAATCAAATTAAATCAAAGTGTGTACAGCCTTCAGCCATACATACTAAGCGTCACCCTCAAAGCACCCAAAGAAGAATCACATACTTTACACAACAAACATATATACAGAAACACAGCAAATGTAAATTAGACACTCGTCATACCTAAACACCTAACAAATGAAGCAACCACACTACACTCACCACATTCAACGATATATAGACATATACATAGATATAATAAAACAATGCCCACACACACATCTTTTCTCATTATAGAACCATTAGAATTTCTGAATTGCAGTTTTAAACAGCAGAGATGTACCAAAAAATATAACATTTCAAGCTCACCCTATAACATTTCTAAATTCTTGTAACTTAAAAACTACTGAATTCGTTTTAAGAAACTAATGAAAGCACCTTTTGGGAATAAAGTTTTCTAAAATCTAGTAACAGCCGTACGTTTCTCAAAAATTTTAATAAACCCTCAAGTAGTATATAATTAATAAGCATGGAAAGTCTTTAAGAATGAAAAGCATAGTTATATTTACAACATTATATATACAATATTATAACATTTTTTAAAAGACAGATACATTCACTCGATAAACATATTTAAAGTTATAATTACTGCATATAAAAAATTGTAACACACATTCTGAAAAATCGTTGATGTTCAGTGAAATAAACACATTTAAAGTGAAGTTTGAAGTTATGGATTATAACACTATAACAATATAATGTTTATGTAGGTAAATGTGGCACTGGGTGTCCCTGTAAATTGTGGAGAGTGTATAGGTGTGTAGTTATTAATGTGTGCTGGTATTACAATGTATATGTTATTGTATGTTAGAGGGTGAGAGGAAATTGTATATGTGATTATGACTGTTGTAGTTCAATTGATTGGACATTTCTGTGGATGTAATTAATAGAGGTGTATATGATCATATGACACTGGTAGTGTAGTTATATGTCTGAGTTTGTCTGTAATGGTAGCTACGTTGTATTAGGATAATATGTGTTTCACGCGCTACCTCAATTTTGTTTGTTACATTTTGGTTTTTGTTTCATGTTGACATGGTGTATGTTAAGTAGTGAGGTATTCGGGTGCCTTTGTCTATGTTGTTTCTAGTTTATTGTTTTGTAATTCATGCTCTATAACTTAATAATGTTGTATGTAATGTTTTAATCCAGTTAATGTTTATATGATGAAGGTGTATTATTTTATGAATTATAGTTATATTTCTGTTTACACTAGTTACACTCTTAGTACACTAATAAACATTACACTATTAGTAGATGGAGTACTCATCTGCATTTTTTGGTTTAATAGTTCTTTCACAAACGTGCATGACTTAAGGTATCATAGTTTGTAAATGTCAATCTATTTAATAATATTTTTTTTAATGGATAGTAAAGAGAGTAGTTGTACCATTGAATGGTGTCATCAGTAATGCATCAATGATGTATTTTGAGGTGCCATCAGTAACTTTGTCAATGATGCCAATTACTATTTCATAAATTATGTCATATAAGACATCATAAGAGAGTAGGTCGGTGGTATTTCAGTTATGTCATAAAATATGTATTTTGAGGTGTCTTCAGTGATGTCTTCAATGATGTAATTTTCCATATCTTCAATTATGTCATATGTAAGGTCATAAGTAGTGCTTGACAAGGTTGTACATTATGATTTGTTTATATGACCATAACTGTTTAATTTCAGTGGGTTTTTGGCTCTGTGTTGTAAAAGACACACACACACACACACACACACATGCACACACACGCGCGCGCACACACACACACACACGCATATACATATATCTATATATATAACCCAGTGGTGATCACTACTAGGTAGTTAAAGTTAGGACCATGTTTCCATAGGAAAATATTTTTTGTTTTCCTTATAACTTTGGCAAGGCTCAACGTATCTACACAAAACTTTCCCCAAAAAGTCTAATTGACCCAAGCTCCTTCCTAGAAAGTTTTAGGGTGATCCTTCAAGTGATGGTCGAGAACTAGGGAGGTCGGTGTCCCAAAACCCATTTTCCCATATGAGAATTGAACAGCAATACAGCAAAAACTGCTGAACAGAATACACCAAATGTGGCAGAAAGGTACATTTTGGTCCAGAAAGTGTGCTTTTAGTGATTTGATGTAAATTTGTTCAATAGTTTTTTAGTTATTAAGATACAAAAACTTTGTAAACTTCCTGCCGCAGAGGGTTCGTGGAGCCAAACGATCTCAAGGTGACATCTGATTGGCTGCCTCCACATTAACAATGGTGTGGTGGCAGCCATCTTAGGAATTGTGACTCAGTCCCAAGTCCTGGAATAAAGGTTAAAAAGATATAAGGGATACCCTTTTTCCCCTATGCCTGGTGGGGGTTTCTCAGACGGTTCCCCCGGGGTTAAAAATATATTTTGTTTTTAAATGTGTCTAATGTTTATGGTAGATCTGCAAATTTGTGGGATTTTTTTAAAGCACTGTCTCCTGTGCTTTAAAATATAACCCCCCACCCCTCCAGGGTGGGGCACGACACTTGGGGATGGCACAAAATGTTTTATAGGGGAGGAGACCATGCAGCACTCCATCCCAAGCCTTCCTGAGGTCCCAGGGACCCCATCTCAGCGGCAGACTGAACAAATAGTGGGAGGGGGCGTGTGGCCCCCCTCTTGAACCTCATGAGGCCCCAGAGACCCCATACCCTGGGGAAAAAATTTATAATAACAATAGGGGGCAAGTGTCCCTCTCCCCAATCCTCTTCAGGCCCATGGACCCTATTCTCCAGGGATATTGTTTTTTTAATTAAGTGGAGGGGGTGTGCGGCCCTCTTCCCCAAGCTGAGATTGGCCCTATGGACCCTATCCCTCAGGGCCCGATACTTGGCAGCGTTCCAGGTAGCTCACACCCAAGCCATTATAGTTCCCTGCCTCAGGGAGTGCTGTCATATCCTGCCCACACTCTCTCAACCAGGGAATTGAAGAGGGAACAAACAAATGGTGCTGGCCACGAGCTGGCAGGGGCCGAGGAGGCCTTGAGGTTCCCCCCCGAATACCCCAAATGAGACCTGTTTTGTGGGAGCCCTGTTTGGACACGAGGATACCCATTGAAAAATAAATAAATCCTGTTTACCCCCTGGGCTACCGGTTGAGGCAACAGTGGCCTTGCGCCTCCCCTTGCAGCCCCCATCTAAAAATTGAGCTGTGGGTGCTCAGTGAGTACTGTGGCACCCATTTAATTAAAAAACCACAATGCCAGCCGGCTGGGGAGTCGGCTGGGGCTGTGGGGGCCATGGGGCCCCCAAACACAAATATAGATGTGGGACACCCACAAAAATTTCGCAAAAATAAGATAAAGTGAATAATAAATGAGCAGCCACCAGTGCTAATTTATTATTCATTGCACTGGCAAGGAGCACTCCATAATACCCCAGGGCTTTTTTTTAAAAAAAAAACATTGTTTTTGCTACTGTTGCTGTTAGAAGATACAGGGCAACCACAAACCATTTTTTGGAATGCTGTGGGGGACTGCAAGTGCAGGAGTCTCTAAGCAACATTAAAAAGCACAGTAAGTCTTCTGGGTCATTAAATTGATGGCCCCAGAAGAACTTCTGATACTTTTATAAGGCTTGAGCTCTATGCTCTACAGCTGGAGTGTAAGGCCCTCTTGTGGTTGTTTTTATGATTGCATTTTGTGGTCTGAAAAATGTTAAATGAAAGACTCAGAGACATGTTGATTTTTTTAAAGAAAATGTTATTAAACACTTACTACTACCACTTTTTTAGAACTTGCATTGTGCGAATTTGTGAAATATACATTTGGTTGAAATTATTGGTGAGTTTAGGTAAAAGATAATAGACCTGATGTATATATCTTGATATGCTAACTCCTTGAGAAAGCCAATAGGCCCACTTTTTATATTTTAGTGTTCCGACCCTTTTACAAAGTCAGTAAGTCTGCTTGACTGTGCCTAACCGTACGCTGAGTCAGGCTGAAGTTTGTCCACTGTGGGAGGTTGAATGCTTGCAGAGCCGAAGGCCATGCGCTGGGTGGGCAGTTGGGAGCCAGCGATGGGGTTGAATGCACAGCTGAAGCCCGTGCCCAGTGGGGAAGTAAGGCTCCCGCAGGAGCCTGCACCCAACCCTACACCACATCCTACTTTATTTCGTGTTTAAAATAGAAATCCGTAAAAAACAAAGGTCAACGGGTTATTATAGTTAGGTGGAAATGTCAGTTAAAACATACTGTTTTAAATGACAAAAAAATTAAATTTAACGTTATAGTTATCTCAAGTAGCAATAACTCATGCCTTGAAGTAACTATAACTTGTGCCCTTGCCATACACTGTTTATGACCTCACATATTAAATCACTCACGACATGCTTGAATACATAATTGATAACATCATTGCAACATCTTAAACAATATCATTGATGAAACAATTGTGCGTGGAGTGGACACAAGTTATTACTACATTATAGAATTAAACAAAATTTGGCAGGAAGTTCGATTTTTACTCAGAAAGCATTCCTTTTCATTACTTGATGTGAATCTGTTCAGTCATTTTCAAGAAATTAGAGTTTATTTATAGTGATATCTGGACAGTTTGTACTGCAGGACCCCTGCAGTATCCCTGCAATACTGCAAATTAAAAAATAGGGCATTGTGAGCAGCTGAGATGGCTTTCTTTCATGTTAGTCCCTCCCGGACCACAGGATTGAGCAATCTGATTGGCTGGCCACAATACATAGAGAAATTGCAGGACACAGGTACTGAGTCCTGTGTGTAAACAAAAAATAAGGTTATAAGGGGGCAGGGGAGGGGTACCGTAACCCACAGGCCCCATTCCACAGATGGTTGAAAGCTATGCTCAGAGAGGGTCTTGGAGAATATGATCAAAAACCCTAGAAATTCACTGAAAAACACAAAGGTTAATGTGATGTTATAGTTAGGTAAGGTAATAAGACTTTAGGTGACATTTACAAAACCCTAGAAATTAACTGAAAAACAATGATTAAAGTGGCCTAAAGGGTAAAGGTTACATCACACTTGACAAGTTAAATGACATCCTTGATCATATCACTGATGAAATCGTGCAACGGATGCAGTTTGCTGTAATTTCTTTATACTGGAAGGTATTCAGCAAGTTACACGTAGATTTAGTTTTCTATAACATCTGTAGTACTAACGTGCATATCCTTTTCACCAAGCAGAATATAAAGCATGTCTCAAAGTCACACACAATAAGGAGATGTTATGCTCTTTTTTGACTGGTGTTGAGTAGCTTAAAATTGTAATAGCTTGTTAAATATTGCTGATAAGAAACTTATTAAATCTACAATACTATTCAAAACAGTATTTGGTTAATATCTACCTTGAAAAGATATGCCTGTTAAATACCTCATGTGACATAGAATTTGAAGAGAACTGCTTCACTTTTATAAGTTACCTTGCATGCAAGACTCCGATAAATGTTGAGGTGGTGGTGAAGAACAAGTGAAAGGTTGAGTGTGACTCAGAACTTCTCAATTTCCTAGTGTTTAAGTGGCCCATCAGGCCAAAGCAAACGCCCATTGTGCTTCACATCTCCACAGTAGCACATGCATACGTATCTATGTAGTTATGTGTCTACTGCTCTGTCTCTTCCTATACCTCTTTCAATATATCCTCTACCTCCACTCTCTGACGTATCCCAAATCTCATTGCACTACTATAATCACCCTAATATGCCTTCCAAGACTCTTCCCTCCTCTATCCGTCATTTGAGTCATCTCAAACCTCATCTTACTACTATGATCTCCCTAATAACAGTTTCTAGACTCTTCTCTCATCTATATCTCCTTTGACTCATGCCAAACCTCATTTTACAATTATGATCATACAAATAACACTTTCTAGACTCTTCCCTCCCCTATCCCTACTTTAGTCCATTGTAGTCTAGCCAACTAACAGACTCACATGTTTGCCACTGGAATTAACAATTTATATTTCCCTACACTAATCCACCATTAATCCATTTAGGGTTCCGGAGTACTACTTCCCGAAAATCGCTTCAGTGCTTTATGAGGGGTAGTCAGAGCTATATAAATACAATTACACTATGCTTGCAATTGTACTGCAACTTGAACCGTCTGTAAGTGGGTCAAAAAATGTGTAAATTTTACAACAATGTATAAAAATGTCTCAGACTTCTCACAGAATTTTTGGAAATAAATAATTGCACTTTATAAATCTCTAGATTATTTAGAAATTGTATATAGTACAACATGACACTCTTTAACACCAGCTTGTACACAGATATCCACAAGTGAATAATGTATTGTAAGGAGAAACTTTCATTTTTCTTACATCTTCTTGACAACTGGCCTTTGAATTAAGACACCATTTATTTGAAACATACAACCTCAACTCATTTTAGTTGCTTTCAATCTCTACCTTGCTTTAATGTGTTCACTAAAGTGGGTGCCATATAAAGTTTACTGTTCTGAATGAGACTTGTCTCCAGTAATACCCTGTTTCTATTTGAGGGGCTGTATCTTGGATGATGCCATCAGTGACATCATTGATGGTGTCATTTGAGATGTCATCAGTGAGGAGGTCATCAAGGATGACATTTAACATGTAGTGAGTGGTGTAATATGTGAGATCATAAGCAGTGTGTGGTGGGGTGCAAGTTATATTTAGCCTAATAAAGAAAAACTAGTGAAAATCAGTTATTTTAAACATTAGTTTTTATATCATTATAAGAAACTAAACTATACTGTCACTTTCCCCTTTATTTTTTTCAGTTAATTTCTAGTTTTTTTTTATAATGTCTCACAGGGAGCGAAGGGGGACTTAATAGGTCCAGCATACGGGCCATGCTGCTCCTGGGGAGTTGGAGGGTGGAAGAAGGTGTCAGACCCTGTCAGTGATGGCCATTATTGGTAGGTGCTAGACAGGACAAGGTAGTTAGTGCTCGTCCGGGGATAGCTGCAATAAGGAGCAAGGGCCCTCATACACCTGAGGGGTGTCATGCTTCATCATAGGGAAGCTCCTCGTTGGGCTGGCGCTGCATTGCCCAATGGGCCCAGCAGGGGTGCCCTTTGCCGGAGGTCTTCTCGGTTTTGCAGTCGTGACGCTAGATAGTGTTGTGTGAGGGGAGCCCTATGTGAAGTGATTAGAGGTGGGACTGTGTGGATGTGATTTAAAAATGGCTCCTGGATTCTTCAAAAGGAGTTTATTTGAAGAGTACCTCAACCAGGGGTAAAAACATACTGAAAAGCTGTGAACTGAGCGGGGAAATAAGACCTGTGTCTAATGATTTGTGCAAAGGGACAGCTGGCCATGGGTAGGTACCACATTGGGCACCTCGTGGACTCAAATTGGTCCCCCTCGCACCTCGAGCGAGTTTTCCGGCTTGTCCCTGTTGGGGCATCATTACCTTACTCTTCCGGTGCACCATTTTCCAAAAGGTATAATTGTACCTCACTTATGAGTTTTGTTTTTTCACACACTTGGACTACCAAGGAATCCTGACAAAAGGGGTCATGACTTTGACCTCTTTCTTATACTACTTGCCGCCCCCTTTTGAGTAGATGAGGATTATAGGTCCTGATGAATTGCCGAGATCCTAACAAAATGTTTTTATAGGCAAGAAACATGTTGACGCTTCATTCAAAAGGTACCAACAGCATATCACTAATCTTGCCTTATAGTTGGGAGAGCACATCTACCATCTAGACTTGACATAAACCTAGCACAGTCCTAGGTTACCGGGACACAATGCCAGTTTCATACGAGTAGGGACCAGTGATCCTAAAATCTCTAAAATCATAGGGATGTGGTTTGGTACCCAAGACTTGTTCGGCAAAAGTATATGTTTCCATCAGATCTAGAACGCATGGACATATGAGGGTCACTGACTTTGTTCTGCATAGGCCATGACTCGATCGGTGCAGCAGCTGTATCCTCACCCCTCACAAAGGGAGTCCACTCGACAGTGCTTCCCACTGGACTTCACTTTCTCCAAAACTCTCCTCTTCCTCACAGGACACACTGGTCTTGGCAAGCAACCAGGCTCCAGTGCAGGCGGTCTTGGTTTCACTGGGTGATATCCCCTCACCCAGCAAGGAGACTAGCAGCCCTTACACCCAATCCTGGTCACAGGCAAATGTCTTGTAGAGCTTCCCCATCTCTCACAGCCCATTTAGCTGCTTGGCAGATGAATCTTTGGGTTCTCAAGCTCCTTATAGTCCATTTCAAGACACCAAATGTGATTTAAAGTCTGAGGGCCATATGTATCATCAAACTATTTTGCATTTCCTAAATAGCGAATTTTAAGGAATTGCTATTTAGGAAATGCAAAATGGTATGTATGAACAAAATCGCTTTTTATTTGCGATTCCTTAAGCTTCCCTATTTGCGAATTCGCATTTTGCGAATTCGCAATTAAGGAATAATTTCCAATGCATTCCTATGGGCCAGGAGGCCCATAGGAATGAATGCAAAATAATTCTCAAATTGCGAATTCGCAATTTGCTAATCGCAATTTAAGAATTATTGCAAGGGTGCAGGGGTGTCTCAAAGACACCCTGCTGCACCCCTGAAAAGAACATGTGTGTGCATATGGCGCACATACATGCCCTATGGGCATGTGTGTGCATCATATGCCACCTTTAAAAATGCCAATTTGTGCATTTCTGGAAGAATTCGCAAGTTACCATCAACTGAAAGTTGGTGGTAATTTGCGAATTCTTAAACAAAATTCGCAAGGTAAAATTGCTACATACATAGCATTTAAGGAAATCCAAATTTGCGATTCCCTAAAGCTATGGAAAAATAAGGAATCGCACAAGTTTGCAATTCCTTACTTTGGGAATGTTTCATACATTCCAAAACGTGTTAAACGGCCGTTTGCGAGTCGCAAAGGCCGAAATTCTGCGAATTTCGGCCTTTGCGATTCAAAAACGGCTTGATACATATGGCCCGAGTCTTTGAAGGTTATGTTGGAGGTTAGCTTCTTTGACGTTCTCACTCCTCTGCTTTCTTCTTTCTCCCGAAAACAGTTTGTTCGAGCAGGAACTACTCCAAAGCTGACAGCCACAAAACACAGGGGACTGACTTGAGTTCACACCTGAATGGCAGCCACAGTGATATGTGTATCAAAAGGTTAGCCCAGGGCCACAGCCTTACTCTTTATGATTTTTTTATCAGCTCCATCTTCTTCCTAAGATGTAACCATGCCCCTTCCTTGTGACTTCTCACTGACGTAAAGAGCACCCTTTGAAGTGTTCAGGGAAAGCCTGTCTCTTGACTCTCCAGTGTGTGTTGCACCCAGCTGACAGGAATGCAGCAACACACAAATCAGTGTGAGGGAATTTCTCTACCTCTTATCCGTGTTTTACCTTGAAGGCTTGAGCCTCCTGAAATGGAACCCAGGGCTCCCCGTATATTGTACCATCCACAGGCACACATACATACACCCAGTACTTCTATGCAACTTAAACACACTGCACATCACTGTACCACTCATAGGCCATACATCCATCACATGCATTTGCCATGCACACATTGGATAGCACTACATCCTTCAATGTGTTGTAGCACTAATAGATACACATACACACAGCGAATGCCCTCACCATGTACGGACCGTTCAGCACCGCATTATCCCTGTATAGTACCGTCCCAGGGCACACACACACCCAGCGCAAATACACCACTCATGTGCTGTGCAGCACTTCACACCAAACCAATGTAGACCAAGGGTGATTTAAGCACACAGCATGACAACAAAAATCAGCATTAGGGATCCAAACATCCATGCAGAGGATATTTATGTCCCAATATTCAGTAATGTGACAGACTTACACAGAGCAGTGTTCCTGATAACACCTAGAATTACTCAGATCTCTGTATTGAAAATACACAGCTACACTCGGAATTATGTTCCAAAAATCCAAAGTCACTGAGAGTCTTAAAATGTAATAGAATAACTAAAAACCTTGATCGTTTGGAGCTCTACTCTGCTCTTAATAGCATTCTGAATTGCTCATTGTTGTTACATATCACACCCAACTTTATATGGATCACTCCTCTGCTCTTGCTAATGCGTGCACCTTATTCATGATAAAAATCTGAATAACTCAGAAGCCTACACTCGATAATGTAAGAACTTGCTCAAGCATTGTCTTTTTGAATTACCCAGAGCCATGTGGTCTGTTTTTGACAATACCTAGCCTTCCTTTGAGTTGGTCTTATTAAAATAAAAGACTCGGTATCACTGTGCACATTAGCAAATGCTGGGACAGAAGGCTTCAGTTTCAGACCTCAATCTTACTGAAATATGCAGTATGATGGCATTACAACCTTTGTATCTTAAAGGGACAAAGAGAGCAATGCCACAATGGGGGTGTGTAAAGGAACATTGGGGGAAGCATGCCTTTGTCCTAATCCTCACACTGGGCTCGATCCACAAAAGTAATCTGAGACGTAATCCTAACTTTACGACTCTCGGTGTTCACAAAAGGCATTTAGGAGTAGTAAATTTAGGATTCCTAACTTTACTACTCCTCTAAACTGAGACTAAATCTTAATTTTACTACGTTCGGTATTCACAAAAGGCATTTAGGAGTAGTAAACTCAGTATTCCTAACTTTACTACTCCTAAACTGAGACTAAATCCTAACTTTACAATTTTTGGTATTCACAAAAAGTATTTAGGAGTAGTAAAGTTAGGAAATTAGTGGTTTATTAACAAGCATTGGCAATGTAAATGTGGGATTCTTGTAAAGCACACTGTTACTCTACCCGAGTGTCCTGGCGCTGTAGACCGCTGGGGAACCCGTCCTGGTTTTCCCTGTGAGATGGTCCCTTTCTGGGTATCTCCAGGGTGGAACCAGGCATCCCCGGCGTCTGTTGGGGACCGTTGTAGAGATGAGGCAAGCTTAATGCCCAGAGTTACCGAGTGTGTTCCCTGGTTAGAGTAGGCACTGAGGCGAGAATTATCAAGTCCGTTGACCCCTGGTCCACAACCCTGCCGCGTCGGGAATTGAACTCTGGTCCCGGGCCGTTCTCTGCTTACAGGTGTGCCGCCTCTAACCAGTGAGCCACACCTCTCCAATAGGTCTCACATTTGCGAGATTTTGAGCTATTGCCATTGTAAATGACAATGCCTTTTATTAAAGTGTTTAAAAAACCTGCAATAATAAAAGGCATTGTCATTTACAATATAATCAGGTGAAAGTTTAAAAAATGAGTGACCTTTTGCATTACAAATGCGTGTTTGTCAGTGGCATACTTTGAATGACACCCTCCTTTTCTGAGCAACAGCATGTGAACAAACCCCTACTGCTGCTCCAGAATTCCACCTTTCCAGTTTGCGGTTAACGAATCTATGTGGAAAAACATGTGAATTCTCAGAGGTTATGAGGCACACCAGACATTCACCTTCATAGCCCACTAAGACACACCTCTCATAGGGAAGGAGATTGTCTGTGCATCCGTGATGTGGGCAGCATACCGTATTTCCGTAGCTTAGCTCTCCATTTAAAAAAACGAGTGCATTCTGGGAGTTACAGTGTTCGAACCCTTCAAATTAGACAATTGCACCAGAACTCATGAAAATAGTGGTTTGTAAAAAGGATGGCCAGTACTGGAGAGGTGTTGTCGTCCTCTCGTGGAGAAATGTTTGAAACACCAATAGTGCAGTAACAGATAATGGAATAAAAAGGGGATGTCAAACTTCCGTAGCATTCCTAAGCCAGGATGTGGATTGTGCCCCCTACTGTCAGCTGGGGAGCACGGTTAGGTAGGACTGTTTAGTGTTTTGTTTTGTGTTGCAAGCAGAGTTACAGGGCGATCTGGAGGTTGAAGGGTACAGAAGGGTACCTCTTCAAGAGCACAATGGGGGCGCCAATGTCAAATCCCAGGAGTCTTTATCGCAGGTCCCTGGAGGAAAATCGTTATTACCCCGCTACTCCTTCAGGCAGTTGTAATCCTGAACAACTGGGGGCTTGCCTTGCAACGCTCCACCCAGAAAAGGGTGTGAGTAAAGTGGTGGACCGGTGGTCCATGGTATTCAAAGCAGGGGAATCCCCTCATAACTGGTAGCTCTTATTGGGTTGGCCACGGTGCAATTTGACTCTCCAGGCGGGTAGAGTAGCGAAGGTCAGGCACCGCTGCCTGCCCTTGGATCGCCTGTAAGTTTACCCCCATGTTGGCATGCTTTTGTATTGAATAAACCTGCAGCGAACCTTTCCCAACAAAATTGTGTTGTGTGAATATTTATTCCAGTGTGCATGCTAGTACCTGCAAAGGTGGGGAGGGTTGCCTATTTAGGCATTAAGGATGCCCAGTACTGGGAGGTGTTGTCCTCCTCTCGTTGAGACATTTGTTCACACTGAGAAAAATGTGGAACAACAATAGAGCAGTAACAAATGATGGGATAAAAAGGGGATGTCAAACTTCTGTAGCATTCCTAAGCCAGGATGTGCATTGTGTCTCCTACTCACAAGTCTTTCTTGCCCTCACTTTCTTTCACCATCCTCCTTGTATTGTACTGCATCTCATTACTTAGTAGCTAGGGTTGCACAAGACGTAAAATCACACACTCACACCCCATGGCCCATTCACAGAGGCCGGTACCTTAGTACCTAGAAAACCCTTGTTCCATAGCAAGCACTACATTAAACCCATATGCTGTTTCGTACAGTATTCTCAGATGTTGAAGAGAATTTATTCTGGGGATCATGGGGAACACTTGTGGGATTGCAGAACTGAGTAGTTATCATACCAGCTCCCCCAACCCGAACAGAGGTCCTCTACCCCAACCAGCCCTACCAGGAACTCTTTTGCTGCCTGAGAGATCTAACAGCATTTACTAATAACAGATCTTCACGTCTACACACTTTTAAACTAACTTTTAGAATGTCAAAGTGTTTTGAGGGGGCAGAGGCATTATACAAATGACTTTCTCAACAAGATGGCGTTCAGGCACCGCCCAGTGTGTGCTTCCGCTACTTCTCTTCGAAGCTTGTCTGAAATGATATGGAAATTGTTCCTTGAGCTGGATATGGTCAATAAACAACAATGTGTAGTTCGCTCACTTAAGGAAAGGAACCCCCTTCTTATCTGGCAGTAGAATTAAAGGGAACTGGACCAATCACAAAACACACTTTAATGAAGTGCTGAAGGAATGCCAAAACTGCAACCAGGGCAAAGGCAAGTTGTAATGCAAGTAGTTCAGGAAAGCAGGCAAGAGGCCCAGGCGCATTGTCAGGCATGGAGGGTGCTGTATACAGGCACATGCATGGAGGGTGCACAGCTCTCCTGTTTACAGGCACAGGCGTGGGAAGCCCGGATGCTGCGGAGCGCTCAAGCCACAGAGTACCCCTGGGCTGTGCAGCAGTGATGCCTAGTACATGTAATACTGTAACACAGGAGAGCTGAGCATTAGACCTGCTCTAAGATGCCTGTAGGTTGCCATGAGAATCACGACCAGCAGTACTGTGATAGACCACAGTAGGCCGTTAGCAAATCTGCTGCTTTGAAGCAGGCATGTGTATAAGCAAGACTGGGTCTATGCAAGCAAGAATCAATGTGTGCTGTGAAGCAGGCATGTGTATAAGCAAGTACGGGGCTATGTAAGCAAGCATCAACGTGTTCCGTTCTAGTGCTGTGAAGCAGGTATATTGGTGTGCAGCTTCAGTGCTGTGAAGCATCAGGGGTATGCGTGTACAGGAAGAAAGACCTGGTGCTTGGGAGAGGCATGCCTTCTCTAGGAGCTGTGTGATGTGATGTAGGCTTGTTAAGGATGCAGGTGTTATCACAAAGAAGACAGGCTTTGACAGAAGCTCTGGGGCCATGAAACAGTCATGCTGTGTGGCAGCTCCGTTGCTGTGGAGTAGTTATGCTGGTGGAGTAACACTGTGACAGTAACGCAAGAGATACCTGTGCAACAGTTCTGGTTCCATGAAGCAGTCATGTCTGTGGTGCTTCTCTGGTGCTATGAAGCAGGCATGCCCGCAGTGCTTCTCTGTAGCTATGAAGCAGGCATGCCTGCGGTGCTTCTCTGGTGCTATGAAGCAGGCATGGTATTGAGCTGCAAGGGGTACCGGGGAAATAGTCCTGATGTGGAGACACGTCTTGGCAAGTGCTCATGGACCAGGCAGACCCCATGAGCAGACCCGATGTGGAAACAAAGCCTGTGAGGCAGCCCTGGTGCTGGTTTAGCAGGAATGCACAGGGGGCGGGGAGGACAAGCCTGGCTCTGAGTTGCAGTTATGCATGTGAGAAGCCTCGGTGCCTCAGAGCAGTCATTAGGAGGATAGGACTGGTGTCCAGCAGGCATGCCTCACAAGTAGGACTGACGCTACAAAACGGGCTTACCTCGGGAGCTCCTATAGTGATGAGAAGGCGCGGAGCAAGTATTGCTATGAAGCTATGAGGCAGGCACAGCCAATGAGTAGTTCCTGAAATGTGAAGGAGGCATGCTTCTTATTGGAGTAGCTATGAGGGCTGAAGCAATTAAATGCGGGACCTATGGCTTGGCCGCCATTGTCCTGGCTGCTTGAAAACTGAAAGCGCACATGGCACACAGAGGTTAAGCAAAGCACTTCTTGGCGCCAGAGAGAAACGGGATGTGTAAAAAAAATGGCGCACTGCATGCTGAATGTAAGCAAAGCATGCAGTGGCATAACACAGGCCCCTGCAGCCCCTGCGGTGCGGGGTGGCCCCAAGCTGCAGGGGCCCCCCCCCAGCACAGTGCTCAGTCCTGAGAGATCGGGATTGAATCCGGTTAGGGGGTCCCTCCATGTAACTTGCAGGGAGGCCCTCTCAACTTTTGTTACGCCACTGCAAGTACATCGTGCCTGCAGGAAGAGAAATTCACTGAAGAAAATTGTGCTTATAAGACTAAATAACATGTACTGTGTAACAACCCAAGTAAAGAGGCCAGTAGCCATGGGATGTTACAAATGAAGACATGACTGTACTAAGGAGGGACTAACAAGCCTATTTAGGAATCAGAAGACGGCATTACGAAAGGACAAAGACACAAGCCGATGAAAAATATGGGCGGGGAGTGGGGGGGTGTCTCTCCCGTACTGAACTACCACAGATCACCCCCAGAGCAGTGCTTGCGCGCTGGCTCAGGCTCAACCTAAAAAGGGCTTTCTATTTTAGCTTTTAGGTATATTTTTAGTAAGAAAGAAATACATTTGAAAAAATAAAACATCCTTTTTCCTTTATTTATTGCAGTACAACTTTGTTATGACATGAAGTTTGAGTATATGAGCTGACAATTAATGTTTGCTTGGCCCATGCTAGCAGCTCATAAATCACTTGAGTTTATCTTATAACTGCTGTAGAAGTTTTCTGGTGCTTGTATTGATGGTGTACGTGTTATTATCCTGCTTAGAAATGGGAGATCGGCTTCTGGCACCCACAATGTTTATTATGTGTCTCCCACAATGGTTATTACGTGTCTCCGTTTCGGTGACTCCTCCGCCTGCTCTATTCCTTTCTCCTCAGTGAGGTTACTTTCTTTCATCTATCAGCTTGGATACTGTGGTAATTCCTTGTGTTCACCTTTGGCTTCCCTCGTGGTTCTGTACGAAATCAATGAGAATTTACTAGCAAACACATCAGCATCATTGGGGGATGTTTTTGCAGGATTTCTAAATGCACAGTCCCAGTGGTGCTCCTCTTGCTGTGTCCTTCTGGAGACTCACTTATCTCTGTCTTTATCCTTCTGCCAATTACAAACTCATTTTACCAGTTTGGCTCACATCTCTAGCATTACCACTGGTATACCATTTTCTGTGTAATATAAACCAGGGGTAGTGGTGGCATAGGAAGTCGAACCTCAGTACAGGAACAATTTGATGTAGGTAACGTTACGTTTTTAAGGAACCAAGGAAACATATGTCTCGGTGCCAATCAAGGTAACAGGACAACCCACTACCTGAGGTTTTGGTGCGCGAACATCTAGCCAGATCCCCGTGCTAAAGATAAGTTTAACAATTGCACCCCAGCACTCCCAATATTTATATATTTATTCTTACTTGTATTACTTGTATTCAAAGCATCAATTTTGCATACATTTCAGGCAGCTAAAATCACAGTAGACACCAATCGTTGCATTGCAATTTTTCTTGAATTTAATAGTTTATACATAATCTCATATATAGGCGCCTTTGTTGCAGATATGTACACATTTGTTGTAAGCATTTGAACATGAAGGAACAACACAGCCTGGAGATGAAGAAAAAACAACAGCCGACACGTGTTTCGTTACAGCCGTAAGTTTTATGGCTTGAACGTAGTACATGTTGTGCTCAATAAATAGTCCAGAGGATGGAGTGGAAGGAGACTACTTTATTGAAGGCTTAAACCCCCAAACAGCAGGGAAGTGCAGACGCAGCCGCAGGCAAACAGCTTCTGTCATCTAACTTCCACTCTAGAATCCACACTCATCCAAAGCACGAGCACAGTACACGCGTAGGTCCTCCAAAAATTGATGAAAATTGAAGACTCAGAAATAAACTTGTGCACTTTGCCATGTTGAGTGGCATAACTGTCTGGAAGGTCTCAAAAGTGCTGAGATTACAGCGCAATGTCTGATGAAGGTTGTCTAATGAACCGACTGGTACCAGGCAAGGTTGGATGGTTGACGTGTAGAATAACATTTCATTGATATAACGTTTTTAGTGAGAAACAATGTGATATTTTATATCAGTAACGATAAAAGACAGGGAAGTAGGCTTGTCTAATTAGTATACATTTGGTCTGGGCTAATTTTAGAAATTGCACCGCCACAAGGACTCTGGGGCAGATTTATGAGGCCGTTGTGCCTCTTTGTGCCGCAATTGCGTCACTTTATTTGACGCAACTGCGGTGCAAACAATGCGCCCTATTTACAACGTGACGCATCTAGGAGATGCGTCACGTTGTAAAGCACTGCGCCATAAGGAGGCGTTCCTGCGCAGGGGGGGGCGTTCCTGCGCAGGAACGCCTCCTGAAAGTGGCTGAGTGAAATCTATGAGATTTCACTCAGTCACTTTCAGGGCAATGCTGCGTCAAAACCCTGCGCCTGCTTGAAGCAGGTGTAGGTCTTGACGCAGCATTGTGCAGATGGTGTACCCCCGAGCCTTGCTGGAGCTGCGTTGCGCTTGCGACGCAACTCCAGCAATGCGCCACATTTCCGGCACAGATGCGTCACGCATCTGTGCCGTTTTTGCACCATGGTGCGCCGCATTATAAATGCGGCGCACCATTGGTGGCGGAGCTGTGGCGCACTGTGGTGCACGTTAACTGGCGCATCCCTGGAGATGCGCCAGTTAACATAAATCTACCCCTTAGTGCTTACTCCACCAAATTCGGGGATTCTCAATCCTGTAGTATTTGAGAGATAATTATGCCTTCATGATTTAAACCAATGGTGCAAATTCTGTTGGCCGAATTTCCACAATCATGTGAAAACATTCAAACATAACCCTTGTAAGATGGTACTCTTCGCCATAGCCCTCTGATATGGAGTTCTTTTTGCATCTGCCACCCTACCCACCTTCATGCAATGAAGTAAGCATGGTTGCCAACATGAACTTCGCACATGAAGACTTAAGGCCTGGTTTAGAGTTTGGTGGACTGCTTACCCTATCCCAAATGTGAGGGGTATCCTGTCAGCCTTAATACAAATACATTATTTCCTATTGCACTTGTAATAATGGTAAGGATATCGGTCATGTGTGAGGGAGTAACCCGACGCCAAACTCTAAATCAGGCCGCTAGGTTCTCATCCATTTTATTGGCTCTGAATCAGAAAATCACGTAATTATGGTCAAATTCATCTCCGTGTGTCAAATTATCAGATGTGCAAAGTGATAATGTTAAAAACACATTTCTAGGTGCTCTCTAGATCTGTCCAAAATATACGTTCTGACCCATTCACCCAAGTCATCATCACATCCATGTTTTTGTAATTTGGTTTTATTCATGGCACATGGCACTTCGACAATGAAATGCTATTCGCACAGTGCTTTGCTGTTTGGAGCTAGGTCCCCCTTATACTGCATACATGCATAGAATAGATGAATGAATATGGGCCTGACGCTTTCTTCCAAATAGCACTCAGATGGACTGAACCAATTCTATATTTCACACCTATGTTGTATGAACTGTGACTCTACGCACAGCATATTACACAAGAATGTGAAGCTTTAGAAAAAGACACCCTTACCCCCATTGCAGAAGATAGAAGTACTCACTGTGCTCCTTGGCCTAAGCAATATTTAATGCCTAGATCTGCCAAGAAAACCAAGCTTACCTTGGCACCTTAAAAATGCCATTTATGTTGAGTTACTCGTCTGGCAGATGTGATAAAAAAGTATTTTTCAGTGTTTTCAAATTTTATGTTTTAGATTTGATGCAGTAAATTTACTACTAGAGAGGTTTTTTCTAATAACACTAGGCAGAGGATCTATTTTTTCAAGAACTAACGACCCCTCTTCCTGATCCCTTTTCCAGCAAAGGATCTCAAAAAGGCAATAAACCAGCAACCCACGAACACTTAGAACACTACAACCTCCTGGACCTCTCTCAATTTGGATTCTGAGTGACCCACAGCACGAGCCCTGATTGCAGCCACTGACAACACCAGGACCACGGCGAAAGAGCTGCCCTCAACCTCCTGGACGCGCCAACCGCCTTCAACATCGTCGCCCACCACATCTTGATCAACAAACTCCGCCAAATCAGAATCCAGGGTGATGCCTTCTAATGGATCGTCTCATACCTCGCTGGAAGAACCCAGAGAAGCCATCTCCGACCAGTTACCTCAGAACCCAAGAAGATCATCTGTGGCGTTCCACAAGGATCGTCCCTCAGCCCCACACTCTTCTACACTCTTCTACACCTACATGACCCCCCTGGCCAACACCATTAGATTGCATGGACCCAACATCATATCCTATACCGATGACATCCTCTCACTGTCAGCCCTCGATCACCAGAGCCAACTTCCGCAGATGTATGATGAACGTCGCTGACTGGATGAAGGACAGATTTTTCAAGCTCAACACGGACAAGACGGAAGCCCTCATCTTTGGGATCAACGCCTCACCAAGGAACAATGCTTGGTGGCCTGCTGAACCCGGCCCTTCCTCCACCTTGACAGACCGCACCCACAACCTCAGCATCATCTTGGACAGCAAGTTAGATATGCAGAAACAGGTGAATGCAAATCTTGTCCGCCTGATTCCATACCCCATGCATTCTGTGTAAGATTTTTGGTGGCACCCAATCACCACCAGAAGGACCGTTACTCAAGCCCTCATCACCAGCAGGGTAGACTATGGGAACACTCTCTACGTAGGAATCACTGCATGCCTTCTGAAGAGACGACATACAATACAAAACTCAGCGGCAAGGCTCATCCTCGACCACTCCGATGGACTCACATCACTCCACACCTCAAGAAGCTACACTGATTCCTGATCCAGAATAGAAGCCAGTTAAAGATGTTTACCCTTTCATACAAAGCGCTGCACAATGAAGGACCAGAATACATCAAAAAATGAATGATCATCCACTAACTGACCAGACACATGCGATCCATCTCCCTCTTGATTTAATTGATTTGATTCTTTTTTTTATATAGCGTTTGAATGCCCAGAGGTGTCTTGGTGCTGCTGCCATATCGTTCAAAATGGAGCGGAGGCCAATCCTATTGATTGAACAGCCATGTTTCTATTAGTTTCTTGAAAGACAAAAGATCTGAACATTTCCTTATGGTAATCAGAAGACTATTCCATAAGTTGGCTCTTAGATAGAAGCTCCTACCACCCCAGGTTGCACTCTCTGTTCTTGGAGGTGTTAGGAGAATTGCATCCGAGGATCTAAGCTTCCTATAGGGGTATACCAGACAAAGTTTGAACGAAAATAGTTAGGTCCCGTATTGTACAGTGCTTTAAAAGTGATGCATAGAGTTTTAAAAAGCCAATCATCTGGCTACAGGGAGGCTATGAAGCTTGATCAACGCCTGGCATGCTGACTTATGTTTGGCAATTGCTGTTATGAGTCGGGCCGAAGCATTTTGCAGCGTTTGGAGATTTTGCAGGGACTTTTTTCGAATACCAATGAATAGGGTGTTTCCTTAGTCTATTCTAGCAAGAACTAAAGTGGAAACTAATGTTGTGTGAAGAACATAGAAGATATAGAGACACATTTTCTGTATTGTTTTAGCGTATAGAACACAGATGATGTAAGTGCATTTACTTGATGTTCAAAATTAAGTTTGTCATCAAAGACAATCCCTAAATTCCTTCCTTTCTGTACTGGTATTGGCAATTGTCCCATATTTTGAAGCCACCAGATTGGCGACCGGAAGGATTTATCTTTCCCAAACAAAAGGACCTCTATTTTTCCCGCATTAAGTTAAGTCAATTTGCTCTCAGCCATTGTTCTATTTGAGTCATACAGGAGCTAAACCTGTGTCCAACTTCCTCATATTCTTTAAAGATTGACACCACAATTTGGGCGTCATTGGTGTAGAACATCACAGAAAAACTAATTGTCTTTATAAGCTTAGCCAGAAGGGCAACATAAAGATTGAAAAAAGAAGAACCCTGAGGTATCCCACATGGTAAGCGAAAATGCTTTGACTTGAATTCACCTATTGCTAGTGCTACATGATTCATGCAGTTAGCTAAAAATGCTTGTAGTAGCTTCAGTGCTGCACCTCTTATTCCTAATTCCGCTAATCGGTTGATTTAGCTCCTAAGCGTAAATTAGACAACCCCCACTCTTTTAAACGCCCTTGGCATAAGCTAAATTGGGATCAATTCAAAGCTCTTCTCATCAAGCTCTGCTCCGGTGTTGCCGACGGATTCTGACAAGGCTTACTCAGCCTTTTCAGATTGGATCAGCCGTTGGATAAGCTGATTCTAGCGAAGTGGTCCCCCAATCGTATGTCAAAATGAAATCCGTGGTACAACGAAAAGTTAGCGGTGTTGCGAAAAATTTGCAAAAAATGTGAAAGGTATTGGAGGAAAGACTTTGATCCTTTATCTAGAGCTCACTAACGGGATGCAGTAAAGATCTATTACAAAGCAATCCATACTGAACACGCAACTTTCTATGCCATCAAAATTAGTAACAGTACAAATCCCGCGAAGAGTATCTTCTCCATTGTGTCAGACCTAAAAAATCAGAAGGGGACAGCGGGCCCACTGATTACCTCGAATCAGCAATGTGAGGAACGTGCCTTGTTCTTCTCAAAAAAGATAGAAGACATCTATAAAGGCCTTCCCATGGCCCATCTGGACAACCTGAAGTACCTAGCGATGGCACATTGAACACCTTAGAGGTTTTCCCTCAGATTGAACAGGACCGGTTAATCGCTCTCTGTGCAAAAATTAAATCAGGATCACCGGGTGATCCTTTGAAACCTGACCAATTTAGGAAAATTTGACCTACTATCTCTCCTTGTTAGAACTGGGATTTCTGGTTGGCTAAGGCATGGCAAAAGCCAGGCAGAAACCACCATTCTAGTCAGGGCCAGGGGAGTCACATGCCAAGATAACCCCTGCTCACCCCCTTGGTAGCTTGGTACGAGCAGACAGGCTTATCCCGGAGGCAATGTGTAAAGCATTTGCGCATGTACACAGCAACAACATCCCAGGCACATTACAAAAGGAACTCCACACAAGGTTATATAAAAATACCTTTTGTATTCTAAAAGCACATCAGATAGTAATCACACAATATACATTGTGCCAACTGGAACGGGCAATATTCACAAGGGATTATTTACACCAGGACAGGGCCACGTGGGCCACTGTCAGAATCAGCACTTAGTAGAATTAGCACTTAGAATAACTGTAAAACCAAATAACAATTATAGACCACAACCAGTAACCACTGGTAAAAGGTAGGTACACACTACGCAATACTAATAACCATAGGCATAGATCACGCAGAGACACATAAACTCACTAGTATAAACTATACTAGGCAAAACACCCTCCTAAGCATGAAAACACATTTAGAGGTATCACAGGCATAAAGGCATTGCACATTACGCATAATTCACATTAGGCCTAACTAGTATAAATACAGTAGGCAATCTCCTCACTAGTCTAAACACATTAGACCCTACCCCCCAAGCATAACTCACATTTAGGGGCGTAAATCATAGTGAAGCACAATCTCACTAACACAAACCTCCACAGGTAAAACCATCTCTAGAGGTATCAACACAGGGTGCGTAAAACATACTTAAAATGCACTACATTTCCTAGCACCACATCACTCTAGCCCATAAATCACATTAGGCAATTATCATCACAAACATAGTAGAAAATCACATTGCGCAAAAATCACAATAGGGCCTTGCGCCCTATCCACATACCAGCCTCCCTGGCCAACTGGCTATCCAAGAAGGGGCTCAAATGCCCTGTGTCCAGAATGTCAGGGCGCGCTGCCAACGCAGCGCCAGTCAGGGGTGCACCACCGGCACAAACCTAAACGTTGCAGCGGCCCACTACTTCCTGGGCAGCTGAGAACAAGAACAGGGCCTAAACGCTGCAGCTGGCACTAAGTGCTGCGCAGCTGTGGAAGCCAAAGTAGGGCGAAGGAGCGCGACTCACTCCTGGATCCAAAAGACCATCAGCCAGATTCATGAAGCCAAATTGCGCTCGCAATTGCTGCGAATTCGCATTTGCAAGCGCAATTTGAAGAAAAGAAATTCTTGATAGTGAAAACTCTATAATTGCGAATTCGCTAAAGTAAAATTGAGAGTTCGCAAATAAATTCACAGAATCCAGGAAGAAGCCCATTAGCGAATCAGAAATTGCGAGATACCATGGATTCTGCGAATCAATTTGCGAAATCGCAACATAATCGCAATCGCTATTCAAGTAAAATCGCAAAATGCGAAAAACCCGAAAATCGCTATTTGCGAGGCGCAATTTAAGGAGAACCTAAACCAGGTGGTAACCAGTAAGGAAAAAAAAAACTTTAACAAACATCCAACAGGTGCAGGCCTGACCAAACACACTTAAGGAGACGCAGCTGGAGCATGAGGACTCTCACAATGCCAGGACTCTACATGGTGGTCAGGCGGCGAAGGCTACAGCGAGCAGCACAGAACAGACGCAGGATCCTGGAGCGAATATTCCGCCAGCGGATCACCCTTCTGGGCCAAACTGATGGGCAAATTTACTCTAAGTACCGCCTGAATGGGGCAATGATAATCAAGCTGATCGGGGACCTAGACCCCCTGATGCAGCACCCAACAAGGATGACCAATGCTGTGCCCACCCATGTCCAGGTATTGTGCAGCCTTCACCTACTGGCCTCCGGAAGCTTCCAGGGGATAGTCGCTGTTGCAGGGGGGATATCACAGCCCACCATGTCCCGCTGCCTAAGGAGTTTCCTGGATGCAATGCTGACCCGGCTACACCCCTACATCTCATTCCCCACCACCCAACAGGACTTGAATGACACCAAGCTTCATTTCTACAACATTGCGCAATTCCCACATGTAATAGGATGCATTGACTGTACCCACAACCACATCTCCCCACCAGCATAAACGGAATACATGTACAGCAACCGCAAGTCCTACCACTCCCTCAATAACCAGATGGTGTGCAACGCCAAGACTTTCATCACGGACATAGTGGCACAATATCCGGGGAGCACACATGACTCCTTCATCTTCCGGCACAGCGGCATACACACACAACTGGCCAGGGGAGACTTTGGCGAAGGACACCTACTAGGTAAGTACACATGCCCCCAAATAGTACACTGTGATCATGTATCTACGCAGAACAGGCACTCACCCTGTGCTTCTTACCTTCAGGTGACAGCGCCTACGGTCTAAGTGAGTACCTCCTTACCCCATACCTCAACCCTGCCACACCACAGCAACGGCGTTACAATGCTGCACACATACGCACAAGAAATTGCATATAGAGGACATTTGGCCTATTGAAGAGCCGTTTCCGCATACTTCACAAGACTGGTGGGGCCATCAAATACACACCTGAGGTCTGCTGTCGCATCGTGGCCGTGTGTGCAGTACTCCACAACATTGCTACCAAGCGCAGGATACCAGTGGAGATATCTGGCAGTGAGTCGGAAGGGGACAACCGTCCACCTCCACATGTGCATCATGCACGCGGGGAAAATCCTGCTGAAGGACACAGGCGCCGCAACCACATCACTATGAACTGTTTCTAGTGCACCCATACCCCTCAAACAACACTGCACTCATGCATGACAAATGTAATAATGACATGAGTTGGATTTAAGTAAGACCATAAATCTTTATTGTTAATGCACAATAAAGTGGCCTTTTGTTTCTTTGGTGTCACATGAGGAAGTATTTCTTCATACCTCCCCATGCAGGGGTAGAGGGCTTGCAGAGGTGTCCAGCATGGCCCTACCAACAGTGTCCAAGTTCTTACTGGCAGCTGTGACGAGACGCACCAAGTCGTCTCTTTGGGTTCTGAGGGACGGTGTTGGCCCGAGATGATGCTGTGGGCCTACTGCTGCGGCGATGTTCAGGCACAGGCAGCAAGGATATGCTGCTGTTTGTCGACGCAACCTCGCTCACATCCCCCTGGTTCTCCATGGGCAGTGGGCTGGCTGCCGAGCACTGCTGCTGTTAGCAGATCAAGTGACCTGGCCACATCCTGGCAACACTGTACCATCTGGCCCTGCATGGCAAGTGACCTGTGTGACAGCTGTGACGTCTCATTACCTACAATGTGGTTCGACCTGGTGTAGGCCGACAGGCGGGCCAGTAGTTGGCGGTGGCGGCAGCGGGTCATGTCCTGCTGGGCTACCAGCAGCTGGCTGTCCTCCCTGACAGCAGCGGTCATCTTGGCCACATTTTGGGCAGTCGCCTGCAGCTGTGTATGGATTGCTGCCAGGTGACGCACCTGGGTACGGTGCGCCGCCAGCATGCGGCGTTCAATGGCCAGGCCAGGATCAGGAAGATGGAGTGCCCTGCCCGTGCCTGTTGAGGCCTGACACTGCTGGCGCCTCAGTGCGCTGGAGTGTGTTCTTGCTTCAGCTATGCGCCTCGTCTGCCTCCTAGGCGCTGGTGGTATAGCCTGTACCACTGCTGTGGGTGTCTGTTGGGGTGTTGGCTGGACACCTGTGGCTGTCCACACGGGGTGGTGGTGGTGGAAGCACTGCAGGTGGCTGTGATGGACCGGGTTGATGGTTGGACTGGCCCTCACCCTCAGTGTCCTCCTGGATCTCCGCGATGTGCAGGGCCTCGCTATCAGTGCTGGGTTGGTCGACAGCACCTGTGATGTAAAAGGGTGCATGATTAATGTTATGTCTCTTACACATGAGATGTTGATACATGCATGCAGGCTTGCTTTCCCTGACTGGCTTTTGGAATTACTTTGATTTGACAGGTCTGGCTGTGTTGAGATATCTGGGGAATTATGGTTTCACTACAACTACCACAATGCAATGGGGCATTTCAGGTGTGCATGGCCTGCATTACTGGGGATGTCATATTGCTAGCTCTGGAGTCATGGGCATTGTTGGGGGACAGGGTCGCAGTCGCATGGCACTTACCTTCTGATTGTTGGCTGGGTCGGGACAAGTCCAGCTGGGTTATCCCCACGCAGGCTTCTGGTGCGAGGGTGTCCTCTATGAGGTCCTCCAATGGAGTGTTTGGTGTGGCAATAGGATCCCCTCCACCGCTGGCCAGTCTCTCCCCAAGCCTCTCGGCAATGCGCTCCTTTGCACGACCTCTCAGGTCGTACCAGCGCTTCTTGAGGTCATCAATTGACCGCTGGGTCACCCCGACCGAATTTACTTTCGCGCGGATGCGCAGCCAGATCCGGCGCTTGTCTGCCTCTGGCACCCTCCGGGAGTCTTTGCCGAAGAGGCGTCCATGGTCCTTGCAGTCCCCCTCAATCAAGTACTCTAGTTCTTGTTCAGAGAACTTGATTTTTCTCTTCCTCCCTTGCCCACTGCTCCCTGCTGCTTCCTGGGACATGTTGAGGATTTGTGTCCTGCTGGGGTGCTGCAAAATCAGAGGTTTGGAGCTCTTCAGAATGCTGCTTCCACTGTCTGGCTCAGTGTTCTGTTTGTGGGTGGGAAAAGCCTACTTCCTGGTTGTGATGTCATCAATGGGCTCGAAATGCGACTTCCCGTTTTTGCGATCTTGCGGTTAGCGAGATCGCAATTTCTACATGGAAAAATGCTGATTCTGCGAAATTTAAACGATTGTGGCAAAATTGCAATCGGCAATTGCGGCCGATTGCGATTCGCTTTTTTCTATCGCATTTCTACATGAATGCCATTCTGCGAATTTCAAATTGCGAATCGCTATTTCTCACAAATAGCTATTCGCAGAATGGCACTTTCATGAATCTGGGTGCCTGTCCCCAAAGAATTGCTCCTAAACAGTGCAGCTGCCCACTACTTGTTGGGCAGCTGAGGAGTACACTGCGGCATGGGCCCTCACTGGCCCTCTGAGCAAACGTTGGAGCCCTCCAGGCTCTGAAATCAACGGGGCCCAGGAGCACACTGGCACCTTAGGAATACAACTGTGCCACAGGTGGGAGCCATCTGGCTCTGAAAGCATGAGGCAAAACTGGGGCCAAAAATATGTGGGAGCCACTCTGGCGACAACTTAGGCCACTGTTGGAGCCACCAAGGCTTTAGAAAGAAACATTCCCCCAAACGGACTGAACAAAAATGGCAGGGAGGTGCGGGCCCCGCTCTAGGACTCTACTAATAACATGGCCCCCAACGTTGGAGCCACGCACAGGCTCTAAAGATAATTAATGCCCCCTTCGACTCTGGAAATGGCTCAGGCATCAACTATGCCCATGGGAGCCCTCTGGCTCCTAAAATAATCATGCCCCCCACAGGTGGGAGCAGCCCGCTGCCAATGGGGCCGCTCTGAACACGGGCACTGAAAACGGTGGGGTGGCCCACTGCCACCCGCGGGCGCCCTGAATGCTTTCCTGATGCTGTGCCTTTCTCAGGCACCAACCTGAGCCCCCAGAACTGGAGCCACGCATCGGCTCTTTAAAAATAGTAATGCCCCTATCGTTGGAGTGACCCTCCCTTCAGGCGTGGGACGCTCAGGACACAGGCCGGGCTAGGACCGGCCCCCTCAAGGTGCACCCGGAGCCCACCCCCAGCCCTTGCCAACTCACCGGGCTGTTCTCGGGGGCTGGGGCAGACACCGACACTTCCCAACGGTCTTCTCTTGGGTGGTATCTGGCAGCAACATTCCTCATATGCGGGGGCAGGCACCGGCAATGTGCCTCGGGCCCCTTCCGCTGCCGTCTCCATACCTGCGGGGCTCTCTCAGGCTCATGGGAGCCTGCACTGCAACTTCCTCACTTGAAGCCTTTCTCCCCTGCCGGGGTGTGCGCGGGACTTCCTGAGAAACCGGAAGGCCCACCCGCTACCAGGCAAAGGGGTGCCTGGCTTCCTGTTTTTGACCCGCGGCTCCGCCGGTGATTTCTCGGGCACAAATGTGAGGGGTAGGAACCCTCGAAGGATAAATTAATAGTAGAAACGGGGTGGGCACCCGTGAAATAATTAAATAAACGGGGTGGCACCCGCGAGGATTCTCTCCCCGGACACGAAGACGCAGGGTGGGCACCTGCGCACTCGGGGACAACCAAAGGGGCAGGAGCGCTTCCCTCCACTCTGCCCAGCACAGAGAAATAAAGCGCTCACAAGGCTCTGGGGCCACGGACTGCACCACAAAGGTCCCAGAGATGCCTCCCTACAACCAGAAGGGTCCCAGCAGCACAGGACAAGGCTTCTGGAGGCAAGGAAAACTCTCCAGCCATCCTCAGGCGAGGCAGAAGGGGTCCCAGAAAATCCTCCATCATCCAGGGCATCCAGGGGCTGGGCAGGGCCCAGGGAGGCAAGCCTTCCCCTGGGCCCCAGCAGCAGCACACCCCTGGTTGATTCAAGTCAGGAAAAACAAGAGCATTTTCATGGGGTCACAGCCCCCTTTTTATACAGCAAAATCCTTTGTCTAGCAGGGTGCAGGCAATGGGAGAACCAGCTACAACTGATTATGGGAAACTCCTGAGCATTGTGTTTTGCTCTGCCCCTCTCTCCCTTTCACTGGCCAGGCTAGGGACATCAGACGCACCACAGGGGATGGAGCCAGCATTGTGGAGGGAAGGCCCAGCCCTATTCAGGTCCCAGGTGAAACTCCTCCCTGCCATCAACATGCATATCTCACCATTCACCACTGGGGCAGACCCATCCTGACTCCTGGAGCCAGGCACACCAGCCAGCTCCAGCCAATCACAAGCCAGACAGCCAATTCACATTCACTTCACAGATATGCCAACTTCTAGAAGTGGCACTTCCACACCAGATATAATAAAACACATACATCCTCGCGCAGCATTCAATCTCACGAGTTCGCACCTACCAAACTCGACCCTGCACACCCCACACATCAGGAACTACCATGGTCACACATATTCCCCATGTATTCCTATGGGAGGGCAGGTCACTCTCACCACACATACACAGAGAGTGCACGCACTTTACACTGGACCACAGTGAAAAAGTGCACAGAGGCCTAAAATCACCAACACCAGGGTACAGAAGTAGGCTAGGAAAAAGCAAAAAGTTTCGGGGTGAAACTGCCAAAAGGGCCAGGTCCAACACTCCTCTTTCTGGTCAAGTGATCAACAAATCGCTCAGCTGGGCGGTTGTACCTACAGCATGGAAACAAGCCAGAGTATTGCCAATGCTTAAAAAACCGTCTCTGGATGCCAAAAAAACGGAGAACTTCAGGCCAATCTCACTGCTCTCTTGGACTGCAAAAATCGTGGAAGCATATATTAATTCCATTCTTTCAGAGCACTTGACCAGCAAAAATATACTCGAGCCCTTGCAAAACGTTTTTTGTCCCGGCCATGGCACAGAGTGAGCGTTTCGGGCGGTAGCAGAGCATCTCTGGGCAGCGTTGGACGCAGGACAGACATTGGCACTGATCCTTTGGGATCTCAGTGCCGCGTTCAGTAATGTGCCCCATGCTACCCTGTTGCGCAGTTTGGAAGAGGCGGGCATCGTTGCCCTTGCATTGAAGTGGCTAGCGTCATTTCTCTCTGACACGACCTATCAGGTGATTGCCCCCCTGTTTTCTTCATCTACCTTTCCCATCAAGCATGGAGTACCACAGGGTTCCTCTCTGAGCCCTCTGCTGTTTAATTTGTACATACAACCTTTGGCTGTATTTGCCAAGAGCAGAGGACTGATGGTGTTTTCCTACGCCGACGACACGCAGCTGGTGGTGGCATTATCGAGCAACTCTAAGGACGACGCCGCTAAGTTTCAAGGTGATCTTGCGGCAGTTGCCGGTTGGATGACAGCCAACAGCCTCCAGCTGAACGCCAGTAAGTCAGAGGTGTTGCTGGTGGGAAGGGACAACGGGTTGCGGAATGAGCATTGGTGGCCCAGGAATTTAGGTGCCCCCCTTCTCCTAAACAGGTTGTAAAGAACCTGGGGATATGGATGGACTCCTCGCTCAGTTTCCAGACACAAACGAAGAAGGTAGCGGGCACCTGTTTTGGTGCTACTATTAAGCTGGCTTAACCCCATTCTAGGTTTCTTTGATAACCCGACCAGACAGATCATTATTCAAGCATTAATTATATCTAGGCTTGATTATGTGAACTCCCTGTACTTAGGGGCGAACAAGGCGGAAATACAAAGGATTCAGAGAGTTCAGAATGCTGCAGTTAGAGCTCTTCTGGGCTTGCATAGAGTCTGTTCGGTGACCAGCACTATTCGCCGCCTTCACTGGTTGCCCATGGCTCAACGGATCAAGTTTGAGGTTCTCTGTATAGCCTTTAAAATTCTGAAGCTCGGATCCCCCAGCGTTTTGACGGATCTGCTCTCTTTTATGGTCCGTCCCGTCAGCTCCGCTCCATGGGCCAACATTTGCTGTTGGTCCCTCGAGTGAGGAAAACTCGGGCTGAAGGTCGTTCCTTCCGGTACAGAGCGGCGATTCTCTGGAACTCTCTTCCCCCTCATATTCGTGGCCTCAACAATCTCACTGCTTTTAGGAAAGCTATTAAAACCTTTATTTTTCCTGCTGTGTAGGCTGCCGTCTGTGGTAATGCTGCCTTTTCTGCTGTTAGCGCCGGGACGCCCCTTGGCTGGGGCAGCTGTCGCTTTCTTTAAATGTTTTAAATAGAAATAGAAATAGAATAGAAATAAGATGGTATGGTAGAACTGTAATGGAGTGTTCTTTAAAGCGGTGTGTCTTCAACTTCTTCCTAAACTGTAGAAGCTTGGGGTGGCCCTGATGGATATGTCGATGTTGTTCCAGATCCTGACTCCAGGTGTGCTGGAATCACCAGAGAGTGTGTGCTTGTCTGTAAGATAAGCAGGGTGCTGGTCATGATGACTTTGCAAATATATCAACTGGTTTTGAAGGTGGTTCGGACTGGCAAGTGGGGCCAAAGAAGTTCCATTAGGTTGGGGGTGATGTAATCATGTTTTTCAAGTCCTTGCTATGTACACAGTGAATGATATGGCGTGTTTCTAATGGGTTCTTTGAGTTCAGGAGCCCTACAGTGTCTGCTTCAGTAAGAGCTTTGGCTGTTATATCCATAGGGTAACTCTGAATTGATAACATCGGAATTTGGAATAATACAGTTGGGCGTGGTTTTTGTCTCACTCTTCCGAGTTCTGTCAAAATATTGTGGATAAACCTTAGAGATATAAGTCTATTGTGTCAAATAAATTGTCAACTCAAAAATATCATGGCACAGAATATAAAAGGGGAGAATATCGCTTTTTAGGTATATGTTTTAAAAAAATATATCGTATGTAATATCATATTTTTGAATATAACTGTTTACATTTATATTTTTGAATAATTTATTACGTTGGTTATTGTATCATTGTAAGGCATTAGCATTACAATAATATTTTAATTTAATGTTTTGGTATAGTTTGTAATTTGTAATGTGAAAATACATTGTTGGCTGTCCAGACTCTGATTATGTTCTCAGCTGATCCACCATCATCTTAGTCTTCTCTGATATTAGTGCATCAGCAGGGATCTAAAGTGGGGCTCCCAGCACCACAGATTGCCCATCCTTTCGGTCTTTGGCTCCAATCTGGAGACACCTTTAACCTATATGATCAGAAGACAGATTGAGGTAAATGTCCGTTCATAAGGCTAAAAAAAGCTGCTGTGAGAGAGTATTCCACAGCTAGATCCACTGATGTTTCACGTCTCCTTTTTCCTCGCTCCGCCACTTGGTCTTACAAATATCCTCTATGTGTTTTTCCGTCAGCCGTGGTCAATACCTAAAGTAGCACCAGACTTTCCTACACAGCTGGCGGTCACCACTAAGATGCCGCACAGGGGCTAGGTCGAGTTCACTAGGTTTGCTTCACCCAGTAATGCCCACTGGATATGGGATATATTCACTCACACTCAAAAGGCTGTCTATTTCACAGGTTCAGCTTCCCACCTGCTGGGTCACTAGGACACTCAGCACTGTTACTACCATGATCCTGGTTAAGCCACAGTTCTCTGTCCCAGTCACACCTCTTCATCTAATCTCCAGCATCCCTTAATATCCCACTAAGGGAGTTGGCCTGCATGGGGAGATACTCCGCCTTCTCTGCCCTAGTGTGGTGCACCGAATGCCTAAACTCCATGGCCGCGGAAGAAGACAAGAGAGGCCACAGCCTTCCACTCCTAGGCTTGGCTGGTCCTGCCTCCAGGAACATATTTTTGAAATATGATATCAGAACAGGTGGCAAAGCTTTACCTACTGGGTCAGAGGTCCACAGTAGACATTCTCAAAGGAATCAAGACCAATTCAAGACTATGATAGCATAGGACTCTGGCTGTGATGGCATGCATACCAACTTGATAGCATAGAAAATTTGGTGTGACAACATGCATGCCAAGCAGATAGCATAGGACTTTGGGCATGACGACATGCATGCTACCGTAATACCATAGGACTTTGGGGGTGACGGCATGCATGCATGCCATTCTGATAGCATTGGACTTTGGCTGTGACGCGATGCATGGCAACCTGATAGCATTGGACTTTGGGAGTGATGGCATGCATGGCAACCTGATAGCATAGGACTTTGGACATGAAGGCATGCCTTGGAGCTTGGGAGTGACAGCATGCATGCCAACATGATAGCATAGGACTTTGGTCATGATGGCATGCATGGCAACATGATATCATTGTAGATAGTTACTGTGTTCCCATCTAACTTGGGAACATCCTTGTGTGTTGTGCACACCGTAGGTGCTTGGAAAAAACAAGCTTCCAAATGATAAGCTGTTGGTGATCTTTAATCGTATTTCATCATTATCTTCATGATTTTAGATCCATTCTCTTTATATACACATTAAATATTCTTGAAATGGCTCCAATGCATTTCGGGTAATAAACCCTTCATCTGGGAGCTTGTATGCTTGGTGTCGTTAGGCATATAATGTTAGGGTGCTCCGTGCTCTACGGTTAGGTTTTGGCGTTCCTATTCTCCGCGAGTCCACTTCCTGACTCGCGGAGAATAGGAACGCCGAAACCTAACCGTAGAGCACGGAGCACCCTAACATTATATGCCTAACGATACCAAGCATACAAGCTCCCAGATGAAAGGTTTATTACCCGAAATGCATTGGAGCCATTTCAAGAATATTTACTGTGTATATAAAGAGAATGGATCTAAAATCATGAAGATAATGATGAAATACGATTAAAGATCACCAACAGCTTATCATTTGGAAGCTTGTTTTTTCCAAGCACCTACGGTGTGCACAACACACAGGGATGTTCCCAAGTTAGATGGGAACACAGTAACTATCTACATTAATAAACGCGCGCCGGACGGACGCGCCACCTGTACGTAGCACCCAACCTTCAAACAAATGTAATTAAACATCACAAACATTTCCATAATAACTGCTGTGCGCCCTCCAACCAAAACATTTTCAACATGATAGCATTGGACATTAGGTGAGATGATATGCATGCCAACCTGGTAGCATAGGACTTTGGGCATGACTGCATGCCTGGAAGCCTGATAGCATTGCACTTTGGGCATAAAGGCTTACATGTCAACCTGATAGCATAGGACTTTTGGTGTGACGGCATGCATGGCAGCATAATAGCATAGGACTATGGGCATGATGGCATGCCTGGCAATGTGATAGCATGGAACCTTAGGTGTGATGGCATGCATGCAAACCTAATGGCATAGGACTCTGGGCATGACTGGATGCATGACAACATGATTGCATTGGACTTTGGGTGCGACAGCATGCATGCCAACCTGATAGCATAGGGCTTTGGGAGTGATGGCATGCCTGGCAACCTGATAGCATTGGACTTTGGGAGTGATGGCATGCGTCGCAACCTGATAGCATAGGTCTCTTGAAATGATGGTATGCATGGTAACCTGAAAGCACAGGACTTTTGGCGTGATGGCATTCCTGGCAACCTGATAACAGAGGACGTTGGGAGTGACTGCATGCATGCTAACCTTATAGCATTGGACTTTGGGAGTGACGGCATGCCTGGCAACCTGATAGCATTGAACTTTGGGAGTGACAGCATGCATGACAACCTGATAGAATTGAACTTTGGGAGTGACGCCATGCCTGGCAACCTGATAGCATTATACTTTGGGAATGACGGCATGCATGACAGCGTGATAGAATTGGACTTTGGGAATGACGGCATGCCTGGCAACCTGATAGTATAGCACTTTAGGTGTGAAGGCATGCATGTCAAGCTGATAGCATAGGACTTTGACCCTGATGGCATACATGCCAACCTGATAGCTCAGGACTTTGGGAGTGACGACATGCATGCCATACTGATAGCATTGGACTTTGGGCATAACAGCATGCCTAGCACCCTAATAGCATTGGACTTTGGGTGTGACGGCATGCATGGCAACATGATAACATAGGACTTTAGGCATGACAGCTTTCATGGAAACCTTATAGCATAAGACTTTAGGTGTGACAGCATGCCTGGCAACCGGATAGCATTGGACTTTGAGAGTCACGGCATGCATGGCAACCTGATACCATAGGACTTTGGGAGTGACAGCATGCCTGGCAACCTAAAAGCATAGGACTTTGGGTGTGACTGCTTGCCTGGCAACCTGATAGCATAGGACTTTGGGCATGACGGCATGCAGGGCAACCTGATAGCATAGGACTTTGGGAGTGACTTCATGCATGCCATCCTGATAGCATTTTAACTTTGGGAGTGACAGCATGCCTGGCACCCTGATAGCAACGGACTTTGGGAGTGACGTCATGCATGCCACCCTGATAGCACTGAACCTGATAGAATTGGACTTTGAGAGTGATGGCATGCATGGCAACCTGATAGCATAGGACTTTGGGAGTGACGGCATGCCTGGCAACCTGATAGCATTGGACTCCGGGAGTAACTGCATGCATGGCAACCTGAAAGCATAGGACTTTGAGCATGATGGCATGCATGGCAACCTGATAGCATTGGACTTTGAGAGTGACATCATGCCTGGCAACCTTATAGCATAAGTCTTTGGGTGTGACAGCATGCCTGGCAACCGGATAGCATTGGACTTTGAGTGTGACAGCATGCATGGCAACCTGATAGTATAGGACTTTGGGAGTGACAACATGCCTGGCAGCCTGATAACATTGAACTTTGGGAGTGACGGCATGCCTGGAAACCTGATAGCATTGGACTTTGTGAGTGACGACATGCAAGGTAACCTGATAGAATTGGTCTTTGTGTGTGATGTCATGCATGGCAGCCTGATAGCATAGGACTTTGGGCGTGATGGCATGCCTTGCAATGTGATAGCATAGATATTTTGCCGTGATGACATGCATTCTAGTCTAATAGCATAGGACTTTAGGCGTAATGACAAGCATGCCAACCTGATAGCATAGAATTTTAGGTGTGACGGCGTGCATGGCAGCTTAATAGCATAGGACTGTGGGCGTGATGGCATGCATGCCAACCAGATAGCATAGGACTTTGGGCATGATGGCATGCAGGCCGACCTGATATTATAGGACTTTGGTTGTGATGCCATACATGGTAACCTGATAGCCTATGTCTTTAAGAATGATGGCATGCGTGGCAATTTGATAGGATTGGACTTTGGATGTCTTGGAATGCCTGCCATTGTGATAACTTAGGACTTTCGGCGTGACCGCATGCATGGCATCGTGATAGCGTAGGACTTTTGATGGGACGACACGCTTGACAACCTTATAGCACAGTACTTTGGGTGTGGTGGCATGCATGGCAACCTGATACCATAGGACTTTGGGTTTGACGGCATGCCTGACAGCCTGTTTGCATAGGACTTTGGATGCGTGTGCATGCCTTGAAACCTGGTAGCTTAGGACTGTGGGAGTGATGTCATGCAGGGCAACATGATAGCATTGGACTTTGGAAGTGATGGTATGCATGCCAACGAATAGTACTTTGGCTGTCATGGCATGCAAGCAAACCTGATTACATAGGACTTTGGGCATGACGGCATACTTGGCAACATGATAGCATAGGACCTTGGACCTGACCGCATGCATGGCAACGTTGTAGCATAGGACTTTGGGCGTGAGTGCATACAGGCCAACCTGATATCATAGGACTTTGGTGTGACGGCATGCACGGCCACCTAATAGCATAGGACAGCTGCAGCCCTCACAGGCCCTGTGGAGGGCGCACACCTCTAAATCGCGGATTTTCCAAAGTTCCCCCACCGAACATAACAATTCAAGACACAGGTTTTCACTGGATCATTTCTTTGTTTCTCTTTCTTTTTTTCTGCGCTGGAATCTGTTTTAAGGCACCGGCACCTCTTCTACAATGTGTCGCTTTCGTGAATCGTAAGGAGTGCGTGTGTGAAGTTTAAGGTTTCAGATATACAAGTAAATATTTTTGGAACTTTAATTAATTTAAAGAGCAAATCAAATGAAAAGAAATGAGTTCAAACATAATTATGAGAATCAACGATGCAACACATATGACATTGAAACAAAACATTAGAAACTAAACGCTTTCCGAGTGTCGATTATTCAAGCAGTGAAATAGTACTTTTTTTCCCTTATACAAGGGCTAATATGGGGCCAGATGTAGGAAACCAAATTGCGCTTGCAAACACTGAAATTCACATAATTTCAGCGTTTGCAATCGCAATTTGGCTGTGAGTAATGTAGGTAGGCAAATACCTGCATGCAAAATAAGGAATCGCAAAAATCGTGATTCCTTATTTTGCGCAAGCATTTAGGCCCACATGCATCATTGTAACATTTTGCGATTTCTTAATTGCGAAAATTAAGGAATCGCAATTAAGAAATCGCAAAATGCTATGCATTAAAAAATCGCTATATTTTTTGCGATTCGGTATTTTTCCTTAATTGCGATTCACAATTTGCGAATCGCAATTAAGGAAAACCCTTCCCATTGATTCCTTTTGGGCCAAAAGGTCCATAGGAATGAATGGGAAGGCATTCACATTTTGCGAATTTCAAATTGCGATTCGCAAAATGTGAATGCAATTTCAAGGGTGTAGGGGGGGGGTCCAAAGAACCCCTCCCTGCAACCCTGAAATTTAACTTTGAATGCAATTTACACACACATACATGCCCCAAGGGCATGTGTGTGTGTAAATTAAAAGTTTAAAAAATGCAATTTGTGCATATTTGAAAGTTTTCGGTAAATTAGCATGAAGTTCAACTTCATGTTAATTTACCCCTTCCAAAGTGCGAATTCGCAATTTAAAAATAATCATGCATTGCATTTAAGAAATCTGAAATTGCGATTTCTTAAATGCAATCGCAATTTTAGAAATCTCAACAGGGTTGCGATTCCTAAAATTGCGAAATGCATGATGCATTCCAAATTAGTCAATTGCATTCGCAAACGGCCGAAAATTGCGATTCGCACCGTTTGCGAATGCAATTGACTTTGATGCATGTGGGCCTTTGAGAATCACAATTTGCGATTCCCTAAATGCTATATGTGAGACTTGGCCCTTTCCCCAGAAATTTTTCGCTTTTTATCCCCTGTTAATTTAGAATGCCCCCCTTGAAACAACAGTGTGTAGGTCTTGTGTAGTGCTGAAGGGCCTGTGTAGTGTAAAACTAGTGTTAAAAGGCAGGTGCCTTCTACCCCTAACATGGCCGCCACAGACCACTGCTGCAGCAGCGTGGTTTAGAGGGCGCATTCTAGTAGCCAGGGGCAGGCTGGAACCCTCAGGCAATGTATCCATCTTAGCCTGCCAGCCTGTCCATAGGTAGAATGGTGGAACCACCTAGCACCTCCTGGAACCTTCTGGAACAGGTGAGGTGACACCAACTGACACCAACTGTCAACTGGCACTATAAAAGGAAAGGGAGGGAACTTTCCTGAGGAGAAGAAGGAGAGAAGACCTGGGGAAGTACCTACGCAGGAGGATAGGCAGTGGGGGTCAGGGCAGGGTCTTATGATGCTGGAATGACAGGGCCTAGTGTGCTGCTTTGCAAGTGTTGAGGTATCCTGTTCCCCCCCCACTGACCTAGCCCCGCGGCAGGGAACCCCCAGGGACCCCTTGAAGGGATTGGCTGAGAAGAACTTGGAACACCAGCCACCAATTTATCCCCCCTTCAAGGAATAGGAAACTAAGCAACTAAAACAAGGAACAAGAAACCAAGCAAATAAACTAAGGGCGCAAGAAACATCACGCCAAGAAGAAAACTAAATCCCCACAGGACTTTTGAGGAACCCACCAGGTATTGGCGCTGTGTCGCTCCCTGTGCTCCCTGACGCCATCTGGGATTCCCCTACCTGATTGACCACTGTTGGGTGGCCTGTCCTGTCTGATCTGATGTCCTGCTCCTAATTTAAAGGAACTGGCTGCTGGTTAAGCGCTCCCATTTTCTAAGCGCTAGCATCCTGAGCTACCTGTCCTGCAAGCGCTACCTGAACTGCCTTATTTCTGGGACTGGCCCTGGGAAGAGCGCTGAGGTAATGGAGGAGATTGCTGCCTAGATGAAGCGCTGGGAAGTTGAGAGACTGTTGCCTGAAAAAGCGCTATAACCTGCCCCTCATCAGCGCTGAGAACTGTGTGTGAAAAGCGCTGGTAATTGCTCCCCTGCTGGGCCCCCATTGGAGCGCTGTGAAGGGCTGACGAGCACGCCCTGTCAACTGGCCTGTGAAGCGCCATGACACCTCTCTTCGGAGCGCTGTAACCCTCCGTCCTGTTGAGGATCTGTAGGCTGGTGTGACCCTGTGGCGCTGTGTGTCCAGCGCTGCTGTTGGAATTGCCGCTATATCCTGGAAGCGCCCTGAAGTCCCGGTGTGGAGCGCTTTTGCCCCATTGTGCCTGTGAGAAGTGCTGAGGTACTGGTGACCTTCATGCCCCTGAAGCACTAGGTTTTTGAAGCGCCATATCTGCCCAGCGCCGCGCAACTCCACGACCCAGCACAGAGGCGTCCCAGCGCTGTGCCCCCCCCCAAAAGCGCGGTATGCGCACTCACCGCTGACGCCCTGTCAGGCGCTGTCTTCCCCAGTCACCGCTGTAGCCCGGACTGTCTGAGGCATCCCACAGACGCGCTAGTATTGCCCCGGCGGCCCCCGGTGCCGAGGGAGGGCCGCCATTGCCTGGAGAGGAGACCACGGAGCCATCGCGGTGTTCACCGCCACCCCACCGGCCCGACTGACGAGACCTCCGCGGCGGCCTCTGGAAGCTGAGTTAGGCCGCCGCGTTGCAAGTAGGCTGAAGCCCTTGCCTGCATCATGTGACAGGGGCGCCGCGTCTCTAGCCGCGCCCCCGTCTTTCTAATTTCCGGATTTGTCCGCCGGAGCCGAGCAGCGATCGGCTGCTTTGATGCGCCTCTGCCTAAAACTGAGGGAAGCCCTGCCGGGCCCAACACTCATCGCGGAGGGGGTGTGGAGTTCAGGAGCCCCCCTCCGGTTTGCCCCACAACGAGGATCAGCCTCGGTCCCAGCGCCGGTGCCTGCATCAGGCCCCTCTGCATCGCGCTGGGCCACCACGAGGCCGGCTTGAGGGCCAAAGCCCTCCCCGGCTGCAGAATCTCCGCAAGGGCCTTGAAAGGGCCGAAGATAAAAGGTAATCCCCCAGGGGAGGAGGGCGGAAGGCCGGGTAAGGCCCCGTGTTCGCCCCTCCCCGGGGGAAGATGTCGCTGAGCCCCGTTGGCCCCCATTAAAATGTTGGAAACTGGTGACTGGGCCCTATTGGCCCCAGATAAGGCCTAGAACTAGACAGAACCCCCAAAAGACACCTTGGGATCTCCAATGATAGAAAAGTTAACCCCTGACTAGGGGAAGGGGAATTATTAAAGTAACCAGTTGGAATGTAATGTTGATCCTGGCATAAGGGACATGTTGGTTACCTGCTTTAGTGAAATGTTCTGTTGAGGGCCTTAAGGAAATGCTCCTTATCATCTTAAGCATGGGTTATTCCAGAGTAAAGAGATCCTCAACTTAGTTTGAGGGTGGATGACCCTGACTTAATGAAATGCTGTATTGAATGCCTAATGAAAGGTTCATTTAAAGATGCTTTGAGTAATGCCATAGGTAATGAAATGTAGCTGAAATGTTTAGGCCTGCTTAGAGTAGGTAACAGAATGTTGATTCCTGGGTAAGGAAATGTGTACTTCTGTTTAGGAAGAGAGTTACATGAAACGCCTATGACTGAGTGTTGAAAGGTTTTACTTCTAAAACTGGAAGGGAGTGTGGCCAGCCTAATGCTACGGTTAAATGAAATGTTTTACATACTTAAGGAAAGTGTTCACTCCTTCTAGGAATAGCTCATAGAATGGTTTAACCTACACGAGAGGTCATTTATTTATAATGGAATGTTTTGCCTCATGAGTGTTACTGGCCTGTTGGTCAGGGAGGGTGGTGAGATGTTTGCTCATTGACCATGGAATGTTCCACCTTGGCTGGATGGTCTGATGTAATAAGGCCCAATGGCAAGTTAAGCCCTAAATAAGGAACTGTTTATATTTACCTAATGTGATGTGGCTTGATCTGTTAGGAAGTGTTCTACATTCCTGCCTAATGCCATGTTTAGTTAGAACTAATGGGATGTCTACATAAGGAGGTGTTTACTTAAGGGGATGCCATCCTTGTTGCATGAAATGCATATTCCTGATTGCTGAAATGTTTTCTTCCACATAGTACTAAATTTACTAGAAAGCCTACTGTTATTTATTGACATGCTTCCTGTTATAATTCCTTAATGTACTACTCTCAGGTGCTGGCTCAGAACAAGGCTGAGGGCAGGCCTGTGCTCTTCAAATATTTATTTATCTAATATTTAATATTTATTGCATATGCAAGATTCATTCATCTAGTATTTATTACAGAGAAATGCAACATAGGTATTTGTAGAGGTAAATTGAAAAGCTAATGTTATAATGAATTTCTTCTACCCTGATCCTGCTCCATCTACTTGATTATCTATCTTAATAAAGTTAACTTGAGTTTTTACACAAGCTCACTGGAGTGGTGTCACTAATTGCGTGCTCATGTTTCTGGCTCAGTGGTTGCGTGTGCTGCATGGTTGCTTAACACATATGCTTTCGGATGCCTACCCGCTCGTGCCATGCTACCCTAGGGGACTGGTGACCCCAGTTCCAACACTATACGTCACAAATTGCGATTTTGCCTTAAGGAATCGCAAAATACCACCAACTTCAAGTTGGTGGCATTTTGCGATTTCATTTCAAAAAGCACTTTTTGGCTTTTTTACAGAGTGCCATGTGGCACACATAGCCCTTGGGGCATGTATGTGCTCCACATGTGCACACATGCACTTTTCAGGGGTGCAACAAGGTGTCCTTTTGGAACCCTTGCACCCTTGAAATTGCGCCCGCAATTTGCGAGTGCCTCTTGGTTACTCGCAAATTGCGGGCACAAATCCTATTCATTCGTATGGGCCTCTTGGCCCAAAGGAATGAATGGTATGGTATTCCTTGATTGCGAATCTCATTTTGCGATTCACAATTAAGAAATATTAAGGAATCGCAAATATTTTTGTGATTCCTACTTACATTCAATTTTACGAGTCCTTAATATTGATTCGGTAAAAATCGCTATTAAGGACTCGCTAAATTAAATTCACTTACATCTGGCCCATGGTTACCTTGCAAATAACCTAAATCGGGGCGTCGGTTGTGAATCCTTCCCCTGCTTTTCTGCTGTCGGCGTCCACCAAGAAAAAAAACATGCTAATTTTAGTCAACAAGTTAGATATTTTCCTACGTACCTGTAATTGTGTCTTTCTTTAGTACATATTTCTGCTGCGGCAGAATCTGCCTTCTGTGTATAACGAAAGATGAAATGCTGAATCTCATATTTATGACTTTGTTGAATTGCATTTCTCTGGCACTCAGAGCTTCTTCAGTCAGACTTAAAGGAGTGTTGTGAATGCCGCACCCCACAGGGTATCTGGTCTGAGTGACCAGTAGAAAGATGCCAACGGTACCACTGTTGTTATTGCTGTGGGTAAATATTATAAATGACCCATCTTCTAGTTTGCATCCTAAATGACCACTCCATTCTGCGTCTTGGTAATTCTTTCCAAGATCATTAAAAATCCTCCAAAATTATGAACATTTGATCAGTGCCTAACCTTTTTTTTGTACATAAGCTTAAGGGGCAACCCATTTGGACAACTGATGTGTTTTCCCATTTCTGTGCCTTGGCACCATTTGGCTCATTTTTATTCAGCTATAACAAAAAAACAGGTTCATATTTACGTACAGACGATAGAACTCCATGGTTTCCACATGAATATCTTATTCTAATCCTATACTTTGGCAGCTTATTTTATCAGGTAATTATCTTCAGCAACTGTGTGTATGTGTACTTTGAATTAACTACAGCTTTGGCTAAGAAGTCATTTTGGGGCAGTGAACTGGTCAGTGGCAAGTTTTCCTTCAGCATTGACCCAGAGTCTTCTGAAATTGCCATTGGTCTCCCTGTGGCTGTTTAATACAATGGAAAAGTACTGCACCCACAACACACCAGATCCAGCAGTTTCAAAAAAGGTGGTAATAATAAAGTGGCTGTTTCTAAAGTGCCACGGTCCCTTTCCAAGTATTGAAGATGGGCAGAGGAACGTCCTGTGTAGCTTCAGTAAGAGTTAGTAGCACAAAAATAGATATTAAGTAACCCCAAACCTGGAAAGTCAGAGCCTGGCAGAAAGTTATTGTTGTGCACCAACATTTTTTTAACTTTCCGAATAAGATTTCAGAATATAGATCAAACACAGCAGACAGGAGTTACTCATACCTCACCCACCAATTAAATAGGGTGCATGTTTGTATTCTGTATTATTATTTATAAGAGCACAATGCTATTAAAGTTTACTTTTTTGCTATCAGGGTTGTTGAAGGTCAATGTTCTGACTGTGTATTTTGGTTCTGCACACAAGACATGACGTCACTGTGGAAGCACCAATCGTTGAAGAAGCAAAAGCAAGGTGAACGGAAAATTGACGAAACTCTCTGCTATAGTTTCCTATAAAAATGAAATATCAAAGAGATTGTATCTCTTTCGCTCCTGAGCATGTTTTGATATTTCCACGGACACCAAAACATGTAGAACAAGTTATCCTCAGACAATGGTTCACACTGGTATCGAGTGTCACAAACGGAAAATAGGCTGAGACAAAGCAAGTGGGGATTCTGGGTTACCCGAGGCCAGGTGAGGCCACAATATTTCTATTTGACAGAACCTTCCAGTACTTTGCCACGAGTACACAATGCTGAGGATGCACACGCAGCATGAGCCAGAGAGTTGACAACATTTATTCTAGGAATGCAACTATTCGGTGTAGATCCACTTAACAGAAAATGTGTAAATCTGTTGAATTTAACCTTACACCTGCAGTTCATTTCAGAGACTCATAAAACCACAATGAGAAGGTCATAGAAATCTACCCAAATCATGGATGGCTAGGTGTATGCATGAACTAGACTAGACATATTCCATTGAATTGTTCCTATCATATGAAAATTTACCTGAGCATTTTTCATTCCAAAATATCAAAAGTGTTGCATTGTTATAAGATCATTTCAAAAATACTGAAATACAGAGATTTTAGATTTGAGTCTTTATACTTAAGTATGTTAAAATTTGGATTTTTTCCTGTTTTACCTTCCACATCGAGCCATGTGTAGTCAATTAATTTCCTTCTTGAGGGGCCGCATTTTCAGATGTCGTTGACGCAAGTTATTATTTCACCAGATCCAGCCCATTTGATTTCTCATATATAAACTATAATAGTCAGTAAGACGGTCATAGGGATGAGACCGCGCTGCGACATGGACATCGAGGTTCGCCTAACTAATGAACAGTGAACTTTTTGTTGTGCACAGACTGGTGACATTTTACTTGCCGGGAGGCACAGATTGGAGCACATTGTATATTCAACCCCCAAGGAGCACAAGGTGATGGGCTCAGAGAATGAAGCTAACTGTACACGTTGCCACGCCCAGAAATGTACTTCATAAAACCAGTATGGAACAGTCTTGAACTATTGACAGGAAGATTTCTTAGACTTCAGTACAATCATCTCTAGCAGGCTATGCCCCTCATCATTAATGGCCCTTCTAGGTTACTTGCACAAGATTTTTTTGTGGTAAAGACATTTGTAGCTCTGGCACTAACGCTGGCAAAGTGCTGGAGAGAGACACTTGCCCCGGAAATGACTTAGGGCAGAGTACCCTGCCCACCAAAAGCTTGATCCATCTGCCGCATTCAGAGATGGCTGGACCATAAGTATTCTGTTGATGGAAACGTTATTGGCCTCCATAAATGTAATGCTTCTGCCGACAGCCAGAGGATGTAGGGGACATTTGAGGATGGACGTTAACCTGCCTCGCTTATTTAGCATGGATAGTTTATTGTCTTTTTTCTCTGCTAGTTACCACAAGGAAAAGCCCTGGGGGTGAGGGACAGCAAAAAAGAGAATAATGAGCACCAGCTCCCCCCTGAAGCAGTCAATCAAAGTTGACTGCTTCAGGGGGGAGCTGCCCCACAATTTGAGGAATTGGCCATATGGTAGGCCATGCCTCAGGGCTCTTGGATGAAAACTGTGGTATGCAAGAAGGGTATTTTTTTCTGTGAGTTTTCTGTTCAATTTACCCTCATCACGTTTGACTGACAGGTCCAAAAAGGCAATTTTTTGACTATCATAGTGACAGGTGAATGTTCTTGTGTCTGCTTAAGGTTTGCAACACAGTTTTCCAATCTGGTAGGAGAGTCTCCCTGGATAAGAAAAACATCTTCAATGTACTTTGTCCATCCCTTGATGGAGGACTTAAAAGGCTTGGTGTCTATCAAAATTACTGGCGGTCAAAGGCATCCACACACATATTCACTAGATCTGGGGCACACATTGTTGGTATTACTTATCTCCGTATTTGAAGTAATTGGGGGTTACAGCAATGTTAAGAATATTCACAGTAAATTCTGTGGGTACCTGTAGAAGAACATGCATTAAGTGTCCTTTCTATACACAGGAAGCTGTTTCCTGTGGCATAGTGGTGCATAGTGAAATTAAAACCATGGTGACCAGCAGTTTATTCTCATGATCAAAGGGCATTCCTAAAACCATATTACTATGTAGGGGCTGTCCCTCAAATATATTTCCAATGTGGGGTCCAGGTCTTTTAAGAAAACATTGACACATTTCTCCAATAGTTCCAGAACACAGATGCAACCTGATAATATTGGTCTGTCAGCGTTTTTTTTCCAAAACGTTTATGTTCTTTCGGCAGTGTATATGGCACAGGTATTCTCTGGCACTTAATATTTAAGAATTTACACTCTTTTTGGTTAACGAAGCCTTTCTCCTTGGCTCTTGTGGTAACCTCTAGAATTTTTCTGTGGATTCTTCTGGATTGTATGTCAATTTACTGCAGAGATTACTGTTGGATAGTTGTCTACATACTTCAGCATCATATTTTGTAGTATCTTGAGCCACTATTTCTCCACCTGGTTTTATGACAATTAAGGTGTCTGCTTTCAGGTTTTGTAATGCATGTCTCTGTTGAATGTTGAATGGTATAAACACTCTGTCATTTTTAATCTGATTCAAGTAAGCTTGTACCAAATTCTCAATCGAGAGAAGTCCCAGTGGCATAACTAAGTTGTGGCTGAAAAAAAATAGATGGGGAGCTGAGACCCGATTCCAAGGTATTTGTCAGCAGCTCTCTGTCTGCAAGAAAAGAAGTTTAGACAGAGTTTTCAAAAAAATCTTTGTAGTCCCCTTTGTAAAGAGAAAAGGTAAGTTCTTTACGTAATAACAAATGAGAGCCTTTATTAAAGAGAGTCATTTCTTCCAAAGATAGTGTGATGGGAAAAGTTTTAAAAAGTTACCAGTAGTCTATAAGGTAGGGTCTCTCGTGAAGTGTCTTGTATGCCATCTGGATTCTGGTGAACATAGCAAACTAAGCACTGCCTACGACATCTGCAGGTGATGCTTTTAAGGTCACAAAATATCACAAAGTCAACAGAGTTGTTGGTACTTGATTTCTAGAAGTCCTTCAACCCAGTTGAGTGGCGTTTCCTACATACGGCTCCTTTCCAGATAACTTTAGTGATTCTCTTTGGCCCACCGATCTCCCATGCCCCAAATCCATTGGTGGACCTGCAAAAAATCTAGGAGTCTGGTTTAGTAACAATCTCAGATTTGAGGACCACCTGAAAAAACTCACTGGAATTTGCTTCTCTACCCTTAAAACCCTGCGCAGATTTCTACCTTTGCTTCCGAGAGCAGCCAAGGAGACGGTCATTCGCGCTCTTATATTATCCAGATTGGATTATGCGAATGCCCTCTACTGCGGACTCCCAGCCTATTTGATTCCCCGCCTCCAAGTCATTCAAAATGCTGCGGTCCGGCTGCTGTTTAACATACCCAGAAGATCTAGTGTCCGCCAACCTCTTAGAGATCTTCACTGGCTCCCAGTTGCTCAAAGGATCTTATTTAAGATCCTTGTGCTAGCATACCGAGCACTCCATCAAATGGGTCCAGCCTATCTGAGAAAAAGATTTTCCCTCTATGCTCCCAACCGCCCTCTTAGATCAAGCAATCTCCACCAAATGACTGTGCCAAAGTTTAAATATAGCAGGCTTGGCGGCCAATCCATCTCTGTTAGAGCAGCGAGAGCTTGGAATACCCTGCCTCTGCATTTGAGAACAGCCCCTTCCATCATGGCGTTCAGGAAAGGCCTAAAAACCCACCTCTTTAACACCACTGCCTAATGGTTGTTTCTCTTCCTGCACATACTGTGATCTGTTCCCCTTTCTCTCGCGCCAGGATACTATACTTTTTAGTAGCAGAGCGCGCTACAAAAGCCTCTATAATAAGGTGCTAGAAAAGCTGAGCCTTGGTATATATGTTGTTATTTTTTTAGAGTATGGGCAAGAGTTAGGCTAAATGGGGTACTTTACAGACCCTTCTCAATAAAAGGCACCACAAGACAGGAATGTTCTTGTCCCTCCTCCTGTTCCCTTTTATAATGGAGGATCCTCTGGTGGAATGGATTAGGCTTGATGCACAGGAGTGGAGCTAGATGAGATAATGGCGCAGAATCTTGCGTATATTTATATGAGGATGACGTTCTGCTCCATATACAGAAACCTTCCAAGTCCATTCCACAGCTAATGCAGATATTATAGATACATGGAGTGGGTTCCAGTCACAGAGTGAATTGGAATAAATTGAGCATAATATCATTGGTGGGGGAGTGTGGTATGGAGAGTCCGGTAATATCTATGCCGCAACACACAATAACAGATTTAAAAAACTTGGCCATGCACGTCTCCAGGAAGCAACTCACTGGTTGGAACCCCAACATAGCCCCTCTACTTCGTAAGGTTAAGGAACACATGAAAGTGTGGAGCAAACTTTACCTTAATATTGTGGTTATCCAATCCTTATTCAAGATGGTGGTGTTTCCACAATTACAGTATATACTTCAGAACTAAACAGATAGGCTGGTATCTAATTTATTCTCCACACTACGGTCCTCCCTGACAAGCTTCCTGTCAGTGGTGTCCCACCCAGGATAGGCTACAGGAAATGTGTGGGGTAACCTTTTGATGTTGGTAAGCTAGGGTGAGTCAACGTTTTTTGGAGATGGGGCGAGTGGGCAATTAGACTGGAATTGGCAACCATGGATATTCATGGCCCAATCTTGATACGGTATGGGAAAAGGTTCCTTGAGAGATGCCACCTATTACTGCTAACCTGCAAGTGTAAAATGGATGGGCTGGCAGTGGTGTCTAATATGGAAGAGCCCTTTTTGACTTTCTGACTCGCGGAGAATAGGAACGCCGAAACCTAACCGTAGAGCACGGAGCACCCTAACATTATATGCCTAACGATACCAAGCATACAAGCTCCCAGATGAAAGGTTTATTACCCGAAATGCATTGGAGCCATTTCAAGAATATTTACTGTGTATATAAAGAGAATGGATCTAAAATCATGAAGATAATGATGAAATACGATTAAAGATCACCAACAGCTTATCATTTGGAAGCTTGTTTTTTCCAAGCACCTACGGTGTGCACAACACACAGGGATGTTCCCAAGTTAGATGGGAACACAGTAACTATCTACATTAATAAACGCGCGCCGGACGGACGCGCCACCTGTACGTAGCACCCAACCTTCAAACAAATGTAATTAAACATCACAAACATTTCCATAATAACTGCTGTGCGCCCTCCAACCAAAACATTTTCAACATGATAGCATTGGACATTAGGTGAGATGATATGCATGCCAACCTGGTAGCATAGGACTTTGGGCATGACTGCATGCCTGGAAGCCTGATAGCATTGCACTTTGGGCATAAAGGCTTACATGTCAACCTGATAGCATAGGACTTTTGGTGTGACGGCATGCATGGCAGCATAATAGCATAGGACTATGGGCATGATGGCATGCCTGGCAATGTGATAGCATGGAACCTTAGGTGTGATGGCATGCATGCAAACCTAATGGCATAGGACTCTGGGCATGACTGGATGCATGACAACATGATTGCATTGGACTTTGGGTGCGACAGCATGCATGCCAACCTGATAGCATAGGGCTTTGGGAGTGATGGCATGCCTGGCAACCTGATAGCATTGGACTTTGGGAGTGATGGCATGCGTCGCAACCTGATAGCATAGGTCTCTTGAAATGATGGTATGCATGGTAACCTGAAAGCACAGGACTTTTGGCGTGATGGCATTCCTGGCAACCTGATAACAGAGGACGTTGGGAGTGACTGCATGCATGCTAACCTTATAGCATTGGACTTTGGGAGTGACGGCATGCCTGGCAACCTGATAGCATTGAACTTTGGGAGTGACAGCATGCATGACAACCTGATAGAATTGAACTTTGGGAGTGACGGCATGCCTGGCAACCTGATAGCATTATACTTTGGGAATGACGGCATGCATGACAGCGTGATAGAATTGGACTTTGGGAATGACGGCATGCCTGGCAACCTGATAGTATAGCACTTTAGGTGTGAAGGCATGCATGTCAAGCTGATAGCATAGGACTTTGACCCTGATGGCATACATGTCAACCTGATAGCTCAGGACTTTGGGAGTGACGACATGCATGCCATACTGATAGCATTGGACTTTGGGCATAACAGCATGCCTAGCACCCTAATAGCATTGGACTTTGGGTGTGACGGCATGCATGGCAACATGATAACATAGGACTTTAGGCATGACAGCTTTCATGGAAACCTTATAGCATAAGACTTTAGGTGTGACAGCATGCCTGGCAACCGGATAGCATTGGACTTTGAGAGTCACGGCATGCATGGCAACCTGATACCATAGGACTTTGGGAGTGACAGCATGCCTGGCAACCTAAAAGCATAGGACTTTGGGTGTGACTGCTTGCCTGGCAACCTGATAGCATAGGACTTTGGGCATGACGGCATGCAGGGCAACCTGATAGCATAGGACTTTGGGAGTGACTTCATGCATGCCATCCTGATAGCATTTTAACTTTGGGAGTGACAGCATGCTTGGCACCCTGATAGCAACGGACTTTGGGAGTGACGTCATGCATGCCACCCTGATAGCACTGAACCTGATAGAATTGGACTTTGAGAGTGATGGCATGCATGGCAACCTGATAGCATAGGACTTTGGGAGTGACGGCATGCCTGGCAACCTGATAGCATTGGACTCCGGGAGTAACTGCATGCATGGCAACCTGAAAGCATAGGACTTTGAGCATGATGGCATGCATGGCAACCTGATAGCATTGGACTTTGAGAGTGACATCATGCCTGGCAACCTTATAGCATAAGTCTTTGGGTGTGACAGCATGCCTGGCAACCGGATAGCATTGGACTTTGAGTGTGACAGCATGCATGGCAACCTGATAGTATAGGACTTTGGGAGTGACAACATGCCTGGCAGCCTGATAACATTGAACTTTGGGAGTGACGGCATGCCTGGAAACCTGATAGCATTGGACTTTGTGAGTGACGACATGCAAGGTAACCTGATAGAATTGGTCTTTGTGTGTGATGTCATGCATGGCAGCCTGATAGCATAGGACTTTGGGCGTGATGGCATGCCTTGAAATGTGATAGCATAGATATTTTGCCGTGATGACATGCATTCTAGTCTAATAGCATAGGACTTTAGGCGTAATGACAAGCATGCCAACCTGATAGCATAGAATTTTAGGTGTGACGGCGTGCATGGCAGCTTAATAGCATAGGACTGTGGGCGTGATGGCATGCATGCCAACCAGATAGCATAGGACTTTGGGCATGATGGCATGCAGGCCGACCTGATATTATAGGACTTTGGTTGTGATGCCATACATGGTAACCTGATAGCCTATGTCTTTAAGAATGATGGCATGCGTGGCAATTTGATAGGATTGGACTTTGGATGTCTTGGAATGCCTGCCATTGTGATAACTTAGGACTTTCGGCGTGACCGCATGCATGGCATCGTGATAGCGTAGGACTTTTGATGGGACGACACGCTTGACAACCTTATAGCACAGTACTTTGGGTGTGGTGGCATGCATGGCAACCTGATACCATAGGACTTTGGGTTTGACGGCATGCCTGACAGCCTGTTTGCATAGGACTTTGGATGCGTGTGCATGCCTTGAAACCTGGTAGCTTAGGACTGTGGGAGTGATGTCATGCAGGGCAACATGATAGCATTGGACTTTGGAAGTGATGGTATGCATGCCAACGAATAGTACTTTGGCTGTCATGGCATGCAAGCAAACCTGATTACATAGGACTTTGGGCATGACGGCATACTTGGCAACATGATAGCATAGGACCTTGGACCTGACCGCATGCATGGCAACGTTGTAGCATAGGACTTTGGGCGTGAGTGCATACAGGCCAACCTGATATCATAGGACTTTGGTGTGACGGCATGCACGGCCACCTAATAGCATAGGACAGCTGCAGCCCTCACAGGCCCTGTGGAGGGCGCACACCTCTAAATCGCGGATTTTCCAAAGTTCCCCCACCGAACATAACAATTCAAGACACAGGTTTTCACTGGATCATTTCTTTGTTTCTCTTTCTTTTTTTCTGCGCTGGAATCTGTTTTAAGGCACCGGCACCTCTTCTACAATGTGTCGCTTTCGTGAATCGTAAGGAGTGCGTGTGTGAAGTTTAAGGTTTCAGATATACAAGTAAATATTTTTGGAACTTTAATTAATTTAAAGAGCAAATCAAATGAAAAGAAATGAGTTCAAACATAATTATGAGAATCAACGATGCAACACATATGACATTGAAACAAAACATTAGAAACTAAACGCTTTCCGAGTGTCGATTATTCAAGCAGTGAAATAGTACTTTTTTTCCCTTATACAAGGGCTAATATGGGGCCAGATGTAGGAAACCAAATTGCGCTTGCAAACACTGAAATTCACATAATTTCAGCGTTTGCAATCGCAATTTGGCTGTGAGTAATGTAGGTAGGCAAATACCTGCATGCAAAATAAGGAATCGCAAAAATCGTGATTCCTTATTTTGCGCAAGCATTTAGGCCCACATGCATCATTGTAACATTTTGCGATTTCTTAATTGCGAAAATTAAGGAATCGCAATTAAGAAATCGCAAAATGCTATGCATTAAAAAATCGCTATATTTTTTGCGATTCGGTATTTTTCCTTAATTGCGATTCACAATTTGCGAATCGCAATTAAGGAAAACCCTTCCCATTGATTCCTTTTGGGCCAAAAGGTCCATAGGAATGAATGGGAAGGCATTCACATTTTGCGAATTTCAAATTGCGATTCGCAAAATGTGAATGCAATTTCAAGGGTGTAGGGGGGGGGTCCAAAGAACCCCTCCCTGCAACCCTGAAATTTAACTTTGAATGCAATTTACACACACATACATGCCCCAAGGGCATGTGTGTGTGTAAATTAAAAGTTTAAAAAATGCAATTTGTGCATATTTGAAAGTTTTCGGTAAATTAGCATGAAGTTCAACTTCATGTTAATTTACCCCTTCCAAAGTGCGAATTCGCAATTTAAAAATAATCATGCATTGCATTTAAGAAATCTGAAATTGCGATTTCTTAAATGCAATCGCAATTTTAGAAATCTCAACAGGGTTGCGATTCCTAAAATTGCGAAATGCATGATGCATTCCAAATTAGTCAATTGCATTCGCAAACGGCCGAAAATTGCGATTCGCACCGTTTGCGAATGCAATTGACTTTGATGCATGTGGGCCTTTGAGAATCACAATTTGCGATTCCCTAAATGCTATACGTCACAAATTGCGATTTTGCCTTAAGGAATCGCAAAATACCACCAACTTCAAGTTGGTGGCATTTTGCGATTTCATTTCAAAAAGCACTTTTTGGCTTTTTTACAGAGTGCCATGTGGCACACATAGCCCTTGGGGCATGTATGTGCTCCACATGTGCACACATGCACTTTTCAGGGGTGCAACAAGGTGTCCTTTTGGAACCCTTGCACCCTTGAAATTGCGCCCGCAATTTGCGAGTGCCTCTTGGTTACTCGCAAATTGCGGGCACAAATCCTATTCATTCGTATGGGCCTCTTGGCCCAAAGGAATGAATGGTATGGTATTCCTTGATTGCGAATCTCATTTTGCGATTCACAATTGAGAAATATTAAGGAATCGCAAATATTTTTGTGATTCCTACTTACATTCAATTTTACGAGTCCTTAATATTGATTCGGTAAAAATCGCTATTAAGGACTCGCTAAATTAAATTCACTTACATCTGGCCCATGGTTACCTTGCAAATAACCTAAATCGGGGCGTCGGTTGTGAATCCTTCCCCTGCTTTTCTGCTGTCGGCGTCCACCAAGAAAAAAAACATGCTAATTTTAGTCAACAAGTTAGATATTTTCCTACGTACCTGTAATTGTGTCTTTCTTTAGTACATATTTCTGCTGCGGCAGAATCTGCCTTCTGTGTATAACGAAAGATGAAATGCTGAATCTCATATTTATGACTTTGTTGAATTGCATTTCTCTGGCACTCAGAGCTTCTTCAGTCAGACTTAAAGGAGTGTTGTGAATGCCGCACCCCACAGGGTATCTGGTCTGAGTGACCAGTAGAAAGATGCCAACGGTACCACTGTTGTTATTGCTGTGGGTAAATATTATAAATGACCCATCTTCTAGTTTGCATCCTAAATGACCACTCCATTCTGCGTCTTGGTAATTCTTTCCAAGATCATTAAAAATCCTCCAAAATTATGAACATTTGATCAGTGCCTAACCTTTTTTTTGTACATAAGCTTAAGGGGCAACCCATTTGGACAACTGATGTGTTTTCCCATTTCTGTGCCTTGACACCATTTGGCTCATTTTTATTCAGCTATAACAAAAAAACAGGTTCATATTTACGTACAGACGATAGAACTCCATGGTTTCCACATGAATATCTTATTCTAATCCTATACTTTGGCAGCTTATTTTATCAGGTAATTATCTTCAGCAACTGTGTGTATGTGTACTTTGAATTAACTACAGCTTTGGCTAAGAAGTCATTTTGGGGCAGTGAACTGGTCAGTGGCAAGTTTGCCTTCAGCATTGACCCAGAGTCTTCTGAAATTGCCATTGGTCTCCCTGTGGCTGTTTAATAAAATGGAAAAGTACTGCACCCACAACACACCAGATCCAGCAGTTTCAAAAAAGGTGGTAATAATAAAGTGGCTGTTTCTAAAGTGCCACTGTCCATTTCCAATTATTGAAGATGGGCAGAGGAACGTCCTGTGTAGCTTCAGTAAGAGTTAGTAGCACAAAAATAGATATTAAGTTACCCCTAATCTGGAAAGTCAGAGCCTGGCAGAAAGTTATTGTGGTGCACCAACATTTTTTTAACTTTCCGAATAAGATTTCAGAATATAGATCAAACACAGCAGACAGAAGTTACTCATACTTCACCCAACAATGAATCAGCGTGCATGTTTGTATTCTGTATTATTATTTATAAGAGCACAATGCTATTAAAGTTTTCTTTTTTGCTATCAGGGTTATTGAAGGTCAGTGTTCTGACTGTGTATTTTGGTTCTGCACACAAGACATGACGTCACTGTGGACGCACCAATCGTTGAAGAAGCAAAAGCAAGGAGAACGGAAAATTGACGAAACTCTCTGCTCTAGTTTCCTATAAAAATGAAATATCAAAGAGATTGTATCTCTTACGCTCCTGAGCATGTTTTGATATTTCCACGGACACCAAAACATGTAGAACAAGTTATCCTCAGACAATGGTTCACACTGGTATCGAGTGTCACAAACGGAAAATAGGCTGAGACAAAGCAAGTGGGGATTCTGGGTTACCCGAGGCCAGGTGAGGCCACAATATTTCTATTTGACAGAACCTTCCAGTACTTTGCCACGAGTACACAATGCTGAGGATGCACACGCAGCATGAGCCAGAGAGTTGGCAACATTTATTCTAGGAATGCAACTATTCGGTGTAGATCCACTTAACAGAAAATGTGTAAATCTGTTGAATTTAACCTTACACCTGCAGTTCATTTCAGAGACTCATAAAACCACAATGAGAAGGTCATAGAAATCTACCCAAATCATGGATGGCTAGGTGTATGCATGAACTAGACTAGACATATTTCATTGAATTGTTCCTATCATATGAAAATGTATCTGAGCATTTTTCATTCCAAAATATCAAAAGTGTTTCTTTGTCATAAAATAATTTCAAAAATACTGAAATACAGAGATTTGAGTCTTCATACTTAAGTATGTTAAAATTTTGATTTTTTCCTGTTTTACCTTCCACATCGAGCCATGAGTTGTCAATTAATTTCCTTCTTGAGGGGCCGCATTTTCAAATGTCGTTGACGCAAGTTATTATTTAACCAGATCCAGCCCATTTGATTTCTCATATATAAGCTATTATAGTCAGTAAGACGGTCGTAGGGATGAGACCGCGCTGCGACATGGACATCGAGGTTCTCCTAACTAAGGAACAGTGAACTTTTTGTTGTGCACAGACTGGTGAAATTTTACTTGCCGGGAGGCACAGATTGGTTCACTTTCGGTTGCCGCACATGGTATATTCAACCCCCAAGGAGCACAAGGTGATGGGCTCAGAGAATGAAGCTACTTGTACACGTTGCCACGCCCAGAAATGGACTTCATAAAACCAGTATGGAACAGTCTAGAACTATTGACAGGAAGATTTCTTAGACTTCAGTACAATAATCTCTAGGAGGCTATGCCCCTCACCATTAATGGCCCTTTTAGGTTACTTGCACAAGATTTTTTGGTGGTAAAGACATGTGTAGCTCTGGCACTAACGCTGGCAATGTGCTGGAGAGAGACCCTTGCCCTGGAAAAGACTACTGAATGAATGACTTAGGGCGGAGAACCCTGCCCACAAAAAGCTTGATCCATCTGCCGCATTCAGAGATGGCTGGACCATAAGTATTCTGTTGATGGAAACGTTATTGGCCTCCATAAATTTAATGCTTCTGCCGACAGCCAGAGGATGTAGGGGACATTTGAGGATGGACGTTAACCTGTCTCGCTTATTTAGCATGGATAGTTTATTGTCTTTTTTCTCTGCTAGGAAAAGCCCTGGGGTTGAGGGACAGCAAAAAAGACAATAATGAGCACCAGCTCCCCCCTGAAGCAGTCAATCAAAGTTGTGGGAACAACTGCCCCACAATTTGAGGAATTGGCCATATGGTAGGCCATCCCTCAGGGCTCTTGGATGAAAACTGTGGTATGCAAGAAGGGTATTTCTTTCTGTGAGTTTTCTGTTCAATTTACCCTCATCACGTTTGACTGACAGGTCCAAAAAGGCAATATTTTGACTATCATAGTGACAGGTAAATGTTCTTGTGTCTGCTTAAGGTTTGCAACACAGTTTTCCAATCTGGTAGGAGAGTCTCCCTGGATAAGAAAAACATCTTCAATGTACTTTGGCCAACCCTTGATGGAGGACATAAAAGGCTTGGTGTCTATCAAAATTACTTGCGGTCAAAGGCATCCACACAAATATTCAGTAGATCTGGGGGAAAAATAGCTTCCATTGAAGTTTACCCACACTGTTGGTATTACTTTTCTCAGTATTTGAAGTAATTGGTGGTTACAGCAATGTTAAGAATATTCACAGTAAATTCTGTGGGTACCTGTAGAATAACATGCATTAAGTATTCTTTCTATACACAGGAAGCTGTTTCCTGTGGCATAGTGGGGTATAGTGTAATTAAAACCATGGTGACCAGCAGTTTATTCTCATGATCAAAGGGCATTCCTTCAACCATATTACTATGTAGGGGCTGTCCCTCAAATATATTTCCAATGTGGGGTCCAGGTCTTTTAAGAAAATATTGACACATTTCTCCAATAGTTCCAGAACACAGATGCAACCTGATAATATTGGTCTGTCAGCGTTTTTTCTCTCCAAAACGTTTATGTTCTTTCGGCAGTGTATATGGCACAGGTATTCTCTGGCACTTCATATTTAAGAATTTAAACTCTTTTTGGTTAACTAAGCCTTTCTCCTTGGCTCTTGTGGTAACCTCTAGAATTTTTCGGTGGATTCTTCTGGATTGTATGTCAATTTACTGCAGTGATTACTGTTGGATCGTTGTCTACACACTTCAGCATCATATTTTGTAGTATCTTGAGCCACTATTACTCCACCTCTGTCAGCTGGTTTTATGACAATTAAGGTGTCTGCTTTCAGGTTTTGTAATGCATGTCTCTGTTGAATGTTGAATGGTATAAACACTGTCATTTTTTATCTGATTCAAGTAATTTTGTACCAAATTCTCAATCGAGAGAAGTTCCAGTGGCATAACTAAGTTGTGGCTGAAAAAAAATAGACGGGGAGCTGAGACCCGATTCCAAGGTATTTGTCAGCAGCTCTCTGTCTGCAAGAAAAGAAGTTTAGACAGAGTTTTCAAAAAAATCTTTGAAGTCCCCTTTGTAGAGGGAAAAGGTCGAATTTCTTTACGTAATAACAAATGAGAGCATCTACTAAAGAGAGTCCTTTCTGCCAAAGATAGTGGATAAGTTTAAAAAAGTTACCAGTGGTCTATAAGGTAGGGTCTCTCGTGAAGTGTCTTGTATGCCATCTGGATTCTGGTGAACATAGCAAACTAAGCACTGCCTATGACAGCTGCAGGTGATGCTTTTAAGGTCACAAAATAGCACAAAGTAAACAGAGTTGTTGGTACTTGATTTCTAGAAGGCCTTCAACCCAGTTGAGTGGTCTTTCCTACATCAGGTGCTAGAAAAGCTGAGCCTTGGTATGTATGTTGTTATTTTTTTAGAGTGTGGGCAAGAGTTAGGCTAAATGGGGTACTTTACAGACCCTTCTCAATAAAAGGCACCACAAGACAGGAATGTTCTTGTCCCTCCTCCTGTTCCCTTTTGTAATGGATGATCCTCTGGTGGAATGGATTAGGCTTGATGCACAGGAGTGGGGCTTGATGAGATAATGGCACAGAATATTGTGTATATTTATATGAGGATGACGTTCTGCTCCATATACAGAAACGTTCGAAGTCCATTCCACAGCTAATGCAGATAATATAGATACATGGAGTGGGTTCCAGTCACAGAGTGAATTGGAATAAATTGAGCATAATATCATTGGGGGAGGAGTGTGGTATGGAGAGTCTTGGAATATCTACGCCACAACACACAATAACGGATTTTAAATACTTGGCCATGCACGTCTCCAGGAAGCAACTCACTGGTTGGAACCCCAACATAGCCCCTCTACTTCGTAAGGTTAAGGAACACATGAAAGCGTGGAGCAAACTTCACCTTAATATTGTGGTTAGCCAATCCTTATTCAAGATGGTGGTGTTTCCACAATTACAGTATATACTTCAGAACTAAACATATAGGCTGGTATCTAATTTATTCTCCACACTACGGTCCTCCCTGACAAGTTTCCTGTCAGTGGTGACCCACCCAGGGTAGGCTACAGGAAATGTGTGGGGTAACCTTTTGTTGTTGGTAAGCTAGGGTGAGTCAACATGACTATGGTTGCGCTTCACAGCTTACCTCTGTAGATGAGCGTTTTTTGGAGCTGGGGCGAGTGGGCAATTAGACTGAAATTGGCAACCATTGATATTCATGGCCCGATCTTGATACAGTATGGGAAAAGGTTCCTTGAGAGATGCCACCTATTACTGCTGACCTGCAAGTGTAAAATGGATGAGCTGGCAGTGGTGTCTAAAATGGAAGAGCCCTTTTTGACAGGAAATTTGACTTGGAGAGTTTTTCCGTCTCGTAGGTTTTCATTCATGAGATAGGATTGGGATACCCAAGATTAGGGATGTGCATGTGACCAACCACATAAAACCCTTTGAGCAATTGACAGAAGAATTTGAATTGCATAAAACCAACTGCCAGATTCATCAAAGACCCGTTTTGCGAGTCTTTAATAGCGATTCATAAGGAATCGCTATTACAGACTTACAAAACGGGATTCATGTAGGAATCGCAAAATAAAATGCGATTCCTACACATTCCTTATTTGCGATTAGCAAATTGCTAATCGCAAATAAGGAATAACTCCCCATTCATTCCTATGGGCCTAAAGGCCCATGGGAATGAATGGAGAGTTATTCCTTATTTGCAATTAGCAATTTGCTAATCGCAAATAAGGATGCGATTTCAAGGGTTCTAGGGGTGTCCAAAGGACACCCTGTAGCACCCCTGAAATGTATTCTACATTGGTGTTGCGCACACACATGTCCAAAGGACATGTGTGTGTGCAACATGCAACTCAGAGAAATGCTTTTAGGTTTAAAGCATTTTTATTAAGACAAAAGAAACATGGGGAAGGGGAATAGGAGGTTAAGGTTACATACAGTACAGTGAAGTAAAGAAGCGTGTTTCAGAAGCGTTGGTCCAAAGGGAGGTTGGTGGTCCAGAAGGGAAGACATCAAATGTAAAGCAATAGGCAGTTCACATAACCCTCTCACGTACCCCAACCCCCCACCCAAAGCTGAGCACGAGTAGCTAACAGCGATCCGTCAAAGCACAACCCAGTCCCTCCGAGCCCCTCACCCCCGAAAAGAAAAAGGAAAAGGAAACAACACCCCAACTCCCCCGTCCAATGGCCCGTATTAGAATAATCCGCCCCAAACAGCCCGCACCCCGTCCCCCAAGATCTTATCCCCATTCCCCTATTCATTCTGATCCGCCGGAGTCGGCGGTGGCGTCAGCCTAAGAAGACGAAGGTACCTCGGGCAGGTGAGTTCCCGGAATTCTGTGGACAGTAGTGCCAGGAAAGGTTGCCATAGCTCCTCGAACTGATCTACATTCCCAGCCACTGTAAGCGACATCTTCTCCATACCCAATACCTGCCAGAGTCTATGTAGCCAACCAGTAATGGAGGAGACAGTGGCGGTGCGCCAGTGGACAAGAATATTCTGGACCGCTGAGCCTAGCGCAATAGCAATCTGTCTACCCCTGCGAGATTTCAACGGGTACATCAGGTCATTGGGAAGGCCTAACAAAACATACGCTGGGAAGCGCGGCAGCTCAATCTCAAAGTGCTTATCTACCTCATCCAAGACCTCTTTCCAATAAGCAGTCAGCACCGGGCAAGACCAGAGAATGTGCGAAAGGGTACCCTCTTGTCCGCAACCCCGCCAGCACCCCTTGTCGGTATGTTTATGCATTTCAAATAGCCTCTCCGGGGTGTAATACCAATAAGTAGACACCTTAGTAAGGGTCTCCGTAAGCCCAGTGTGGTATGCAGAATGCCTCGCCCGATATGCGATCTTGTCCCATTCCTTGTGGCTTAGTGTCCTGCCCAGTTCTCTGTGCCAGCGTTCCCTCCACGGGTTATGATAGTGGAACGTCGGGGGTTGAAGGAATTTATACAAGTCGGTAATGAGCTTGGCATCCGAGGCCCGGGTCACCAGCCACCGCTCATATGGTGTGATTTGGCGGGCTGCGACATCGCGCACCTGGGGTTGAAGAGCCCAGTGTCGGACCTGCATGTAGCGCAGTCTGTCCATCTCCGTCAGGCCGAATTCCTGTCGGAGTTGTTGGAAAGGAGTCACGCCCTCCGGTCCGTAAATCTGGAAAAGTGCCCTGCAGCCCGCGCTCACCCAATGGGAAAAGGCTCCCGGCTCTAAACCTGGGGCAAAGTCCGGGTTACCCACTATGAGCGTGAACGGCGAGGGGAAGGTAGTCAGTTCGCGGGCCTCGCAAACCGCATCCCACACCTGCAGGGGGACCCGCGTAACAAAAGAGGCGTAAAGATTAGCCGGGCGATGCGTGCGGCGCAGGAACGGGACCTCCTGGAGGGTATGGCCCGCCACCGCCTGGTCTTGAAAAAGCCAGTGTTTGTCGGATTCCCACCTGCTCCACTCCACCAAGTATCTCAGTTGCGCCGCCTGAAAGTACTTCCGGAGGTCCGGGATTCCAAGACCCCCAGCCTCCGGAGCAAGTGTGGAGAGGACTCTCTTCATCCGCGGCCTGCGGCCTTGCCAAACGAAGCGGGAGATGTCAGCCTGCGCTTGCTGTATCCAACCCACAGGGGGCTGGAGAGGTAGAGCGCGAAAGAGGTACAGGATCTGGGGCAGCACCGTCATCTTCACCGCCGCGATACGGCCCAGCCACAAAAGCAGGCCCTTACTCCATCGGCCGAGTTCCTCCTTGATCTTCCTTCCGAGGGAAGTGTAGTTGGCTGTCACCATCTCAGGCAGCGAGGGCGCCAGCAGGATCCCCAGGTATGGCACCGTAGACGAGGACCATTGCATGGGGAAAAGACGCTGAAGGTCTCTCCTGGTGTCCGTGGTTAGTGACACGTCCAATGCCGCCGACTTGGCCATATTCATTTTAAAGCCGGCCACACGTGCAAAGGCATCCAACTCCTGGACGCAAGCAGGGAGTGACCTCCTGGGGTCGTCCAGGGTCAGCAGGACATCGTCCGCGTAAAGGCTGACAGTATGGACATAGTGGCCCATCTTAACCCCAATAGCGTCAGGATTATTGCGAATCCTCTGGGCAAACGGCTCCATGTATAGAGTGAACAAAAGAGGCGAGAGGGGGCAACCTTGTCTCGTACCGCGTTCGATGGCAAAACTACCAGAGCTACACCCATTGACCCGCACCGACGCCGAAGGTCTTTTATAACAATTGAAGACCATGGTGCGGAACTTCTCACCGATGCCCAGTTTCCTGAGTACCAGCTCAAGGTACGGCCAATGAACTCTGTCGAAGGCCTTCTCCGCATCAACTGATAGCAACATCCGCTCCCCCGGGACACGTGAGGCCTTTTCCAGTACGTGCGTCACTCTCTTAGTGTTGCCCACCGTTTGCCTACCGGGTACAAAGCCAGCCTGGTCCGCCTCCACCAGTCCCGGTAGATAAAGACCAAGCCTGGACGCTAGAATCCCCGTATATAGTTTGAGGTCAACATTCAAAAGGGAAATGGGCCTGTACGAACCACACAAGGTCCGATCCTTCCCGGGTTTCGGAATGACCGAAACCGTCGCGTTAAGAAGGTCCGGTGGGATAGCGCCAGGCTCGGAGAAGGAGTTGAACAATCGAGCCAGGATTGGCGCCACAGCGGAGCAGAAGGTCTTATAAAACAAGGCCGTGTAGCCATCCGGGCCCGGGGCCTTACCGTGCTTCAGTCGCGCTATAGCGGAGATGACTTCCTCCACATGGATGTCCCTCTCTAGGTGGTCCGCCTGGGCGGGCTCTAGCGCCGGGAGGGCCACCGACTCCAAATAGTCCTCGGCATCCCGCGGCGAGGAGGGGTCCGCAGCATATAATGCTTCGTAGAAGCTACGAAAGGATTCCGCCACCCCCGCGTCGCCAGAAACAGTAACCCCGACCGCACCCACCAGTTCCTTCACAACATTACGTTGCTGTGCCACCCTGAGCCGGTGGGCCAGGAGCTTACCACACCTGTCCCCCCCTGAGTAAAAGGCATGCTTCAGGCGCAAAGCGGCATACTCCGCCCTATCCAGGTCTAGCGCCGACAGGAGCTTCCTCGCCGCCTTCAGTTGCCTCCAAACTCGAGGAGCCCCTGTGCGGCGGTGAACCTGCTCAAGCTCCCTGACCTGCGCAGTCAGTTCGTCCCTCTTACGCTGCCGTTCCCTATTCTCGGCTGAGGAGATGGAAATAAATTCCCCGCGGAGGACCGCTTTCAAGGCAGCCCACTGCGTTGCTTGAGACGTGTCGGAGTTGCCATTGTGAACCAAATAATCCTGAATGACCTCTCCTACGCGCTTCACCACAGACTTCTTATGTAAAAGAGTGTCACGGAGCCGCCACGTCCCCCGAGAGGGAGAGGCCGCTGGCCATTTGAAAACGCTGGAAACTGGCGCATGGTCGGACAGGGACAGGACCCCGATGTCCGCCGCCGTGGCGGCAGTGCGCAGCGGGCCACTCACCAGGAGGTAGTCCAGCCGCGAGTAAGTACGGTGCGCATGGGAGAAATAGGAATAGTCCCTATCGGTGGGGTGCATAGTGCGCCAGAGGTCGTGCAGATCCATCTCCACAATCCGGTCCTTCACCGCGCGGGAGAGTTCCCCCGTCTGCGGGGAGCGTTGCGCCGACCTGTCCATAGCCGAGTCGAAGACGATGTTAAGGTCCCCCCCTAGGACAACGTGGCGATCGGGCGAGGCAGTGACGTCCACCAACACTGAATCCAGAAAGCGATCCTGGTGATCATTTGGGCTATAAACGGAGCCAACCGTAAAAGCTATTCCCCCTAGTCGCATGCGATATGCAAGAAGCCTCCCCTTTTGTTCAGCATATTTATACAGAACCTCGCCTCTAAAGGAGCTAGCTAAAAGAATGGCTACGCCCGCAGTCTTGGTCGCTGCTGAGGAGAAGAACTGAGTGGGGAACCTGGCAGAGCGCAGCCTATGGCAATCCTTGGGTAGTAAATGGGTCTCCTGCAGAAGGCATATATCCGCTTGCGTCCCCTCCAACAGGGATAGGATCGCTCTACGTTTCACGGGGTTATTCAGACCCTTAACATTAAGGGTCACTACCTTTAAGGACGGCATTCCACCTGGGGAACAGAAGCGCTATGCAGCAAGCAAGGGATCAGCGGGCAGGGCGCATGGGGCAGGCGCGCGGGGAAGGCCAGAGCAGGCCGAGCGTGAGCATTGGCAACATCGGACGGGACCCCCCCAACAACAAAACAACCCTTACACCCTCCCAAAACACACTCATGGCAACTAGCCAAAAACAAAAACAAATGGAAACACCCCATTGTCTCAGTCAAGCCCGATCGGGCAAGTCCGTAGTAACCAACAAAGTGGACGTTCAGCCACTCACCTCCAACCGCTCCCTCCCAACTCCCGGCCCCAACTCAGCATCGCAGAAGCTAAGAATCTCTCCCCCCGGAGTGAAGTCAGGCCGTCATGGCCACTCCATTGGCGTTGGGCAAGTTCCTGGCCGCTGTTCTCAAAGCGTCCGCCATATCCGCCCTGATGGTGGGGGAATCAGGGCGACTCGCACTCGCCGGTGACTGTCTCCTCGTCGACCTCCGTCGGCTCCGTCTCTCTGGGCGCCTCCATGTCGGCGTAGCCCCGTCCTCCTCCGTGGCCGTGAGTCCCAACACTCCGCAGATGTCTTGTAGGGAGCGCAGTTGGTGTAGCACCCCGTTCCATCTAAAGATCAGGCGGAAAGGGTGTCCCCAGGAGTAGGGCGTCTCGTGTTCGCGCAGAAAGTCAGTGGCGATCCTGAAGGACCTGCGCTTCTGCAGCGTGATGGCGGACAGATCTTGGTAGAGTGCCACAGGCCGCTCCCTGAAAGTTAAAGGCTGCTTCTTTCGGGCCTCCGCCATGATGCGCTCCTTCAAAGGAAAGTCGGGCAAGAACGCCAAAATGTCCGGAGGGGGCGCCGATGACTGGCGCTGTCGGCCCACTCTATGCGCTCTGTCGATGCGGACCGGGAAGTCTGTATCTTCCCCTAAGATCTCACGGAACAAGTCCTGTAGATAGGCCACCAGATCGGTCCCCTCGTCCGCGGACGGGACACCCCGCACCCGGATGTTGTTCCGCCTGGACCTATTCTCGAGGTCTTCGGAGTGGGCCTGGAGCTCGACACATTGCTCCCGGAGGCGGAGAACGTCCTGTTGAAGATGGACTATCTCTTCATCTCGGCGCTGGCCCGCTGTCTCCACAGTTTCAACTCGCTCGCCAAGGCCCTCCACTTCCCTGCGCACTTCGCGGACTTCGCTGGCCACTTCCCTCTTCAATGTCTGAAAGTCTTCCTTGAGGGAACTAAATAATTCCTCCATAAAGGACCTCGTGACCGGTGGTTCGCCCCCAGCCACATCTGCCGAGGCCCAGGAGGATCCCGGCGACGGTTGTGTTCTATCCCGCAACTGCTGGGCCCTGCCAAGCATGTCCGGCAGGGTGCGATCCCCCTTCTTCGAGCCACCTCTCCCAGACATCGTGGCTGCTGCAGTGGACAAGGCTCAGGTCCGACTGCCTCAGGGGTGCCCAGTCGCCCGCGGGCGCCAGATGTGGAGACTGCACTGAAAGCAGGAGTGCTGCGTCACAAGCGACAAAATGGCGGTCCAGCCCGGGCACTGCCAGTTGCGACACCCGACCAGGGCGGCGACCGGGAGCCAAAGCAAGGGTCCTTCCGCAGCGCGTCTCCCGGGAAGTTAGACCAGTAGCAGAGGCGAGAGCAAGCACCCGCCAGCCAGAGGCACGGACTGGGGTCCCCAACGCCAGCTCTCCAGGGACAAGATGGCGGCAGGGCGGGGCCAGGTAGAGCGGCCCGGGCTGGCAGGACCACCAGCGGCCCCCCGGGAGACAGCGATCAAAGAAAGTCCACAGCCAGTGTCCCACAGTTCCACCGAAGGGCCCATATAGGCCGGCCCCCGTGCCGAGGCCCCCGGCCGTCGCCCCCGGGGCCGGGGCCCGCACCGCACCGTGTATCTCCGTCGCTAGTGGAGGGCCAAAGCGCCAACTCAAATCCAAAGTCGACTGTGCCACCAAGACACCGGCCACCAAGACACCGGCCGGAGGGCTCTGTTATTCCCTGGAGCGCGGCAGGTCCGATCCCCTCCGGATCGTCAGCTTTCAGCACCAGGCCCAGCCGAGGCGCCCGGACAGCACTGCAGTTCGCTCCGCCCCCTAGGCTCTCCTCCGTGCTGCGATCTTTGAACAAACTTTCGAAGTGCTTCCTCCGGGGCGATGGGAGCCAAAGTGGTATCAATGTGTGCACCAGGAACTCCGGCACCTTCCTCTCGCCCGCTGAGCAGCAGCGGGGGGAGAGAAGCGCAAAAAACGGGGTTCGAGCTGAGCCGGGCCGGAGGAGCTACGGGAGGAAGCGTCCGCTCACCCCGCCATCTTGGCCACGCCCCCAGAGAAATGCTTTTAAAAGTATTTTTCTAAGTTTTCGCTATTTACCACGAGGTTTGACCTCGCGGTAAATAGCGGCCCGAAATTGCAAATTCGCAATTTATAAATGGTTAATGAATTGCATTTATGGATTCTCAAATAGAGATTCCTTAAATGTAATTCCTCGCAATTTAGCGAAATCGCATTTACCGATTTTTGCATTTGGGATGATGAATCCCAAATGCAAAAATTGCGCTCGCAAAGGGCCAGATTCTCAGAAGCTTCATGAATCTGGCTGATAATTCTTTTGTTATTTACAACTGATGCAAGGACTTGAGGGGCTCGGGGATAAATTGAACCATGTACCAGACTTTAACTCTTGACATCCAAACTAACACTAGAGGAACTGGAATGAATGAGCATTTCCATGTTATAAAGAAAATGAAATGCTGGTAACCAACTTCCGGGATCCCCTAATAACACTCAGGAAACTATGGTAACAAGGTCTGTGTGAAAGAGAGGACAAGTAGTGGGTGAAGCAAAAATGGCAATGAGGGTGTCAATGATATCAACAAAGTTATGTCTCCTCCAATTTAAATGCTTCCGCATAATATAATTTATGACAGAGAGGCTGTGGAAAATGGGAAAGAGAACTTATCCACTTTTGTCTGAGATGTGGCACCAGCAGAGGAAACTATACACATACTGCGTATGAATGTCTCATTATACAATCATAGTCATCAAGCATAATCAAAATTCTAGAACAGATAGTTGGTCTCACCATGGAGAAACGAAACTCCAAACACATTCATACTGAGGGGCTGATTTATCAAAGGTGTTGCGTTGCCCTAGCACCATGCAAGGATACGCAGGGTGCTGCAAACCCTAGAATGAGATTTACCAAGCCATGCGGCGCCACCTTACTTGACCCTGCATGGCTTGGTAAATCTGGAGTAACGCAAGGCAGGTCAAGCCAATGGCTTGCGCTCCTCAACCACAGAGGGGTATTCCATGGGCAGAGTGTGGGTGATCTGACACATCCACCCATGTATTTTGGCACATCCCCAGATTTACCATGATTTGTGGAACAGGGAATGTGTCAAAGTGCAATGCCTTCCCAGGGGAGGTGTAAGGATGAAAAGTATGTTTATTTCTCCTTGTTTTTTCCTCTTTCTACGTTTGCTGCATTCTAGAGCACACATAGAAAGAAGAAAATGTCTTGAAGGATTGGTTTTGTGCCGGAAGATGCCCATTCCTGCACAAAAACAATCATGCCTGCAGTGCAGGCACCCTTGCACCATGATACAAGGGTGCCTGCATTGATGCTAGGTAGCACATAGTGTGCCAGAGCAAAGAAAAGACAGGAATGCGCCATTTAAAGTTAAATATGGTGTACGCCTGCCTTCTCCCTGTCACACAGTGCAGCAAGGTGTCTTGCTGTGCTTCGATGCGTGACATTTTGATAAATCTGCCCCTAAATACATTACAGAGCTGAGCTGTCAATAAAGGGGTGAGCAGGCTCATTGGGTACAAATCAGTTGTGGTCAAATAAGAATTAGTCCATCACTGAAGATCACATACAGCCTCACTAATTTCAGAATGTTTGAGAGACAGAGAGACAGACTACTGTGCAACAGTGGAAGGATCAGAGTATATATAAAGGTGATGCCCTTAAAAGCATCTGAAAATTTGGTGGGCATTGTGAAATCATTTTTGAACTGTGGGCTCTCTGTGTCTCATTACACACATGCATATTAGGAAGTTAGTTGTGGAAGATGAGGAGTAGGAAGAGCTGGGTGATATATTTAAGTGGGTCATAATTTGACACAGTGTGTGGGATGTGTATGAGTTAACAGTGCTCTATACAAGGTTGTTTACTTCACTTATACGTTTTTGTGGATCGGCCCTGGATTGGGATGGATGGTTTAAGTTTTCTTCTTATTGAACTGACAAACAACAGAGCTTTAAAACATAAAAAGTATATTACAAACCATGAAAGTACTTAAAAATGTGACATATAAGAGGCTTTCGGCCATGTAAATCATTAAATTGTGCCATACAATCCATTATATTGGAATTATATCTTATGATACATAAAATATCCTGATATGTTGTCAACTGTGTATTGCCCCAAACAAGGTTTATATTCCTAGTCAGTAAGGTGTCCCATACCAGTTCTGAAGTTTATCAGTAAAAACGTTCCATTAGCCCTATTGGCATTAAAGACTTTCACAGGGTACTGTGCAGTATTTAAATTCAGTAGTCCAGTGTTCTCCAATGTGTAGTTTGTAAGTTTCTAGCTTTTCTGCTGATACGGGCGGGAAACAACCTTTACAATGCAGCATTTACCATGCGATATATTTACCACACGAGTTTAGAATACATTGCCTTTACTACACAAGTCTTTACCATGCTTATGCCTTTACAGCGAAATGGTAAGTATATATCTGGTAAGGGTATGTCATGAGTGATGTAATATGTGAGGTCATATGCAGTGCATTGAAGGGTGTAAGTAATAGTTAGCTGAATTTCACTGGCTTTGTGCAAGAGAAATCTGAGCCTAACTATAACGCCCCTGTAACATTTGTATTATTCTGTGAATTTCCAAGGTTCCTTTTAATTCTATTTCCTAATTATAACATCCTGGTAACCTTTGTTTTTTTCAGTGAATTTCTACTTTTTTTTAAATTCTATTACCTAACTATAACATGCCTGTAATCTTTGTTTTATTCTGTAAATTTCAACGTTTTTTAAAACCTTTATTTCCTAACTGTAACCTTTGAAAGTGAGTATGTGAGTGTCTGTCTGGGTCTGTGAGTGAGTCTGTCAGTGTTTGAGTGGCTCTGTCAGTGGGTGTATCAGTGTCTCCGTGTGTTGTTAGTGGCTTTGTGAGTGCTTTAGTGTCTTACTGTCTGATAAGCTTTTGTGTGTGTGTGTGCGTCAGAAAAGAGCCCACAGTTTTGTACAAAATTTTACCCATGTGGAATACTGGTTAATTATTAAGTGGTACCTCCTTGAATAAATATCAAGTATTTGCTCTACTCTATAACTGTGCAATAGAGTATGAGGAAACGTCACCATTGTTACAATATGATTATGCCTTGTGCGTTTTTGTTCAGAAAATTGTTAAAATGAATATTCTTATAGAAAGGGGGATAAGAGTACAAAAAGATACATCTTCATCAAACAAGGGTCTTCCCTCTTAACTATATGAAGTATCTACTTTTTTGTTTGGTGGAGATATCTTCATATTCCTCAGCATCAACAATACATCACCAAAATTGGGGAAAAAAGCACTAGAGGGTCTTTTGGTGAGTTGCCCATCATCCTTGCAAAAGGTAGGAAGACCACTTCAAACTACTAAATTGGGCGCGCCTTAAAAATAAACTCTCAGGTGATTTTTAACAGTTCCATACTCTTACTCATTTAAAGAGAGAACTACAGACTCTGCTTTCACTAGTTAAGGACAAGAAAGAACATACTTGTCACAGTAAATACAGATTGTGCTCCAATATATCAACAATGCATTCACCTCTGCAAAGCATTTCATATCGTATATTAATTCATATTTACAGAGAAACCATACCTGCTGATTTTTTTGGTCAATCTGTGAAGGTTTTTCAATAATATATATATATATATATTTTCAAAATTATAATTCCTAACTATATTGTGCATGTAAAGTATAGCTTTTTCAGTGAATTTCTAAGCTAATATTTTATTGCGTTTCAATCAATCAATCAATCAATCAATCAATCAATCAATCAATCAGTCAATCAATCAATCAATCAATCATTTGTAAAGCGCACTACATACCACCAAGGGTCTCAAGGTGCGGGGCCCTACTGATCGAACAGCCAGGTCTTGAGTATCCTCCTGAAGGTCAGCAGGTCTTGGGTCTGTCGTAGGCTCAGTGGGAGGGTGTTCCATGTCTTGGCGGCGAGGTGGGAGAAGGATCTCCCACCGGTGTTTGTTCTTCAGATGCGCGGGACGGTGGCGAGTGAGAGGTCGGCGGAGCGGAGCTGGCGGTTGGGGATGTAAAAGGAGAGCCGTCTGTTGAGGTAGGCTGGACCGGTCTTGTGGAGTGCCTTGTGTGCGTGGGTGAGGAGCTTGAAGGATATCCTCTTGTTGACGGGGAGCCAGTGCAGATTTCTCAGGTGAGGGTGTTGTGGCAGTGGCGTTGTATGTCGAGGATCAGTCGCGCCGAGGCGTTTTGGATGAATTGTAGTCGTTTGATGATCTTGGTCAGGGCTCCCGCGTAGAGGGCGTTTATGTAGTCGTGTCTGCTGCTGACAAGGGCCTGGGTGACTGTCTTTCTTGTATCTGTCGGGTTCCATCTATAGATCTTGCGGAGCATGCGGAGGGTGTTGAAGCAGGACGAGGAGAAGGTGTTGACTTGCTTGGTCATTGAGAGCACTGAGTCAAGGATGATTCCCAGGTTGCGTGCATGGTCGCTGGGTGTCGGGGCTGCCCCCAGTGCCGCGGCCACCAGAAGTCATTACAGGCTGAAGGGTTGGAGCAGAGGATAAGGACTTCCGTCTTGTCCGAGTTTAGTTTCAGATGGCTGGTCTTCATCCAGTTGGCGACAGCCTTGAATCCTTCGTGGATGTTGGCTTTGGCGGTGATGGGGTCCTTGGCGAGGGAGAGGATCAGCTGAGTGTCGTCGGCGTAGGAGATTATGTTAAGGTCGTGCTGTCAGCTACGTGTGCGAGCGGGGCCATGTATATGTTGAACAGCGTTGGGCTGAGGGAGGAACCCTGGGGTACGCCGCAGATGATCTCTGAGGCTTTGGAACGGAATGGGCGAGGCGAAAGGAGGTGGTCCAATCCAGAACCTTGTCTCGGATCCCTGTGGCATGGAGGCGTGCACGTAGTGTGCGGTGGCAGATGGTGTTGAAGGTGGCAGAGAGCTCTAGGAGGATGAGTGCGGTCTCGCCGTTTTCCAGCAGGGTCCTGATGTCGTCGGTGGCGGCGATGAGGGCAGTCTAGGTGTTGTGGTTGCTGCGGAACCCTGACTGGGAAGGGTCTAGGATTCTGTTTTCGGGTTAGCTGTCTGTTGACGGTTTTCTCGATGACCTTGGCCGAGAAGGGGAGCAGAGAGATGGGGCGGAAGTTCTTGAGGTCTCTTGGGTCTGCCATAGGTTTTTTGAGTAGGGCGTTGTTCTCGGCGTGTTTCCAGATCTCTGGGAAGGTCGCGGTCTCGAGGGAGAGATTGATGACGTTGCGCAGGTGGGGTGCGATGGAGCTGCTTGCTCTGTTGAAGACGTGGTGCGGGAATGGGTCTGACGGAGAGCCGGAGTGGATTGTGCGCATGGTCTTGATGGTGTCCTCGATGCTCACGCTGGCCCGGCTAGCAGGGGGTCGTGGTCGATGGCGTACAGAGAGTCTGTTGTGTTGCTGTCTGTTGGGGCTGTCTGGGTGTTGAAGCTGTCGTGGATGTCTGCTATCTTGCGGTGGAAGAAGGTGGCGAGGGAGTCGCACAGGGCTTGCGATGGCGGGATGTCGTTGGTGTTGGAGCTGGGGTTGGAGAGTTTCTTCACAATGTTGTGTTGTATAGCATTTTAGGACCCTAGTGAAATTTTCCCGATTCATGCCCTTATATAGGTATAAATCACCATATCCTTATATAGGCATAGAAATCATAACCATATTTAGACATAGCTCATGCAGTCCAAATACGGCATGGCTACTTCCACTAGTTCCGAAAATCCACAACGATTTCTTGGAAAACTTAGCTTCAGCAGTTAGGTACTTCCCCTTGCTTGAATATTGATTTGTCCAAGAACTCATGGAGTTTTCAAAGAACTGAGACTCTTTGATGACGTTATTATGTCCAACCTTATGTCAACCTTCAAGGTATGAATATGCCCACACTTGCCCAAGCAAACAAACGGTGGTTTGGAGCTGTTCGACTATCTACTTGCCCGACGCATCCTACTGCAGCAAGTGCCGAAGGAAGCCGACCCTCCAGCAGATGCACTGAGAGAGACCCTGTCTTTTCTCTTGCCGAGAAATCCAGCTCCAGTGTTTCCAAGCTCCCCTTGCGGAGTGTTGGGAAATCGAGTCCTGAGAGAGAGATACCAGACCTCCTTCATTCTAAACCAAGGTACGGAGCTGATTAGACCCTAAGAGAAATCTTCGATAGATTCTTGGCAAAAAGAATACTAAACTTATGCTACACGACACTTACTTCTTCCCTCGTACTAGAGTTAGGTTAGGTACATTGGGGTAGGAGTACTTTAGAAGCACCAGTTGAGTACTTTTAGTCTTTATGTATTTATGTATGTTTTTTATGGCTTAGAAACCATACCATGCTTTTACAGTATTATTTTATAATACTCTTGCTGTACGCATTATACTTTACAGCCAGTATTATGATTGTAGCAGTTCATTTCTACTGCATGAGAAAGAAGACTGCTCAATAAATACTTTTATTGAAAACGCCCATCTCTCTATTTCTCTGCACCTCTGTTGAAACAAAGCATGCACGATTGACTGAGTAAAATATCTATCTATTGTTTCCACTACTCTGAAGATCAGTTTTATCTTGGGGAAACAAAGTTGTCATGTTTATGCTGTTGTCATAAACTAATCACTTCCTGTTTATTCGAGAAAGTTTCTAGTGATCTCTGAGCTAGCTGGCACTCACAATTAAGTCTAATATATTTAGGCTGTCCTGTTTTCAGTTTCTATTTTTGGTAAATTCTGGTGGGGTTTTTCAGTGTTTTCAATATCTTAAAAAACAGTTGTTATCAGTGGTTACACATTTTCACGCCACTAAAAACAACAGAAAAAGTGTTTTTCCGGTGTTTATGGAACGTTTTGCTTTCATCATTGCTTGCTTTCTGCACTGAAAGAACATGGTATATAGACAGTGTACGTATAGTGTATATGAGGTCCAAAGAGATTTTTGCAAATTTATCTTATTGTAGCACACCATACAATACTTCTTAAATGAGTCTTTGGTCATGTGCGTTTGTGCTTTCCTTCCCATGTAAACTGAAAAGGCCCTCTCAGCATTCATAACCACTTGGGCTGAGAACCGTCAGCTAAGGGGCACATTTGCGATGACTCTTTCTTTGATGCCACATAAAGCACAAAATGATAAATATTTGCATTTTAGTTCCTGGTCATAAGAAAACAGTGCACCAGAATGGACTAAAAAGTCAATAGCATCCCTCATTAACTCTGAAGATTGTAAAGATGCTTTCAGCATACCATCTAAGAAGTGGCAAGGATCTCCTACAGGGAATCACTTCAGCTCGGGTATCAATTTTGTAAAGTCATCACACACATTTTTTATTTACATAGCGGAATCACTACAAATACAAACAATATCACTCCAATCTTTGTTGAACTTGGAAATAACCTTTTTTGAGGAGCATAACAACTGACACTGCGTTCCATATTTTCCAGACGTCTGGTGTCACGTTTTCACCACTATCCCAGATGCTTGGTGATATATATACTTGTCACTATACCTTGCATTTAATGTTTAAAGCCTGAGGTGTTGGCAATTACCCTACTATCAATATTGACCCACTAGAAACTATGGTCTGATATATTAAGGGTTTTTACCCATTCTCTATGGGCAAATGTGATGACACATATTAGGAAAGATTTTTATGAAACTAGCCATTTTACCTATCAGTGAAAGAATCAAATGCAGCCAAAATATCAAATGTGAGTTTGATATGTCCTGATTCTCTACAGTTTATATAATAATTAAACTAAACCTATAACGTGAAACTAAACCCTGCATCTTTAGACCAAAGGCCATAAAACTGAAAAAAGTAAAAGGAAGAAAAAACAATATTTTTGTGGCATCATTAAAGAACAAAACTCAAGCAGAATAATGTTAGCCAGTCTTTCTTACTGCTAGCTTGTAAAACAAAGTTACATTTTATTGACTCCTTCAGTAAGAACAAAATGACTCTTTCACTTTCTTTTTCCTTTCTTTGAATGGCATTTAGTTTGTGGTTGTGCAGGTGTTTTTTCAGTGTTTATATGTTTTCACCGTTGAGGGCTATTTTTCTTTCAGTGGGGTTTTATCAGTTAAAATAGGTTTAAACCTAAAACCCCACAGCCTAAATATATTCGATAGAGACCTAGTCGACCTAAGTCCTGCATCACATCTATAGGATATATTATTCCAATGCGCAGAGCCTATTGGGAATATAGGAACTACACTACAGTTGAAGAGCTCCTTGCTATTGTGTGCGTTGTTGTCAAGGCAGTCTTTGAAGGAGGTCCTTTTGGCTGCCCTGATGAGGTGGTGTGGTTGCAAATGGCGTCCTTGTGTGCTGCGTGGCTGTCCGGAGTTTGTTAACTGTGCCATTTCCTCTCTAATTTCCGGCAGGCTTGCTTGGAGGCTAGGAGTTCTGGGGTGAACCAGCTGGCCCTCTTGCTGGTGTCTCTGTGGGGGGTTTCTTCAGCAGAGCGAGGGTGTTGGCGCAGTCCTCTAACCAGCGTCTGAGGCTGTGGGCAGCGCCGTCGGTGTTGGAGGGTTCGGTGGGTGGGCTGAGAGTGAGGTTTGTGTGTAGTTGGTCTTCGGTGATTTTGCTCCAGCAGCGGCGGGGGATCTGTTGGGTGCGGTGTTGTGTGGGTTATGTGCGGTGTTGTGTGGTGGGTTTCTGGAAGGCAAAGTGGATGCAGCGGTGGTCAGTCCAGAGGAGTTCGGTGGTGTGGCTGACGGAGATGTGCAGGCTTGAGGAGAAGACGGGGTCGAGCGCGTGGCCGGCGGAGTGGGTGGGTGTTGTGACGAGTTGCTTCAGTCTGAGGTTGGTGAGGTTATCGATCAGGGTTGTGGAGTTGTTGTTGTTGTTGTTCTCAAGGTGAAAGTTCAGGTCTCCCAGCGGGATGTAGTCGGTGGAGGGCTGGGCGTGCGTGCGGATCAAGTCAGCGAGGGAGTCGCTGAACAGGGGGGGGGTCCTGGGGATCGGTAGACGAGGGTGCCATTGAGGTGGAATTAGGGTCTGTGTGGATCTGGAAATGCATGTGTTCAGCGGTGCTGAGCGCGTCGTCGGTGCTTGTCTAGACCCTGATGCTGTTCTTGTGGACGATGGTGTGACCTCCTAGGACTCCGTTGGTGCGGTCTCTGTGGGTGATCTTGTAGCCGTCTGGGATGACTATGGCGATGTCGGGTGCGGAGGAGTCGTTAAACCAGGTCTCTGTCAAGAAGGAGACATCCAGGGATGTTGTGACGAGCAGGTCTCAGAGCTCGACGGCAGGCTTGCGTGCGGAGCGGGTGTTCAGTAGTATGCATCGGAGGTGGTTGGGGTCTTTTTTGGTGGGTGGTTCGTTGGCTCTGTGGCTGATGTAGCTTCAGTTCCAGCAGGTGAAGGGGCCGTGTGGGCGTTTCGGGGCGGCCTTGAAGCAGGTGTGGCTCCGTGCGGAGTTGAGAGCGTGCAGAGTGCTGGCGTCGTAGTGGCGGCGGTTGTCATGGCGGGTGCAGGGACTAGGGGTTCTGGTGCTGGGCGTGGTCCAGGCGCGGACGGGCACAGACGGGCTTGCCTTCGGCGTACCGTTTGTGCGCCGGCGGCGCGGCCGCGCAGCGGCCGGCATATATGGGGAGGTGGGAGGGAAGAGCAGCTCGGAGGCGGGAGGCGGGGGCAGCGAATGGGCAGTGGGCAATCAGGGGGGCGGGGCCGCAGGGGACGCAGCGGCGAGGGCGGTGAGGGACAACAAAGGTAACAGAAGGAAAAAAGGACACAGAAACAAGGGAAAAACGAGTGGCCCAGAAGGCAGAAGTCATTTTTGGAGACAAGGAAACCCGAAAGGGGCCTTTGGACCGTGGGTCACTTACTTATTACAAGAAACAGGGGTCCTAAGGGGTAGTAATGCAACAAACAGTAGTAATATAGACCACAAAAGGTACTATATTGACTCCCAACCCAGCCGGGTAAGGAGTATTTTATTTTCAAGAATGACAAAAAGATAAATTGACCTAGAGGGGGTCAGTTATGAACATTAAAATGGGGTACAATCCTGTACCTATCCCAAGAAAGTAGAAAAACCATAGGTTGAGAGAAAGATAAGTAAAAGGAACAAGTTTTTACAGGCAAGTAGAAATTTCCTTGGAGCCAGAGGATGGCTTGCGATTTAAATAAATAATTCCGCAAATCTTGTAACCAGAAGGCAGAAGGGCACAAAAAATGAGTGGAACAGAGGGCAGAAGGACACAAAAAACGAGTGGAACAGAAGGCAGAAGGGCACAATTAACGAGTGGACAGAGGGCAGAAGGACACAAAAAACGAGTGGAACAGAAGGCAGAAGGGCACAAAAAACGAGGAAAAGCGAGTGGCACAGAGGGCAGAAGGGCACAAAAAACGAGTGGAACAGAAGGCAGAAGGGCACAAAAAAACGAGGGAAAAATTAGTGGCACAGAGGGGAGAAGGGCACAAAAAACGAGTGGAACAGAGGGCAGAAGGGCACAAAAAATGAGTGGAACAGAAGGCAAAAGAGGCACAAAAACGAGGAAAAGCGAGTGGCACAGAGGGCAGAAGGGCACAAAAAACGAGTGGAACAGAAGGCAGAAGGGCACAAAAAAACGAGGGAAAAATTAGTGGCACAGAGGGGAGAAGGGCACAAAAAACGAGTGGAACAGAGGGCAGAAGGGCACAAAAAATGAGTGGAACAGAAGGCAAAAGAGGCACAAAAACGAGGGACAAATGAGTGGCACAGAAGGCAAAAAGAGCACAGAAATACCGGAAAAACGAGTGGCACAGAGGCAAATACGGAATACGGAAATACAGGGGCAGCTAAGAACAGAAGGTAGAATGGGCAGTGGGCAATCAGGGGGGCGGGGCTGCAGGGGATGCAGCGGCGAGGGCGGTGAGGGACAACGAAGGTAACAGAAGGAAAAAAGGACACAGAAACAAGGGAAAAACGAGTGGCACAGAAGGCAGAAGGGCACAAAAAATGAGTGGAACAGAGGGCAGAAGGACACAAAAAACGAGTGGAACAGAAGGCAGAAGGGCACAATTAACGAGTCGACAGAGGGCAGAAGGGCACAAAAAACAAGTGGAACAGAGAGCAGAAGGGCACAAAAAATGAGTGGAACAGAAGGCAGAAGGGCACAAAAAATGAGGAAAAGCGAGTGGCACTGAGGGCAGAAGGGCACAAAAAAATGAGTGGAACAGAGGGCACAAAAAAAAGAGTTGAACAGAAGGCAAAAGAGGCATAAAAACAAGGGGAAAACGAGTGGCACAGACGGCAGAAGGGCCCAAGAAACGAGTGGAACAGAGGGCAGAAGGGCACAAAAAATGAGTGGAACAGAAGGCAAAAGAGGCACAAAAACGAGGGACAAATGAGTGGCACAGAAGGCAAAAAGAGCACAGAAATACCGGAAAAACGAGTGGCACAGAGGCAAATACGGAATAAGGAAATACAGGGGCAGCTAAGAACAGAAGGAAGAATGGGCAGTGGGCAATCAGGGGGCGGGGCCGCAGAGGACGCAGCGGCGAGGGCGGTGAGGGACAACGAAGGTAACAGAAGGAAAAAAGGACACAAAAACAAGGGAAAAACGAGTGGCACAGAAGGTAGAAGGGCACAAAAAATGAGTGGAACAGAGGGCAGAAGGACACAAAAAGCGAGTGGAACAGAAGGCAGAAGGGCACAATTAACGAGTGGACAGAGGGCAGAAGGGCACAAAAACAAGTAGAACAGAGAGCAGAAGGGCACAAAAAATGAGTGGAACAGAAGGCAGAAGGGCACAAAAAACGAGGAAAAGCGAGTGGCACAGAGGGCAGAAGGGCACAAACAATGAGTGGAACAGAGGGCACAAAAAAAGAGTTGAACAGAAGGCAAAAGAGGCATAAAAACAAGGGAAAAACGAGTGGCACAGACGGCAGAAGGGCCCAAGAAACGAGTGGAACAGAAGGCAGAAGGGCACAAAAAAACGAGGGAAAAATAAGTGGCACAGAGGGCAGAAGGGCACAAAAAACGAGTGGAACAGAGGGCAGAAGGGCACAAAAAATGAGTGGAACAGAAGGCAAAAGAGGCACAAAAACGAGGGACAAATGAGTAGCAAGGAAGGCAAAAAGAGCACAGAAATACCGGAAAAACTAGTGGCACAGAGGCAAATACGGAATACGGAAATACAGGGGCAGCTAAGAACAGAAGGTAGAATGGGCAGAGAGGCACGGGGTAGCAAGGGGAACAGAAGGGAAAACCGGGCCGGGACACGGGGCAGCGAGGGGTACAGAAGAAAAGACCGGGCAGAGAGAGCACAGGGACAGTGAGGGGTACAGAAGGAAAGACCAGGCAGAGAGAGCATGGGGACAGCGAGGGGAACAGAAGGGAAAACCAGGCAGGGACACGGGGCAGCAGGGAAACAGAAGAAAACACTGGGCAGAGACACGGGGCAGCGAGGGGTACAGAAGGAAGGACTGGGCAGAGAGAGCACGTCGACAGCGAGGGGAACAGAGGGAAGAAAAAGGGGCACGGCCCACGTACAGGTAGTGGGGGAAGACAGACAACAGCAGTCACAGACACAACAATGAAAATACAGGCAATACAGTAAAAGCAATAAAGCGGAGGATGAACAAACCTACCTACGGCCTACCACTGGCCACCAGGGATGAGGCGCAGGTGGTAGCATGTGGGTGGTGGAGGGCCTCGAACTTCCTCAGCAGCAGCAGCTGGGGCAGGGAGACACAGGCAGTGCTGTGCGGAGGATGAGCAACCTACCTGATGAGGTCAAGGGTTAGCTTGACAAGCAGTATGTTTATAATTTTATTCTGAATATATTAACAACAAAAAACACCCACACTATTTTAGAAAATAAACATTTTTAAAGTAAGAAGATGGTTCTTGTTAGAAACATCAATTCTGATTTAGGAAATAATAATTATATGTTACTTGTATGTTTGTAATAGTGTGAATATGCCTTGTTCTGTGTATTGGTGTGTGAGTTAGTATATAGATGATGGACTGGGTGTGTGAGTAACTGCATGGGTGAATGAGTGTGTATGTGTAAGTGAATTTATGTGTGACTGTGTGGATATCTAAGTAATGTATGGCTGAGTGAGTGGGTATGCAAGTAGCTATATGAGTGGGTGTGTGAGGGCCTGCATAGGTGGGTGCATTTGTGAGTGCCTGTATGGCTTTGTGAGTATCCGTGTGGGTGAGTGAAAGTGTGTGTGAGTGGGTGCATTGATGTATGAGTAGATGTGTAAGTATCTGTATGGCTGTTTGACTGGGTATATGAATGGCTCCATGAGTGAGTAAGTAGGTGTGTTGGTGACTGTATGGGTGAGTGAATGAATGTGAGAGTAGCTGTATAGGTGAGTGAGTTGATGTATTAGTAGAGTATGGGTATGTCAGTGACTAAATGAGTGAGTGAGTGAGTGAATAGATGTGTGAGTAGTGTATGGGTGAATGAATCGGTGTATAACTGGTGAATAGGTGAGTAGCTGTGTGAGTATCTGTGCGAGTTACTGAGAAATTGCTTGAGAAGAGTATGAGTGAGTGAGTGGGTATATCAGTGGCTGCATTGTTGAGTGAGTGAGTGGTGTATAGATGATTGAATAGGTGTAGTATTGTCTGTATGGGTTATTTAGTAGGTATGTGACTGACTATATGAGCAACTGATTGGGTGTATCAGTATCTTTATGGGTGAGTTAGTGCCTGTGCATGTGGATGTATGGGTGTGTGAGTGGTTGTATGGTGAGTGACTACTTGTGTGAGTCATTGTATGGGTGAATGAGTGGGTGGGTGAGTGGTTCTATGGGTGATTGTGTACCTGTCTGAGTTGATGCATGATTAGCTATATAGGTAAGTGTGTGTGTGTGTGAGTAGCTGTGTGAGTGGCTATATGGATAAGGGAGAGGGTGTATGAGTGGCTCTATGAGTGTGTTAGTGGCTGTATGGGTGAATGAGCAGTTGTCTAACTGGCTGTATTAGGGAGTGAGTGGGTATTTAAGTGGCTATATGAGTGAGTGAAAGGGTGCATAACTGGCTGTATGGGTGAGTGTGTGGTGTGTGCATGGTTGTATGGATGAGTGCATCTGTGGATGAGTGGTTCTGTCACTGGATGTGTCAGTAACTGTGGTTAGTGACTGGGTGTATGAGTAATTGCATTGGCAATAAGTGGCAGTGTCATTGACTCTATAGGCGAATGAGTGCATGTGTTTGAATCGCTGTATCAGTAAGTGAGTGGGTGTCTGAGTATCTGTGTAGGTAAGTGAATGCATGTGTTAGCTGTTCAATGGGAGAGTGAGTGGTTGTTTAGGTGGCTGTATGGTTGACTGAGTGGATACATGAGTGGCTATATGGGTGAGTGAGTGTATGTGTGTGTGTGTGTAAATGCCTGTATGGGTGAGTGAGTGGCTGTATGGGTAAGTGAGAGGATAAAGCAGTGTCTGTATGGGGGAATGAGTGGGTGTGTGAGTGGCTGTGTAAATGGCTGAATCAGCGAGAGAGTGGATGTATGAGTGGCTTATGAGTGAGTGAAAGGGTGCATACATGGCTGTATGGGTAAGTTAGTGGTGTGTGAGTAGCTGTATGGGTAAGTGCATCACTAGATGACTGGTTGTGTGGGTCTGCCACTGAATGAGTCAATAGCTATATGGGTGAGTGACTGGGTGTATGAGTAGTTGCATAGTTGAATGGGTGTTGTATCAGTGACTATATAGGTGATTGAGTGCATGGGTTTGAATCTCTGTATGAGTAAGTGTATGGGTGTCACAAGAGGGGTGGTGTGCACACCATGTTTGTCCAAACTCGATCAAGTATTTTTGTATTGTCCTATTGCGTGCAGACTAGGAAGTGCTATGCCCCAAATGCACTGCATTTAACATACAAATGTGGGGAGCGCAGCTTACACGCTCCACTCCCAGTTGCACTGCTTTCATTGGAACTCCATCCAACCAATTGATCAACGTTCAACAGTATTCCAAGTTAATTCCATTGCTTCAGAAATCTTGCCATTACTATTATAAACTTCTCCACATTAGTTACATCTTGCGTTTTGGAAACTTTTCATATTTTCGGGTGCCCATCCGGACTTCATCGGAAATACAATCCAAACACAACAGGTGGTCCCCATAATCACTGTGATTGCCCTATTTCAAAGCAACATCCTAACTGTTAGTGCTCAAATCACCACCCCTTTAAACTTCCCAGGTTCTTCCTAGAATCAGAAAATCTACCTCTCTGTGTCCTGCAGGCACTCTAGGCTCCTCTCACAATTATGTTTTAGAATGATTATCTCATATTCAGTTCGAAGCGCTTAAAGGTTAACTACTTCCTTCTCTTGTGTATAATTTATCTTCGTATCCCACTCTCTACTAATGCGGAATGAATTCCCCTTGCCTGACTGTTTAAAACATTATACTTCCTCCATGCACTCGAACATTTCCATACTTAATTGCATTCTATGGCGCTTACCTCAGACAGTTAGGATGTTGCTTTGAAATAGGGCATGTTTGAAGCAGGGGGAACCCAATAAACCCTTGTAGGCTTGGTCACTGGATATTTAAAGTCAAAGTGTGCTACAAGGGACTTGTTTTAGAAACCAATAAATCTTAGTTGTGAGTCGTACATATGTCACGCACTCAAGTGTATCAACAGAATGTCACACTTTGTAATTCGCCAGAATAAATCAAACAAAGGAAAAGAGAACACACGGAGATGGTAAGTTATATTCTGAATTTTTTTTGTATTTAGTGATGAAACAGCAAATTTACATCTTGGGAGATGGATACATAGAAATGAATTCAAGCAAACGCTGTGAACAGAGGTATAGATAACAGTGACTCTTCAGTTCACAGCTAACACATCAACTCCTGGTGAGTATAACAAACAACCAAAAATAATTAATAAACAATGGTCATATGTTGGTGACAACGCAACGTTTCTAGAGATGATGGAGGTGTCGACGTTTCAGTCTAATATGCAGTCGTCTTGTAGACCATTGCTGAAAAAAACTCCCTGAAATTTCCAAAAGGGGATATTTTCAAATTTCAGTGGACGACAAGAGACGTGGAGCAAAGTCTCCAGTTGGTTGAATCAAATCTTTGGTCCGGTATATACAGAACCCCTTCGGTGAACGGTTTTCGGACAGCTAGAAACTAAACATGCAGCGTAACTTTGTGTTTTTGAATATGGCAAGTTGTGTAATCAGGAAAATAGCGTCTTCGGTCGGTATGCCGGGTCGTCAGTGAAATAGTGAAATAGGGCAATCACGGTGATTATGGGGATAGGTAACGAGGGTTTAAAGACAGAAACGATTTATATAATGTCACTGTATACAAAAATTGTACGTTTAGAGATAATTATGCGCGATTAATACCGATGTATTTTTAAAATTGTTGACTTTACAGTGACCCCCGACGAAGGGTTTAAAGCCCGAAATGCATTGGGTCTAAAATAAAAGAAATGCAGCTCTGAACCACCTGTTGTGTTTGGATTGTATTTCCGATGAAGTCCGGATGGGCACACGAAAATATGAAAAGTTTCCAAAACCCAAGATGTAACTAATGTGGAGAAGTTTATAATAGTAATGGCAAGATCTCTGAAGCAATGGAATTAACTTGGAATACTATTGAACGTTGAGCAATTGGTTGGATGGAGTTCCAATGAAAGCAGTGCAACTGGGAGTGGAGCGTGTAACCTGTGATCCCCACATTTGTAAGTGTATGGGTGAGCAAATGGGTGTGTGAGTAGCTCTATAGGTGAATGAGTAGCTGTGTACGTGGCAGCGTGGGTGACTGAGTGGATGCATGAGTGGCTATATGGGTGAGTGAGTGTGTGTGTTAGTGCCTGTATGGGTGAGTGAGTGGCTGCATAAGTGGCTATATAAGTCTATTAGTGGGTGTGTAAGTAGCTGTAGGGAAACGTCAGTGGATATATGAATAGCTGCACAAGTGGGTTAGAATTAGCTCAGAAAAGTAAGGGAATAATTACTTGTGAGTTGTTTTCTAGCATCCTCTCCGGCAAAATAAAAAACTGGTGGCAAAGAATATCAAGTACTTTTTATACATGAAGACTGTTAGACCTGGCACCATTGGCGTGGGTCTCCCTTCCATTTTTCACTGTTGCCTCCTGTGTTTTTGCTATGTTGCTGCTGGTCTAGATACTTTGGGCACTTTGTCACTGCTATTCAGTGCCAAACTAGAAGGGCTCCCTATTTTAAATTGTTGTAATGGATTAGTGACTCCATGATTGGCTTATTTGATTTACGTGTCAGTCCCTATTACAGTGCACCATGTGTGTTCAGGGCCTGTAAATCAAATGTTGCTGGTGGGCTTGCAGCACTGGTTGTGACACCAACAGAAGCAGCTTGTAAAGTGTGGCTCTGGCCTGCCATTGCAGAGCCTGTGTACAGTCTGGGACTGCCTTGTTGACTTGGCAAGTGTACCCACTTGCCAGTCCCTAAACCTTCCCTTTTCTACAGATTACTCACCCCTAAGGTAGGCCCAAGGGCAGGGTGCATTATATGTAAAAGGACATGCCAGGATGTGTGTGGCATGTCCTGATAGTGAATTACAGCCAATTACAGCCAATTTCGTTTTACACTATTACAAGGCTATCTGTTCCCATAGGCCAGAATAGGCAGTTGGATTATAACATCTTAGAATCCTAACCGACCCAGGGAACAAGGTAGAAAATCGATTTTAGTATGCCTGAACTCAGAATGTTAAAATACATCTTTTAGTGTGGGTGATATTTACATTTTGTGTTTAAAAATACCACTTTTAGACAGTAGGAATTTTCTTGCGTGACGATCCAGCATGTCTCTGCTAGGTTTGTGTATTCCATGTCTGGTTTGTGAGTGATAGGGGGATGGAGAGGGCCTTGGCTCCAGCAGTCTGATGGATAAAGGCTGGGCTGAATAGCACCTGTATTGAATAGAGAGTAGGGGGAGGGGATTTCCTTTTACTCACCTGAGCCTTCATAGAATAAAAAGTAGGTTGATTAGTTTTCCTTTCAGCTACCTGAGCCAGATCTGCTTTCAACAATGTTGTCTCCACCTACTGCTAGGAAGCTGCACCAGGGATGAGAGAACTGGTTTTGGCTGGGCACAGACACCCTCTGCCTTCAGAGGACAAAGGATTCTGCAGTATAAATATTGGGGCCCAGACCCCAGAAATTGTGATCACTTCTGGGAATCAAGAAAAACTCTTTGCCAAGGAGAAGAACCGGAGAAGCTGAAGGAAGATTGCTGTCCCTGTGCTGTCGCTGTTTGGGGTTGGCCTGAGGTGGTTACTTTATTGCCAAGGAAAGGAGAAAAGGAACTTTGTGTGAACTTTTACTATCTTGAGGAAGATCTCCAAGGGCTTGAAGTTGAGCTCCTGTTCTGAAGTCTCAGGGACACAAAGACTTCACCACCAGCTCCACCTGAATATACTTGCTGGGAATTCTACCTGCAGTGAGGTGCCTGCTGTTGATTTGGGCCCTCTGGTGACTGTGTGTCTCTGGGAGCTGTAAGCACGATGCAACGAGGGAGAAACGTGTCGCCACCGCAGCAGTTACTGTTGCATTACCGAAGAAGCATGTCGCCGCCACAGCTGTTCACCGTCGCATCACTGATGAAGCGTGTTGCATCAGTGGAGAAGCGTGTCACCGCTGAAGAGGTTTCAATCGCATCACCAGAGAAGTGTGTCGCAGGGCCTGTCACAGCTCAAGAGTCTACCGAGTCACTGCACAGCTGTCGGGCATGCACACATCGCATCCGCATTGTTGCATCGCATCAAAGACACCATTTTGTCGCATCGCACCGGATCGTCGCATCGCATTGAGGCGCCATCTTGTCACATCAAAACCGGAACGCAGTAAGAAACAAACGCATCACCACTTCTCCGATAAGGAACCAACGCATCACCTCCCCTGCGCTGCAGTAAGGAACTGATGCATCACTTCCCCCGAAGCAAGGAACCAACACATCACCTTCTCTGTGACATATTTTTGTTTGTTTAGCATGATGCATCCAAGGTACTTTGAGAGTAAAGTGTCGCTTTTACAATCAACATTGAACTACGCTATTTCTACCATTTTAAAGTCCTATTTTTATTACAGTATTGTGGATTTTAGTTGTTTGATATTGTGTTAAGTCTAGTAAAGATTACTTATTTTTCTAAACTGGTGTGGTGTCCATTTGTAATTTTTTCACTGTGTTACTGTATGTGTTCACAAATACTTTACACACTGCTTCTGAGATAAGCCTGTTTGCTCGTGCAAAGCTGCCAAGAGGGTGAGCAGAGGTTATTTCAGGAGTGTACCCCCCTTTCCCTGACTGGAAGCAAGGGTACCTATTTGGACAAAGGTGCAAGCCATTGCCAACTAGAGACCCCCATTTCTGACAAAGACCCTCTGCACTAGTATGTCATGTCAATAAAATGTATCTGTCACACTAGAAGTATCTTGATACATCTAAACATGTATCACTTCAACCTATTGTAATAGAATAGAAATATAAGTTAATATTTGGTTTCCAAAATTCCAGTAAGATAACAGTACACATTGCTTATGCTGTAACAGTATATCACAGTGTAGTAAAACATTTCATTTTCCCTTTTTTACTGTTCTTAGCTGTCATACTTTTACATTATAATCGATTTACTATATGAAGTTTCTTCCTTGAGCAGTGGGGGAGAAACAATTGTATGGATTATAGAAAAAAATCAAAACTGCACAGCACATAGCTATTAACAAATGACACTATGCATTGCCCTCATTACAATTCATTAAACAGTTTTTTTTCTTACACTTACTACACTAATGTAAACAGCGAAAACTGAAATGTTTTACTTTATTATTATACCGGGTACACTACTAATAATGAACTTAATCCACACTTACATTTTGGAGATCCTTTTGAAAACATCACCCCAGTATGCTGAATAATGTCTAAAACATTGATGAACCACATAGATAAAATACAACATACTACTTTTTTTTGTAGCAGAAATTGCACGTAGAAATTTGTTTCAAGAAACAAAAGGTGACAGGTTTGCAGTTTTAAAGGCAGTTTTGGTTTCAACCTATTGTTCCTGTGATTGCATTGTGGCCATCAAGTTTAGCTCTTTAGTAAGCCTGTATAGTAGCCAAATGTTATATTAACTCCTTTGTGGCAGATAAAAGCACTCTTGGATTTTTTTTATCACCCCTGATAGACCAAATGATGTCTAAAACACTGACAATCAACTTAGAAGACACCCTGTACATTCCTTTTTTTCCAGGAATACTCCATAGAACTTTGGTTGAAGAAACAAAAGGTAAGAATTTCGTAGTTTGAAAGGCAGTTTTGGTTTGAACTGGAGGTTACTGTCATTGCATTCCATCCATCCATCCAGTTTCACTCTTTAAATGGACAGTATATTGTTCAGATGTTCTATTAATTCCATCAAGAAAGATGATAGCCATACTAGTGTAAGTTCTTTCAGAACTTTAATATTTGTCCTTGCTTTGAAGTTTGTAATTTCGGTTTCTAATTTAGATCCATCTCTTCTGCCTTGTTGGAACATTAATATCAGGTATTTTCCACCTTTTTGTATTTGTAATGTAGACATAACATCTGATCTACAATTTGGGCATGTCATATTTTGGTTAGCTATTTTTATCAATCTGTAAAAAGGCACAGTTTTGGAATCTGGTAGTATAAAGTACAGAAATCTCTTAGAGTTTATTTGAATGGTAGACGTAAAAGAGCAATCTTCGCACGTGAAAGGAGAAGACTGTGTATGAGGCCGGGGGTTGTTCAATTACACATGCAAGAGGCAAGAGTCTTGGGTAAATAGCTTGGGGCCTATGATGTGGGCACCGGAGCAGAATGAGAAAGCAACTATTACCATGTTTCTTTTATTTCTGAAAGTGTGGGGTTGATCATGTTGATGAGTTTATTGCCAATTTTACAGATAATTTCAAGTGTATTATGGACTGACTGTGTGATTTATCGTTCGATTCAAAACAATAAAAATGTGATCAGCAAAAAAACAGCAACCTTCACAGTCATGGTTCAATATGTAAGTCAGGTCAATTAAGTCATCTATGTGTATTTCTTCCTCTAAAACAAGCAGGACCATTATACATTCCTGTACGTCTTGTTGAGTGTTCTGAGTAAATAGTACTGATCCATTACATAAATCTACTAGATCTCGAATGCTTGAAGCACAATATATAATAGTCATATCAGTAAACGTTGTTGCAAAGCACAGAGAGTGGAATATAATCTCTTCTGTGCTTTCTATTTTATTGCATTTAGTAGATTTGGTAAGTGAAATAGTACGTTAAGAACAAAATTTGCATAGCAGTTGACACCAGAAGGTTTTGACAACTGGAAACCTACAATGCCTCCCACATTTTCCATTTTTTTCTTCTTAACACCTTTATTCTTGTCCTTGTTTTCCTTCTTGTCAGGAGCATCTATAGATTCTTTTGTAAGCTTCTGCTTTGTACAGATTATCATTTTTTCATAAATGGGATACTGTCCAAAACTAGAAGCATACACACTTCTAAACTGATTTTACTCTCTGACACAACTTGTATTGGCACTAACTGTCCTGTCATTAAAATCAATCAAAAACAACCCAGACAATATTTTCACTCAAGACAATGCAACTTATGTCGCACCTTCTTTAAACACAGTATTACCAATATTGATAAAAACTGCATCTACATGTAATCCTTGAGATTTATGGATAGTTACAGTATATGTTAGAGAGACTGGAAGCTGCTGCCAAAAAGACATATATGTCTTAAACTAGCAAATAATGTACTACACATCGGGCAATCTGCTTGATGCCATCAATCTGATCAAATTTTACGGCTAAGTATTCAACTTGATCCCTAGTTGGAAAATAATGAAATCAATAACTTTACCCATAGCACCATTTAGTAAGCCTTTCTCAGCACTGAAATATCTTCACAGTTTTTGCATATGTGGAACACTTTTCTAATCTTGCAGGCCTAGATGCAGATTTCTCCATTGAATCCAATGCTGCTTGTAGCTTCTTGCTTCACTGTACATTTTGTAATTAAATGTCTTCTTTCTCCAGTTTTAGTAATTATTCATTAAATTGAAGCACTCTTGAAGTGTAGGCATTAAACAGATTATAGATTTACCTTCTTCAATGAAACTGAATATAAACTGTGCTCTTGAGTTCTTACAGGAGAAAGGTTTGCTTATAAGTTGACTTTCTAAGATACATTCCTCCTCCTTGGTCACAACTCCTACTCTAATGACTTTCAGAAAATTTCTGTATTCTGTCGGTAGACAACTAGCCCTATGAACAAGACAAAGGGCCTCCCTCAATGCAATATCTTCTATTAAGATAAATGACCAAGAATACACGCAAATAGAGGATATACTGGAGATATTCCAAAGCTACTATCAAAATCTATATCAAAATGATATCACTCGTAACAGGGAAGACATAAAGAAATTTCGTAGTGGTTTTCTAACCTGCTCAGACAATAGCTTAGATAACATCACAAAAAACGATCTGGAGAAAAAGATTTCAATAGCAGAAGTTGAACTTGCACTCGCAGAGCTTGCCTCGGGGAAAGCGGCGGGTCCTGATAAAATTTCGCTGGAGCTATACCAAATTCTAGGTAAAATTATTCTTCCAATGCTATTAGATCTTTTTCTCGGGGTACAATGGAATGGAAATACACCTGCATCTTGGAAAGACACCAACATTATCATTTTCGCTAAAAAGGGAAACCCAACCGATTCTCCAGCATCCTACCGCCCAATATCATTAATAAATTCTGATTCTAAACTTTATTCAAAAATTTTGGCCAATCGGTTAGGGGGAGTCATTGCGCATCCGGTCATCCCGTGGCAGCACAGGTTCATTCCTGGGAAGGGTACCACTGATCACATCCGTAGAGCAATTGCAATATTTGATATTATGTCAGCAACGGGCGGCCAGATGTCAATGATTCTTCTTGACGCCGAGAAGGCATTCGTTCGAGTGACGTGGGAATTTATGTGGGTTATTTTAGAACACTATAAATTTGGGCAAAGCTTTATTAAATCAGTAAAAGCAATGTATGTTGACCCGAAGGCTAGGCTTCAAATTATGGGGCATGAATCAGGCAGCATAAGCATCTCAAGAGGAACGCGACAGGGATGCCCGTGCTCCCCGATTTTATTTGCCCTTTATATCAACAATCTGATTTTGAAAATCCTAACTAACACCAGAATTAAACCAATGGTGACAGGAGTATTTGAAACTAAAGTTTTAGCCTACGCCGACGATGTCGCCATTTTAACACCTGACCCTGATGTAGCTATATTAAAGATTGAGGCAATCACGCAACCGTTTGGGTCCTACTCAGGTTATTCTCTTAATAGAAGCAAAACGGTCATACTATGTACAGAAAACATACAATGTATTGACCCAGATGGACTGAAAAGGCGATATATCTAGGGGTCTGTATATCCGCTGAAATTCAAAATATCACTAAAAACAATTATGAACCCCTCATTAACTTAATCAAACAAGATCTAACAAGAGTAAATAGTCTCCATTTATCTATTATGGGGAGAGGGAACTATATAAAAATTACTATCTTTCCGAAAATATTGTATTTATTCCGAGGGATCCCTTAATTAGTTGAAGACAATTTGGTCAAAATTCTTGACTCCCAGATCTCTAAATTTGTGTGGCAATATGGCAAGATCAGGAGATTGCTTCAATTCTTAACCCTGCCATTCGATAGAGGGGGGCTAGCAATACCGCAATTGATGTTATTTTTTTCGGCAGCTTACCTGCAACAATTCGCCCTGATGATTAACATAGCATTTAGCGGTGAAGACATGGGCATTCCATCAATATACGAATTGGCCCTGGGTCATAAAGCCAGAGGACTACTTTTAAGACAACTTGAGCCCAGCTATTTCAAGAAAGTTAAGTTCAAAATTGTCATTGGAGCATGGAAAGTGTGGACAAAAGTTACTAAACATCTGCAAATTCCCAAATTAACCCGATATACCCGATATACTCCACATTCATCGGTACTACCATTAAATCAAAACAATAGAATTTCAGCTAACTGGGAAAGTCGGGGGATTGTCTCCCTTTTCGACTTCTTTGGTGTAGACAATAACAGTAGCTTTATCACCCTTCAATATCAGTTTAACATACCTGTGACAGACTATTTTAAATTCTATCAAATAAGAACAAGTTTATTCTCCAGACTGCCCAGTATAAGTTGGAATAGAATACCCCTAATCGAAGATATCCTTAGGCCATCTACCAGAATTGGCACATTTTATTCTACCCTCCTTGAAAAATCACCAGATGACATGGAACACACCGAAGTATCTTGGTTAACTAGACTTGATAATCCAGACATAGATATTGATACGGTTTTGGTACTGGCATCACAATTACTACTCTTCACCATTTTAAAAGCGCAACTCTATAAAACATTATATAATCTCTACTATACCCCTGCAAAACTCCATCTATGGGGGAAAAGAATTAATGACCATTGTCCCAGATGTAATCACGGCTCCGCAACGCTACTACATATGTTTTATGATTGCAACAAATTAACATTACTAAAGAAAATGATCTGGGAATTTTGGGAAGAGGTTTTTGGACGTGAACTGCCCGAGTCGTTTACTATTTGTATGCTCGGGTACGATGGCACGTTAAATTTGAATCATAGAGAGAAAGCTATTCTCTTCATTGCAGCCGTTGTATACCGAATTATACTTGCTGCACGATGGAAGGAGGGCGATCCTCCTAGCTTCCAAATGTGGTTAACCCGATTTTTGGGCGTCTATAATCATGAGATAGCAATTTATGCCACCAGGGGGGTGAAGTCGAAAAAGCGAGGGGAGAAAATCTGGGCCCTTATCATAGCTTGGAGCGCCTCAGCAACTTCAAATTGAATGGTTTAAATTGTGCATGCTCTGTTTTATGTATAATAGTTATGATCCCCTTAAAATGTTTCTTTTCCTTTTCCTTTTTTCTTTCTTAAAATGTACCTTCTTTTTTTCATTATTTTTTTTGTCTCTATGTTTACATCTACTTTTTAGGTGTTATCTATATGGATAACCCTTTTTTTTCTTTTTTTCTTTGTTTCTCGTATGATTATATTATTTTTTTGTGAAAAGCATATATTCAATTGTAATGGAGTTGTCTAATAAAAAAAAATTAAAAAAGAAAATGTCTGTATTCCATATCGGATGTTTGATGCATATTCCTCAGAAGTTCCTTCTATTTGAAGTTATGCAAATGTTTACTCTGCCAGTAATTCCCAAAGAATTCTTAGTTTCATCATGCAATAGTGTCTTGAAAACAGGTTGTCCCTGGACGGGTGAGTTGTAGCACGTCATACTCTGTTTTTAAAATCTGTTGCATCCTCAAGTGTACGAAGGCAAGCATTACATTTGAGACCATGCTCACCTCATCAATGATCAAAAGCTTTAGTTTCTTCAACACTCTTGACACCTTATGACAAGCTTCACCAGATAACTTTTGATATTGTAATTAAATGTCATGTTCAACAGGTAGAATCAGTAGATGATATAGAGTCATCACTTTAATGTTGTGTGCAGCCAATCCAGTGGGAGCTGTTGCTACACATGATACATTTGATTCTGTAGTCCTCTGTAGGTAAGCAGTGAGAACTTTAATTAAAACAGGTTCCTGGTGTTAGCTTGACCACTGATGTATAACAGTATTGGCTTAAATGATGAACATTTGTATACTTTCTTCTTGTGGAGGAATCAGTGTTTTTTTTAAGCATGGGCTGAAAATTCGTTCCGTTCGCGGAATTTGCGGATTTTCCGCAATTTCGCGATCCGCGAATCTCGTGAAATCGCGGTAAAATCCGCAAATCAGCGGTGACGAATTTTCAGCCAAGCACTTACAGGGTTACAGCAGCAGGGGCAAAAGTTGAAGCTAATTTTTTGTAACCTTTTACAAAAGGGTTACAAATTAACTTCAACTTGGGCACCTGCTGCTGTAAGCCTGTAAGTGCTTCCTGGCGCCTACTTGCAACTATTCTCTGACCCTGCGCTGACCCTTGAAGCAGGGTCAGAGAAGAGTTACAAGTAGGCAATGAGGTGCCTGTCACGAAAATTAAACCTCAACAGGAAGCACTGACAGATATAAAAACAAGCATTTGCAATGCAATAGGTCTCGCATTAGGAAAGTTTGAGCTATTGGTCTTGTAAATGACAATTTTTTTTATTTATGTGTTGGTTTTGAAAATAGCTAAATTAATAGCTTTGTTATTTACAATGCCAATAGTTATAACTTTCGCAAATGTGACACCTATGGCATTTGTAATGCAACATGTTTTATATTTACGTGACTTAGATGTATTGATATTACAAATTAAAATGGCTTTTACTTTTTTAAAATAATTAATACTTAAATAAAAGTGATTTTAATGTATAATGGCAACAGCTTAAACTTTTGTAAATACATTTTGTGAAGATTATGTTCAGTGTATTTTATTGTGACGAAAATCCAAGAACAGAAGTGAAATATTAACATCTTTTTGGGACATTTGTAATAAAGCTTGAAACATTGAGAGAAAATATTTGAACCAGTTGTTGTTGAATGGTTGCGCACATTGTTTGCTGGGGTGGTGCTGAGTGGTGCTGAGTGGTGCTGTGGTGATGCTGAGTGGTGCTGTGGTGGTGCTGAGTGATACTGGGATGGTGCTAAGTGATGCTGGGGTGGTGCTGAGTGGTGCTGTGGTGGTGCTGAGTGATGCTGTATTGGTGCTGAGTGATGCTGTGGTGGTGCTGAGTGGTGCTGTGTTGGTGCTGTGTGATAATGTGGTGGTGCTGAGTGATGCTGCGGTAGTGCTGAGTGATGCTGTGGTGATGCTGAGTGATGCTGTGGTGGTGCAGAGTGGTGCTGTGGTGGTGCTCAGTGATAATGTGCTGGCGCTGAGTGATGCTGTGGTGGCGCTGAGTGATGCTGTGGTGGCGCTGAGTGGTGCTGTGGTGGTGCTGAGTGGTGCTGTGGTGGTGTTGAGTGATGCTGTGGTGGTGCTGATTGATGCTGTGGTGGTGCTGAGTGGTGCTGCGGTGGTGCTGAGTGATAATGTGGTGGTGCTGTGCTGTCATGGTGCTGAGTGGTTCTGTGGTGGTGCTGAGTGATGCTGTGGTGGTTCTGAGTGGTGCTGTGGTGGTGCTGAGTGATGCTGTGGTGGTGCTGAGTGATGCTGTTGTGGTGCTGAGTGGTACTGTGGTGGTGCTGAGTGATATGTGGTGGTGCTGAGCGATGCTGTGGTGGTGCTCAATGGTGCGGTGGTGGTGCTGAGTGATAATGTGGTGGTGCTGAGTGATAATGTGGTGGTGCTGAGTGATGCTGGGGTAGCGCTGAGTGATGATGTGGTGATGCAGAGGGCAGAAAGGCACAAAAAGCAGTCTAACAAAGGGCAGAAGGGCAGACAAACAAGGGAAAAACGAGTCTAATAGAGGGCAGAAGGGCACAAAAAACGAGTCTAAAAGGGGGCAGAAAGGCACAAAAACGACTCTAACAGAGGGCAGAAGGGCACAAAAAACGAGTCTAACAGATGGCAGAAGGGCAGAAAGACAAGGGAAAAAGGAGTCTAACAGGGCAGAAGGGCACAAAAAATGAGTCTAACAGGGGGCAGAAGGGCAGAAAAACAAGGGAAAAACGAGTCTAACAGAGGGCAGAAGGGCACAAAAACAAGGGAAAAACGAGTCTAACAGAGTGCAGAAGGGCACAAAAAACGAGTCTAACAGGGGTCAGAATGAATCCCGCCCTGCGTGTTTGTCCACGAAGATGCCACCGTTTTGTGTAATACCTCTACTCAACTGGAGTACTTTCTACTGTCTAATCAGTTAGTGCTCCCTCGTTGGCTAAATGTATAGGGGCAGATTTACAATACCTTGCGCATCCCCAGGGATGGGCCAGTTATTGTGCGCCGCAGCTCCTCCACCCATGGTCCGCCGCATGTACAATGCGGTCACCATGTGGCAAAAACGGCACAGATGTGTCACGCATCTGTGCCGTAAAAGCAGCGCATTGCTGTAGCTGGGTCGCAAGCACGACGCAGCTCCAGCAATGCTCTGGGGGCCCTATCTCCCCAATGCTGCATCAAGTCTTGCGCCTGCTTCAAGCAGGCGCAGGGTTTCGACACAGCATTGGCCTAAAAGTGACTGAGTGAAATCTTGTAGATTTCACTCAGCTACTTTTAGGAGGCATTCCTGCGCAGGAACGCTCTCCCCTGTGCCGGAACGCCTCCTGATGGCGCAGGGCTTTAAAACGTGACGCATCTCTCATCATTGCTGGACGCAGCTCCAGCAATGCTCTGGGGGGCCCTATCTCCCCAATGCTGCGTCAAGCCTTGTGCCTGCTTCAAGCAGGCACAGGGTTTTGACGCAGCATTGGCCTAAAAGTGACTGAGTGAAATCCTGCAGATTTCACTCAGCCACTTTTAGGAGGCGTTCCTGTGCAGGAACGCCCTCCCCTGCGCCGGAACGCCTCCTGATGGCGCAGGGCTTTACAACGTGACACATCTCTCAGATGCGTCACGTTGTTAATATCCAGCACCATGGCGCATCTTTTGTGCTGCCGCTGCGTCACAAAAGTGATGCAACTGCGGTGCAAAAGAAGCGCAAGCGGCTTGTAAATCTGCCCCATAGTGCTTTACCTACACTGAAGCTGCGTAAAGAGCCAGAAGATGTGTCTCCAGTGACCATGTGTGCCTGTGCCTGTGTTAAAGGCACACATGGTCACGAGAGACACGTCTTCTGGCCCTTTGCGCAGCTGCAGTGTAGTAAAAGCACTATACATTTACCCAATGAGGGAGCACTTACTGGATTAGCCAGTATAAAGTACTCCAGGGCAAATCGCAAAAACATACGCAATTTTGCGGCAAAATTTGCAAATTTGCAGATTTTTTTGTGATTTCGCAGAGAAATCCGCGAATTTGCAAATTTCGCCCATGCTTACTTTTTTTTTGTTTTTTACCTTTGGATACATTTTTTTTCTGCTCATCTTTTAATTGTCGAACTAACTGTTCAAAATCGCCACTTTCCTGTCTTGTATGTTCCATTGCTGTTTCCACCTCGTTCATGGCTTTTGCAGCTTAGTTTTCAATAATGGGCTGTCCAAGAGGACCGTGACTTAGTGGTCCAGAATCTTGGCTTCTCTGTGAGCTTTACTTAGCTACCTCAGCAGCAATCATTTTCTGTTCAATCTCATTATTAAACATTTGCAAATAATTTACAAAGACTTAACACTAAACGCTGTCTTTCTCAGCATTGAAAGAATCTTCACAGCAGTCATAGGAGCATATGTACAAGGAGTTAACACTGAGTTAGCTGCACTTTTCAGATGGTTTTGCAGTGTGTGTGAGCGGGTGTTGTAAATATTTAAATGAGAGAAATCTTACCTCGAGGCAGGGTCCTGTGTCTTCGTTGCTCCTGCTCTGCTGAGTCAGCTTCCAGGAACAGGAAGTAGGCAGCCAGGCTCACTCTCCTAAGCCAATCACACCGCTGCATTGAGTTATTGAGATTGGACATTGGCGCCGGGATGAGGCGTTCAGCCAGAGGCTGGAGTGTGGGAATGTTCTCCTTGCAGGCTGTAATGCAGCCTGCATTGCGAACAGGACAGAGTGCATGACTGCTTTGTGTGGCCTGAGTGGGCTGACCAAACAGTCACTGCACACTTGAGTGGGCATGCCACTCCGCCCCTGCCCTTCTCCGTGAGTGGAGCAGCCCTACCCACGTTCCCATCCCCGCAAAGGAAACATGGCACGATAACATCAGGAAGTTATCATCATGTGGTGATTGTTCCTCTCCTAGCACTGCTTGGAAGCAGTGGGGTGATGCTCCTCCACCATAGCGGATGAGCCGACACTGGGGGTAAGTCATCTACAGGTGCTAGGCCTGGGCGACTCGACCCTTCAGCCTCCTCCGCTGCATGTCCCACCTTCTCCTTACCTGGACATTGACACCATGGCAAAATCTGCTAAACTCTCTCCAAAACTGTGACTCAGCCAGCAGGAGCCTCAGCCAGATGGGATTTCACAAGCGTGGGCACAGCAGTCACCAGCAAGTCTGCTGGTAAACCTACTGATACAGTTGATGCAGCAGGGCCCCCCTAGGTTTGAAACTACAGTGCTCCTGCAACACAAGTTTGGCACAGCTCAGGGGCCTCACCTCCACAATGTCCATCCAGAATAACCTCATCCGGCCTGTAATGCAGAGAGGTGCTGCCCCCCATTGGTAATCCTCTCTGAGCACTCCGGTGTAGTGGTGGATCGTAGTATGTGATGCAGACCTCCCTTCACCTCTTCCATTCACAGCTCCAAGGGGCTCAAGGCGGTCTTCTCACTCAGGTCAGCAACGTGTCTCCTTGCGACCATCCAGACTTCACCACTACGTACGGGTGATCACCGTGCCTCAATGTCTACCGCCATGGCTCATCTACTCCACAGGTCCTCCGCATCTCACTATAGGCTCCGGTTGCATGTCCAGTGAGGCATTCAGGCTCCTGACCCGGGTCCAGCGATGCATCCAGGCTCCAGACGCAGGTTCAGCGATGCATCCAGGCTCCAGACGCAGGTCCAGCAATTCATCCAGGCTCCAGATTCAGGTCCAGCAATGCATCAAGGCTCCAGATGCAGGTCCAGCAAGGCATCCAGGTTCCAGATGCAGGTCCAGCAAGGCATCCAGGCTCCGGGCGCAGGTCCAGCGTGGCATCCAGGCTCTCATCCTGGTCATCCTGGATGTTGGGTGTCTTGAGGGGCTTGTTGATGTGAGCTGCACTTGGCCCTGCCTGCTCCATTCTACATTTCATTTTTCTTTTGGTGGTCAACTGATAGGCTATTTTTTCCAATAGAGGCAAAAAAACACACATTGGGCTAACTAACGTGCATTTTTTTGCTGCTAATGGGCCTTTTGTTTATTTTCACCCGCTAACGCCGGAATTCCTATCACCATCATGCTAATGTTAGGGGCAGTTTTCACCGCTGAACCCTGAAGTGATCGCCATGTAGCGACGTCTTGTACAAACGTTGCTAACAAGGCGATAGTTTTCAGCGGTGCATAGCGGTAAGAAAACTGTTGCTAACCAGCGTTAGCGGTAGTTTTTGTCAGTCCTTGTACATATGCCCCATAGTCTCCAAGTAATTCTGATTCAGCACGACAAGGCTTGAAGAGTTGCAAAAGTGCCAAAAAGAAAAATCTCTTTTATCTTGAGTTTGACAACTAAGTTTTCTGTGGTTAATTGGATTTCTTTTTTGTGTCTCACCAAATAACTGTCACATCCATGTACTGAATATTTATCTTCTTGTATTTTTTTTATTTTGCATTGCTTCTATATCTTTTTGCCACTCAACCACACAAATGCAGTATATCGGAACACGTCACATACGGTGATGGAGGGAACCTCATGGCGTACAGAAAACGTAATTGGTTGAATCACCAATAACCAAATCGGGGAGATCATAAGGGGAAGATAGGTGTGTGCTGATCATCTTCATATAATATAGTGAGGAGTCAGACTCTGGTGTGGAAGGTTAGGGGATTGCTTTTCCTGATTGTTGCACCCATATTTGGACTCTTAAAAAGTCACTAAAAGTCATAGGTGCGGTTTGCTATATCTCAATTCCGCTCCTTGTAAATCATTGCTTCTATATCTGTAGTGTTGTAGTACTTCATAAATGTATAGTACAGGGGAGGGATTCCGTTATGGACTTAAGGGACTGGAATAAGTGTGTAATTAATCACAGAAGAGTGCCTCCAAGACCATCAATCAAATCTTTATTTAATAGAAGAAACCAAGTTTGTGTTCCTTCTAATGTCTATAATTTGACCTGTTATTATTAATATTTTCAGCAGAAATATACACTCAGGTGAATCACGCCAGTGTGTATTATTCTTGTAATTCTGGATAGAATGAATCAATATTCCTTTTTCTTAAATTATTGCTTTTTTCATTGCTTGTTTATATAAAAATACTTTTTACAAGAAGACATTGTACATATAGTGATTACATTCACAAACACAGTGACTGGGGGAAAGACTTATATAAACCAAAAAAATTACATGACATCACTTGTTGAGTGTATGAAAATAATTAATCAAAGAGCATACAATACAACAAATGAAATGTCATATCTGGTGTCCTACATTGTCGTACTGATGGGACATTTGACACTTCAGTCCTTTTGTCTGTAGAGCTAGACAGCACTACTTGCTCCCATTATGGTAGGGGTCAGAGCATACATTTGTACCAGGATGAAATCCAAATATCCATGTCCCATACTGCACAACCTTATGTGCAAAATGAAACAATTAATAATAGCTCTTGGCCTCGTATGTGATTGCACTGCAGCGTTGTGGTAAGTTTCGGGGAAGGTCTTCTTCAGGGCTGTACCATTTGTGTAGTACTTCATAAAGGCACTTGTCTTCTAGATGTAGACTCCTTCTTGGATAGTATGTGTCTAACATATTTTATTTCATAATCTCTTTACTATCTAGGTCAAACTCTGCTAGGTTACTGAATTTCTGGGAAAGATTTTAACACTCTATTTCCTAGACTAAACCTAGACTTACCCAAACTATTCCCCTTGACTTTGAGAACTAATTGGCTGAGCTCAGCCAGTCACAGCACTCATGCAAACCCATCCCTTTCTGGAAAAGCATTTTCAAGCTGAAGCTCTATATTTTTTTACATAGAGTCTTTTCAGTAGAACTCTCCTTCCACATCTTTTTAATTTCTGTCTTCTCTGATTTTGTAATGTAGGAATTGGAATACTGAGCAATAGCAAAGGAGCTGTCTGCAGCAAATTGTAGATGGATATTTGCATTCCACATTTTGATAATCACAGGGTTGCAGTCATTAATATACTTGGAAGCCCCTGTTCTTCTCTGGTTGTATGTGCTTTTTGGGGAATTCCATATCAGTAAATTCCTGACTGCAGACAAAATGCTGCATATTCTTCCTTGAAAAATCACTGGCCATGCAAATTCAATTCGACATATGGTGTAAAATTCTATTTTGCATCTGTATTTTTGACGACAGTACTTCCCACATTTATGGGTTGGAAAACGTAGAACTTGTTGTCTCAAGCTCTTTTCACCACTGTCTTTTGGGTTAGCACATGTCACATACTATTCTACTAAAGACAAAGCAGACTCATCACTGTCTCTTTCAAATTTCGGTGCTTCTTTTATGCATAACGCAAACAGAAACATTGATGGACAAAATGTAGAACAATCTCATACATTCACCCCAATACAGAGATCTGGGCCTAAATACATAGTTTTTTTGCTCCCCAGGCCATTCCAGTTTGAACCCAGCCATAGGACCCCAGAATGCTTGTTTCTGGTCCAGAGCAGACCTGGCCTGGCAGTTCGGTCTGGACAGTTCCCATGAGGCACAGGGTCAAGAATAATTTGCATATGACTGGGTCTGAACTGGGATGGCGAAGTGAGCTAAAGAACGATGATGGATTTAACCCATATCTGTGACTAGGGGTGACTGTCTGAAAAGTTTCAGTGCTCCGTCCATCATCTTGTGTTTACTCTTTTATGCAAAACGCATGTAAATATGAGGAGCAACTCTTGCTTGGTAATCTTTTCACCAAATGAAAACAGTTACTTTCCAAAAGGAGGGTTTATTTGGTTGCAGATGAAAGACATAATAGTTTGAAAGCTGTGGTTAAAATATCTGCAAACATTAGCAGGATCCAAGGAGCAAAGTTCTCCAGCTGTCTTCCCTTTGATGCCCTTAATGTTGGAGTTCACCACTCTGAAAAAATCAAGCAGGTCATCCCGAGTGTACTCAGTACAACTGAGTGTCAGAAGCTGTTAGACCTGCCATATGTTGGTGTAGTTTCCCTTCTCCTTTTGCCTCTGAACTCCTGTTTTTGACAGTGTGCTGCATTTCGTTCTTACTTTACCACTGCTGACCAGCACCACAGTGCAAGTGCTTCTTATCTTAAATATAATGGTAATTGATTTCTCCATGATTGGAATATTCCATTTACTAGCAGGACCCTAGTACAGCCCACCATGTGTGCCCAAGGTCTATAAATAAAATGATCCTAGTGGGAAACACATAGAAGAAAATCCACGAATCCACTCCAAGCGTCAGTTGCAATAAGCGCAGCACCACCAAGACCCGATGCATCACCGCTGCCTGCACCAGAGCGTGATCCCGATGCAGCACGACTTGACTTTTGACACATGGTCCGTAGGAGCCGACTTCCTAATCGACACTGCAATGCAGTAAGGAACCGAGGCCCCGTGCCAAAAAACCACCTCTCCTGCAACAGTAAGAAACGGACGCATCACCTCACCTGCCTAGCAGTAAGGACCCGATGCATAACCTCCCCTGGAGTATTAAGAAACCAACCCATCACCTGCTTTCATTGCACCCCACCTCCCATGCACCTAGCATCATATTTGATTTTTGAGGCGTCTAAGTTCTGTGTCCTGATCAAGTCCAACCATTGAATTTTAAGAACTACAACTTTATTTAATCTTTGAAAATTCATATCTCGACTTATGTATGTTGGATTTTTGTTGTTTTGACCTTGTTTTATTCAGGTAAATATTGGCTATTTTTTTAACTGGTTTAGAGTCCTTTTGTAGTTTTTTCACTGTGTTACTGTGTATGTCAAATACTTTATAAATTGCCTCTGGGATAACCCTGCCTGCTCTTTGCCAAGCTACCAAGGGGGGGAACAGGGGTTATTGTAAGTGTATAACATACTTACCCTGACTAGAGTGGGGGCCCCAGTTTGGACAGGGTGCAAACAACTGGCAACTATGAACCCTATTTCTAACAGAAACCAAGTAGGTGCACCTAGATTTTGCAACATACATTTCAGTTCTCCATGATGGCGATACTAATACTCATAGGTGCCACGTTAGTATGCCATCAAATTAATCAAGTTGGTCTTTGGCAATTAATTCCTTTACAGAGAGGTTTTGAAGACTACCATCTGTCTTCAGTACATGTTTAACAGCATATGAAAGTCCAGACAAGTCACTCTCAAACTGAAAATGAAATAAATAGGGAATACACTGCCGAAATCTTAACTCTTCTGAGTATAATCTTGTTGACCGACATTCAGCTTCTGGTATCAGTACATGGCAGTCATCATAGCGTTCACCTTCTCCAATGTAAAACAGTTGTGGAAAACAACGAGCTTATAATCTGTTCTCCCACACACGCCCACACAGTTCCTTTTGCATGCTTCATTTGGAAAAGATCAATAGCATCACTAATGACCTCTTTATAATATAATGATTGATGCTATAGATTTCATAAATCTCTTCTGATCTGGATCGACCCACTTTTTCAAACTGTCCACTTGATGGTAATGTTTCAACTTCTGAATATTTTACATTTCGAACAACATCAAAATTTTTCTGATAAATAATATTTTCTACCAGGTATAATATTGCTTATTTTTACTTTACTAACATATATTACTCTTGGCAGATTTATTTTTTCTTGGTAGGCAAACCATTTATTAGAATAGCAAGTGCTTCATGAACAACTCTGAGTACACCAACAGTTTCAACATTCTCTTTAAAATCTAAAGGTGAGTAAACAACTCTTTCTTTAAAACCATTCTTAAGGTCAGTTGGTGACAGCTTCCCTGTCTTTGCTTCCATACAAATTATAGGCTGAAATGGGTGTACATATTATATAAGAAATAAATTCATAAACATTAAAATCACGTACTTCTTCTGGAATAGATACTGATTCTAACTAGTTATGTACTGCTCTAGCTGGCAATTGTTCTCCTCTAACTTATCATAGCAGTACTTACATATAATCTACCAGGTAGACAACCCAAACTGTTCTACTACAAATAAATAAACAGCAAATTATTAACCACTTGTCTCTGTTCTCTGTTCTCCTGTTCAGTTTTTGAGAATACAACATTACAAGTTTGGCTCCTGTAGAGAGCTCGTCTGCAACAAATACAAACTCGGGTTGGGTTCTCAGGAGAAACTGTGTTAAACTTCCTAATCTCTTTTGTAAAGTTATCAACACAGAGATGATCTTTGGATTCAACAACAATAATCCTCAGCTCAGTCCTGGTAGTGTGGCAAAGATCAGTCAGGCATTACTGGAGGAACACGTGTAAAGCATTTTATAGCACCATTATTGTGCATAAGTACTTGAGACAAGCAAAAAGAAATGTTACACCATTTTATGAAAATAGACCTTATTTTTATATAAATATAGACACCAAAGCTAACTTTTGATCAGTGGTGGGCGAGATTCTTTCCCCAATTGTTCCAGGTAATATTAGCTGCAGGGAAAATCCCAAAGAATTGGACGGGGGCAGTAATAAGGCCAATCCATAAAAAAGGCAGTATGAATGCACCACAAAATTACAGATTGATGAATCTGTTAGACATAGGAGAAAAAGTCTTCTCAAAAATAATTTTGAATAGACTAAAAGACTAACAGTGATTATGGAGATATGTCTCACAGACCGTTTTTAAAGGCGTTCAGTGCAATGATACCCACACAAGTACTATATGGAGCAGAAGTTGTTTATTTCAGCTGCAAAATTGACTGGGACTAGGAGGAAGGGACATGCCTGAAAACTCTGCTGACTCTGCCACGTTCATCGATGATCCAAGCAATAAGAACCGAGATAGGAACACCAGCTTGGGCGGTTCAGTCACAAATAGCTTTAATCAGATTTTGGAAACGCTTGGACATAGAGAAAGGTCAGAAGGTATCCCAATGGTGCAGAAAAGAGATCCAATCTAGCAACCTAAAATAGGCAAAAGTGAATAGGAAGAAAATCTTATTGGCCTGTGAGAATTTAAAGGTTGAAATGTGCCATGAATCCATGCATGTAGAATGGTCCAAAAGTGACCTGAAGAATCATGGACAAGAAGTCTCTAGAAGTACAGACATGGAATATCTGGCTAAGAAAAAATCTGTACAGTTTATGAGGGAGTCATGGTCAAATGAAAATTGGTTCCCCTATCTGGATATTTTACCAAACCACTGGTACAGACAGGAGATCTTAAGAATGCGAATTGGTATAAACCCTAGGCTGGTAAATGAAGAATTAAAAACAAAAATGTTGGATCACGAAGGTTATTGTAAATGCATGTTGGGTACAAAAGTTGATATATTGCACATCTTGTTAGACTGTGCAACAATATTAGAGCAGCATAAATTATACCTTCCACCAATACTTTAAAAATATGATATAAGGCTACAGGCACAGGCGGTAAACTTATTCAAAGAAATGCCTACTATCCAGATCGCGATTGCATTAGTGAACTATATGAAGGTAATACAGTTTCCTTAGAGCATATGAGCCGTAATTTTGAGAGTCTTTATAATGTTGTACTTTTAAAAGAAAAAGGAAAGTTAATATAAAATGTCCTCCTAAAATAGATGAATTGTATAGTTTTTAATGTTTTAATATATATATAACTTTTATAAAGAGCAGTGTCCCCCAATGAAGTTTTGTTGCTATTGCTACTCCATTTTAACTAATGTTCTCTATTGTTAAGATTGTATAAATTGTGCTGTGGAATGTTTTAACTGCAATTGGTTTTACTTTTGTTTAAAGACCAAGGTCTAAATAAACATTGCCTTGACTGATTGACTGACTGACTCTGAGTGCAGAGGTAACTTCTAAACTGTCAGTCGGATTTAACTCAGGGCTTTTAAAGTTGTAGTCAATAGGAAAAAGCACTCTTGTGACAAATAGTCACATCTCAGTTGAATAACTTCTCACCCTCACAGAGTAGAGGTTTTTGGGGTCCCAGAACCATGGTTCAACAGCCAGTTAACTTTTACCTTGCCCACTGAGTCCGGGTGCAGAGGTAGCTTTGAGCTGTCAATCACTTTGAATGGAAGCATCAGGAGCTCTAAAATGCAGCACTTGACAAATGGTTACTTGAGGGTCTACCCTTGCAGAGTAGAGGTCTTTGGGTTCCCAGAAACCAGGCTCAACAGCTTTCTTCTACCTTGCTCAATGACTCCAGGTGACAAGGTAGCTTCAACTCAGACAAATGCGGAGCTTCGTGCTTCCCACGGGGACGTTTTCTACTTCTTGAATAATACCCGGTAAGCCACCTCTGCCTGCTTCTGTTTCCGGATAGCAAGCTTCACTAGCACAATTAGTGATGGTATTTTCTTTGTGTAGATACGTCGAGTGAATCCCACTGTCCAGTGTCCCCGGATCAATCTTCTAATCTTGCCATAACGCCATTACTTACAAGTCAACTGTAAGTCTTTTTGACTTAATTCAATGAACTCATTGTAGATAGTGTCACTTGTCTCCCTTATTATATACTCATACAATGTTCGAATTTTCCGCAGGACACATCGGTCTATCCGCGGATTTCCCTGATTTTGATTATCTGACATAAGGCACCGATTTAATAGGTATGCCTTCAATATGGTGTGTTTATTTTCACTTTGTAATTATGCAATTACGGCATTTTGTAAGTAGATAAGTAATATGTACCTATTACTTAATATCAATAGGTTGCTAGTCCCCCTTTGTCCTGATGAAGACCCCGCCGCAAGGACTCCACTGAATCCTGCTCTGTCTGGGGTCGAAACGTCGACAAGTCCCTGTTCAATCAAAGCCCCCCACCCCCTATTCTTTCATACCATGTATTGTGGGGCATGTGTTCTATGAATTACTCTCTGTTCTGATCATTGACCGTTTTATGTATATTCAGAATTGAATTGTGGATATTTCAGATATACATCTGTTTCACCTGCAGGTAATGAGCACAGGGTGAGTGCCTATTCTGCGCAGATACATGATGAAAGTATAGTATATGGGGACATGTGTACTTACCCAGTAGGTGTCATTCGCCAAAGCCTCCCCTTGCCAGTCGTGTGTAAATGCCGCTGTGCCGGAAGATGAAGGAGTCATGTGTGCTGCCCGGATATTGTGCCACTATGTCCGTGATGATATTCTTGGCGTTGCACACCATCTGGATATTGAGGTAGTGGTAGGATTTGCGGTTGCGGTACATGTACTCCGTTTGTGCTGGTGGGCAGATGTGGATATGGGTACAGTCAATGCATCCAATTACATGCGGAAAATGTGCAATGTTGTAGGATTTCAGCTTGGTGTCATTTAAGTCCTGCTGGGTGGTTGGGAATGAAATGTAGTGGTGTAGCCTGGTCAGCATTGCATCCAGAAAACTACTGAGGCAGCAGGACATGGTGGGCTGGGATATGCCCCCAGCGACAGCAACTATCCCCTGGAAGCTTCCGGAAGCCAGTAGGTGCAGGCAGCACAATACCTGTACATGGGTGGGGACCGCATTCGTTCTCCTTGTTGGATGCTGCAGCAGGGGGTCTAGGTCCTGGATCAGCTTAATGATCATTGGGCCACTTAGCCGGTACTTGGCATAGATTTGCTCCCTGGTTTGGCCCAGAAGGGTGACCCGCTGCCGGAATATCCGCTCCTGGATCCTACACCTGTTCTATGCTGCTCGCTGCAGCCTACGCCGCCTGACCACCATGTAGAGTCCTGGCATTGTGAGAGTCCACAGTCTCCAGGTGCATGTCCTTAAGTGTGTTTGGTCAGGCCAGCACCTGTATGCAATTAACTTAGAATTTTTTTTTTCTTTGCTGGTTACCACCTGGTTTGAGTTCTCCTTAAAAAGCGCATCGCTATTAACGATTTTCGTGTTTTTCGCAAACTGCGATTTTTCTTGAATGCCAATAGCGAATATTTAGCGACTCCGCAACTGTTTTCTCAGAATCATTGGTTTCGCGCTACTTCTGATTCGCAAATTGGCAGGTTTCAGGATTCTGCGATTTTATTTGCGATTTCGCAATTTTTATTTAGCGATTGAGCACTATTGCGATTTTCTCTTTCATGAATGGCTTTCACTCAATTTGCGATCTATTTTGCGAATTTGCAGCAATTGCGATCGCAAATTTGCTTCATTAATCTATCTGATAGGCGGTAATTCTCTTGATGTGGTTTAATACTCAGAACATATTTTGTAAGCAGCAAGTATAAAGCAAGAATGACTGAATATCCATTAACTTCGACCTCTCACCCTTCTTACATTGAAAACATAATATTCCCAATCCGATGCGAGGCAGCCACAAGCTGTGAGAGGAATTTCACGCTTGTGTCTGCATGCTTAGATGCTCCCAATACACCTTACCTCCTTAAAAAAAACAGAGAAACAAAAGTTCGTCAAAATTTGATGGTAAATTTAAGGGTACAAAGTATGAAAAAAGAAATACTCAACTAATTTGTTACAGATGTGGGGCCGACGGACATTTGGCCGACTCTAAAAACTGTCCTGCTATTGGAAAACTTGTTCAAAATGCAATAAGAAAGGGTAATGGCAGGGTATATACCACTGCATACACCTGTATCGCTGTGCAACCTTTCTGCATCCAGGCTGCTGCACCCCATTCACTCCCACCGCCCAGAGTTATCTGCCCGCCGCTGCACACCCAGGCCTCACTGCTCACCTTTTTGCAGACAGGGCACCCTCCACATCATGCAGCCCCGCTCCGCAAGCCAAGAAGTCTCACATTTGCTGCTGAGTCTTGATATCGCCATGGCAGAGGACATACTAGTGCACCCATCATCATCGCAGGTTGCTTACCCGCTCAGTCCTTGTGGTGCCACTAACTCAGTGACCAGTGAGGCCCACACGTGGCGGTGGGCCCCCCTGGTCGATGGCTCAGGCCTACATGAGGTGTCTGGACCACCGGGACGGGCCATCACAGTGCATGCGATGGGAGCAACTCTAAAATGGCGTAGAGCTCGTGTGCCTGGTCTTTCTTATTGGTAGGGTCACGTGTCCTGTGTCGCCTATGCTGGAGGGGGTGTGGTGTGGGTGTATACCAGCCATGAGGGAGTGGCTGTGGCGTACTGACAACTAGACCTGAGACCAGCAGATCACTATAATGAAAATATGGGGCATGTAGCATTGTTGTCCTTCCCTGTAAGCGTAAGTGAAGGGAGCAGGCCTGGCGTATGCCAGTGCTGCATGAGGCTGTGAAGAATGACTCCGGAGCTATGGGCGTGAGATATATGAGGAATCAACTGATGCGGGTGTCCATGTTGTAGTGCTGCCGTCACCCAAGTCGCAAGTGCAAAGGTGTCATTCTGTCCCACAGCATGGCCAACATGGAAGGTACGGGGAATCACTGACCCTACATTCATAAAAAGTTCCACACATGAAAGATGGTGGACATGACGCATTTCTGTGGATATTAATTGTGGGTTTGTAATGTGCTAGAATCGACTCCCGAAGGAGTATATCTGCGCAGTAGACCGCTGGGGAACCCGTCCTGGCTTTCCCTGTGAGATGGTCCCTACTGGGTATCTCCAAGGTGAAACCAGGCATCCCTGGCATATGTGGGGGGCTGTTGTGGAGATGAGGCAAGCTAATGCCCAGAGTTGCCGAGTGTGATTCCTGGTTAGAGTAGGCACCGAGATGAGAATTATCGAGTCCGCTGACCCTGGTCCACGACCCTGCCACGTCGGGAATTGAACCCTGGGCACGGGCCGTCCTCTGCTCTCGGGTCTGCCTCCACTAACCAGTGAGCCACACCACTCCACATTCACTGGAGTGTTGCAGCTGTAGCAATACAGGGCCCTGGAAAGTTTAAGTTGCAGTTTTTGGTTCATGGAGGGCAGTCAATTAGAGCGAAGCTCGTGTTCGGAGTTAGGTTGCGCCAACATATGTACTTATGTGGTCCGTCGGCTAGAATGCCAACCTTGGTGCTGGAAACCAGGGTTTGAGCCTCGGGGTTGCGTTCACATCCTGTGATTGTGGGCAAATCTTTTAATCTGCGCATGCTTGAATGTATAATGTAAATATGGTACTCATGTAAAGCGCTCCAATACCTTCGGGTCGAGTCCACGCTATATAAATATGCAACAAAGAAAAAAAAAGTCAGGCAATCCCCAAATACTTATAAATTCACTATACACTCTCCTTGCAGTACTATAATGATGCAGTCTCTACTTTCATACTTGTAGAATGAGAGAGAGAAAGTTACATAATCAAAGTTTTCCCCACTGCCAGAGCTAACATGGTTGCATATGCTGTCTGCAGCACAATATAATGTGGTAGGGCCCAGGGGCAGCATTTTGCATACATAATGAACACACGGACACAGATAGATAGTGAAACTGGGGCACGGGCACATGCGCTCGACTTTTTTTTATGACCAGGGTCACATGTCCAGTGACGTCTGTGGTGGATGCATGTGAGGTGAGTGTAAGCCAGCCCTCCTGGAAAGGTTGGTGCTGGTAACAAGTACAACAGCAATCATCGGATCATACACAGAGATTCAATCATGAAGTGTCTGTTAGAAATGGGATCCCTGGCTGGCCAGGGCTTGCGCCAAAGTCAGTCAGAGACCACCACTCCTAAGTCAGGGCAAGGGAGTTACACGCCAAGATAACCCCTGCTCACTCTCTAGGTAACATGGCGCGAGCAGCAAGGCTAAACCTGGAGGGAATCTGAGTTAAGTGTTTGCGCACGCACCCCCAGCAACAACACCCAAGGCCCACCACAAAGGAAACTCCACACAAGGTTATATATAAAAATAGCCTTTGTATTACACCAAAACACATTAGATAAAAACACACACTTTACAATGTGCCAACAGGCACGGGCAGAATTTACAGGGGATATGTACAAGACAGGGCCACCTGGACCACTGTCAGGAATCAGCACTTTTAGAACTAGAAATACTGTTAGAATTAGCACTTAGAACATAGAGTATAAATCACTGTAGCACAAAAAAGAAAATAAAGCACACAACCAATAACCACTGGTAACAGGTAAGTACCACCTACGCAACCCTAACCACCTTAGGAAAATGTCACGCAGGGAACTAGGGCCTCACTAGCAACACCTGTACTAGGAGAAAAACAACCACCTAAGTATCACCATACATTTAGGGGTATAAGCAAGAACATATTACACATGATGCATCACAACATTCAGAGGTGTAGGGAAGGAAAACACATGATGCATACAAATACATTCAGCGGTGTAAGAACAAGGCACAATATGCATTAAAACCCATCCAGAGGTGCAGCAAAAAACAATTAGCAGAAATCACATTGGCACAGAACTAACATCAAAGTCCAGGATGCGCCACTGTGCCAAAACCTAAACGTAGCAGCTGCCCACTACTTGCTGGGCAGCTGAGGATAGGGACAGAACTGGGCCTAAACACTGCAGCTAGCACTAAGTGCTGCGCAGCTGGGGAAGGCCAGGGTAGGGATGAAGGAGTGCGACTCACTCCTAAGTCCAGAACATGGCCATAGAAAAGAAAGAACCCTAAACGCTGCAGCTGCCCACTACTTGCTGGGCAGCTGTAGCAAATTGTGACAGGGGCTCTCACTAGCCCCTCAGGAACCAAACCGCGCCACAGGTTGGAGCCCTCTAGGCTCTGGCATAAAGAATACGCATTTTTGGAGACTCGCCAGGTTCGGAACACCTTCTACTGTGCACCTAGGAGCCCTCTGGCTCTAGGAACAAACTGGGGCCTCAGAGCCATGGGCTCTAAACACAACAATGCCCCCGGGAGCCTTGTGGGCTCTAAAGAAATGCTGCCCATGTGGGGGAGCGAACCGTTGCCAACCGGGGCCGCTCGCCCCCTTGAAATGCCCCCTAGGAGCCTCTCGGGGCTCGTCAACAAATATGGCCCCTTCGTCTGAGTCCCTTGCAGGGGACTTGGAATACAGGAAAATGCCCCCGGAGCCTTGTGGCTCCAACCAAGAAGGCCCCCGGTCGTTGGAGTCCCTCGTGGGGGACTCAAAATAAACAGAATGTGCCCTGAGCCTCTCAGGCTCCCAATAATCAAATGCCTCAGGCACTCACGGAGCCCCCGCACAGCCCTTCGCACTCACCGGGCTGCTCTGGGGACTCTGCTTCTCATCTCAGCCTTCCCTGAGTGTGGTGGGGGCTGGCGTCGGCCGCAAATACTGGCGGGGGCTCTCCCTGTCGGTGCTGCTCCTGGGGTGGCTCGGGGTAGCCCTTTCTCTTTCGCGGGGCCTCCTCTCAAGTCCAGGAGCGCGGGGTGAGCTCCTGTATGCTTCCTGTGTTGCTTCTTGAGGCAGCCAATGGCAGCGCGGCAATTCTTCTGTGGGGCCGCCAATGGCAGCGCGGCCCTGTGGACGAGCCTCTGTTCCGATGCCGACCGGCCCAACACCGCAGGAGTGAAGAGCGTCCCAATCCTCTACCCTCACCGTGACCCCCAACACCCGCAATCAAACGGATGGTGGAGAACACGACACCGGGAGAAGGTGGGTAACAAAACAAGGGAACCCAAGGTCTTGGGGAACACAACTCGTCTTCTCTGGCTTCTCGGCAGCTGACAGCTTGACACGGACGAGACCGCTAAAATGAAAAAAGGAGACAAGATTAAACACACTTCTACTACTATTACCAGTGCCAAGTACACACACAAACCACCGACCTCCCTGCTTACCCCAGATAACAAACGGGAGTGGCTTGATACGAAACAGGAATTCTTCCACTGCAATCGTATTGGTTGTTTCTTGCGTAACCCCAGACCAACCACTCCCCCTCGGGAAACACCGAGAATGTCAAAGGGGGTGGAATTCACAATTCTTAAGACAAAATGGGACAGGGGAAAATGGTATCAAGGGAATACGAAAGACACCCAAAAAACCCCTGGAATCTAAAAAAGAACACGAAGGTAGCGCAAAAAACGGCCGTTATTCAGCTCCTTCGTGAAACCACCCAAACACAACGTACAACAAGATGGTTTGGATACAAAAAGGGATAATAACGGGACGTCAAAACTCAAAGGAAACGCAGCCGCGAATCCCAGAACGTCACCGAGGATCAAAAACAGGTCCCCACTAAGGGTTCAGTAATGCCCAAGGGAATAGGAAAACAGGGAAACAGGGAAAAAGGGGAACAAAACCCAGCACTGGAAAAGACCGCTGGAACAGAGCTCGAAGGAAGGGGAACAAGGTAGAACCACAGGAACAGGAAGCACACGGCAAGGGACCAATAAAGAAACCAAGCACCTGTTTCCTGTTGGCAGCCCCCTTTTAAAGCGAGCCCTAGGGAGCGTCCATAAATTTGCATCTGTGCTTGGCACTTTAAAGTATAAACCGCTGAACGGGGAACTAGACAGTAGGAAGGCCCCCTTGAACCCCAACAGCCTCCAGGCTCCGGGGCGCGCTGAAGAATGGCAGCGCAGGGATATCCTCACAAAAGTACGGGGGGCCTCGTTATAATTAAGTGTAGAGCCCCTGGTGGGGTGGGCACTCGCCAAGGGTTTAAAAGAAGGGATAAATGCGCGGGATGGCACCCGCGCCGAAATCGGCTTCTTATGCGGCAAACTGCAGGGTGGGCACCTGCTTCCTTTAAAGGGCCAGTGGCCAGTCGAACAGCGCTCCTCTGGGGCAACAAAGCGCTTGAAGGAAATAAAAGCAAAAGGGCTCCCCCCTAGGTGAGAAACCAAGCGCTTCCCAGGCGCTAGGGTAAACAGAAAGCAACAAAGTCCTTAAGGAGTCCAGGACCTCGGGTGGAGCACAGCAGCTCCTAGAAAAGGAAAGTCCATCAGGTGTCCAGGAGCTGGGCAGGGCCCAGGGAAGCAAGCCTTCCCCTGGGCCCAAGCAGCAGCACGCCCCTGGCAGGATTTAAGTAAAGAAATAAGAACATTTTGTAAGGAGACACAGCCCCTTTTTATACAGTGAATTCCTTTGTCTTTGCTCAGGGTGAGGGGAAAAACCAGTCGCAGCTGGTTTGTGAGCACTCTTGATGTGCTCAGCCCCTCACTCTATTCACTGGCAGGGCTAGGGACATTAGACGCACCACAGGGGGCGGAGCCAGCATTGTGTTGGGAAAGCCCAGCCCTATTCAGGACCCAGGTGCACTCCTCCCCAGCCATCAGCATGCTAATCTCACACTCACCACCGGGCATACCCATCCAGACTCCTGGAGCCAGGCTCACCAGCCAGCTCCAGCCAATCACAAGCCAGACACAAATTACACAAACAGGCACACTTCTAGAAGTGGCACTTCCACATTAGACACTATCATGCCACATATATCATTGCGCAGCATTCAATCACACGAGTCCGCACATACCAAACTCGAGCCTGCACACCCCACGCATCAGGAACTACCAGGGACACATACATTCCCCATGCATTCCTATGGGAGGGCAGGCCTATCTCACCACACTCACTCAGAGTGCGCACGCACTTTCCACTGGGACACAGTGAAAGTGCGCAGAAACCACAACATCACTATAATTATTTAATAACACCAGGCAAAAAGTTCAGGGGTGAACCTGCCAGAAGGTCAAGTCCAGCAGTGTCTATGACATGTGCTGCAGTAAGTTAGGGGCACCAGATGTGAAATAATACAGAGAAGATTCTATTGTAAAGGGTCCATGACTTGTGATGTATCGAGGTATGAGCAGCATATTTGAAATCATACAGAAAAAAAGGTGCGTGAGTTGTGGTGCACTGAGGTAGGGGCATCAGAAGCATTCAGCATTTGCGGACTGCGGAGCCAGCAATGATATGTGGTCTGGGCAGGCCGCACTGGGAGCAATGTCTCTTGCCTAGTGGACTGCGTCATCTGTAATCGTGACTCAAACAAAAGATGAAACATGTATAAAATACATTATCAAAACATGTAGGTTTCAGGCACAATATAGTTAGAAATTAGCATTTAAAAAACCTTAGAAATTAACTGAAAAATCATAGGTTTTAGGCATGTTATAGTTATAAATTAGCATTTAAAAAACCTTAGAAATTCACTGAAAAAAACATAGGTTTCATGCACTTGTAGTTAGAAATGAGCATTTAAGATATATAAATGTCACACATCCAAATAACTTTTGAATTTCTAATGTGTGTGTATTTTAAGCTTGGTTTGTATACTAAACCTAAATATAGTTTTCCTTACTACTACTTAGGTTTAACCTTTGTTTTTGTTTTGTGATTTTCAATGGGTTTTGTAATGTTATTTACAAATGTGCAATATTCATACAGTTTAGTCTTTTGGACTGGAGTGTTATTAAGTGGAGTGTGGTACGATATAGTGGATAGTGTAAAGTGTATTGTGGTAGAGTATATTCTGGTATACTGGAGTGGAGTAAAGTGGAATGAGGTATACTGTAGTGGGTCACAGTGGAATGGCATACAGCGGAGTACCGTGCCATGGAGCTCCATACAGTGGAGTAGCGTATACTTGAGTCAGATACAGTAGAGTGGCATATATTGGAGTGGCATGTAGTGTAGTGGCATACAGTGCCTAGGCCTACAGTTAGATAGCATAGGATGGAGTGTGGCAACGTGGAGTTACCTCCTGTAAAAATGTTGTAGAGTGATTCAGGTAGAATGTATATCATAGTGTATAGTACTATAGAATGTAGTGTTGTATATTATAGTGGCATATATTTACATATCAGATATTAAAATAGCATACAGTTGAGTGGTATGCTATTTCTCAGGACGAAACTCCACTTTAGCCTATTCTACTATATGATATTCCACTGTACCCAACTCAATTGTACTAAAATGCAATATATGTCACTGCACTATAGCACAAAAATAAATAAACGTGCTTCCTTGGTAAATAGCCCCCGGGGGGGGGGGGCAAATACCGGGGGCAACACTGTTTATGTATGGGGGGGGGCCCAGAAGGGCACCCGTGCCCCGGGGAAAGCCACCCCCAGGGCTTTTTTCAATTGTATGCAGGGGGGTCTCAGGCCCCCCAGCCCCAGGGACAGCCACCCCTGGGGCTTTTTAAATTGTGTACGGTGGCTCTCAGGCCCCCCAGCCCCGAGGGCCGCCACCACCGGGGCTTCTTTAAATTGTGTGTGGGGGAATCTCAGGCCCCCCCAGCCCCTGGACCGCCACCACCGGGACTTCTTCAAATTGTGTGCGGGGGTCTCTCAAGCCACCCTGCCCCAGGGACTGACACCCCCTGGGCCTCTTCAAATATTGTGCGGGGGCTCGCAGACCCACCCAGCCCCAGGGACCACCACGCCCAGGGCTTCTTTAAAGTATGTGCGGGGGCTCTCAGGCCCCTGCAGCCCTGGGGACCACCACCCCCATGGCTTTTAAAAAAAGAAAATATCCTGTGTGGACACCACACACCACGGGGACCACTACCTCCCCGGGGCTCTGAATATTAAAATTGGGGGGTTTGTGACGGACACCCCAGCCCCGGGGACCACCACCCCCGGGGTTTAAAAATGTTGGGAGAGGGCCACGCAGCCCCCGCCCTAAAGCCCTTGATGGCCCTGGGAACCTCCACCCCCCAGGGCTGGCTCCTTCAGTGTCCAGGGGTACACATCCCGGGACAGGGTAGATTGCTATGGCCTTGCTGCTCCCGCCCTGCCATAGCAAACTTGGTTTGGATTTTGAAAGAGAGAGCAGGGAAACCTGCTCTCTCTTTAAAATGCAAACCAAATTGCTTTTCCACACGGGGAGCTGCATCTTAGCAGCTCCCCATGTGGAAAAGCAATGCCGGCTCCTGCAGGAGGTGTGGAGCCGGCGGGACCGTGGGGCTATTGGGGACCCCCCACAGTCCCCAACAAAGAGGGCAAGCCCCAGGGGATGGAGTCCCGGGGGCTAGAAGTAGTCCAGGAGGGGGGCCACGCAGCCTCCCTCTCCCAGTTATTATTATTTTTTTTTAAATACAAAGGCCGGCCCCGAGGGATGGGGTCTCCAGGGCCATGAGGAGGGGAGTAAAGCAGCCCCCCTCGAAAACGAATATTAAAAAAGAGGCCCATGCCTCGGGGGATGGGGTCCCCAGGGCCGATTATGGCCACGGGCCCCCTTCCCGAATTTAGGGTATTTTTAAAAAGAATTAGGGGGCAGGCCCTGGAGGATGAGATCCTCAGGGCCCAAAAATTTGAAAAAAGGGTGCTACACAGCCCCCTACTTAAAAAAAAAAAGACTGGCATTGCGCTGGAGGCCATGACTCCTCCTTTTACACTCTGCAAAACGCGCCCCCTGGTGCGTTTGCAGATGGGGAACGAATTCCCCTTGAATACTAGGGGTCCCTGGGGGCCAACTAGCCCACCAGGAACCTCCAGTATGCACCAGGGTGGTGTTCTGAGTAGGGGTGGGTGGAATTTGCGTAATCGCGTTACGCAAATCTCAGCAAAATTGTAAAAAATCTCTGCGAACACGCAGAAATTCTGCAAACAAGCAGAATTGCTTGTTTGCGATGCTTTTTTCCTGTTCGCAATCACTGTTTGCGTGCTCGGGGGTAAATATCTTGCGAACTAATTTTGGGCAATTTCGCATTGTCCGTGGAACGCGAAATTACCCAAATTCCACAAATTCCGCAAGCGGAACTGAGTTTACAGCCCAGGCCTAGATCTGAGGCCACACCCCTTTTTACACCTCTCTGCAAGGCAGCTATGTGGCACCTAGTGGAGGTAGCTGGTGGCCCAGGGACCCCCAGGATTCAAGGAGAGTTAATCCCCCAACTTCAAATGCGCCACAGGGCGCATTTGCACAGTGGTGAAGGGAGGGGGCGGGGTTTGAGTTGACATGTGCGCAAACACACCCTGTGGCGCGGTTTTAGTTGGATAATTAATTCCTCTTCCATCCTGAGGGTCCCTGGGGGCCAACTAGCCCACCAGGTACCTCCAGTAAGCGCCACGGAGCTGCGTTGCAGAGTGTTGCAAAAAGGGTTATGGCCTCTGAACACCTCTCTGCAACACAGCTCTCTGGCGCATACTGGAGGTACCTGGTGGGCTAGTTGGCCCCCATGACCGTCAAGACTGAGGATGAATCAATTCTCCAACTTAAAATGTGCCACAGGGCGTGTTTGCAGACATGTGACCTCAGGACACACCCCCTTCCTTCACCATTGTGCAAACGCACCCGGTGGCGAGTTGTAAGTTGGGAAATGAATTTTCTTTCAATACTGAGGGTCCCTGAGGGCTAACTAGCCCATAAGGTATGTCCAGCATGTGCCAGGGAGCTGTGTTGCAGACAGGTGTTCAGAGGACACGCCCTTTTTGCACCTCTCTGCAATGCATTTCTTTGGTGCTTACTGGAGGTACTTAGTGGGCTAGTTTGAAGGTAGGGTCCCTTAGGATTCAAGGGGACTTAATCTCTCAACTTAGAATGGACACAGGGCGTGTTTCCACAGTGGTGAAGGGAGGGGGCGGGGCCTGTGGTGCGTTTTAATTTGGGGAAATAAATCCCCTTCAATCCTGAGGGACCCTGTGGGCCAACTAGCATACCTGGTGCTTCCAGTAAGCACCAATGCGCTGCTTTGCGGAAAGGTGGTGTAGGCTGTGCCCCTTTTTACACTTCTCTGCAATGGTGCTTACTGGACGTACCGGGTGGGCTAATTTGCCCGTAGGGACCCTCAGGATTCAAGGGAACTTAATCTCCCAAATTAAAAAGGCCAAAGGGCGTGTTTACACAGTGGCAAAGGGAGGGGACGGGGCCTGAGGTGACGTGTGCAAACATGGCGTGTTTTAAGTTGGGGAAATAATTCCCCTTAAATCCTGAGTGACCCTGGGGGCTAACTAGCCCACCAGGTGCTTCTAGTAAGTGCCACTGTGCAGAGTTGCAGAGAGGTGGTCCCGGCCTTTCCACTTTTGACACCTCTCTGCAACGCAGATCTTTGGAGCTTACTAGAGGTATCTACTGGGCAAGTTGGACCCTAGGGACCTTCAGGATTCAAATGAACTTAATCTCCCAAGTTAAAATGGCCACAGGACGTGTTTACACAGTGGTGAAGGGAGGTGACGGGCCTAAGGTGACGTGTGCAAACACGCCCTGTGGCGCATTTTAGGTTGGGGAAATAATTCCTCTTCACTCCACTCACTGGTCACCCCTTACCTGCCTAATAGACAGCTCAGATCCACCCTTTCAGACTTTCTCGAAGCACCTCGAATCAAGAGGTCCAGATGTGGTGGACGCTCCTTTTCCCACAATGCAAACAAACACACCCTGTGGCACGTTTTAAGAGGCAGTTTTAAACCCCCTGCCCTATTATATACTAGGGGATTACAGAGGAGGTCATGCTAATCACAGGGAGACCCCAAGGCATAGTGTTCCCTAGTGTATGTAGGTGTTTTCACTGTATTGTAAGTGTCTTTAAACATAGCACTGGCTCTAGGACTTGTTAGTCAGAATCAGTTACCAGCAGTACCCGTCTGAAAAAGTTGAGGGTACAGGATGTTTTTGCAACAAGGCTTCTTTCTGCTCTTCTGTTTGTTCTTTCTGCACGTTTCCCTTCTTCTTGCACTTTTCTTCGTCTTTGTTGACTTCTGTTGCTTCTTTCTGCATTTCTTTTTTTTCTTTCTGTGTGTTTTTTCTTCTTTCTTCACATCTCCTATCTCTGTAGGCATAGTTAGAAATTAGCATTTAAAAAACCTTTGAAATTCCCTGAAAAAATCATAGGTTTCAGGCATGTTATAGTTAGGAATTAGCATTCAAAAAATCTTAGAAATTCACTGAAAAACCCATATGTTTCAGGGGCGTTATAGTTAGCTGGACATTTTACTCGTACAAAACCATAGAAATGCCTCTGTTATAGTTAGTTCAGCTAACTATGACTCGCGCGCCCGCAATGCACTGCTGATGACGTCACATATTACATCACTCATGACATCACTGATGACATCTCAAATGACATCACTGATGACATCATCCTTGTGATAGAGTGGCAGACCTCCTCTCACCCTAATATAACCTTTGATACACACATTCAAAAATAGAAACTACAATTTTCAAACAAATGGACATACAATACCAGTTACAACAACCTATTCAGTAATTCCAAGATCTACATACACATCCACTCATTCACCAACAGTTCTATATAGTCACTCATGCATGTACTTACTCATCATATGTACTCATACACCTATATATCCTGTTACACAATGCCACTCATTGATAGAGTTACTCACACACATCGTCACTCATGCTAATAAAGAATCAAACATCCATTTACTTGTATATACAGTCATACACACACCACTACAGTTACTTCTACATAAACCTACACATACTTACTCTCTTAAACAATCACTTATAGAAACACATACTTATTTATACAGGAACTCTTCCAATCTCTCACTCTCACATATACTCACTTATATACATCAATACTCACATATACTAGTTTGAAACATATGTATTTACTCATAAAGACACTATTGAGACAGCCATTCACTCACTAACACACCCATACATACACTCATACATCCATACAGTCCTGCACACATGCTGCCTTCAACACATACAAACAGTGAGTTACTCATTCATGCATCTATGCACTAAGTAATACCCCCACCGAACCATACAGAGACTCAGACACTCATAATGATACTCAAAAACCAACTAATAACCCATATAGATACTCATGTAGCTACTCACCAACCCATGCAGCCACTTATACACAAAGTGAGAAACTGATACAGATATTTACATATTTAAACATTACTCGCTAACCCATGTATTCACTAACATACACTAAATCAGTCCATTATACAATACATTTTACAAAAAAAAGTCATCCATTTAGACACTTATATACCCATTTATCATTCCATTGACCTTGAGATATACATATATAAAACATATTTAGTTGTCAGAAAAACACACATTCACTGGATTATATCATCATTGATGTCATCAGTAATGTCATTTGAGATGTCATCAGTGATGTCATCAGTGATGTCACTGGCCATGTCATGTGTGATGTAATATGTGACATCATCAGCAGTGCATTGCGGGCGTGCGAGTTATAGTTAGCTGAACTAACTATAACGGGGGAATTTCAATGGTTTTGTATGAGTGAAATGTCCAGCTAACTATAACATGTGTGAAACCTATGGCTTTTTCTGTGAATTTCTAAGGTTTTTTAAATGCTAATTCCTAACTATAACGTGGCACCACTTTATTTATTCATATAGATAGTAACTCATTATAAAATCACTGTTGCAAGTATAGAGTTTTCGATACAGTCACTGATAAAATCAATGAGTCTTATGTATACTTATTTATATACAACAACTGTCACATACACTGCCTTTTATATTTCTAGTTTGTTGGACACGTATCATTGAGAAATATATTTTCTCATCACCACACCCATAAAGAGATTCACTCACCAAAACAACTGTTTCCACATAGTCTTAACTTAATATACCTACTAAATCAACTATTTACACTTCTTTGGACAGTCACACACCTCCTACCCAACCGCACACACATTCACTATCCCATACAAATACTGACTTAACTAATTAATAACTAATATAGGCTTTCACATAGCTAGTAACCAACTTATGTAGTAATTTACACAACAAGAGATAGAGTGATACAGATATTCACATAGTTTAATCACTGTCCCATATATTTAGTGAGACACTTTAAATTAGTCACTTAGAAAGTCAATCACAGTGCTACTAAATCCTCCATCCAGACACTTACACATCCACTCAGTCTTCAATGCAGCATGTTATAAATAATACTTATTTAAATATCCAACCAAACCACACTCATGTGGATGATGTCATCAGTGATCTCATCAGTGATGTCATTTGAGATGTCATCAGTAATGTCACTGACCTGTCATGAATGATGTAATATGTGACATAATCAGCGGTGGATTGCGGGCGTGCGAGTTATACTTAGTACAACTAACTATAACGGAGGAATTTCAATGGTTTTGTACGAGTGAAATGTCCAGCTAACTATAACACCCCTAAAACCTATGTTTTTTTCAGTGAATTTCTAAGGTTTTTTAAATGCTAATTCCCAACTAGAACATGTCTGAAACCTATGTATTTTTCAGAGAATCTTGAAGGTTTTTTAAATGCTAATTCCTAACTAAAACATGTCTGAAACCTATGTTTTTTTCAGTGAATTTCAAAGGTTTTGTAAATGACAATTTTTAAATGTATTAATTGTTATGTTTATTTTTTTGATACTGATTTACTACTGGTTTAGAACAAGCCACAGCACAGAAACAGCAATCCTATATATTGTCTATGATGTGTTACAGGTCCTAGATCACAATAGAACATGTCTATTAGTCCTCCTTGACCTGTCCGCTGCATTCGACACTGTGAATTATGAAAAATTACTAAGCAGGCTGCATAACAGGATGGGAATGTCAAGAATCCTGCTGAAATGGTCTGAATCCTTCCTTCAGAATAGAACGCAAAGGTTTTTGGTCAGCCAGACACTATCCCCATCATGTCATAATTTGACCGGAGTCCCAAAAGGATCTACACTATCTCCTTCACTTTTCAATCTACATGTCGAACCTCTGACTGAAATTCTCAGAGACGCAAACATATTGTATCATATGTACGCAGACGACACGCAGATATACATCAAGATCGCATATCTGGAAGATATCATGCTAATGAATGAGGCCTTAAAAATGTTGACCAGCAAACATCTGAAGCTAAATGCACAAAAAACAGAGTTCCTATTAATCTCTCCGCCAAAGAACCACAAGGAAGTGAAAGAATGGACCAAATTAATCACAGCACTAAACTGCACTCCTACTCTAGTGGACTCAGCGAAATCACTAGGAATCACCTTAGATAAGAACCTAGACATGAAAGCCCATATCAAATCAATGGCAAAAAATGCACACTTTCACTTGAACTACATTAGGAAGATGAAACCATTCATCTCCACGGCAGATCTCAAAATGGCAGTACAATCCTTAGTTATCTCTAGGATTGAATATGGATGTACAACTTTAGCAGGGCTGCCAAAAATTTCCACAGCACCACTAAAAGCATGTCTCAATGCAGCTGCAAGACTCATCATCGGATCGATGAAATTCAATCATATCACGCCACACCTGAAATCGTTAAACTGGCTACCATACGAAGCTAGAATCCAACTTAAAATGGCATGTATTACCCACAAAGCGCTCCACTACAAAACACCAAGATACCTGGCTCAGAAGATAGAGCTTTCTGGGGGACACAGACCAGCCAGGAGTGTCAAGGAGTTGCTGCTGAGACCACCCATCTTCCGGAAGAAGAAAACATACAGAGCTTTCTCAGGGGCAGACCCCAGAATCTGGAACACACTCCCTCCAAATATCAGGAAAATTACAAACACGGCAACATTCAGAAGGGAAGTTAAGTATTTTCGGATGAGTAAGTTCCTCACTTAAGCATTGAGGACATCACCGCCACCGCGACATAGTGGTGCCAAAGCCGAACAACAAATGGAAGAAAATAGAAAAGTTACTATTTGGACGGGGGATAACCTAGAGGCGCTATACTTATCCAGAATCGGAAGGATAAAGACAAAGATAAAGACAATTTAGATTTATTGTTATGGTATTACAATTTATAGTAAAGGAGGCAAATAGAATATGTATGATTACCTTGAAGATAGACATAGACTGATATTATATTGGAATATGCACATGCCAATATCAAGTACTAGCCTAATATACCTCACCACTATACATTTTTATGCTATACTGCTTTATAATCATAAACAGAAAGTACCTCATATCATTGTGATACGGTTTACTACATAACTTTATACTTACCTACCTCATTCGTTGAATAGTTATGCTATGCAAGATGTATCTCTAACCTACCAAATGTATTTGTATCTGTGAAGTGCTCTGATACCCAAGGGTCAGGTTCGCGCTATACAAAACTGTCTAAATAAAAATAAAATAAATAAAATTAGTTACTTTATGGATTACTTTTCTATTCACAGGACTGGATCCTAGATTCAGTGCTGGGACATCTCCTGTAAACAGTTGAGTAAAAGCGTTTTGGGTACAGTAGTGATTTTTAAGGAATATTATTGTATTTTAAAAGTTGACACTTCGAAACATTTTCACATAGAATCACCAATGTTATCCTATGGGAGGAAATTCACTTAGCAGGTAAGTAGTGTTATCGTTACTTTTTCTTACTCAGTGGTGGATCCTGGATCCAGCACTGGTGCATCTACTGTAAACAGTTGAAAGAATGCGTTTAAGTCATACAGGTGATTTTTAAGGAATATTTGTAGTTTATGAAAATCAACATAAAATTTTCTGGTGAAAACCGGAAAATGGATTCCTATGAAAGGAAATACAAGTTATTGGTAAGTACGCTTAGAATTACTTTTCAGGGTCAGTGCTGGGCTAAAAGATGCAGCACTGGGTTCTCGCCAGGTAAGTAAGTTCCACCACTCCACACACCGAAGAATTTCCAAGTGAAACCAGTCAATTTTAGCCAATGGAAGGAAATTCAAGTTATTGTTAAGTACGGTTAGAAATATTTTTCATGATCAGTACTGTGTTCAAAGATGCAGCACTGAGGTGTCTCCTGATAACAGGTGAGTAAATTGGAATTTGTTGTGCGGCTGATTTTAGAGGAATATTAAAAAACGTCCAAAACTCCACATGTAGAAGAATTTCCAAGTGAAACCAGTCAATGTTAGCCTATTGAAGGAAATTCAAGTTACTGGTAAATACTGTTGAAATCACTTTTCAGGATCAGTACTGGGCTCGAAGTTGCAGCACTGAGGTCTCTCCTGATAACAAGTGAGTAAATCAGAATTCGTATTTCGTCTGATTTTAGAGAAATATTTGTAAGTTTCAAACATTGACACTTAGAAACTTTTTTAGCAAAAAGCAGGTAATGATATCCTATGAAGGAAATTCAAGTTACTAGTAAGTACGGTTAGAATTACTTTTCTGGATCAGTACTGGGCTCAAAGATGCAGCACTGAGGTTTCTCATGATAACAGGTGAGTAGATCGGAATTCGTAGTTCGGCAGATTTTACTTTGGTCCACTATATATAGAGCCACTTTCCTACACCATCCCCTCCCTTCACCACTGTGTAAACGCGCCCTGTGTCTGTTTTAATTTAGGAGATTAAGTCCCCTTGAATCCTGAGTGTCCCTTTGGTCCAAGTAGCCCACTAGGTACTTCCAGTAAGCGCCACAGAGCTGCGTTGCAGAGACGTGTAAAAAGAAGTGCGGCCTGGGCCACCTCTCTGAAACACAGTGCAATGGCACTTACTGGAAGCACCTGGTGGGCTAGTTGGCCCCCTGTGGCTCTCAGAATTGAATGGGAATTATATCCTCAACTTAAAATGCGCCAAAGGGTGTGTTTTCACACGTCACCTCGGGCCCCATCTCCTCCCTTCACCACTGTGTAAACGCGCCATGTGGCCGTTTTAAATTGGAAGATTAAGTCCCCTTGAATCCTGATTCTCTTTTGGGTCCAAGAAGCCCACTAGATACCTCCAGTAAGTGCCACAGAGCTGCGTTGCAGAGAGGTGTAAAAAGGGGCACAGCCTGGGCCACCTCTCTGAAACACAGCACAATGGCGCTTATTGAAAGCACCTGGTGGGCTAGTTGGCCCCCAGGGGCTCTCAGGATTGAAGGGGAATTAATTCCCAACAAGCCACAGGGCGTGTTTGCACACGTCACCTCAGGCCCCGCCCCCTTCCTTCACCATTGTGCAAACACGCCCTGTGTTTGTTTTAAGTTGGCAGATCAAGTCCCCTTGAATCCCGAGTGATCCTAGGGTCAAACTAGTGACCAGGTACCTCCAGTAAGCGCCACAGTGCTCCATTGCGGAGAGGGGTAAAAAGGGGCATGGCCTCTGAACACCTCTCTGCAACGCAGCTCCCTGGCGCATACTGGAGGTACCCTGTGGGCTAGTTGGCCCCCAGGGGACCTCAGGATTGAAGAGCAATTAATTCCCCAACTTAAAACACACCACAGGGCGTGTTTGCACACTTTCCCCCATCTGGCCCTGCCTCCTACCTTCACCACGGCGCATTTTAAATTGGGGTATTAACTCCCCTTCAATCCTGAGGTCCCATGGGGACCAACGAGCCCACCAGGTACCTCCAGGAAGTGCCACGGAGCTGCGTTGCATAGAGATGTAAAAAGGGGCGTGGCCTCAGAACACGTCTCTGCAATGCAACCCCCTGGTGCATACTGAGGGTACCTGGTGGGCTAGTTGGCCCCCAGGGACCCCCAGTATTCAAGGGGAATTCATTACCCATCTGCAAACACGCAAGGGGGCACGTTGCAGAGTGGTGCAAGGAGGGGCCATGACCTCCGGCGCGATCCCATTTTTTTTGTAATTTTATTATAAGAAGGGGGTTGTGTGGCCCCCCTTTTTTTCTAATTTATTAGCCCTGGGGACTCCACACCTCAGGGCCTGCCCCCAATTTTTAAAAAAATGTAAAAATCGGGAAGGGGGCCGCGTGGCCCGCTCCCGAGGCTATAATCTGGCTCGGGAACCCCATCTCCTGGGGCAAGGCCCTTTTTTTATGAATATTTTTGTGTAGGGGGCTGCCTTGCCCCACTCCTGTGGCCACTTATGGCCCCAGGGACCCCATCCCCGGGGCCTGCCTTTGTGTTTTTTTTCTGTTTCAATTTGAGGAGGGGGCCGCGTGGCCCCACTCCCGGGCCAATGATAGCCCCAGGGACCCTCTCTGTTGGGGGCCGTGGGGGGGTCCCCAACCCCTCCAAGGTCCCATCCGGCTCCCCGCGTCCTGCGGGAGCTGGCATTGCTTTTCCACATGAGGAGAAGCTAACATGCTGCTCCCCATGTGGAAAAGCAACCTGCTTTGCTTCAATGAAGCACATCAGTTTGCAATGACAGGGCGGGGACCTGTCCTTGCAAACAGCAGTGTCCCAGGGGTAGGCACCCCGGGACACTGCAGGAGCCGGGCCTGGGGTGTGGCGGTCCCCAGGGCCATCAAGGGCTCAAGGAGGGGGGTGGTGCAGCCCCCTCCCCACAATTTACAAAGCCCCGGGGGGTAGTGGTTCCCGGGGCTGGGGGTTCCATCACAGACCCCCCAATTTTACTATTTAGTGCCCTGGGAAGGTGGTGGTCCCCGGGGATTTGGGGGGGCCTTAGAGGCCCTCCAACATTATAATATTAAGAACGGTGGGGTGCGGTCCCCGAGGCCAATCTCAATTACAATGAGCCCTGGGGGGTGGCAGTCCCCGGGGCTCGGGGGGACCTTGAAGGCCCCCCAAAAATATACTATTAAGCCCTGGGGGTGGCGGTCCCCGGGGCTGCAGGGGGGCCATGTGCCCCCCACAATTATACATGCACACTTTATTTTTATGAACATGCCCCCCGGGGATTTCTCCACCCCAAGGGCTAATTAGCATCAAAGCGCGGGAGCTTGCGCTTTGTTTTTTTCATCCGCAAGATCCGCGCACTCTGAGTGGATTTTTTGGCCTTGGGGGTCCTTGGGGGACCCCCTGAGCAGGCCTAGGGGGTTAGGGTGTTTCTACCCTGCCCCCTTTTTGCGTTTTGCACATTTTTGTATTAGGTTTCTTGTGCCTCGGTTCTACTGAGGCACAAGATGGCTGCCAACGCGTCCTGATTTGGAGTGTTGACAGCCAATTAGAATACAGCTCATTCATGGCAGGGTGCGCTTAGGGTGCGCGGATCAACCACAGCCATAGATATATATGTACTTTTAATTGTTAATGTTAATGTTAGTATGTATTTGTTAAGCGCTCGTACGCCCGGGGGCTTCATGGCGCTATAGGAAGGAACGAAGTGCATAGGTCACAGTAGAAAGTAAGCAGCTCAGCAATGCGCCTGAGAGAATAGCCAGGTTTTCAGGGAGTGTCTAAAACTGAGAATGTTGTCATTCAGTTTCAGATGAAGGGGGAGAGAGTTCCAGAAGCCAGCTGCAAGATGGTCAAAACAGCTGCCTCCGAGACGTTTCCTCTTATAGGGGGGAACGATCAGAAGGGATTTGTGAATGGACCGGAGATTGCGGGAAGGGATGTATCTCTTAAACATGTCTCTAATGAATAGAGGGCCAGAGTCATGCAGAGATTTGAATAAAATGCACCCAGTTTTAAAAGCCACACGCTGCTCCACAGGCAGCCAGTGTAGCTATTTCAAGCCAAGTCTAACAGACTGCCTCTTAGAGAGATTCAGGAGAAGTCTAGCTGCCTGATTCTGAACCAGCTGAAGGCGTTTAAGCTCTCCAGTTTGAAGCCCAAAATAAAGGCTGTTGGAAAAATCTAATCTGGACAAAACCAGGGAGATGACAATCTGTGTGAGGGCAGCCGGAGAGAAGAAGCAAGCAATTTTCTTGATTTTCTTCAACTGAAAAAGCTAGCTGATACAACTGCTCCTACTTGTTTTTTTAGGGAGAGGTCCTCGCTGATATAGATTCCCAGGCTCTTAACCGAGGAAGACTTGGATGGAGGGGCTCCCATGCTAGAAGGCCAAAAGCTGGGGTTCCAACTGAGTGCACTCTGTCCAGGCAAGACCAATTCGGTCTTGCCTGGGTTAAGTTTTAAATGATTGCAGTTCATCCAGCTCAAAATGTGGGACATGGTGTTTTGGAATTCTACCACAGAGTCCTTGGTGTTCAAAGGGAAAATGAGCTGCAAATCATCTGCATAGTTGAAGATGGTAACTTTGGCTTTTCTAAGGGAGTACAAAAGGGGGCGTAAATACAAATTAAAAAGCAAAGGTGATAACGAGGAGCCCTGAGGAACTCCGCAGGTGGTAGGTATAGTGGGGGCAGTGAAGGGTCCCAATCTAACAGATTGAGTACGGCCAGTGATAAATGAGCGAATCCAGCTCAACGCAGGGCCCCTGAGACCTGCCTGCTCGACACAGTCGACCAAGATGGTATAGTCGACCGTGTCGAACGCAGCAGAGAGGTCCAGTAGCACCAGAGCCTGATGGATCCCTTCTACCGCATTCCGCCTCAAAGTATTCTGCACCGAAAGAATAACCGCCTCAGTAGAATGGCATGGGCGGAAGCCAGCCTGGTTAGGTGCAAGATACTCTGATTCTTCCAAAAATTTGGAGATGCTGTTACAGACATGAGCCTCCAGTAGTTTGGCACAGTAAGGCAGCAAGGATATGGGCCTATAATTTTGCGGGCCTAGCGGGTTGGCTCCTACTTTTTTTATCAGGGGGATAAGAAGGGCCTTCTTAAATTTGTCTGGGACCCTGAGTGAGCGTTCCATTCAGCATAGAAAGTATACCCGCGGGAATGCTGGTTCCCACTTCTTTCAGAATGTGAGGGGGGCAGATGTCATCAGGGGAGCCTGATTTAACCTTGGCGAGGAGTTTGGATAAAATGGCATTGTCAACGGGGGGAAAGAGTTCCAGGGTCGCAGTGTTATAAAAGGTGTCAGCCAGAAGGAGGGGGGACTGAGTGGTGGGGATGCTTTGTTTTATGGTGCAGATTTTATCAAAGAAAAAGGAGTTTAATGAATTGCAGAGCTCCTGAGTGGGAACCTCCGGGACAGAAGTTCTATCACTGGCGCTCAGATTCTCCACAATGTTAAACAGTTCTTTAGATTTGTTGTGAGCGTTAAGGATTTTTTTAGAAAAATAATCAGTTTTATGTTTCTGAATGAGTTTTTGGTAATCCTTTCGGGCCTTGCAGTAGTTGGCTCTATCTTGTTCTGAGTACGCTGTTCGCCACTTACGCTCCATTTGACGGACTTCAAGTTTAAAAGTTTTCAAAAGAGGCGTAAACCACCTATGAGCGTCATTGGGGCGAGAGCGGGGAAAATTGGTGCAGGGAGCGTAAATGTCAGCTGCCTGAAGTAGCCACCTAGAGAAGGCTTCTTCCATTTCTTCAATGTCCTGATCTAATGGAGGGAGGGAAGAGGTTAAGGTGTCGATAAGAGCAGGGATGTCAACATTCTTCCAAATTCTGGTTTTACCGCCTATCTGAGACGGGGGCTTCCTACTACTTTCGATAGTCATGGTAAAGTTGATCAAAAAGTGATCTGACCAGATGCAGGGCGTGATGGAATTGATAGCCAGGGGGATGTTCTGAGACCAAATTTGATCGAGGCTATGCCCTTTTGCATGGGTTGGGAGGCGTATCTGTTGGGTGAGGTTCATGTCTGAAAGAGTCTCTTTCAGCGCAGCTGCCTGAGTGTCTAACTCGGCGGAGTCTAACCAAAGGTTGAGGTCACCCAGCAGCACAATTTTATTGTGAGAGATTATTAAAGGGGCAAGCTGTTCTGCTATGGATGCCGCGAAAGCGGGCATATTTTGGGGGGGGGCGATATATGAGGATCATAAGTAATGATCCACTGTTATTATCCATTTTAAAAGTCAAGTTGTCTGATCCTGTGAGGTCAAGGGACGGTAGAAGAGAGACTTTATGGGAATTGCGAATAATCGCAGCGACCCCCCCGCCCCTTTTATCAGCGGGTCTGTCAACATGCAGAATAGAGTAGTCGAAGGGAACTGCTGCTAAAATTTCGGGCAAGGAGTCTGCATTGAGCCAAGTCTCCGTGAGGAGTAAAATGTCTGGTTGCTCGGTTTGAAGCAAAAGAAAGATGTCCGTGTGATGTTTAACCAGGGACCTAGTGTTTAGATAAAAGCAATTTGTGATTTTCTCAGGAACTACTGAACAGATTTACACCATTTAAGCAAATGGAATGAGTCTGAACCAAGGACTACCTTTCTGCCAAATCTTGTGTAATTGCGTTCAGCAGTTCGGGCTGTAGCCGCGATGAACGGTTTCTAAGGCAAATTGCATGGGGAAAACACGTTTTGGGACCCCCCTTTTTTCTCGGCCCCCGCTTCATGAATCACCCCCAGACTTTCAGGATAGGAACTGACTGGACCTGGCCATTAGTTTTGAAAATGTCACGAAGATTCTTCAACCGGCGCCAAAGTTATTCCAAATAGAATGTTGCGGATTTCCTATGGAAAATAGGTCCTAACCATAACTACCTACTGCCAGTAGGCAAAAAAAAATATATATATATAATAATAATATATATAAATATATATATATATATATATATATGTGTGTGTATATATATATATATATATATATGTGTATATACATATATACACACACACATATATATATATAATATTCACTTAAAAAAACATAGGTTTCAGGCCTTATATAGTTAGGAATTAGCATTTAAAAAACCATTGAAATTGCTCCTAAATAGTTAGTTGTACTAACTATATTTCGCGCACCCGCAATCCACTGCTGATGATGCCACATATTACATCATTCATGACATGGTCAGTGACATCACTGATGACATCTCAAATGACATCACTGATGACATCACTGATGACATCTCATTTGACATCACTGATGACTTCACTGATGACATCATCCAGTGACTGTGTTTTTCTGTAAAGTTTAAATATGTTTTACATATTGAAGAATGAGTGGATGAATAAGTGTCTGGATCAAGGATTTAGTAGGTGCGTGACTGACTGTATGAGTGAGTGATTAAATGTGTCTTACTAAATGCATGGGTTAGTGACTAAACTGTCTGAATGTGTGCATCAGTATGTCTGTTGTTGTGTAAGCTGCTGCATGTGTTGATAAGTAGCTATATGAGTGGCTATGTGGGTTATTGATTGGTTGCCCAAGTATTTGAATGGGAGACTGAGTGTGTGTAGGTGGCTGGGAGGTATGTGACTCTGTGCATAGATGTGTGAGCAGTTGATTCACTAGATGTATGAGTTCAAGAGTGCATGTGGAAACAGCTATATGGGCGGTTGACTGTGTGCATGGGTGTGTTGGTGAGTGAATGGATATCTCAGTGCTACATGTCCAAGTAAGTACATATGTAAAATACAGTGCATGTGAGAGTTGGCATGTATAAATGACTATACATGAGAGCCAGTGAATGTGCGAGTGGCTGTATGGATCATTGTGTACTTGTATCAGTGGTTGTATAAGAGAGTAAGTATGTGTTAGTATATGTTTGAATAAGTAAGGTGTTGTGTTTATAACTGTATAGTTGAGGAAATGGAAGTGTGATTGATTCTTTGCATGACTGACTAGGTGTGTGAGTAACTCCATGGATGAGTGGCAGTGTGTGAGTGTCTGTATAGGTGTATGAGTGCATATGATAGTGTTGTATTCTATGGGTGAATGAGTGAATGTGTGTGTAGACCTAAGAATCAGTGAGTGCGTATGTAGTAACTGGTATTGGTGTGTCAATGGTTTCAAGAATGGTAGTCTGTATTTAACACTGGGTGTTAAATATTTAACACTCGGTGTATCAAAGGTTATATTAGAGAGTGAGGAGGTGCATCGTATTATCACATGAATGATATCATCAGTGATGTGATCAGTGATGTCAAATGAGATGTCATCGGTGATGTCATCAGTGATGTCATTTGAGATGTCATCAGTGATGTCATCAGTGATGTCACTGACCATGTCATGAATGATGTAATATGTGACATCATCAGCAATGGAATACGGGTGCACGAAATATAGTTAGTACAACTAACTATGTAGGAGCAATTTCAATGGCTTTTTAAATGCTAATTCCTAATTATATAGGGCCTGAAACCTATGTTTTTTAAGTGAATTTGCAAGGTTTTTAAAATGCTAATTCCTAACTATATAAGGCCTGAAACCTATGGTTTTTTGAATGAATTTGCAAGGTTTTTTAAATGCTAATTCCTAACTATAATACTATATAAGGCCTGAAACCTATGGTTTTTTAAGTGAATTTGAAAGGTTTTTTAAATGCTAATTCTTAACTATATAAGGCCTAAAACCTATGTTTTTTTCAGTGAATTTGCAAGGTTTTTTAAATGCTAATTCCTAACTATATCAGGCGTGAAACCTATATTTTTTTTCATTAAATTTCAAAGGTTTTGTAAATGCTAATTCTATTAGCGGATAACGTTTATATATGTTATTATCCTTCTGGGACCACCTGAGCAGCCATCTTGTTTCTCAGGAGAAGTGAGGCACAAGAGAGCACAAAACAAGAGTGGAAAAAGCGAAAAGGGGGCAGGGTAGACCCCCTGACCCCTAGCCCTTCTCAGGGGGTCCCAGAAGGACCACCAAGCGCAAAAAAATGTAATATTATTTTTTTAAATCACGGGGTACGCGCACGGTACGTGTACCGTATGCGTACGGTGTGCGTACCCCTCGATTTTGTCAAATTTTTTTTTTTTATTTTGCCCTTGGGGGTCCTTCTGGGACCCCCTGAGAAGGGCTAGAGGGTTGGGGGCTCTCTACCCTGCCCCAATTTCGTGTTTTCCACTCTTGTTTTGGGCTCTCTTGTGCCTCAGTTCTCCTGAAAAACAAGATGGTGGCCAACACTTCCTGGTTTGGACAGTTTGGAATGTTGACAGTCGACTGCCAGCCAATCAGAAACTCGCTCGCGCACGTAAGGATACGCGCACGTACCATACGCGCAACGTACGCGTACGGTACGCGTACGTTGCGCGTACGGTGAGCGCATATAGATATATAATTTGCTTAAATTCAATTTTCTCTACAACTACTGGAGGGATTTTCACCAAATAAAGAAAAGGCACTACTGCATACCTGTCCCTACCATTTTGCCAAGTTTGGTGTAATTCCGTTCAGCCGTTCGGGTATAGCCGTGTCTAAAGGTCCCATAGAAAATGCCATTTGAAAAATTTCGAATTCATTTTTCACAAAAACTATTGGAGGGATTTACACCAAACATACAAAAGGCACTGCTGCATACCAGTCCCTAAATTACACTGAAAGGTGGTCTGTCACTCTATCACAAGGATGGTGTCATCAGTGATGTCATGAGTGATGTCACTGACCATGTCATGAGTGATGTAATATGTGACGTCATCAGCAGTGCATTGCAGGCGCGCAAGTTATAGTGAGTCCAACTAACTATAACGTGGGAATTTCAATGGTTTTATGTCAGTAAAATTTCCAGCTAACTATAACTGGTGTGAAACCTATGTTTTTTTCAGTGAATTTAATAGGTTTTTTGAATGCTAATTCCTAACTATAACTGGTGTGAAACCTATGGCTTTTTCAGTGAATTTCATAGGTTTTTTAAATGCTAATTCCTAACTATAACTGGTGTGAAACCTATGGTTTTTTCAGTGAATTTCAAAGGTTTTTTAAAAGCTAATTCCTTTCTATATCGAGTTTATAACCTATCATTTTTTTATAAATTTGCTGTTTTGTGTAAGTATTAATTATTATTTTTTATTTTTTACAATATATATATTTTTTTAATTATTTTTTCCTGGGGCGCTCTGGGTGCGCGCACCGTTAAGCTCTCCGGAAAGCGCACCCAGAGCGCTACTTGCGTTCGTGAAAAAAAAATGAATGAAAAGTAAATAATAACGCAAGACATTTAGTACCATACATATAAAAGCAGTTTTTTTTAATAAGGAAATGAAAATGATTTTGCATTTCCGTGAAACTATCAAAACGTCACTTAGGCGCGCCTTCATTTGCGCCGCGTATGCGCCCCCGGAAGCGCCTACGTTCGTGCCGCGTGAGCGCCCCCGGAAGCGCTTCGGTGCGTGCAGCGTAAGCGCGTCAAGTCATGTGACCTTAAAATAACACTTTTCATTGGTTGCTAACAGTTTTTTTTACAAAGAATGAAATCCCCACCCATTTCCTTCATTTCTTCTTTCACTTTTGTGACTGAAAGACACTGCTGGTTTTCCCCATGCTACGCTCCCCGGTCCGCTCCCCGGTGCGCGTACCGGGCGCTCCCCCCGCGCAAATCGAAAAAAAAAATCAAACAGATAATAAAAAAAAACATCTAATAATCCATATACACACACATGTAGCTACTCACCAACCCATGCACCCACTTATATACAAATTGAGACACAGATATAAACATTTAAATATTGAAACAATACTCGCTAATATATGTATTCACTATGATACACTTAATAAGCTAGTTAACCAATCATTTTTTTCTATCCATTAAGACACTTATTTAACCATTTATTCTTCCATCGACCTTAACATATACATATATAAAACATATTTATTATTCAGAAAGACACACATTCACTGGATGGTGTCATCAGTGATGTCATGAGTGATGTCACTGACCATGTCATGAGTGATGAAATATGTGATGTCATCAGCAGTGCATTACACGCGCAAGTTATAGTGAGTCCAACTAACTATAACGTGGGAATTTCAATGGTTTATGGCAGTAAAATTTCCAGGTAACTATAACTGGTGTGAAACCTATGTTTTTTTCAGTGAATTTCAAAGGTTTTTTAACTGCTAATTCCTAACTATAACTGGTCTGAAACCTTTGGTTTTTTCTGTGAATTTCATAGGTTTTTTAACTGCTAATTCTTAACTTTTTATAGGGCTTCATACTTATGTACTTTTTAGTGAATTTCTAAGGTTATTTTTTTCGCAAATGTCTATAGCTGAGAAAGGTATGTTTTTATAAAAATGAACCTTATATCGTATATTAATATAATATATTTTTTTTAAGTATATTCATTTTTTTTAAAAATGTCACTTTGGTGCGCTTCCGGTGCGCGTACCGGTGAGCGCCCCGGTTCGCGTACCGGGGCGCGTTCCGTCAGCGCACTTTTTTTAAAAAAAAATTAAAAAATAATGAGAAAAGGAAAATGAATAAGGGAGCAAAAGAAGGGAAGAAAGAGGAAGAAGACTAAAGTTGAAGTTCTGGGAGAATGTGAATGGGTGATGAAAGTAAAAGGAAGGAGAGTAAAGGATGGGGAATGACAGGTACTGACAGAACTAGAGAAAAGGAACAGCGGTGACAGAGGGAAACAAAATAGCAGTGAGTGTAAGTAAAGAGGAGTGAAAGAGGGTGGATAAAAGTGAATAAGGGTAAGACATGGGGAGTGATAGAGAGAAAGAACAGAGAGAGTAAAGGAAGGAGTGTCAGAAAGGGACTAAGGGAATCAGAAAAAAAAGGTAAGTGAAGGAGTTCAAATGAACAGGGACACTAAAAGAAGTTGAATGTGGTAGGAAAGTAAGGAAAAGAGAAGTAAACATGGAGGATAAGAATAAGTGAGTGAAGCACAGTAAGGAATTAGGAGTGAAATAGGGTGAGAGAAAAGTAGTGAAGTTAAAGCAAAGGGTGATGATAAACTACTTTTTTTAATCACACTTACCATATAATTATTGAAAACTTTACTCCATGTTAAAACTATACTTTCTATCTGTGAAAGACAAAAGAAAAAAAAGTTATAATTAGTAAAACATATATTTTAAAATAGAAGAAACAGGTCAAAAACAAAAAAATGTATACTAAGAAATAAAGCAAGAGTGAAGGATACAGAAACAGAAATAAAGTAATGTAGAAAGACAAAAAAGAGGGAAAAAGAAATAGAAGGAGAACAAATTACTGAAGATAAGTAAAATACTAAAAGAATGTGAGATATCAAAACGAAATCAGGAAAGCGAAGTAAGTAAAAGGAAAATGAGGGAAAGAGAAAGGAGTCTAAATGATGATCCATTAATAAGAAACAGGAATGGAAGGTGACTGAGAGTGAGTGAAGGGGAGTCACAGAGTGAAGGGATGAAAGGATTGTGGTTAATATAGAACGACAGAGGAAAAAGGAGTGAGGAAGTAAGTACACAGAAAGACAAAGAGAAGGACTGAGTGAACTGCAGTACAATGAGTGAAGATTGCAAAAAGAGTAAAGGAGCAAAAGAAGGAAATAGAGGGGAAGAGAAATAAAGCAGTGGTACTGAGAGAATGTGAGAAAGATGAAAAGTGGTGGTAGGGAGGGAGGAAATGCAGACAGTTGAAATTGGATTGAGGAGTTGTGAATGAAGTGGAGTAAAGGAGCAGTGATGAAACAAAGTGAAAGAAAGGCAGTGTAAGTGAGTAAAGAGAGCTAAATAAGGGTGGAAAAAGGAAAATGAGTGTGAGACAATGGGAATACAATATAAATTACACAATGCAAACTATAGAATAACTTATACAACATATTACATAGTTTTTTTTGCTGTTCTCAGAATATATTGAATTTCACTTAAATTAGTGAGTTCAAACTCTTTATCATATAAAAGCGGGAAAAAAAACACAATTTAAAAGATTGTGTTTAAAAAAAAACATAAAAACTTATAACTCATATAAGTACACTAATCTTTAATTCACTTACTTTTCCGTGAGGCCAAATAGAAGATAGTGAAGGTCCTTTTGGTGGAAAAAAGTCTGCTGTTCTCTATAACTTCCATTTCATCGACTTCCTATGAAAAAAATCTAAGAACATCATACCTTACACTTTCCTTACGGCCAAATCGTGTCTGATATATGAGTATTTTTTACTTTGAGATCCACTTACAGTACCTATATGAGATAAATAATTTAAAACATTAGATTAACTAACTAACTAACTAACTTTTATTATCTATTCCCGTCTTCAAAGGCCAATTCCCTTTACTAAAACTTTGGTTTTAAAAACACTAGGTAAGAATTTGTAAAGTCATAAGGCAAACGTTGTTTATAAGTCAAATGAGAATCATTGCAGTAACTCCATCCTTTTTCACATTTTCAGCAGCATGTATAATGTCCTGAAGTTGTCAAAGGACCGTCATGATAAATAATAGCTTCAGTTGTAAAGGTTCTTCCTGAAATTGATAACTGAGAAGCCACAAATTTTTTTATAGAAGTTGTCAATTTAGTTCCATCAGGTCTACATCGTTGGAAAACTAAAATGATATACTGACCATAACTTTGTATAAATAATGTGGATAGCATTGGATAGTTACATTGGGTACACACCATATTATGATCTGCTGCTTTAACTAGATTTTTAAATGACACTGATTTACAGTCTGGTAAAGTCAAATATATAAATCTTTCAGTGTCTATTCTAGTATTACTTGATGAACTACAATTGTGGCAGTCATGCTGCCATTGATAAGAAAGGCTGAAAATATTATCTACATCTACACCTTCATCTTCCAAAACACCAAACATATACATTAAAAATTCCTGACAATCCTGCTGAATGTTCTGTGAAAATTTATCTTGACCAGAACACATATCTAAAATATTTCGAATTTCTGTTACACTTTCTATTTTTGCTCTATCACTGCTACATTTCTCAAACACAGAATTCAATAAACCACACAATCTTTGATCCCGATTTTCAACAATCTGTTCTTGTAAAGTTTGAAGAAAAAAAACAACATTAACCACTACATTAGCATAGCAGTTGACACCAGAACTATTTTCAAACTGAAATCCAACAACATTTTCATCACAATCCTTTTTCTTTCTGTTTTGAATTACAGTTTCATCCACTTTTTGTCTTTTTGCTACTACCTCACTGCAATTATCCTCATTTCTTCTTTTTCGGCCTACCACACGTTTTTCAAACAGAGGATATTGAGGCAAATGTGGGGCATACTCTCTTCTTAACTTATTGTATTCTTTAACACAATCTAGATCTGCACAAATGTTTGTCTCATCACACTCAATCAAGTACAATCCTGATAAAGTTCTGACTCGGGATAATGCCACATATGCCATACCCTCTTTAAACACAGATCTTCCAATGTTCACTAAAGCATTATCTACACTTAAACCTTGAGATTTATGAATTGTTACTGCATATGCCAAACAAACAGGAAACTGTTTTCGGCGAACATATAAGTCTTTTACAAGTAAACATCTAGCAGAACAACGACTGATTTGTTGTACTTGCTGAATACCATCAAATTTTATTTTTAAAAATTCAATTCCATCTCTATTTCTATAATTCACAACATCAACAACATAACCCATTGCTCCATTTACCAGACCTCTTTCAACATTTAAATTACCTCTCAAAATGATGCGACAATTTAAACACACATTCAGAGTCTTTTCAAAACCAGCTGTTTTAGAAATACTTTTCTCTAATGAATCCAATTTGGTTTTCAAATTTTCGGACAAAACAATTGTTGCACCCATATGCTCTATTTTATCTATTGCTTCCAGTTTCACAATCTCTTCATTTTCTAACCCTAACATTTTGTTGTTGAAGATGGAACATTCTTGCAGAGTTGGCATCAAACATATCCCAGATTTCTTCTCAGTCATTTTTAAAAAAATATTCTCTGGAAGAACATTTTCATTTGGATACAAATTTGAAATTAATCGAGAATGTAAAGCCTCTTTCCCAAGCTCACTTACTTTTCCAATTCTTACATCTTGTAGAATATTTTTATAATCTTCATCCTTTGCCTGTCGCATATTTTGAAGCAGTTCAGCATATTTAAAATTTAACCATATATTAACGTTTCCAATGCTTCCAAGGGACTTCCTGGTATCTTCATGCGTGAGCATTATAAACACTGGTTCTCCTTTTACTGGAGTCAACTGCAATAGCTCTCCAAAAACAATAATGTGTTTTCCTCCAAATAACACATCATACTCTGTTCTAAGAATTTCTTGCATTCTCAAATGCACAAAAGCAAGCATTAGATTTGAGACCATGCTTACTTCATCAATGATAAGAAGTTTCATTTTCTTCAAGACTCTTGAAACTTCAGAACACGCATCTCCAGATAACTTGTTGTAATGCAATATATTATCATGCTCAACTGGCAGCATCAATAAACGATGTAGAGTAATCCCTTTAATGTTATGTGCTGCCAGACCAGTTGGAGCAGTTACAACACAAGACAGTGGTGAATCAGTTCTTTTCTGCAGATAACTTGAAATGGCTTTAATCAGAAAACTTTTTCCTGTCCCCGCTTTTCCACTTACGTACAGTCGGATAGGCTCAAATGATGTACATGAGCACTCTTTTTTCTCTTGTCTGAATCCATGTTCAATCTGTTCTGTGACTTCATCATATATCTTTTTCTGCTCAACGTTTAGTTGCTTTACCAAATCTTCTAAGTTAACTCCATCCTCTTGAGCTTGTTCCATAGCTCTTTCCACCTCATCCATGGCAGTTGCAGCTTCATTTTGGATAATTGGTCCTCCTAGTGGATCCTGGCTCAATGAAGTAGAACTCTGACTGTCTGGAGAACTGTCTCTAGCAATCTCTTCAGCAATTGTGGTTTCTTGCTCTATATCTTCGTTCAACATTTGCAGATAATTTGGAAAAACAGAACATTCTATGGTATCCTTAGTTGCATTAAAAGAGTCTTCATAACACAGAAAATCTTGAAGTAGTTCCTCTTCTGTACGCCATGGCTTAAAGAGTTGCAAAAGAGCTAAATAGTAAAATTCTCTTTTGTCTGCAGGTTCGCAACTCAATTTTCGATGATTAATCAAATGGCCTTTTCTCTGCTTCACTAGACATCCTTCATACCCAATGAAAGCATATTTTCCATTATTGATATCTTCTGTGATGTTCCTCTTATAACTGTAGTTTTGCAGAACTTCATATAAACAAGTGTTCTCAAGGTGAGTACTTCTATTTGGATAGTATGTATCCAACATATTTGTCTTCAAAATATCTGTACTGTTTGGTTCTTTCTCCGCCAAATATTCAATTTCTTGTACAGATTTCAAAACTCGGTTTCGTGTTGCAGCAAGACCTAGACTCACCTAAATGATTGTTCTTGATTTGGCATAGAGACTTGCTGATGATAACCGATCAGAACATTCATATGCTCCAATTTCTCGATGTGACAACATCTTCAGACTGAAACTGTATAATTTCTTGCTTAGACTCTTTTCATGTGAAATGTCCTCCCACATTTCCTTCAGTTCTGTCTTTTCATTTTTTGTGATGTAAGATGTCACATATCGAGCCACAGCAATAGAGTTGTCAGCAACGAGCTGAATATCCATGTTAGCATTCCACATGGACAAAATCACTGGGTTGTAGTCGTTGATGTACTTTGACTCTTCGTTTCTTTTTAAATCATATGTATTTTTGGGAGATTTCCTCGTCACAGTATGTCTTAGAGATGACATAAAATTATTTACTCTTCCCTTAGAAATCACTGGTTGTGGAAACGCAAAACGACATTTCGTGTAGTACTTTTCCTTGTTTTTAAATTTTCGACGACCGTACTTTCCACAACGATGAGATTGAAAACGTAAAACTTGTTGCCTTAAACTGTTTTCTTCAGTAGTTTTTGGAACAGCACATGTTGAATACTGTTCAATGAAACTCATCACTGTTTCATCCGAATCTAATCCAAATTTGGGTGCATCTTTAATCCATAACAGCATATGTATATGAGGAGCACCTCTCGCTTGATATTCCTTCCTCCAAAAGAAATCCAAAACCTCTCCAAGGGGAGGATTTTTTTGTTGGTAATAAAATGCATCATAGCTTCAAATCTATGATTAAAATATCTGCAAACATTCACTGGATCCAAAGAACACAGTTCTCCAGGTGTTTTCAGTTCTATATTTTGTATGTTTCCATTTGCCTCTCGTAGAAATTGAAGTAAGTCGTCCCATGCATACTCAGCACAGCTAAGAGTAAGGAACCATGTAGGAGTTCCTAAGTTTCTTAGCATACATTTCAATTCCCCATGACAACGGAACCAATACTCATTTGTTCCACGCTAACATGCCATGAGATTGATTAGCTGAGATTCCAAAATACTGTCTTGCACATTGACTTTCTCTATAAAGTCCCTTGCTGAAACATTTTGCAGATGAGCTCCACTTTTCAATATATGATTAACTGCATAAGAAAGCCCAGACAAATCACTTTCATACAGTAGATGAAACAAATACGTAATGCATTGCCGAAACCTTGGATCTTCAGCATATAATCTTAAAGTCCGGTATTCAGCTGCAGGAATTTGAACTGGTCGATCGTCATATCGTCCACCACGACCTGTTGGAAATAACTGTGGAAAACAACGAGCTTCCAAACTTTCTTCCCATACACTAATGGGACTTCCTTTTGCTGCTTTCATTTGAAACAAGTCAATTGCATTCCCCATTACTTCTTTGGAATGCAAAGGATGAACAGTATAATGTTCATATATTTCTTCACTTCTAGACACATAAACTTTTTCAATTTGGCCAACTGAACAATCACTGTCTTCTTCTGTAGCTGTTTCCTCTGCTCCAACACTTACATCTTTATAGTACTCATTGTTTTTGACCAAATACAACGTTGCCTTTTTGACTTTCCTAACATCCACTAAATCTTGCCAGATTTTCTTACTCTTTGTCGGAACCCCATTAACTAGAATAACCAGAGGATCTTCTTCTACTCTTTCTACACCAATTGTATCAATATTTTTCTTGATATCTAGAGGCAAATAAACAACTCTTCCCTTTAATCCTCTTTGTAAATCTGTAGGAGGTAATTTCCCTATCTTAGGCTCCATGCGAACAATAGCTTGAAAAGGATGGACACATTGAATCAAAATTGATTCATAAGTATTTAAATCCATCAATTCAGAAGGAATATCTATCAACTGAAGATTATTATGAGCAGCTCTAGCAGGCATTCTATTTTCATTTAATTTTTTCAAACAATAATTACAAATACACTGATCAAAACTCAAATCAAAAGAATCCTCCACCAACAAATAACTTACAAAATCCTGCCATTCACTATTATTTTCCAATTCACATTTTGCATATAAATCAACTAACCTAGTCTGAATCTTATAATGAGTCAGTCGACAACACACACAAGTTAAATTAGGCCTTTCACTTGATTTCACCTTAAACTTGGTAATTTCCTCGTCAAACTTTTCTGTACTTGAAATCTGTACATTGTCTTCCACATTACCATCCAATAATATATCCGTTTCTACACTGTCCTCTTTGTTCCCAAAATAACAAAACTCAATTTCATCACAAATAGTCTTCACATCCACTTCAGATCCATGCAAAAGAGCACTGTTTAACTGTTTAAGCTTAAGTGCTGGACTTTTTGCATGATACAACCCTCTCACTAATTTCCTCACCTTATTATGATTCACTGCTAACATCCTAAAATGATGAAAAACACTCTGACATACTTTTCTAGAAAGACAAGCCAGTGAATGTCCATGCGAACCTGTGCTTTCTCTCACTCTGCAAGGATCTAACTCTTGCAAGATCTTCATTTTTTGTTTTAGACTTTTCTTACTATATGTACGTAAGAAATTTCGAAGCAAATCTATTGAATCCTGTCGCACACTACAAATACTACTGCATTTCCATGTGTACACTGGACGCTTAGTACTTCTCCCTAAAACTTCATCACCTAACACCTCTTCTGCATCTCTAGACATAAGTTTCTCTTTTTCCATCGGACAACCATCTTTCACCTCATGTGCTCGACCACTGGTGTCAACTGCATGCACCAAAATATTTTCCTGAAAGTAACTCTCCTCATTAAAAAATGGCTCAGAACTTGAACTATGCATCCATTCTCCAGAAAATACTTCACAAAAATTAGTCCGATTAATAATTCTTTTCCATCTACTGTTCGATTTGAAAACATCAAGTGCCTTATTAAGTATTCTGATTATATTGATTACTAAAATAAATAATTTTTTCTTAACTTCAAAAGCCTGATCAACAATCTTCTCTACACTTTTCCTTTTCTTGTAAAAAGCAGCTCTCTGTTTACCTTTCTTTGCATTTTTTAGCAAATTTAAAACTACCCTATTGCGAAACATTCGTCTACGAATGTCCCTAAATTGATTTAACCTTCTATTTCTATCCATAGTCTTATCTCCTGATCCAATAGAGACATTTTTTGAGGGCCTCTCCTTCCTTTTTAAATTTGTTGTCTGCTTCTGGATCTTCTTATGACCATTAACATTACTTTTTGATCTACATAAATTGTGAAGAAAAGACTTAATTGTCTTACCAGGAGCTTTTCTGGTGTTTTTTGAAGTACTTGTAGAAGATTCTTGTATTTCCTTTGATGATTTTGATATTTTACGTATGGTATATTTTCTATTCCTTTGCCTTGATGGCATTTTTGCTTGCTTTAAAAATGTTGATTTCAATCTGTGGTTCTGAAAAAAATAATTGAATAATAGTGAAACTAGAGAACCTCTAGTTTCATCCCTTTAAAGCACACGGTGTGTTGTCTTCTTATTTGAAAAAAGACTTCCACTCCTTTATTTGCTGTTACATGCGTGTTTGTTTAATTCATTTATACTTAATTTCAGTTTCCTTATCTTCGTAACATTTTCAAGTGGGTTTTAACCAAATAACCTTCAGGCAATGTCTTTTCATAATATCCAATGCATTTCGGGCATTATATGCATGCCCTTCATCAGGGAATCAACACTGTAAACATAATACGGTGACAGTTACTAACCTATTAGTGATAACTGTGAGTCATGTTCATTACCAAAAACTGATATACATAGTATCTGCACATTCTGGAATGCATGAGTATTCACTGATATCAAACAGGGTTCTAAAAATAATGGCTATACAAGTACATATGCTGGCTGTTGTGGTTCATATACAATTCAAAAAATGATACAAAAAACATTACAAAAGCGCTTTGTCACTTACAAGCCTTTCCTGACGAATTAATGTGCATCTGTGGAAAAGTATAAGAAATAATGTCAGTAATGTTATGTGCGCGTGTACCTGTAACGCTCTATGTGCTCACAGCCTCGCGGCTGTGTATGAACTAACCTGTAATATTGGATTCGCGTGTTCGGGTCGCTTAACAGTCTTCCGTGGCGTGCACAGAGGCAAACTCTGACCGCGTATCTCTGTTATGGTAACGTTTCGGTCATGTGACTATGGACATAGTGGATAGACTATCGGTGTAATCTAATGGTGCAGAGAAGTTATGTTTATCGAGGTGATCTTTAGGAGAATAATAGGTGCTAGGAGCTAAAAATATTTATAGAAAAAACAAGTGCCACCCCCACCAATTCTCAGTGCTCTTTACTACGAGCAAACAAATCAAAAATGAATTACAGATTTGTTTGGTATATTTATTTTTACCTTTTGCTTTAGAAATTTCAACGTATACACTCAGACGAGTTGTCTGAGAAAGACACTCCACATGTAACAACTACTAGACAATAATGCAACAAAAAAGAAGAATATACATCACAAAACTTTCGAAAAAGATTTCAAAAGGAACACACAATTAGTATGATACACATTTCATAGTCAATGATCGTTTGGAAACATTCATCAAATTGATTGGAACATTTACTCAACCAAAAACAATATATCAACTCAATGAAAGAGACACGTTCTGGAAAAACATTGGAAGAATATAGACAAATTAATCATATAGTCAGTGAGACCCAGAAATAAATTCTGTATCCTTTGCAAATTCCTCCAATGGTGCCTACGCGTTTCGAGACCGTAAGACAAGTTGACGGACTCTCATCAGGGCTCATTCAATGTGGTTCTAAAGGTGTGTGTTAAAAACAAAGAGAGAGCGACATGTCACCAAATGTTTTCAGTACCCAGGTGACTGCCCCCACTGCCCCTCTAGGCCCTTTTAGTACCTGAAAGTGGCTCCGGAGGCCTGATCTCGGGGATCTGTTAGCACCAATACTTGTAGCGGGACCGTGTTATCTGTAAGATAACATCAAGCTTAAAATGCCATCAGGCAATGCATATTCAGTTAGTACACACGCGGGCGAGCCCGCGAAACATCAAAGAAGAAATCATCAGATTCATACCTAGGACAGTACCAGGATATCTCCCTGTCCCTTTCTCATTTCAAGTGTCCCGTGGTTCCTTCTTTATACCTGTGAAGTGCGAACCAAAGTCGCCGCATTAGACTGTTGCACCGACTCACACATTAAAAATGCGCAAAGGTGTTTAAGAACCAAAGTTTTTGATTTAAAACCGCCTACCTGGAGACTCAGCGTTTTCTCAATGGTCTCAGGTAAACAGGCGTGCTGTTCGTTCTGGTAAGGGGGCGAGAGAGCGTAGCATTGTTTAAAAGCCTGCCACAAGTGATACTATTTGCAATACAGGCAGCGCGCAGGATGGGTTCATGTCCAAATTTACCTTAACTTGCGCGTCTTGGGATCTCAATAAGATTACTGATCCTTCGTGCATCAAGGTCAAGCGGGTTAGGGCAAAGCCGTACTTTATCCCATGTCTGTGCCTGCAGCCTGTCAAACAAAGGCGAAAGACTCATGAGTTGTCGTCTCCGTTTGCGCGTATGAAGATCGCCACTGATTGTTATGCGGAGCACTCACCAGCTCGGTAGGCGCTCCGTCGTCAATCTCCCAGGTTCGATTCCGAATCAGTACTGCCATGTTTGGGGCGGGGATTTAAACCTTTATTTAGCGCACGGAATTCTGGGACATGTAGTCTGGAAAAAAATTGCACAAATGACGAAGTAACAGGATTAAAGCCTCGATACTTCCGACATACTGTTCAATCCAGTTTGGGCACTGTTAAATCGCATAATCAGATACGCCTCCTTGCGCAGGAGGGTTTCCTCGATGTCAACAAGACCTTTTTTGGTGGGCATTGTATACAACACTGTCCAAGAGAAATCAGTTTCTGTGTGTGATTTATCAATGAAGTGTTGAACCATTGGGGCGCTAAGCACTTTATTTTTGATTCGTGATTGATGCTGTGTTATCCTAGTGTTCACTTGCTGGTTAGTCTTCCCTATATACAGTTTGGGGCAACCGCAGATGACGGCGTACACAACATTTTTAGTCCTACAGTTGGAGAACCCTTTATTGGTCCATTTTTACTTGCTTGTGTTGGAATTCAGAACCTTCTAGGCAGGACCCACAGGACACGCAGTTACCACATTTATGGTGCCCCTCAACCGGTTTGAGGCCCCATTTGGATAACAGGTCTTGCTTGGGTTTAGGTGTGGCAATGTCGGCACGTACTAAGTGTTGGCCGATACTCCTATTTTTTCTGTAGGCAAAAATAGGCCTAGGAAAGGGACACTCCAGTTCTTCCAACAGGTGCCAGTTCTTTAGGACCATTTGTCTGACCCGATGTGTGTCTGGCCCAAAAGTTGTGACACACACCATCTGTTCAAGATCACTTTTTGTTTTATTCTGCAGTAAGCATTCTCTTGGCGTGTAGCGAGCCCTTTTATACGAGTGTTTAAGCATCTTCTTGGGGTACCCACGGGTGATCATTTCATCACATTAGGAAGATCTGGAAGTCATGGTCTAGTTCTGTGTTCATGAGAGCTGTTTCCATAGCTTCTATGCCCAAGTTGTGGGGTATGCTCGTGTAGAGGCTACGAACATCCGCTGTGCATAATATGATTTTATCTTGTGGATCCCATGTCACTTGTTGCAGTTTTAGTAGAAATTGTGCAGTGTCCTTAACATAGGTTTGCATTGCTTGCACCGTCGGTTGTAAGTATTTGTCTATTAACTGCCCAATTGGTTCGTGTAGACTCCCACATGTGGATACTATGGGTCTCATTGGCGGGTTCATGATGTTTTTATGTATCTTTGGCACCATACGTAAGGTGGGGCTTTTAGGATTGGAAGTAACGAGAAAGTTTTTTGTCCTCTCAGTGATTATGCCTTGTTTGAGGGCTCTCTCCATGATTGTCCGTAATATTTTGGAATATTCGGGTGTGGGGTTACTGTCCAATTTACTGTATGTGTTGGTATCCGTGATGTGTTCCATCACTTTTGTCTCGTACATGGATTTGTTCATGATTACAATAGCTCCTCCTTTGTCTGCTTTTGTGAATATAATCTCTTCATTGGATGCAAGTTTCCGTAGCGTGTCCAGATCCTTTTGAGTTGTATTTCTCTTTTTGGGTTTCAGATGTTTGATCCTATTCAAGTCTTGTTTGACTATGCTTTCGAATAGATCCAGTGTTTTGTGGCTTGTAGGAGCTTGGAAGGTGCTTGTGGGTCGTAATCCTAAGAGTTGGTCTTTGTCTTGTTGTGGTCGTTCCGGAAGTACATTATCGAAAAAATGTCTGAGTCTTAACTTACGCATTAGCTTGAAAAAGCTCACTTCTAGCTCTAGGGTATCTGTGGTGGTCGTTGGTACAAAAGATGTTCCCTTTTGGAGTAATCCTCGTTCATATGTGTTCAGGTGGTAATCACTTATATTAATGACTAGTTGTTCTACGTCTGGTTCTTTTTGGGTCTCTTCTCTTTCTCCTTTTCCTTGGTAGTGATTGCCATGCTCCTTGTGGTCGCTGGATCTCTCTCTTTTTCCTTTTCTTTTCCCTCTCCTGGGTCTCCTTTTTGGGCTTGGCCCTGTCCTAAAAAAGGATTGGTTTCAGGTGTTGCACTGGTGGTAGGTTGTTCGGCTGTGATGTCTTGTGGTCTCCGGCTGTGCATCTATCTGATATCATATCTCTGAAAAAAATAACACATAAAAGACCACTATTAGCAAACAACAAAGTAATGACAAAAAGAAAACAATATAAACACTAATTTGCAACATATTAAAGTTTATACCACAGCAACTCAGGGCCTTATTTATGAAGGCCTTGCGTCACCAGTGCATCCCATGTCAAAAGAGACGCACCAGTGCCACAAGGCAGTCATAAATAAGGACCAAATGTAAATACCATTGATTTTCCCCAAAAATCGTTTTTTGAATAACATTTAAGAAACACTGCGCAGAACCTATGTACAACCACTCAATATCACTTTGGGAACCTCACTGTTTCCCAAAATACAAATCCTTTATCTTGCAAATGATGATAGCAAGTATTATCAAAAAGCAAAAAACAAACCAACAGGAAACAAACTCAGGGCCTTATTTATGAAGGCCTTGCGCCACAAGAGCGTCACTTATTTCCCATGTTTAAAGTGATGCACCGGCTGCACAAGGCAATCATAAATAAAGGCCAAATGAAAATACCATTGATTTGCACCCAACATCGTTTTTTGAATAACATTTTAGAAACACAGCAAAGATCCTATATGCAAGCACTCAATTTCACTACTGAACCCTCACTATTTCACAAAATAGAAATACTCTATCTTGCAAATGTTCATAATAAGTATTATCAAAAAGCAAAAAACAAATCAACAGCCAACAAACTCAGGGCCTTATTTATGAAGAACTTGCGCCACAAGAGCATCACTTATTTCCCATGTTTAAAGTGATGCACCGTATGCACAAGGCAATCACAAATAAAGGCCAAATAAAAATACCATTGATTTGCACCCAAAATCGTTTTTGGAATAACATCTTAGAAACACAGCAAAGATCCTATGTACAAGCACTCATTTTCACTAATGAACCCTCACTATTTCACAAAATACAAATCCTCTATCTTGCAAATGTTGATATCAAGCATTATCAAAAAGCAAAAAACAAACCAACAGCAAACAAACTCAAGGCCTTATTTATGAAGGCCTTGCGCCACAAGAGCGTCACTTATTTCCCATGTTTAAAGTGATGCACTGGCTGCACAAGGCAATCATAAATAAGGGCCAAATGAAAATACCATTCATTTGCACCCAAAATCGTTTTTTGAATAACATTTTAGAAAAACTGCGCAGAACCTATGTACAATCACTCAATATCACTTTTGAAACCTCACTGTTTCCCAAAATACAAATCCTCTATCTTGCAAATGTTCATAGCAAGCATTATCAAAAAGCAAAAAACAAACCAACAGCAAAAAAACTCAGGGCCTTATTTATGAAAGCTTTGCGCCACAAGAGCGTCACTTATTTCCCATCTTTAAAATGATGCACCGGCTGCACAGGGCAATCATAAATAAGGGCAAAATGAAAATACCATTGATTTGCACCCAAAATCGTTTTTTGAATAACATTTTAGAAACACTGCTCAGAACCTATGTACAACCACTCAATATCACTTTTGAAACCTCACTGTTTCCCAAAATACAAAACCACTATCTTGCAAATTTTCATAATAAGTATTATCAAAAAGCAAAAAACAAATCAACAGCCAACAAACTCAGGGCCTTATTTATGAAGGCCTTGCGCCACAAGAGCGTCACTTATTTCCCATGTTTAAAGTGGTGCACTGGCTGCACAAGGCAATCTTAAATAGGGCCAAATGAAAATACCATTCATTTGCACCCAAAATCGTTTTTTGAATAACATTTTAGAAAAACTGCGCAGAACCTATGTACAACCACTCAATATCACTACTGAAACATAACTATCTGCTTCCAAATATTCTCCATAGAGCAAACAAGTCTCTATCTAAATTAAATAAATCATTACTTACCTTTACAAATGCTTTGGGAGATTAAGAAAAGTGTTAGACACACACACCAATTTTTCTTAGCAGAGCAAAAGGTGTGCACTCAATACACTGAAACCAAGACTGGCATAGAAAATCTCTAACTTTACACACATATGCCTTATTTCAACCAATCAAAAGTCTTCCCTCACTATTTTCAAACCAACACCCTTCCCCCTCTCAGACCTTTCTATCTGTTACCATAGCAACTCCCTCCTGACTGAACTCTCAGGTTCAAAAGTTTATTCTACTATGTTGCAAATTAAGTCAGCAAGGATGTTTGACCTCTCAATACACCAGCTTATCCAGGGCATTATTGCTTTTAGTGACTTTTTCTTAACCATTCAAATTGCTTCTTACACATAACACAGCCATGCACCCTAACTTTCTGTTTTCAACTAACTGAATCCGCCAATCATTGCTTGTGATTCAACAGCAGGGAAACTCCACAATTATTTTTTTGTAAACTCCTCCTGTTCCAACTACCATTTCATTCACACACTTCATCTGACTGCACCAGAACCTTCTCACATCATGTATTCTGTATGGATTATTGGACATAGCTACATCCACTGGGCTCAAAGGTATGCAGCAAGCAGAAATTATCACAGCCTTGATTTATCAAATGTGGAAATTAAGTGGATTAGCCAGAGAGTATTGATATGTCATCAATTGATAGAATTGGTGAAAACCTTTTTACATCTGCCAAACCCTGACCTCTTAATAGTGCACTGTGGTGGAAATGATTTTGGCACTATGACTGGGGTTGGTCTGGAAATGCTTTTAAAGGACACCTTTGATCAATTGATGACACTTTTTCCACAAACTGCCTTGGTATATTCCAATATATGCCAAAGACAGAAATGGAACTGGTCCAACCAATTTTGTCCACAATTTGAGAAAGCACGGAAACATGTGAATAAATCTGTTTCTGCTTACATGAGAGACTGGGGAATGGGTTCAATATACAATAATAACTTGCGTTGCAACATGCAAGACATCTACAGAGGAGATGGTGTGCACTTCTCAGATGAGGGGACTAGAATATTCCTCCTGAATTTAAGACTGTGCATTGGAACCTACTTGTAGGTACCTAAATCAGCCACAGAACCCAAAAGCTCTTTTCAGAGCTACCCTTCCTCTGATCATTCAAAACATTTATCTTTTTCTAACTTTTTTAACTATTTTTCACCAAAGTACGCTCCCCGGTACTCTTACCGGTGCGCGTACCGAGCGCTCCCCCCGCGAAATTTTTCAATTTTTCTTTTTTTTTGCCTATATGTACGTCCTAAGCCCCCCTCAGAAAACCTAGAGGGTCAAGAAGTGTCTACCGTGCCCCCTTCTACCCATTCCCAACGTTGTTTGTCCTCCATCTTCTGTCTCAATTGTACTGAAACACAAAATGGAGGACTCCCGTAATGCTGCCGGTGCGCGTAAGCGCTCCATAAAAAAAGGTGGGAAAGTAATTTACAGAAAAACCACTGGAGACACTTTCATCAAATATAGAATAGGCCCTACTACATAGCAGTCCCTACCATTTGCCCAAATTTGGTGAAATTCCATTGAGACATTTAGGCTGCAGACCTGTCTAAATATCCTGAGGTAAATTACATGACCAAAACACATATGAAGTGTTAGAATTGACAACCAATTAAAAAGTTTCTTACATTTTCTACGATTATTTCCTGACATTTGATTGGTTATGTACATGAATGTATATAAAAAAAGAGAAGGAAACACAGCCATTTTGACTACTACTTCCTGAAGTACATTTGAAAAGAAATTACACTGACAACTTCAACTGCTTTCTTAAAGGTAAGTTGTTATTTGGAAAAGTGAAGCATGTTGTGAACTTTCAGTTAATTTGAGAAAAAATATTCTGTTACTTATATACTATCCCACTGTAATAGAAATAGATTGAGATAGACTTCTCTGTTATAGTTATGGATTGAGTTAGGCTTCCCTTATATTATTATAAATTTACTTAGGCTTTATCACATACACTTTTATATATTTCTAATTCCAGCCTAATGCCATACACTACCCAAAGAGAGCCTCACTATTAAAAAATCCAAACTGCCTGTCTGAACTTAAACACAACAGTCCCCTAACTCTACTGATATATTTTTTTAATGCAATTTACAGCAACAAAATGGAAGGAGAACAGGATATTTCTTTTGAAATTGTTTTGAACAACAACACAGAAGAAACAATTGCTGAAAATGATGACTTTGATTTTATGGATGAGTCTCTGGACCATGAATTAGTTCAGTGTGTGGAATCAATGGAATCACAGAATACAAATGAGGACATTCCAGACAATATATTATTAGAAGTTTTATTAAATTATGAAAAAGAATCAGAAGAATAAATTTATATTTAATAATCAAAAATTGTTCGAGCCATTATTCATTTTTATATGTAATTCATCAAGTAGATCAAAAATGTTTAAAATATAAAGTGAGACTTTTTTGTGTTACATAGTAAGTTTGCTCATAGTTACTTCCTTTCTCCCACTCTATTATCTCCAATGTGTATTTAACATCTCTTTATCATCTCCTGCCTCCATGTTGTTTCTGCTTTCCTGACAGACTATGCTATGAATTCCATATACCACAATAACTTCTGTAACAACATGCAAGATATCTACAAAGGAAACGGTGTATATTAAATTATAGACTCTGCATTGGTACCAACATGTTGGTACTTAAATAAAAAAAAAACAACAAAAAGAACAATTAATAAACATACAATTTTTGAAAGTCTGTCATTCTTTTTTCCCCATAGTACGATTCCCGGACTGCTCCCCGGTGCGCGTACCGGGCGCTTCCCCCGCAAAAATCGAAAAAATGTTTATTATTTTTTTGGCCCCACGGGGCCCTTTTAAAGCCCCCACATCAAACCTAGGGGGTCAGGGAGGGTCTACTCTGCCCCCTTATAATAATTTCCCCCTTTGTTTTGGCCACCTCTCATGTCTCGATCCTACCGAGACACAAGATGGCGGCCGCTCCAGACTGTTTAGAATGTTTACAGACACCCGGGAGCCAATCAGCTTTCCATGCGTAAGTCGCGTGGCGCGCCCGGTGCACTCACCGGTGCGCGTACCGGGGCGCGCTTATAGATATATATATTTTTTTGAACGTAAATTACTCAAAATCCACTGGAGCACATATCTTGAGACATAGCAAAGGCACATCGGGCAACCAGTCCCTACAATTTTGCCAAGTTTGGTGGAAATCCATTCAGACGTTCGGGCTAAAAGTGAGGTCGACCGCCCTAGGGAAATTAACATGGGGAAAACGCGTTTTGAGACCCCCCTTTTATCTCGGCCCCCGCTTGACGAATGCCCCCCAAAACGTTCAGGGAAGAACCGGAGCTCAAAGAGGCCATTTTGAGGAAATTTTCAGGCAGATTCGTCAACCGGCGCCAAAGTTATTCCAAATAGAATTTTGAGATTTAACATTGAAAAAAATCCTAACTACAACTACCTACTGGCGACCGCCAGTAGGTAATATATATATATATATATATATATTCACTGAAAAAAACCATAGGTTATAGACCATATATAGTTAGGGATTAGCATTTACAAAACCTTATTTTACTCGCATAAAACCATTGAAATTTGCATATATAGTTAGTTGCGCTAACTATATATCGCGCACCCGCAATCCACTGCTGATGATGTCACATATTACATCATTCATGACATGGTCAGTGACATCACTGATGACATCACTGATGACATCTCAAATGACATCACTGATGACATCACTGATGACATCTCAAATGACATCACTGATGACATCAATGATGACATCTTAAATGACATCACTGATGACATCACTGATGACATCTCATTTGACATTACTGATCACATCACTGATGACATCATTCATGTGATTATACGATGAACCTCTTCAGACTCTGATATAACCTTAGATACACTCAGTGTAAACAGACACTCACAGACTGTCACTCATCCATGGAGTTACTCACACACCTAGTCAGTCATGCAAAGAATCAATCACACCTCCATTTCCTCAACTATACAGTTATACACATCTTACTTATTCAAACATATACTAACACATATTTACTCCCTTATACAATCCCTGATACAAGTTCACAATGATCCATACAGCCACTCACACATTCACTGGCTCTTATGCACAGTTATTTATATATGTCAACTCTCACATGTACTGTGTTTTACATATGTACTTACTTTGACATGTAGCACTGAGATATCCATTCACTCACCAATACACTCATGCACACAGTCAACCGCCCATACAGCTGTTTCCACATGCACCTTTGAACCCATACATCTAGTGAATCAACTGCTCACACATCTATGCACAGAGTCATACACCTCCCAGCCACCCCCACACACACTCAGTCTCCCATACAAATACTTGGGCAACCAATCAATAACCCATATAGTTACTCATATAGCTACTGATCAACACATGCAGCAGTTTACAGAACAACAGACATAATGATGCACAAATTAAGACAGTTTAGTCACTAACCCATGCACTCAGTGAGACACATTTAATCGATCACTTATACAGTCAGTCATGCACCTACTAAATCCTTCATCCAGACACTTATACATCCACTCATTCTTCAATATGTAATACATATTTTAACTTTACAGAAACATACAGTCACTGGATAATGTCATCAGTGATGTCATCAGTGATGTCATTTGAGATGTCATCAGTGATGTCATCAGTGATGTCACTGACCATGTCATGAATGATGTAATATGTGACATCATCAGCAGTGGATTGCGGGTGCGCGATATATAGTTAGCGCAACTAACTATATATGCGAATTTCAATGGTTTTATGCGAGTAAAATAAGGTTTTGTAAATGCTAATCCCTAACTATATATGGTCTATAACCTATGGTTTTTTCAGTGAATTTTCAAGATTTTGTAAATGCTAATCCCTAACTATATATGGGCTAAAACCTATGGTTTTTTCATTGAATTTCAATGTTTTTTTAATAGCAAATATCAAAAGCTGTCAAATGTCAAGTACGTGATAGGTAAAAACATTTTCGTGTTTATGCACGCTGATGTGCTTTGAACGCTGCCCCCCCCCTCTTTTCTCTTAGAAGTACTCTCTCTTTGCAGATAGTGAAGGGTAGTTAACGCAGGCCTTTGCCCCCGTTGTAATCCGTCGTGTCTGCTTGTTTCTCCATTTGATTGATTGTTATCCAAGCATTTACTATTTTAGAATTTATTCTCTTTGGTTCATTCTCTATTTACTAACAAGCACAAAGCCACAATACTCTGTTTAGTCTTTGCAGATAGTGAAAAATCGTGTAAAAAAAAAAAAAAAATAATCGAGCAAAATCAGTAGGCCACTAATGGGATCTCTTTTTGACCTTGCTAAAATAGAAACATTAGGAACAACCCTTCATGAGAAATACGAAACTAGTGAGATGAACTGAGCTCCACACCATGATGGCTGCAAGACAGCTCGGCTCCGCCACCCACCCCGCCCAAAATAACGATAAACTCTATGCAAATATTATAAATATATACAACACACCAGCAAAGTAACAGGGTAAAACATTTTATTAAATAACTATTTACATAACTATTTTATACTTTTTGTTGCCTGATCCGGCTAGCTCAATCGATCGAGCATGAAACTCATGCACTCTGATAGCAAGCGTTGCTGCTGATGCTATGCAAACAAAAACTGTTTTTCAGTTTGTACATTCTTCAAGATTTTTCATCCAAGGCTGGTTGAGAGTTTGTAGAACAATGGCTTCAGATTTTCAACATACGGTGTGGTGGCGCGGACTGGGAGGGTGCGCTTGACTTCTGCCCCCTCCCCAAGTTGTGTTGCCCTGGCGTGGCCTAAGATCGCCCCCGACATAGGCGGCCGGCTCCCGGGGTCCGGCGGAACTTTTTGCCTTTTGATCACTCTTCCATTCTGGACCTTATCCCACAATCCGTTTGACCTGAAGACACGCTGTAGTGGGGCGCCCCTTTACCGTTTCAGTTGCCATTCCGCCCGCTTTTGCTACACTGTGCCTCATCCGCCATTCAGCTGTTTACCGCCCGCTCTTGCGACTACAGCGTCTCGCTCCTCATGTAGTTGAGTTGCTCCCGCTCTTGCGATGCAGCTATAGGCGGCTGCCACAGGACTCTCAAAATGGCGGCCGCCTCTTCAGATTTGGGCGTGGTCCACTAAAATGGCCATGGGACACCTTGGAACTCGGACGCTTGTCTGCTAGGGCTTGGGCCCCATTCTCGAAAGCGTCCACTGAGCCTTGAAGATTCTACAAAAGTCTTGGGGGCCCCCGACTCCCGCAGGCTTCTGGTGGGGAGCGGCTGCCATGATTGCTCGTGGAATGGCCACGACTGAGATACGAGATGGTGGTGCTCTCATGCTAACGCCAGCTTCAGTCTGAAACATCCAGAAACACTGTAGACTACCAATTCGATCAGTTCCGGTAGCGCCCCATCGTGACCCGGTAGGGAAGAACTTGCCCTCCCCTCTTTGACTGATGGTTCTTGTTGCCTGTCCCTTCTGTTGTCATTTAACAGAACTTTTTAGACTGCTGAAAGGGGTTGTGTTCCGACCGCTGGTTGGTGGAGACATTTTGACTATATTCTGGACCTACGTTGTCGCGTAATGTGTTATATGACACGCCGCGTTAGCGCACCCGGAAGTACTCCAGTGCGCGAAGCGCAGCTTCCCGGAAGGGATCCGGGGCGCGGCGCGCAGCACGTAACGTAAGCATAACAGGTCATGTGACTTGTGAATAAAACTTTTCATTGGTTCATTTTACTTTTGTTATTCTAATGATGAAAGGCTTGGTCATATGACCTAAAAATTACGCTTTTTATTGCTTTCGAACATTATTTTTTCTTAAACATATATGTTATAATGTTCCAGGCTAATGTATTTTCCCGGAAAATTTACAACTGTCCTGCAAGTAAAATATATTCCTTTTTCTAGAAAAAGGGCGTTTCTTCGTCCCATGACGGAGCCGTTGAGCAAAAGATGCTCGGCCTGCTGTCTTAGTCGCCGATACGCCTGAATATCAGATTCTTATCGATCACTTTATGTTGCAGGAGTAAAAAACACAACAGCCCTTGACCATTTATCTTTACTGCGTTCCTGCGTATTATACCTTTTATCCGTCATGTAATTGGACTGCTTTATTTCACTTGCCTTTTACTGATTCGAAAGCAGTGACTAAAATTAAAAACTTTACCAATGTAAATACTACTACCATGTTTTGTTTTAAAAACCTTTATTGTGAAAATGTCAGTATACAAATACGGGCCTATAACCACGTGGGCCGGCCACGGAGCAAACTGGAATCGTATATGATGAGGAGACATTTACACTGTAGAGGAACGCAACGAGCGGGCCATTAGGTTGCAAGAACTAAGGTGTCTAACAGTTGCGGAATCGGTGGACGTACATTTTGTAATTAAAATACGACAGGGCCACTTACAATAAAATTATCTAGATATACATTTGCGGGCAAGTACCATGGGTGACGTTAATTCGAACTTTCAATAGTACAGTAATCAATAACACACCAGAACTTAATATCAATAGGGATGTCGAAATATTCAATCAATTCTCGTTCCCGCCCGCCATGTGCTTCAAAACTGCATACGTATCTCGTGATATCAAGGTTGTGCAACCAGTACACAACAAGGAGTTACGAGTCCCATTTATACCGGCGCCATTTTGGGCGAGGCCGGGCAGGTCCAGGACATAGTCAAAATGTCTCCACCAACCAGCAGTCGGACCAGAACCCCTTTCGGCAGTCAAAAAAGGTTCAGTTAAATGACAACAGAAGAGATAGGCAACAAGAACCAACAGTCAAAAGAGGGGAGGGCAAGATCTAAAGCCATTGTTCTACAAACTCTCAAGCAGACTTGGATGGAAAAATCCTGAAGAATGTACAAACTGAAAACCATTTTTTGTCTGTATAGCATCACCAGCAACGCTTGAGTCAGCTTTGTGTGAAGCCGCCATTTTGATTCAATCAATAGCGTCCCCCTGCACACATTCAGGGACCTGGTCGTGTCTAAAGGTCAAACGGATTGTGGGACAAGATGCAGAAAGGAAAAGGAAAAAAGTTCCGCCGGACCATGGGAGCCGGCCGCCTATGTCATGGGCGATCTTTGGCCACACCAGGGCAATAGTGAAGCTGCAGCAGGTGCAAATAAGCTTCAGACAGTGTTACAAGTGCTGCTCAGAACTCTCAACTATGACACCACCTCCGTGCCATCCGGATCTTGGCGCCTTGTGCTGGTTCCGACCTATTCACACATCGGTCCGCTACTGACACCACCTCATAGGCCAACGGGACACCCCACGCCGACTTTCGGCGCAGCATTGTAGGATGGCCACACCAGTGCGGCAACTTGCTAGACACCACCTCGGTGCCATCCAGATCTCGGCGCGTTGTGCTTCCTTCGGCCTACTGTAGCCGCAAGTGCGGACGCAACTCAGCTGGATAGCGAGTGAAACACCAAGGGGCGCCCCACTGCAGCCGAGGAGCCTCCATCTTGGGGGCGACGCACAGCATCACATTGCTTTCACAAACAGCCCCCACTGACTGACGCAACCTCACAGGCCAACGGGGCGCCCCACGCCGACTTTCGGCGCAGCATTGTAGGATGGCCACACCAGTGCGGCAACTTGCTGGACACCACCTCGGTGCCATCCGGATCTTGGCGCGTTGTGCTGCCTTCGGCCTACTGTAGCAGCAAGTGCGGGCGCAACTCTGCTGGATGGCGAGTGAAACGGTAAGGGGCGCCGCACTCCACATCAGGTGCCTCCACCTGGGGAGGCGAGAGAGGCCAGTTTGCGCCACCTCCCCCCCCCCGGCACCCCACGCCGACTTTCGGCGCAGCATTGCAGGTTGGCCACACCAGTGCAACTTGCTGGACACCACCTCGGTGCCATCCGGATCTCGGCGCGTTGTGCTGCCTTCGGCCTATTCGCACATCGGTCCGCTACTGACGCCGCCTCACGTGCCAACGGATTTTCTACGCTTTTTATAGCAGCGCGTAACGTAAGCATAAGAGGTCATGTGGCTTCTTTATAAAACTTTTCATTGGTTCATTTTACTTTTGGTTTCCTAATGATGGAAGGCTTGACCATATGACCTAAAAATAACACTTTTCATTGGATTAAAAAAAATTTTTTTCCCAAACGATGAAAGCCCCACCTTGTTTCTAGATGTTTCAGACTGAAGCTGGCGTCAGCCTGAGAGCACCACCATCTCGTGGCTCCGTCGTGGTCTTTCCGCGAGCAATCATGGCAGCCGCTCCCCACCGGAAGCCTGCAGGAGTCGGGAGCCCCCAAGACTTTTGTAAAATCTTCAAGGCTCAGGGGACGTCCGAGTTCCAAGGTGTCCCAGGGCCATTTTAGTGGACCAGGCCCAAATCGGAAGAGCCGTCCGCCATTTTAAGAGTCCTGTGGCAGCCGCCTATCGCTGCACCACAAGAGTGGGCGCAACTCAACTACATGGTGAGTGAGACGCTGTAGCCGCAAGAGCGGGCGATAAACAGCTGAATGGAGGATTAGGCACAGTGTAGCAAAAGCGGGCGGAATGGCAACTGAAACGGTAAAGGGGTGCCCCAGTACAGCAGACGAGCCTCCACCTGGGGAGACCCGTTCATGCCGCCTCCCCCCCCCCCGGGGCGCCCCACGCCGTTTTTCGGAGCAGCATTGTAGGATACCAAAACCAGTGCGACAACTTACTGGACATCACCTGGGTGCCATCCACATCTCAGCGCGTTCTGCTGCCTTGGGACTATTCGCACAACAGACCGCTACTGACGAGGCCTCCCCGCGCACCCCCCGGGACGCCCCACGCCGTTTTTCGGAGCTGCATTGTAGGATACCAAAAACCAGTGCGGCACCCAGGTAACATCACCTGGGTGCCGTCCAGAACTCAGCACGTTGTGCTGCCTTGGGACTATTCGCACAAAACACAGCTACTGACCATTGTTGCTTCTTTTTTCAAAAAAATGTTTAAATGTATTTACTGTTTTTGTTGCGTTCTATATATTTATAAGTTATTAAAGTGTTATAATCCTACTACTTTGTTGGAGTGCTATATATTTTTAATGTGACACATAATTGTAAAAACTTTGATGTACAAAGAGGCATCCCTGGAATCTTCCGCTTCAGGCTCGGTCCCACACACCCTCACAGTGAGAATCCCCTCCCCAAGCACAATACAGGATGGTTATCAGATAGTAGGAACGCGTGTGGTGTGACGGATCTCATCGGGTGGGGGCCTTGATCTACTGTAACTCCTTTGAAGAGGGGTGATTCTCTACAGCTGGGGCCATAAACTACATCTGCAGGGCTAGGTGATAGCCTGGGACCGGCCTGGACAATCGGACACAGAGGAAGAGGAGTGTCAGAGGGTGCGGTAGTGAATAGGGTGAAAGGGTGGTGTCGGGCGGGCACAGGGTGTGATTCTCAGGGAAGAGCAGCGCACATGGGAGGAGGTTTCTGGCCCATGCATGAGAGAGAGAGCGGGGGTGACCAGTGCGTGGGGGAGATGCTTGCGAGGGTGGGGAGCCATGCTGAGGATCGGCGGCGTGCAGAGAGTGGGTCTGGTCAAGGCATCTAAAATGGCTGCCGTGCTCAACAAAAGTGTGGCATTGCAAAAAAGACAAGATGGCGCAGACAATGTTTATCAATAAGGATTAATTTATAACAATTATTTTTAACAAAATATTTACTCGCAGTGACAAAATGGCGGTCAACAGTTCCTGATTTCCATCGAATCGAACGTTAACAGACGTCACACAGCAAAAAAAAAAAACGCTCACGCACAGCCGCTGGAAGACATGTATCAACATATATGAGCCTCCTCAGCCACCCTCAGAAAACAAAAGGGGTCAGGATACATCTCCCGTACCCCCTTATACCTAGTAATTTAATGAAATCGAAACACAAAATGGCGAATTCACGTTTCGCTACCAGTTTGCGACCCGGTTCGCGAACCGAGAAGCGTTTCTACCGCGAAAAATAAAAATTTTATTATCTGCCCCACGGGACCCTTTAATAACCCCAACATCATTCCTAGGGGGTCAAGAGGGGTCTACCTAGCCCCCTTTCCTTAAATTCCCCCTTCGTTTTTCTCCTCCTCTTGTCTCTCGATCCTACCGACAGACAAGATGGCAGCCGCACCGGACTGTTTAGAATGTTGACAGACACCGGAGAGCCAATCAGCTTCGCTACGCAAAGCTCCGTTACGCGAAAAGTACGCAATCTGGAGCGCTATCTGGGACGCTGTCACAGATATATCTGTTTTTTAAACGTTAATTTCTCAAAATCCACTGGAGCACATATATTGAGACCCAGCAAAGGCACTTCGGCTAACAGTCCCTATAATTTTGCCAAGTTTCGTGCAAATCCATTCAGCCGTTAGTTTGCGACCCGGTTCGCGAACCGAGAAGCGCTTCTACCGTGAAAAATCAATTTTTTTTTATTTTCCCCACGGGACCCTTTAATAACCCCAACATCATTCCTAGGGGGTCAAGAGGGGTCTACCTTGCCCCCTTTCATTAAATTCCCCCTTCGTTTTTCACCTCTTCTTGTCTCTCGATCCTACCGAGAGAGAAGATGGCGGCCGCACCGGACTGTTTAGAATGTTGACAGACACCGGAGAGCCAATCAGCATCGCTTCGCAAAGCTCCGTGACGCGAAAAGTACGCGATCTGGAGCGCTATCTGGGACGCTGTCACAGATATATACATTTTTAAAACGTTAATTTCTCAAAATCCACTCGAGCACATATATTGAGACCCAGCAAAGGCACATCGGGCTAACAGTCCCTACAATTTTGCCAAGTTTCGTGCAAATCCATTCAGCCGTTCGAGCTAAAAGTGAGGCCAAACGCCCTATGGAAATTAACATGGGAAAAACGTGTTTTGGGACCCCCCTTTTTTCTCGGCCCCCTCTTGACGAAACCCCCCCAAATTTTCAAGGGCTGCTCAGAAACAAAATGCGCCATTTTTCTGAAAATTTCAGCCGATTCCGTCCACAAACGCCAAAGTTATTAGACATAGAATTTTCAAAAGTCCCATAGGAAAAAAATCCTAACTATATATACCTACTGGCTATCGCCAGTAGGTAATATATATATATATATATATATGTGCTCCAAAAACGCTGCTCGAGCGATCCTCAACCTGACAACGCTGGTGCCGTCGGTAGTAGCAGCCGCTACTCTTTACTTCGCACAGGTTCCAAATCCAACTAATTAGAAGGACATAGAGACGACACACCAAGAGATCTTTGCACAAATCCTTTATTGTGCACTCGTAGAACAAGGAAGACGAGTTTCGGCGTAAGCCTTTTTCAAGTGGCCACCATTTTGCATTTTACCACTTATAAGTCCTTCTTTTGTGCCTGAACACATAAACATAAAGGAAATACTCGAATGTAAAAACAACCCATATTATAACAGTGTTTCTCTATATACATATATACAACCTTTCAACATTATGACCACATTGTATCTATAAATGTATCAGTATATGTATATGGTTTTCGAGCAGATATTCCATCGGACAAGACCCTCGTGGTGAGTTTCTTAGCAACACTCTCCTGATACGCGATGCCGAACTACAGTATCGCGTTGACTAACGGGAAATGGAGTGCGTAAAGTATCTCCTGGTAGGCATCATGTGCTACGCGATTCTGCACTACAGAGTCGCATTGGTTATCGGGAATTGAAGTCTGCACCAGTTACGGAATTCGGAACCTTGGTCGGACTTACAGAGTATTATCTCCCCTTAAGAGTTATGCCAAATTGACCTTACATGTCAAGCCAGGAGTATCATACATTATAAGGGAGGTCCCTTTCGTGTTCCTACATATCCCTGGGATAGTACATCTGCATGCGGGTGCTTCCACTTGTTCTACTGGAGTGTTGCTCGATAAGGTGGCCGGTCTACTGTTCGAGTGCTATTAATCGGGAATGAGTGAAAGGTGAGATATTTAACAGTGAGTTTTGTGAAAACTATAAACCAATACCTAAAAATAACACAAATGTTATACAAATGATCAGCAACCAACATACATTTCTCCCTAGTGAGTATTGCAGGGCTCTCTATTATAGCTAATAAGGTGGCGGGACGACTGGCATAGGTCCGATGCTCCACAATTGTGGTTGTTCTACCCACTCTTCTCTACTAGCAAAAGTATATTTACAGAGAGCCTCAATGCTAAAATCGTGATAGTGATTACTATTGATAAACAAAGCTCATCATACTGCGGGTTTTAACCGTTGCCCTGTCCTGTCACAGCTTCAGATGTCTATATGTGATGATAATTCTTCCCCATAATTGAGTCCCTTTGGAGTCTTACTTTCCATATCTATGATGTTTTTGGACTCTCTGACCCGCAGTTGTGCCTCCCGGTCTCCACCCCTGATGTTTTTGGGTATTTTGTCTATGCCATAAAATTTCAGGCTCCCATTATTGCTTTTGTGGCTCTCTTCATAGTGGCGAGCCATCGGGTAGCTGTGGTCCTTATTGGTGATTGCACGCAAGTGCTGCAGAATCCTTACTTTAAGTGGATGCTTGGTGCTGCCCACGTACTGGAGGCCACATGGGCACTCCAGCACGTAGACAGCAAATTCCGTATTGCAGTTTATCTGGTGTTTTATTGTTTTCACCTGACCTGTCCCGATCTTGTACTCTTTTCGAGATTTCCCATTGCGATCACATTTACAGTTACCGCAAACGGAAAAACCATTCGGGATGGGAGGCCACCTCTTTATAGATGGTTCACTCGGGTAGCTGTGCACTAATCTGTCTCTGAGGGATCGTGCCCTACGGTATGTTATCTGTGGTCTCGTGCCTACTAACCCTCCAATGATGGGGTCAGTAGCCAGTAGGCTCCACTTGGCATTCATCACTTTTTCCAGGGCCCATGCTCCCCTACTGAAATTAGTGATCATGCGTGGTGCATCAGGTTGGCTCTTATTTAGAATTCCTTTTCTTTTCTTATCACTGGCAGATGTTCTAAACAGGACTTCCTCATGTTTGAAACCTTGAATTTTATTACAGGCAATTTTTAGGGTTTCGTCCCCATAACCTCTTTGAGTGAATCGTTCAATCATTGCTTTGTGTTCACTCTTAAAGTCACTGTCAGTGCTGCAATTGCGGCGAGCCCTCAACAACTCCCCATAAGGAATGCTTCTCTTTATGGGTCCCGGATGGTGGCTTGCCGCATGCAGCACCGCATTGCCAGCAGTTGCCTTGCGAAACAGACGTGTGGTTAGGCCACCCTCTTTAACCTCAACTGCCACATCCAGGAATTCGCAATATGTGTTGCTGATGGTGTATGTGAAGTGGAGATTAAGGTCATTAATTCCTAAATGGTCGATGTACTGTCTTGCTAACATCTCTGGGCGATTCCAAATTATGAAAAGGTCGTCGATGTACCTGACCCACATTAAAAAAATGTGGTCAGTGTACATCTCAGACTCCTGTGACCAGATGACCTGTTCCTCCCACCAGCCTAGGAAAAGATTCGCCAGGCTGGGGGCAAAACAAGTCCCCATTGCGGTCCCCGATCGTTGTCAGTATACCGCTTTCTCAAAGAGAAAAATGTTTTCCTGTAGACAGTACAGCATCATTATCTTAAGCATGGCATTATGCGCATAACAATCCACATGTCGACTCCTCAAATAATGCATGCACGCTTCTACCCCTTTCACCTGGTTGATGCAAGTATAAAGTGAGCATATGTCCATGCTGATCATATAATATCCCTCCTCCCATTCAAGATCATGTAATCTTTTCAGGAAATCTGTGCTATCCCTACAATAGGAGTTCAGGTTTAGTACATATTCGTTCAAATATAGATCCAAGAACATGGATGTATTCTCCAACAATCCCCCATTAGAGGACACAATTGGACGCCCTGGTGGTCTAGCGGGGTCCTTATGGATCTTGGGAAAGAAATATATACATGGGATACGTGGATTTTCTTTTTTCAGAAATTTATATTCGTCAGTGATCAATAGTCCGGAGTGGTACCAGCCACCAAGCAGTATGTGATAATCCTTTATTGTCTTTCTATATTGCTCCCAGTTGATATATATATATATATATATCCATCAAAAAAAGTTGCCTGCTGTAGTAAAGGCCCAGCACCAAGTAAATTTCAGACACTCATCTTTAAGGGAAGGAGCGTTAGGACAAGTCAGCTCTGTCCAACAAAATGTTTTCAGCCCAACGCGTTTCATGAGTCCATCAGTGGAGAAGTGTGGCTCAATGGTTAGAGCGGCAGACCCTGATGCAGAGGTCTAGCCCTGGACCAGGATTCATTTCCCCGCCTAGGGCTCAAAATTCCACGGACCTGATAATTCTCGCCTAGGTGCCTATTCCAATCAAGGAGTCCCACTCTGCAACTCTGGGCAATAGCTTGCTTAATCTCCACAACGGCCCCCACAACGCTAAGGATGCCTGGCCTCCACCTTGGGGGTGCCCAGGAGTGGACGTCTCACAGGGAAAGCCAGGATGGGTTCCACAACGGTATTCGTACAAGCGCCTTGAGACCCTTGCGGGTGAGTAGTGCGCTATACAAGTATCAATTTACATTTTACATTACATTTTACATCATTTCATCATGGGCTCTCGGCTAAACTGCACAGCACACTGCAATTTCTCTGGGCACTGCTTTTGATAATTAGTTCCCACCCACTGGGCGTGGTCGCCGCTATGGCCTGTGGTACTCGTAGTGCTCACAGGCCCCTGGGGTGGCCACGCCCACAGCGGCGGAGTCCATTGAAATATCTGTGGTGCTGCAAACATTGCCGCTCATTCTATGCTCAAGCCACAACCCCTGAACAAGTGAGAAATCATGAAACGCGTCGGGACAGCTGGTTTATTAACAGCGGGTTTGACTGTCTCCCCGCACCGCTACTTTTAATAAATTGTTTGGCATATCCTTACCTGATGGTGGTCCTTTCCTACAGCAGGCAACTTTTTGTGATGTTGTTTAGCAGCTTGCCTGAGCCGCGGGAAAAGAGACCGGCTGCTGTTCCAGCAGTCCTGTGGGTGCGTCACTAGCGTGTTCAAGAAGGACGTTGGGAGCCGATATTTAAGGTGTTGAGCAGTGGGTGCGAGTCAAGACAGCTGAGCGCCGTAATCCACATGGATTTTTTTAAATTTATGAGCAGGACTGAACGGCAGCTCAAAGGAGAAATATCAAAGCACTTCGAAGACCACAGGCCCCTGGGGTGGCCTCGCCCACAGCGGCGGAGTCCATTGAAATATCTGTGGTGCTGCAAACATTGCCGCTCATTCTATGCTCAAGCCACATCCCCTGAAGAAGTGAGAAATCAGGAAACGCGTCGGGACAGCTGGTTTGTTAACACTGGGTTTGCCTATCTCCCCGCACCGCTACCTTTAATAAATTGTTTGGCATATCCTTACCTGATGGTGGTCCTTTCCTACAGCAGGCAACTTTTTGTGATGATATATATATATATCAAGCACACCATCACTTTTCTTGCGCTCTGGACCAACTCCAGCCCGGAAGAAAGCCAACTGACACGGACCAGTTGTAGTGCTCCAAATTTTATTTCAGGTGCAGTAGAAGTCTCATGACGTTTTGGCTCGCAAGAGCCTTGTTCACATGACAATGTTCAACTTAAAGAAATACCATTTTATACTGCCAGTGATTGGATGATATTCATCACATGAGAGGGTAGTGTTACATCATAGTGGACATAGAAAAAATACTGACAGGTCTTTAAGATGCATGTTGGAAAAAATAAATAAACGAAAGACCATGGTTTGGGACATAGAATTACGGTAAAATACCAGATTGCTGCCCCAAAACACCTTCAATTCAAATAGAGGTAATCAAACAAAATATATATATCACCACTTTTTACCCTAATATAATAGGACTTGTATTGTCTGATATCGGTAAAATACAGTATTCACAGTAAGCTGTTATACAATAAAGTGCAAGTGCATATCGTTTTTATATGTGCAAAACCTGCAATAGTGCAAATTTGAATGTGCAACAACTAGCAATAGTGCAAAACTTGCAATGTGCAAAATACTGCAAAATAGTGCAAATGTTTGCTGCTGTCAGCTCAAGGGGAACCCATCCTGCTAAAGGATCCCCTCTCTGGAATACTGTATACTGTACATCTAAATTCATACACTTCAATAACCACAAATATTTAAAATATGGTTAAAAAGTCATAACAGAATCAAATATTCAGTCCTATATAGATAAAATGATGATAAAATTCGAACAAAGCAGTTAGATTAGTGAGGACCCTCTGTTTCCAAGTACTTTCTATCCCATGTCACTACGTTAAAAATGATTACCACAGTGAATTAAGTGCATAGTAGGTTGGGTATACGAGACTATCATATATATATATATATATATATATATATATATATATATATATATATATATATATATATATATATATATATATATATATATATATATATATATATATATATATATATATATATATATATATATATATATATATATATATATATATATATATATATACATACATACATACATACATATATATATATATATATATATATATATATATATATATATATATATATATATATATATATATATATATATATATATATTACTCACGAAAAGAAAGACCAGCACTCCGCTCATTGGAATTGAAGATTTATTCGGACACTGTCGAACCAGATGGTTCCTTCTCACGGTCAGTGAATATATATATATATATATATATATATATATATATATATATATATATATATATATATATATATATATATATATATATATATATATATATATATATATATATATATATATATATATATATATATATATTCACTGAAAATCCATAGGTTTCAGGCCTCATATAGTTAGGAATTAGCATTTAAAAAACCTTTGGAATGCACTCAAAAAACTATAAGTTTTAGGGGTGTTATAGTTAGCTGGACATTTCACTCATACAAAACCATTGAAATTGCTCATACATAGTTAGTTGTACTAACTATATTTCGCGCACCCGCAATCCACTGCTGATGATGTCACATATTACATCATTCATGTGATAATACGATGCATCTCCTCACACTCTAATCTAACCTTTGATACACCCAGTGTTAAATACAAACTACTATTCCTGAAATTAATGGCACAGCAATACCAGTAACTACATACGCACTCACTGATTTCTAGGTCTACAAACACATCCACTCATTCATCCATACAATCACTCATACATACAGACACTCATCAATACAACACTATCATATCCACTCATAGACCTATACAGACACTTACATGCTGACACTCATCCACAAAGTTACTCAAACACCTAGTCAGTTATGCAAAGAATCAATCACACTTCCATTTCCTCAACTACAAACTTATACACACTAAACCTTACTTATTCAAACATATACTAAAACATACTTACTCTCTTTTACAATCACTAATACAAGTACACATTGTTCCATACAGTCACTTACGCAATCACTGGCTCTGATGTTTAGTCATTTATATATGCCAACTCTCACATGCACTGTGTTTTATATATGTACTTACATGGATGGACATGTAGCACTGATATATCCATTCACTCAGCAACACACCCATGCACACAGTCAACCGCCCATACAGCTGTTTATAGATTCACTCTTGAACCCACATACCTAGTGAATGAACTGGTCACACATCTATGCGCAGAGTCACACACCTCACAGCCACCCACACACATACTCAACCTCACATTCAAATACTTAGACAACCAATCAATAACCCATATAGCCATTGATATAGCTACTGATCAACACATGCAGCAGCTTACACAACAACAGACATAATGATGCACACATTCAGACAGTTTAGTCACTAACCAATGCATTCAGTAAGACACATTTAATCACTCACTCACACAGTCAGTCACGCACCTACTAAATCCTTCATCCAGACACTCATACATACACTCATTCTTCAATATGTTAGACACATTTTAACTTTACAGGAACACACATTCACTGGATGATGTCATCGATGATATCATCAGTGATGTCATCAGTGATGTCATTTGAGATGTCATCAGTGATGTCATCAGTGATGTCACTGACCATGTCATGAATGATGTAATATGTGACATCATCAGCAGTGGATTGCGGGCGCGCGAGTTATAGTGAGTCCAACTAACTATAACGTGGGAATTTCAATGGTTTTGTATGAGTAAACTGTTCAGCTAACTATAACTGGTGTGAAACCTATGTTTTTTAGTGAATTTCAAAGGTCTTTTAAAAGCTAATTCCTAACTATAATGTTTGTGAAACCTATGGTTTTTTCAGTAAATTTCATAGTTTTTTAAAAAGCTAATTCATTGTATATCGACTTTTGTAACCTACGATTATTTTTTTTTGTTAGCTGTTTTTTACAACAATTAATTATATTTTTATTTTAAAAAAACTTTTTTTGAAATGTATATATTTATTTTTAAAAAATTTTCCCAGGGTGCTCGCACCGGTAAGCTCTCCTGAGAGCCCACCGACAGCGCTATTTCTGCGTTCGTAAAAAAAAAAATATGTATGAAAAGTAAATAATAATGGAAGACATTTAGTACTTATAAAAGCAGTATTTTTGATTTACGAAATGAAAATGATTTTGCATTTTCGTAAAGCTATTGAAACGTCACTTAGGCGCGCCGCGTAAGTGCCCCCGGAAGCTCTTACGTTCGCGCCGCGTAAGCGCCCCCGGAAGCGCCTACGTTTGCGCCGCGTAAGCGCCCTCGGAAGCGCTTCGGTGTGCGCAGCGTAAGCGCGTCAAGTCATGTGACCTTAAAATAACTCTTTTTATTGGTTGCTAACAGTTGTTTTTACAAAGAATGAAATCCCCACCCATTTCCTTCACTTCTTCTTTCACTTTTGTGACTGCAAGACCTGTCTTTCTGCTGTCGGATCTTTGTTGGATTAATATCTTGGATTACCATGGCTGCCAGACCATCCAGCAGTGAAGATGAAGAGGTTCCTCAGCCGAAAATAAAAGAACACTTCATATGGAAGTTTTTTTCCATTCCAAATGACCAGAAAAAAGTAAATGCTCCAAAGGTGGAGTGCAGGATTTGTCACACTGTCCTGTCACGGGGTGACCCCACCAAGAAATATTCTTTTGGAAACTCTGTAGAGAGGAGGCACCCCCAGAACTTTGCCCGGGAGAGTGTCAGGGCTCTGGCACAAGAGGTTCCCAGTGATGGGGCCTCTACTTCAACCGGAGGAGCAACTACTTCAGTGAGGGGGCGATTGCAAGAGCTGATTCCTAACATTCAGCCTGCTTTTAATAAAGGCGTTATTAAATGCAGAGACTGTGATCAGCTACTTTGCTATGGGGAACAAAGTGTTCTGCTCATGGTTCGAGCATTGGAGAACCATCGCTGCTGTTCCCAGCCCTACATTTTTTTTCTTTTTTTTTGCTCCTGTTGAGCATTTTCCCATTCCCTGTTTTTGTTTTTGTTCTAAAAAAGGAAAAAAGAAGAAAAAAAAGTTATTTTCAGAACTACCTCCAATTCTCATCAAAGAGCTGTGTTCTTAAAAAAATGAAAAAGAGTAAGTGAAGTGGAGTGCATTGATAAAGGAGAGGAAAATGAGTAAGAAAGCACAGAAAGGGACGAGAGGAGAAGGGAAGTGAAGTAGGGGGACTGAAAGAAGGTGAGTGTGGGGAAGGAGAGTGAGGAGAAGGAGAGTGAACATGGGGAATGTGGATATGCAAAGAAAATGTAGTAAAGGAGCGGGGGTGTGGAAGGGTAAGAAAAGAGCAGTGATGTTTTGGAAAGAGTGGAGATACAGACTGGATAAAGACAAGTAAGTGTGAGACCAGGTAAGTAAGGCAGTGAAGAAACAGAGAAAGTGAAAGAAAAAATAAGAGTAGAAGACTGAAGGCCTCATTTTTGCACCTGCCTCACAGCAGGCGTAACACTGACGCAGGTCCTGGCCCATGGCCCCATGTGAAAGGATGCATTGCTGGAGTTGTGTCACTTTTGTGACACACTACAGGAATGCATCACTTTTGCGCTTACAGATACGTCTGAAATACTAACGTATCTGTAAGTACTTGCGACATAATGCGTCATATATTAAATATGACGCATGAGTAGAAGACTGAAGGCCTCATTTATGAGGCCATGCGTCACTTTTACGCCACCGGTGTGTCACTTTTTGTGACGCACCAGTGCTGTAAAAAATGCACCTTGTTCAGTCATATTTACAAAGTGACGCATCTAGGTTGTTCCGTCACTTTGTAAACCCCTTTGCCACATTATACCTACGTCAGGTGTAATGTATGCAAAAGGGGTGTATTGACGCAAGATAGGGTCGTAGAGGTGACGCAGTGAAATCTAAGAGATATCACTGCATCACTTTTATGACAGCTGCCGTGAGACTGACGCAGGCCCTTTCACTGGCCCCTTTCACTGGCCCCATGTGAAAGGATGCATTGCATCATTTTTGTGACACACTCCAGCAATGCATCACTTTCCTCTAAACACTCAACATTATTTTTTTACTCTATTTTTTTACACTGTTTATCCCCGTGGTACACTCAGGGTGCGCGTACCGGAGAGAGTTGGTATATATTGGCAGCATGAGGGCGCTGCATGACATCTCCTTCCACCCACTGGGGTAAGACATTGTTAAACAACAATAAATCAGAGGTGCCCACAGGGGTTTTAGCACGATCAAAGTTTGGGCAATGGACTGCTAAGACCAGAATGCAACTTTGCCACACCCACATGGGTGGGACTTGTTACTCAATAAATCATGTGCATACAATCAGCCTCTGTTTCTCGTTGTTACAGCCAGTGATCAAGGGCGGGATGACGCCCGAAATGTGTTTGGCATGTAAATGAACAGATGTGCTGCAGGCTGTTGTGGTGCTGCCGGCGGCAAGTGTGTGTTAACCCCCTTGTGAGTAACCTTCCAACTTGGCAACTTTTGGAAAGAATATATATATATATATATATATATATATATATAAATATATATATAGATATATAGATATATATATTAAACAGTCTTTACCTTTCGGCAATAATGGTCGCACACGCTTGATTTGAAGGTTGTATGGCGATCACCTATGCGGAAGTAATGATCAACAACATAGTATCATGGCATAGGTTTATTGTCGACCTTTTTATAGTATGGAGGGGGTCGACCAGTGAGGCAGAGAAATTTATTTCTGATGTGAATACAAATGATTTAAATTTAAGTTTCACTGGGCAAATCAGCAGCAAGTCAGTCAACTTCCTAGATGTCGAAGTGTACATCGAGGGAGGCAAGTTACAAACCAGGTTACACCGCAAGGAGACTGCAGGCAATACAGTCCTGCATGCATCCAGTCACCACCCACTGCACCTGATCCGAAGCATCCCCTATGGGGAGATGCTAAGGATCAGGAGAATTTGCAGCACAGAGGTATCCTGTGCAAAAGTGCAAAGAGAAAGCAAAGAGAGGTTCTTGGAGAGAGGCTACTCAATATCGGTGATTGAAAGAGCCATGATAAGGGCAAACAAGCAGAGTAACAAACTAGATCCAGAGGACAAATCAGGGCAAAACCAAAATATGGGAAACAGTGAAATGAGCCAACCCAGACTGATAACAGCTTATAGTAGACAACATAAGCAGTTACAAAAAATAATACGCAAAAATTGAGCCATAGTAAAGGGAGACTCTGTAATCGGTAGATCACTTACAGACAAACCGGCAATAACATACAGCTGTGCAAGATCAATGAGTGACATGCTGGTGAAAAGCAGCCCAGAAGTAGTTGTCAATACGTGGCTGCAGACCAGCATAGTTTTCATAAAATGTGCAAGTTGCAAGGCTTGCAAAATGGGGAAAAATAAAACCTCATACGTCACCCCATTTAGTGAAATCCCAATACCGATTACTAAGAAAATCACAACTAAGTCTGAATCTGTCATGTATGTGCTGGAGTGTGCGTGTGGCCTGCAATATGTGGGCAGTACCAAGTTGCAGGTCCACCAACGCAATCTCCAGCACATGCGGGCGGTCAGTAATTGTGATGAAGCCTACCCGGTGGCGAGACACATAAATTCTTGCCACAATGGAGATCTGGGATGCCTAAGCTATTTCGCCATAGATATGGTCCCACCGTTACGCAGAGGTGGCAATAGGGAGGCCCGCTTGAGAGTCTTAGAGACTAAATATATCATAGAGCTCAATTCAAAAACACTGCACGGGTTGAACGCCACCGAAGACCTGTATACGTGCCTGTAAAAGATCTAGCTGAAACAAGTAAATAGATGAGGCTCTGGTAATAAGAGGCATTAATGTTCGAAAGGGAGTTATTGTAACATAAGATTGTCACTTGGAAAACATGAAACACATTTACATATTGGATTTTTATATTCATTTAATTTTCACAGGGTGATGGTGAGGCCCAAAAATTTTTGGGGGAACTTCTTTACCCCGATCTTCGGTGTTTCATTCATTTGAAAAGTGTAACAAGGGCTGACCACAACACAAAGGACAGTGTAGACGCAGTTGTCTCAGCACCATAGTCCAAAGCCCACTTGGGCACTATTCTTAAAACCACCCACAAACAAACCCCCATTCTCTTTGAAAAAACTTCAGCACCTATTTAATTGCGAATTTTGCACATTAAGAGCAGATTTGCACTAACAACAAGGATATTATATTAAACCATGAATTTTACATTTTAAGTATAATGAATTGGTTTTAGCAATATTTATATGCACATATGTATTTATTTATTTATTTGCAAATATTTGCACTGTGACTGTTTATTTGAAAAGAGAAATACGGCAAAAGAACGTATATACTTGGTTTTTTAATGCCGGGGGGTGACAAAGGGGTAGGTTTTATAAAATTCATGAAATTAATGAAGATAACATGCTTATACTATCATTGTGATATTTATTAATGACACCGATATCAATGTGATATTTATTAATGACATCGGTTTTGAGACTAGGCAGCAGTATGTTTTTTATGTCTACAGGCCCAGTGGTCAGCTGACCTGTTGTTGTTGAATAAAATGTGGTAACAGGCTAACCATGTCATGTGATCAAGGACTCAAGGGTCCGAAACGCGTCATGGCGGAAAGAAAAGTGCACGAATAAAACTTGCAAATCTACCTAAATGGGTCCGATTTGTTTCTTATCCTGGCTGTAATAGACATAACGGAGTTCTTGGAAAATGTCTCTATCTATACTTTTTTTTTAGTCCATTGGTGGTAATTCTTATTTGGAGAATAGACGTCATTTGAAAAGTCGATTTTGATATTTGATGTTCCTTTGTAAGTTGGGATTATTATGTGCAGGTTTTTTGAAAATTATACTCAATCGATATTGACAGAAGTCTTTTTTCAGCAATGATTTCCTTTGTTGTTTTTAAAGAACCTTTTAAGGATTCATCATGGGATCTGATTCTTGCCATATCTTGTTCTTCTGTTTTTCTGTCATTTTGATTTGCATTGTCACAAGTCATCATCTTTGTTATTTTAGTGGTACCCGTATCTCTTCCTTTTCTTTTTTTCTTCTTTTTTGTAGCTCCATGGTGAGCATTTCCTGCTTTTAGCTGAGTGCTAAAGATAACATGATTCAAAAGGGCTACAGTAACTTCCTTTTGATAGTTTTTTTTATTTCTGTTTTGTTATTTTTTTATAAGTGCACTCAAAGTTCTTCACCTTGGTTGAGACCTCTCGGATTTGAGAGTCCTAAATGTTACTATATGTTTGGATTCTTTTTGTTGCAGGAGTTTTTCCCTGTTTCCACCCCTCTCTGATTGTTGAATTAGTTCGATGGCATAGAATCTTAGGTCCTCCCACTTGGTTTTGTGGTCCTTCTCCATGTGTTTAGCTATGGCATTTGAGCGATCGTTATTTTTTGTTGCTCGTATATGCTCTAAGATTCTTTGCCAGACTTCACAGGTTGTGCTGCTGATGAATTTTAATTTGCACGGACATTCCACAATGTATCCGACAAATTTGCTCTTTCAAGTGATATGTTTTGGACTTTCCACTTTGTTCCTTTCTTGATGTAAATATTCTGTTTTTGCACCCCAATTCTGCATGCCTTGCACTGTTTGCATGGCCAGAAGCCATCTCTTTCATCCATGTTGTTACTTGCGACTACTTGAAATGGCTGTGAGTGATTTTATCTCTTATATTCACTGCTCGTTTGTACATTATGTCGGGAGGATCTCCTATTATTTCTGATAGTACAGGATAAAGTTGTAAAATGCCCCAGTGTTTCCTGATTATTTTTGTAAGTCAGTTTGTTTCAGCACTGTATGTTGTTATTAGCCTTATTTTCTGGGTGTCTTCTTGTGTTAAAGATTTTGATTTCTTCAGATTTTTTAAGATATCACAGTGTTTTTGTTTAGCCACTCTTTGCAGACTTTTTTTTCAATGATCTTTTAAGGCTATTGTCTTTTGTGAAATCGCACTTGCGCTTCTGCACTATGCTTTATGAATTCAATGTCTGAGGAGCAATTTCTCCTTAGTCTTAAGAATTTCCCATATGGGATGCTCCACTTTAGTGTTTCCTGATGAAAGCTAGCTCCATGAAGAATGGCATTGGTTGCTGTTTTCTTTCTATGTAGAGTTGTTTGTAATGAATTATTTTCTAAATATATACAAGTATCCGAAATTGTCACTTTTTTGGGGCTAATCTCAGAGGTGAATTTGAGCTTCAGATCAGTGTTGTTAAGTTTTCCGAAGTATGTTGTAAATTCTGTTTCCGTTCCATCCCATATGATAAGGAGATCATCTATGAATCTAAGCCACAGAATAGATTTATCCATGAAATGATCATTTTCAAATGTCCATGCTCTTTTTTGTTCAAACCACCCCATTACTAGATTGGCATAATTTGAGGAAAAAGAGAAACCCATGGCACAGCCCTTGATTTGTTTGAAAATGTGTTTGTTGAACAGGAAGATGTTATAGTGTGGACACAGTGTGATCATTTCCATTAGCATGTCATTATGATGTTGGTACTGGATGTTTCTTTTTCCTAAAAAATATTCACAGGCTTGGATTCCAATTGAGTGTTCAATGTTGGTGTACAAGGAAATCACATCCATTGTACCAAGTTTGCCATTTGGCTATCAGGTGATTCCTTCTAGTTTTTGGAGAAGATCTGTGGTACCCCGCAAATATGAGCTCAGGTCTTGGACAAGGGGTGCTAGGAAGTTGTCAATATAACTGGAAACCGGTTCCATCAAGGAGCCATAAGCAGAGGCGATTGGCCTTCCTTGTGGATTTACTTTAGTTGTATGTATTTTAGGTAGAAAGTAAATCGTGGCCAATTTTGGATGAGTTGTTGTCAGATATTTTTGTTCATCCATATCAATAAGATTTCTTTCAAGCCAATTTGTTAATGGATCTTTCAAATTGTCTCTATGTCTTTGGTAGGATCTGGTTCCTGGCATACATATCATTCTGTGTCACAAAGTTGTCTATTTGCCTCATGTATTTAACCTATTTTATTTAGAATTATTATGTTCCCGCCCTTGTCTCCCGGTTTGATTTCAATTGAGTCATTTTGTTGCAGTTTTGTATAATGCTGGTCTTTCTCCATATGATAGATTATCCTTTGTATTTACATGTTCAATTTTGTAAAGATCTTCAATTATTGCCTCATGGAAGAGATCCACTTTGATGCCTGGTGGTAGTTCCAAAGAAGTTTTATCCTCTGCAAATAAGGTGCTAGAATATTCCATTCTCTTGTTTTGTTTATCCATGATGGTTTTCTCAGCGTAGATTTTTGCCAATTTGATTTTTCTTACATACTTGTAGAGGTCTATTCGGGTTTGCGCTATGGTCAGATGGGATGTTGGGCAAAAGTTTAGACCTTTCTTCAATAGGTTTGTTTCCATGTCAGTTAGTGTTTTATCTAAGAGGTTAATTACATTTAATTCCTGTGTTGACGTTTCATTCACTTTCTGTATTCCCTCAGTCGACCCACTGGTTAGCATGTTCGGTCTTGGATCTCCCTCTCCTGCCACGTCTTGTCTTGCCCTTGTGCCTCTTCCACGTCCCCTGCCTCTGCTGCACCCTGATTGCTTGTCTCTGTTCTGCTGCTGCAGTGCCATCCTCATTTCTGAAAAAAAAGTAACTTTCTTATGACTAGGTTGTGTGGCTTGGCTGGGGCCTTCCTTTTCACTTGCGTCTGTGCTTGTTAGTGATTCATAGCTGGAAAAATCCCTGTTAGAGGCTTCAAGTTGTTCTTTGTTTCGTTGTATTTCATATTTGTGCCCAAGTGATCAAAACTTAATGTTAATTTGTCCAGTCGGTCTATTCATTAACATCGACCATTGCTGCCTCCCTTGTTTCTTTTCACAAGTTTGTAATTCGTAAGGTCTGGCATCTGCCATCTAAGTTCTAGACCAAAAGTAGCTGTTGAAGGTGGACAAGAGTGTTCTCACACAATCTTAGTGGAAACACAAGAACACTCAGTGAAATTTCAAGACTGCACCGCAATAACAATAGTGCTTCACAGAATAAAGTGCAAGTGCATACATATCCAAAATCATTTATCTCATCCAACTTACAATTGTGGAAAGTGCCGATGCTATTAAGCGCAAATGCAAAAAAGTATTACTTAACTATTATGGGTTTATCCAATACACTAGGACCCATGACATAAAGTGCTAGTGCCTCTATGTCACTAAAGTGCTAAGATTATAATTCTCACTTAAAAAATGAATTGATCCTAAATTTGGAGTTACCCTCATTTACTAGACGTATATGCCATCATATGAAAAACCCAGAACCACTGTAAAAAATAAACTGCTAGTGCTAGGTGCACAGATTATAAATACCCATCAATCTGACAGAGTGCAAAATACGCTGTAAACAAATACACTATAAACTATTTACCTCATGCTTACTCAATGTTATAACATTTTAAAAATTGTATCAACATTCTAAAAATGTGGAGGTGGGGGCGTGGCCAGCATCATGGCCAATTAGGACGTGTCCCTATTTAGCTCCGGCGAACTGCACTGATCCAATGTGAATTCTGGTGGCCTGAGGTCTCGGAGACCACATATTTTTACTCCTGGGGGTCCAATACTGCCACAACAGCAACAGACCGTGGGTGGATGCCGTGGCGAGCCCGCTACATGCCGAGACGAAGACAGGCCCGGAGGCCCGTGAGCGCGAACAAAGATGGTGCCGCTGGGTAGCTGAGGGGAGAGGCAGTGCAGCTAAAGACTCCGGCAGCGGACGAGGGCCGCGGGTACCCTGAATTATGTTTGCGCCTGGACGCCAATGTCCCCAATGTGAGCGGTGGCCAAAAACAAACTCCTACAACTGCCCCGGGGGAGTGGCGAGGCGGCGGCAGAGGAGCTGCCGCCTGGATCAGAGCTCGCTGCTCCGGCGGCCATCGGTAACCTCAGGAGTGAGGGCTGGCCTCTGCATGTGCGGCAGCTGGAGAGCACTGTGGGACAGGCGCTGGCCCGTGGAGATCCGCAGTGCGAGCGGACGGCCCTCCGCCCGGTCCGGGTGGGGAAGACCGCGAAGAGCCTGAGAGCGAACTGCGGCGGGGGAAGCTCCGTGACCCTGGTGGCAGAGACTGATGCCTGGGGGAGTCGCCTGTTGAGGTGGCGGGAGACCCCCAGGCCTAGACGAGGGACTCTGAGAGGCTGTTCCCCCCCCAGCGACATGCGCGAGCTGAGGTACACCATAAAAGAAATACTGCTGACAATTGAGGGAGATGGGCACATAGCTGTGAACAGGGACACAGACCGGTATTTTGCTGTAATAACGCACAGACATAGGAGGAGACCAGTGCTGTGCTTGCTGCCAGGATGAGGCTGTTTGGGCACTCATAACTCTGCCATGTTCACCCATAAACTGTTCTCTCCAAGCTATAAAGGCTGCAGGTGATTTGGCAGCCCAGAACTGAGTCCGCTTTGCTTGACCTGTCCCTGGCTTTTGTGGACTTGGCCAGCTGAGGGGCTGACTCTGTCCCCCCGCACCCCGCCCTGCCCGCGTGGAGAGCCAGTGGCGAGTGATATCTGGACACAAAGGGGTGAATAATCTGCTGAGAGGTACGCGGGCAGGTGACACCGGAGGAACTGGCCGGATGGGGGACTTGAAGGTAGTGAGGCGGTGCACGAGGCTGGACAACTCCTCAACAGGTCTGTCTCTGCAGGTGCGTGGCCCTTCGCAGTGCAATATGGGCAGGACGAAGGAAAAGGACCCTAAGCCTCCCAGACAGGGCACACTGGACCGCTATACCCCAGCCAGATGATCGATCTGCGGCTACCCGTTCGGATACAGCCCTGTTGATGCATGCAATCCAGGCATCCTGTGAGGCCCTTGAGAATAAGATCAGAGCGGTGGGCACGGAAGTAACACTCTTGCAGCAGTATCTCTGAAATTTGGCAGAAAGAGTAACAGAATCTGAAACGAAGAAGGGGGAGGCTGAGGACACAATACAAGATTCGAGAAAATGTATGACGGAGCTTCAATCGTCCCATAAACAGCTATTGTGTAAGGTGGATGAATGCCGAAAATAGGGCAAAGCACAACAATCTCCGCTTTTTGGTTTTAGAGAGGGAATCGAAGGTACAAATATGGCGGAGTTCCTACAGTCTTGGTTACTACGCACTTTCCCAAAGGATAAATTCTATAACTGCTTCATTATAGAAAGGTCCCATCGAGCGTTGCTGGCCAAATCACAGGCAGGAGCGAGACCTTGACCAGTAATAGCTTGTTTCTTGAACTTTCTAGACAGAGACATGATTCTCCAAGAAGCTAGAAAACTTGGACAGATCCGACAAGACAATGCCCAAATACTGATCTTCCCTGACTATAGCCAGGAAGTGCAGAGGCAGAGACGCTCCTACGACTCGATAAAAGCCAAACTGAGAGCCCTCCAAATCCAGTACATGCAATTGTTCCTGGGCAAACTGAAAGTAATATCCAGAGATAAGACCCACTTTTTCCAAAATCCGGAAGAGGCATGGCAATGGCTGGAGGAGCGTCCTCCATTGGCGAGGCCCACAACTGGTACCCATAAGACGGATGCTGCAGAGAGGCACATGAGGGAGTTCAAGGGGGCACCAAAACCACAAAGAACACGGCAGCGGCGTATGGAGTAAGCATGGGCAAATTTTGCGAATCTGGCTTTCGCGAATTTGCGTATTTGCGAACTCGCAAGCCGCAAAATCCGCGAATTCTCGCGAATTTGAGGATTTTCTTTTGTGTGTTCGCAAGGGTTTCTGCCAGTTCGCAAGGGTTTTGTACTAGTTCGCAATTGCGAACTTACTTGTCGGTTCGCAACGGTCGCGACTATGTTGTTTCTACGTCTGGTTCATCATCACAGGTTCCCAGCACCCTCTGTTTCACCACTGCCACCCTCTGTTTCACCCATGCCACCCTCTGGTACATCAATGCCACCCTCTGGTTCATCATCACTGTAGATTATGGGGGGAAAAAGCAAGCACACCTGCCCTGCTTCAACTGAAATGAATTAATTTGGGGTTGATTTATTAATGTGTCACTGTTTTAAAATTCCAGTCTGGCACCTGCTTCCTTATCTGTAATTTGCTTTCTGTTCCAGTGCAATTTTTTTTCCCAGGACCTTTGTGGCCTACTTGTAGCTATTCTATGAGCCTGCTGTGAGGGTCAGAGCAGGGTCATAGAATTGTTGCAACTAGCAACTGAACTCTGGAGGGGCCCCAGTCAGGAAGCACTACAGGGAATGGTTACTAATGATGAGTTTGAACTTTTGCACCTGCTGAGTGCTTTTAGTTTTGCAAAACTCGTTTTTCTGCAATTTTGCGGGATTCGCGGGGCGCCAACGTGCGCGAGATCAAATTCGGAAGCCGCGAATTCGTGCGAATATGCGATTTGTTTTTTTGCGGCGTGTTAGTTCGCAAGGTTTTGTGCGTTTTGGCGAGCCGCTTGTAGCGCAACGGCGCAAAGTTGCCCTCTCGGTCGTTCACGGGCACGGCCATCTTGTTTGCATGACGTATTTCCGTTTCCGGGCGCGATGTGTAATCTCGCAAAGTGTGCGGCTCGCTAGTACAATTTCGCGTGTGTTCACGAGGAAAATCTCGCGCAAACTTACCCTCGCGGTCGTGAACGGGCGCGGCCATCTTGTTTCTCATTCATTGCTATGGTTCTGGGCAGGCTTTCTGTATCATCTCTGAATGTCTGCCATCCTTTGCTTGTTTGAAGTTTTTTTTATCTATTTTACTTATTATCTATCCCTCTATTTTTCCAGCTCTATATTTTTGTGTTTTCTGCTACTTTTGGTTAATTTTAAACTACTTTTTTAAACTCTTTTCTTTTCTTCTTCCCTATTCTATTTTCTTTATTATTTAGCTTCCTTTCTGCCCAGACCATGGTAAAGGGAGCCGGGAAGCATCCCTAGAAGGGGAAGGGTCCTGCACCCTGTGCCCGGCTCCCATGCGGGCGTTTGAGGGGGGAGCAGGTCGCACCCCAGGAGATCTTCAGCCCGGAGGAGGTGGCCGCACTAGTTTATTATGTTCAGCGCTGCCTCCCCAGGACCATCATGGCAGGTGGCAAGATCGCTCGCGGGTACGGGATCCAGGAGCGCCGGAAGCGGTGGGAGAAGGTGTGCCGGGCCATGTACCAACACTCTCGGGTCCGGTGCACCTACAACCAGGCCACCCACCGTTGAACGGATCTCCTGGACCGGGAACGCGATCTGCTCGACCTGCTCGGCCTTGAGATCCCCGGGCTTGGTGAGTAGTAGTAGCTATTTCTTTACTACTCTGTTTTCTCCTGCTCTGTGTGTTATTATATTGCAAATTTTTGTTTTTTACCAAGAGCATTAATGCTGCTGATTACATTGTGGGTAAATTATATTTCAAAATGTTCTGTGCATTTCTGGTGCACTGCTCTCCTTCTCAGTAGCGTTGCTACTATGCTTATTTGTTTTCGATTTTGTGTTCATTTCATTGGCCTGTGAATTTATGTATGAGTGTAGTTTAAAGAACTGCGTAATGCTAGACACTAAGGGTCAGATTTTTAATTACCGGTGCATCCCTGGAAAGTAGCAGGGATGCGCCAGTAATTGTGCGCCACGCCACCACCACCCATCGTGCGCCGTATTTACAATGCGGCGCACCATGGGCCCAAAACGTCACCAAAGCGTTACGCATCTGTTCTGTAAAGGCGGCGCATTGCTGGAGTTGCGTCGCAACGATGGCGCAGCTCCAGCAATGCTCTGGGGTGCCCTATCTCCCCAATACTGCATCAAGCCGTACGTCTGCTTCAAGCAGGCGCAGGGTTTGAGTCATGCATCATTGTCCTCAAAGTGACTGATTGAAATCTTGTAGATTTCCCTCAGCCACTTTTAGGATGTGTTCCTGCGCAGGAACGCCCTCCCTTGCGCCGGAACGCCCCCTGATGGCGCAGGGCTTTACAACGTGATGCATCTCCCATATGCGTCACGTTGTTAATATACGCCGCACCATGGCGCCTCTTTTGTTCTGCCGCTGCGTCACAAAAGTCACGCAACAATGGAGCAAAAGAGCCGCAAGGGGCTTCTAAATCAGCCCCTACAGACTCAAGTCCAGTCCTTCCTTTGTACACATGGCGATAAGAAGAAATAGTGGTGGAGGATTGATAGTTTGAGTATTTTAATGACTGGTTAATGTAGTAGGAAACTTTTTAGTGTTGTCGCTGATCTGCAATCACGATGGACTTTGTCTGTCACTTCGCGTGCTGCGGACTGCTGCCTGCCAGTCCTAGGCGAACCTTTTTAGTATTTTGTTTAGTGAGTTACATAAGAACTTTCCAAGTCGACGGTCCGCAAATCAAGCAATACTAATAACGTAGTAGACCACATGAGATCGGTCAATATATCCCGTGGAATAGTTGTCTATTTGCTATTTCGCCAAAATATTTTGTTATTGTTCTTTTGAAATGTTTGATTTGGTTGACAAATATCATCCATGTTTTCTGGTCTTTCTTTCTTTCATGTTGTACATCAGCTCCCCCCAGGGGCAAGAGGACACAGGAGGAGGAGGCTGCTGTTCAACAGGATGCAGGCCAGGATCGGGCAGGCCAGGGCTCCTTTGCTGGCCCCGGTAAGTTTTAATTTTAATATAGAGTACCTATTTTTTCCTAGCGTTCCTCATTCGATTTTTTCTAAATCGTCTTTGATCTTCTTGTAGACTGTATCTAAATTCTTATCCTGCCTCGACTATGACTCCCTGTGGTATTACTAGATTATTCTTATTAGTCTGTCTGTGTACCTAACTAAGATTGCACATTTGGCAATTCCATTGGACTCCCATTCTAGTCAGCAATAGCTCTATGCACTGAGTGCAGTCCTCTGGGATTGTCCATAATGTCTTTTTAAGTCTTCTAAATGTTTATGCTTTGACAATAGCCAACAATAAAAAGGTGAATGACCATCAAGAAAGAATAGGATACTACTTTACTTTTGGTTTGGATAGGAGGACAATCCATTCTACTACTGTTGCAGGCTCAAATCTGCACAAACAGAACTATGGACACTAAATAATGCATTGCTTAGCTTATCAATTATAATAGGCGCTGTTAGACTTTCCACATACCTCAGTGATAACAGACTTTGTAGTTGAACCCCCAATCTCCTTACTGACTAGATAGTGTGGCAGAGTCATTTAGCTCCCAAAGTCACCGATGATTGATACCCAATGATGATTATCCAATGCAGGACAAGAGTACGGAGTCAGAGTCAAGAAGTGTCAGAGGCACGGACTCATGCTTGCAAAAATTGCAAAACCTTTAGCTCAGCCACTCAAGTCTGGAGGACCAAAAACCACAGAGTCTATTTAAGTTTAAAAGCTTTATTAAAAGTAAACACATTTATTAAAATCAAGTTTGTCATAAAACTAAACGTTTAACTGAAAATGGAAAAGTGCTTAGTGCTGACGATTAATTGAACACATTTCTTGTGGTCGAGCCGAGCTCTCGTGTTCTTAGAAGTCAAGCTTCTGTCTGTTAGGAGAAAAAGTGGTGCGTGTTAAAAATAAAAAGCAAGCATTCATCAGTTGTGCCAAAAAGTGCAGCAAGACAACAGCCTTCCCTGGAAAAAGGGACATTTTTACTTTAGAGTGGAAAGTCACAAATTATTACATTGTTTTCAGTTTTTTTCACATTTCTTTATTCCTAGACCAAATATTATATAGTAGTGAGTGGTGCATTCTAACATTCTTAAATGTACTTTGTAGGTGGAACATCTGTTGGCGGGGCCAGCGCGGAGGTGGTGGTGCTGGATGAGGGGAACACTTCTAGGGAGGATGCGGTGCAAGTGCCGGACGACACCAATGTGCCTGTGAGGGTTCACACGGTGGTGGAGGGCAGAGGTAAGCTATATATTCCTTACTTATTGAGATTGAAGACTGCAGAGTGTGCTATCTGCACGGGTGTATTATAAATCAACAAGGTAGTAGCCTCCTCTAAATGTACTTCGACTTAGCTGTGAAGTTTTTGGCGAGAAGAATCCCAATCAGATCTGAGATGAACTTGATGGATAGGATGAACGAAAAGCGAAAGAAGGGTGTAAGTAAGTGTGGAAGGAAGAGAAATGTAATGATGACTGGCAAAGAAGAATGATATGTGTTTGCTTGGGAAGGAAAGAATATGGTGTGGTGCATGGCTGGGTGAATGATGAAGCAAGGATGGGTGGAAGGAGAACAGCCTGGGTGGGTGAAACAGAAACTGTATGTGTGCATATACTTTGAATGGATGATTCCTGGATCATGGTACTATCTGACTCTTAGATAGCATATGTGTATCTAGAGAGAGTAGACGGTCACTGGATGAACTAAGTGTTACTTTAAAGAGCATGTAACACCACACCCGCACGTCCGTTCCAGTGTAGGAAAGGCAAGGAAAAGAAGTGGTAATTTTGTCCAAATACTACCATGAATAGTAGCAGTAGTTTGTATTGCAACTGCAAGCACAGCATATATCCGGTTATTACGGTGGACACTCCCTACCTCTTTTAATAAGTTTAGTTTAGTAGTAGTACGTCATTCATGTGTGGGTGTATCACTGTTAACTCAATAAAAAGCAAAGCACCTAAAGTCATCTCATATGTAATCAAATACATCCCATGTGAAGTGATAGATAATCAGATTATTTAGCTTCTTCATTTTCCTTTTCTAGTACTCATTTGCACTGTAGGGTGAAAGTTAAATTAATTAAGCAGTAGCCCTTTTAACAGAGTATTCTCAGTGCCACATGTAATAGAAAAGTAAGAGCTTCACCACCTGCATGTACTGGACCGGTACAGTAATGCAAGTCTGTCTCACTCATCATGGTGTGCGTCTGTTTTTCTAGGGTGCAAGTTCACTGCGCTGGCATTATGCAGGCTTGCATAAGATAATGTACCAATTTTCCTAAACAAAAGAGAAGAAGAAGAATAAGACTGGTGTACTGTCATAGTCGACTGTAATGGAAGTCCATAGTGCTCGTAGAATTTGTTCCTTAAACTCCCACTAATGTTAGAGCAAGGATGAAGAAGTGGGAGGTTAGATAGATACTGGCCTCAATAGTTATGTACTGTGCTTTCAAGTTGCTAGTTGTACTGTGACACAACTTTCTGCTCAATCATTTTGTGTTAATCTTAAGGAGCATTGGTTACAGACTATGTCTTTCCTTCTTCATATAGTTGCTCCTTCCAAATCAACAACACCAACAAGGAAGGAGCGGGCTCGAATGGCCCAGCAACAGAGGCTGGATGTCACTGTCGCCGAATATCGGCGGCTGGTGGCCCTGGAGGAGGAGGACACGCAGTCTACAGGTACAACATCCACTGGGACAGCTGCATCCTCCTCCGGGCCCCCACGGGCTGCCAGCCAGCGCAGTGCTCCAGCGGTACGGAGCCGGGCTACCAAAGCCAACCGCCACCGCCGAGCAGCAAAGACAGCAGCTGCCCCCACAGGAGTTGCAAGGCACGCCAGCACCGCTTATGCCTCAGAGTGTCCTACCTGGAGCAGGAGGTCCTAACATATAAGACCTTGGTGGAGGGCCTCCGCTCCGACCATGCCACCCTCCGCAAGGAGTATGATGCCCTGGCCGCTAAAGTGAACATCATCCTGCCGTAGTGTCCCTTGCCTCTTTTTTAGAGACTTTTGGGGGTGGGAATTTGGAGTTGGGTTGTTTTTGGGACTTTTGAAGGACAATTGTTGGGGTTAGGGAGGGTCTTACGGGAGATTATTTTGTTAGGGCTACACAAATATACTTTTTGAAACTTTATCTGAGCATACCTGTTTTTTACTGCTTTTGAGTCTGGTGGGTGGGGGTTTAACAGTAAGTTTGTTTTCCTGAAACTTAAGTCTGTGTCATTTTCTTCCTTTAAGTGTAAATGGCTAAATGTTTTCAACACTAAGTGCTTCTCACAGAGTAAGTGAATTCAAGAGTCCTAGGACTTTAGTAGTACTTCCGTCAATCTCTCGTCTCTCCTAATACTCCATTATAGTACCTCCCACCAACCGCTTATCTTACCTGTAATTTGTGTTTGAAAGTAGGGCTAGGCCCAGGGCTGGCTCCACTGGAAATGGCGATTAAGGTTGGCAATCCTGGGCGGATGAAATGTCCTCATTGCGGTGGTACTAGTGGTGTGACACAGTGGCAGTTGCATGCCTATGGAAAAAAAGAACATGAAACCTGGTTTGTCCTTACTGGAGCATTACAATGGTACAATAGAGAATATAGCAGGTGACAGTACACTAGAACAGTGCCACAATGTAGCCTAACAAATGGTAAAGTATTGAAAGTATAACTAGTACTTGCGTTGAATTTCTTTGACATTGGCTACTACTACAAGAAATAGTACTGAAGCTGAGTAAGTCTAGAATATATCCTCGGATTCCTTCACCAGTCTGTTGCTATGACCTTATCCTCCCCAGCAAGTGTGTGGAATTATTGATGTCATTTAGTCACACATCAATCAAAACCACACAGCCTGGGGGAAGAGGGTTAGGGTTTGGAAAATGGATGGGAATGGGGGTTTCTTTTTGGGTAGGTTTTGTTGAGAGAAGAAAAAAAAGCACAGCATGGACAAACCATAATTGAAGATAAAGAAATCTTTGGGTACAAAGCTAACCATAAATCTTTTAAGTGACATAAAGGAAGTGCATGCGCTACTGCATGCATAGTTACTGAAAAGTAAGTAGTACTTTCAACAACCGTGAATGACAGAATGCGACAGTACAGGGCTGCAGCGTTTTCACTTGCCTATCTCTGCACTCAGAGAAACACTTCTTACATTAAATTAGGTTTAAAAAATAGCCAAAGTAAAACCTATAGGATGGCTGTAGGGATCAATTTAGAAGCAGAGAGAGATCCAAGAAATGCAGTCACACTCATAGAAGAAAACAATGGATACTGTATCTGTATGTTGTTGTAGTTGTCCTGTTGAATTTGGTAAATACGTTTCACGCATCAAACCATTCCTCTTATTAGCGGCACTCCTCCATTCCAGCTGACGCTTCGTCCATCAATGTTGGTGACCAGAAGACACCCTGTCCACTGCCTGCCTGGCGGATGCTGAATTGCGTCTCGCTAATGTGAAGCCTGACTTCATCCTTTTTTTCTGAAACCCGGCCTGTAATTATTGATGGAAAAACAGGAAGTGATATTAGAACACCACTGATAAATAAATATAAGGTATGTACGCTATGTAGTGCAAAAAGTCACACTTTGAGTTTCCTAATAGACAGTACAATATTTTTGAAAGTGCGTACTCTGTCTGAGTCTCCTTTTGAAGGATAAATAAGTATGGGCAAATTAATTTAGCGGATCTTTCCCCTCAAGTTAGGTGTTCTGTAAACTGTGTTTTAGAACAAAATTAGACCGTCCCAGCAGTGCTCCCACCCAGACCCTTACTAAAGCCAGTCGCAAAAATGTAGAAGACCCCCAATCAGTTCTCAAAAAACGAGGCCTAGTAGAAAACTGGTGACAAAACATACTTACCCACCGTGGATGTATTCAAACCACTTGGAAGCAAGCAAAAGTATCCATACCCAGAATCGCTCCAAGACTCGTAAACCCCCCCACAAACAGCCCCCCACCCAAACACATGCAATACAAATACTGCTAACCCTAACGAGCCCTAAGTTAAGAATAGTGGCAAACGCTTTCCTTAACTATGCCAAATCCCCCCTTTCCCACCATGGATTTTCTTCAAATCACTTGCAACCAACATTACACATTCCCACGAGTGCTCTAAGACCCCAGAACTCAGTTGCAAAAATCTAGAACACCCCGAAAAACATGCAATCCTGCTGCTAGGGCTAACCCTAACGAACCCTAAGTTACAAAAAGTGCCAAAAGTCTTTTCCCTCCAACCCACCCGCAAAAAAGCACAACACCCCCATACAGCCAAAAAGGAAAATCTCATACTTACAATATTTATCGGCCTTCGGTCCAAACGCGCTGTGCAGCTAGGTCATAACTCCCATTTTCCACCACGGATTTCCTGAAAAGCAAATGCAATCAAAATTAGACTGTCCCAGCAGTGCTCCCAGACCCCAAAACTCACCCACAAACACCCAGAACCCCCCAAAAGAGCACCTCAAAGGCAAGCAAGTCAGCAAAAACGCAAAAAAAAATTCGCCTCCGATTTGGTCCAAACCTCTTTTATCCGGTATTAGAGCTTCCCAGCAATGGGCCCAGAGCCGTCAACCCAGACGGAAACTAGTAGAAGACCCCCAAAGAGCCATAAAGCAAAAGTACAAAAATGGGGACTTAGTCATTTTCATGGCAATTTCCAAAATCACTCCGCGCGCGGTCTGCACCTAGGCCCTAACTTCCCTCTGCCACCATGGATATGCTTCAAACCTCTTGCAATCAAAAGTATCCATAGCCAGCAGTGCTCCTATACCCCGAAACCCACCCACAAACACCAGGAAGCCCCCCAAACAGGCCCCCAAAAACGCTACATTGAGCGAAATGTCAGAAACAGCAAAATCTTTTCCCTCATGGATTTTGTCCAAACCACTTCTATCCGGTATTAGACCTTCCCAGAAATGCCCCAAGACCCGCCAACCCACCCGCAAAAAAGCACAACACCCCCAAACAGCCAAAAAGGAAAATCTCATACTTACAATATTTATCGGCCTTTGGTCCAAACGCGCTGTGCAGCTAGGTCATAACTCCCGTTTTCCACCACGGATTTCCTGAAAAGCAAATGCAATCAAAATTAGACTGTCCCAGCAGTGCTCCCAGACCCCAAAACTCACCCACAAACACCCGGAACCCCCCCAAAGAGCACCTCAAAGGCAAGCAAGTCAGCAAAAACGCAAAAAAAAATTCGCCTCCGATTTGGTCCAAGCCACTTTTATCCGGTATTAGAGCTTCCCAGCAATGGCCCCAGAGCCGTCAACCCAGGCGAAAACTAGTAGAAGACCCTCAAAGAGCCAAACAGCAAAAGTACAAAAATGGGGACTTAGTCATTTTCATGGCAATTTCCAAAATCACTCAGCGCGGGCTCTGCAGCTAGGCCCTAACTCCCCTTTGCCACCATGGATTTGCTTCAAACCTCTTGCAATCAAAACTATCCATACCCAGCAGTGCTCCCAGACCCCGAAACCCACCCACAAACACCAGGAAGCCCCCCAAACAGGCCCCCGAAAACGCTACATTTAGCAAAATGTCAGAAATAGCAAAATAAAACTTCAGCTTGGATTTTGTCCAAACCACTTCTATCCGGTATTAGACCTTCCCAGCAATGCCCCAAGACCCGCCAACCCACCCGCAAAAAAGCACAACACCCCCAAACAGACAAAAAGGGAAATATCATACTTACAATATTTATCGGCCTTCGGTCCAAACGCGCTGTGCAGCTAGGTCATAACTCCCGTTTTCCACCACAGATTTCCTGAAACGCAAATGCAATCAAAATTAGACTGTCCCAGCAGTGCTCCCAGACCCCAAAACTCACCCACAAACACCCGGAACCCCCCCAAAGAGCACCTCAAAGGCAAGCAAGTCAGCAAAAACACACAATAAAAATTGCCTCCGATTTGGTCCAAACCACCTTTATCCGGTATTAGAGCTTCCCAGCAATGGCCCCAGAGCCGTCAACCCAGGCAAAAACTAGTAGAAGACCCCCAAACAGCCAAAAAGCAAAAGTACAAAAATGGGGACTTAGTCATTTTCATGGCAATTTCCAAAATCACTCCACGCGCGCTCTGCAGCTAGGCCCTAACTCCCCTCTGCCACCATGGATTTGCTTCAAACCTCTCGCAATCAAAACTATCCATACCCAGCAGTGCTCCCAGACCCCGAAACCCACCCACAAACACCAGGAAGCCCCACAAACAGGCCCCCATAAACGCTACATTGAGCAAAATGTCAGACATACCCAAAAAAAATTCAGCATGGATTTTGTCCAAACCACTTCTATCCCGTATTAGACCTTCCCAGCAATGCCCCAAGACCCGCCAACCCACCCACAAAAAAGCACAACACCCCCAAACAGCCAAAAAGGGAAATATCATACTTACAATATTTACCGGCCTTCGGTCCAAACGCGCTGTGCAGCTAGGTCATAACTCCCGTTTTCCACCACGGATTTCCTGAAAAGCAAATGCAATCAAGATTAGACTGTCCCAGCAGTGTTCCCAGACCCCAAAACTCACCCACAAGCGCCCGGATCCCCCTCAAAGAGCACCTCAAAGGCAAGCAAGTCAGCAAAAACGCAAAAAAGTTTTCGCCTCCGATTTGGTCCAAACCACTTTTATCCAGTATTAGAGCTTCCCAGCAATGGCCCCAGAGCCGTCAACCCTGGCGAAAACTAGTAGAAGACCCCCAAACAGCCAAAAAGCAAAAGTACAAAAATGGGGACTTAGTCATTTTCATGGCAATTCCCAAAATCACTCCGCGCGCTCTCTGCAGCTAGGCCCTAACTCCCCCATGCCACCATGGATTTGCTTCAAACATCTTGCAATCAAAACTATCCATACCCAGCAGTGCTCCCAGACTCCGAAACCCACCCACAAACACCAGGAAGCCCCCAAACAGGCCCCCAAAAACGCTACATTGAGCAAAATGTCAGAAATAGCAAAAAAAAATTCAGCATGGATTTTTTCCAAACCACTTCTATCCGGTATTAGACCTTCCCAGCAATGCCCTCAAACAGCCAAAAAGGAAATCCCATACTTACAATATTTATCGGCCTTCGGTCCAAACGCGCTGTGCCGCTAGGTCATAACTCCCGTTTTCCACCACGGATTTCCTGAAAAGCAAATGCAATCAAAATTAGACTGTCTCAGCAGTGCTCCCAGACCCCAAAACTCACCCACAAACACCCGGAACCCCCCCAAACAGCACCTCAAAGGCAAGCAAGTCAGCAAAAACGCAAAAGAAAATTCCCCTCCGATTCGGTCAAAACCACTTTTATCCGGTATTAGAGCTTCCCAGCAATGGCCCCAAGACCCGCCAACTCACCCGCAAAGAAGTAGAACACCCCCACAAGTGCAGAGTCTTTCTTCATTGGGCGTAATCCAGCCCTCTGCTTTGAGGGAAATAGGAGTCTGGAGGAGGAGGATAGAGGAGCATGTTCTTGTGAACTTGTGAACCTGAGGAATGCAGACTGCGGCACCTTCAAATCAATAAGCAAACAAGTTAAGACAGTTCTGCTGATGGGCTTGTTTTTGTGATTAGGTGATTAAAGTTTTAATTATATTAACTGTGCAAAACAAAGAAAGACAGACACACAGGAATAAAAGTGAAGAAAGGACGAAAAAGAAAGTTATTGATTCATTGGCTCATTTTCAGGGCTCGGTGTCAGGGAATAAGAATAAGAATTCGTCCTCATACTCTGCGAATTCATGCAGGAGTAGGTCAGTGTTATCTAACAGAGCACAAATTCCCTCATCTAAGTTGCTGTCCTCGTCGTCTTCATACGGCGTTTGTTCTCGTACGTTGTAATCTGGTGGTATGAGGTGCTGATTCATCTTGATCATTTTTAACCTCTCCACATTTTTGGGTGAGAGGCGGGCCCGTTTGGAAGTTACAATGCCACCAGCAGCACTGAAAACACGTTCAGAAGACACACTTGCGAGTGGGCAAGATAAGTAGTTTATAGCCTAGTTGGAGATCTGTGACCACAATTCTTTTTTCCCATACCAATACGCCAATGGGTCAGCATTAACATAGACCTCTGTTGAGTCATTCAGATAGTCCTGCACCATCGACTCAAGGTCCTCCAAGGTTCCTCCACTTTGCTTACTTTTTGCTGTGACCTTTTGAGAACCAAACCCAAGCCGAGTTAGCCAATCCTCTTCTGCATCCAATGTTACTGTTGTGTCTGGTGCAGATGATCCGGTTGCCGGTGTCTTTAACGGCTGAGAGGTCACTTGTGCCACAGCCACAGGTGCAGAAGTGGATTCTTTTGACTGGGGATGGCCTGCTGATGCTGATGTACTGCCTTTTCCTTCAATTTGCTGCCGTTCTCTTTCAAACCTCTTGGCTGACAAGGCTAGCCAACGTTTGTACTTTGTAACATCTTCATCATCAAAAGGAAAGAATGCTCAGCCTGCCAGCGCCTTTTTGTAGCGTGGATCCAGAATAGTAGCACAAATGTAATGCTGTTCTGAGTGGATCATTTTAAGACGGTCATCACCAAGTAGGCGCTCTAATAATTTCTCCGCCAAAACAAAAGCGTCTTGCTTTTTTTCATCTTTTTGAAACATAGAAGACACCGCCTTCAGTTGGTGCTCCAGCATGCGCAACAATGGGATAGCTTTTCCCAAATTACAGTCCTCCTTGCTGACTGCACGCGTGAAGACCTCAAAAGGACGAAGCATGTCTGTCAGGCTTTTAACTAGGTTCCATTGCACCGCATCTAGCCTCAGGTCCTTCTGAGCTGTACTCAGTGTTAAGAAATAAAGATCGAGTACCGTATACTGCTCATACAGACGCTCAAGCATGTAGAAGGTTGAGTTCCAACGTGTTGGCACCTCCTGAATAAGTGCTTACACTGGCATTCGACGTTCATGTAGCAGGCTCCTCAGATGCTTCCGGGCCTTAAAAGAATGGCTGAAATGGTTGCACATTCTTCGGCAGGTGGCCACTAACTCGCACGCTGGACTGTCTTCATCACTCAAGAATTTTTTAACAACCAGGTTTATACAGTGCACCAAACACGGCACTCTGAAATAGTTACCCAGCTCCATGGCCTTAACTACATTGGCGCCATTACCCGTGGAAACATAACCAATCTGGCTTTTTTTTGGGGACAGCCAGTGAAAGACCTTTGTGTTAAACTCATTCAAAATGTTTTCTGCTGTGTGACGTTTCTCCAAGCCAAACATGGCTAGTGTTGCATGTTTCCGAGCAGCTTTAAAAACTTGGTCCGGGTCAACACCTGCGTTTAGCTTTGCTTTAACCCCTGAAAAAGAGACCCAGTGTGCAGTGATGCACATGTAATCAGCGCCTGCGCCACTGGTCCACATGTCTGTTGTCAGATGTATAGTGTGAACAGCACTCTTCTGCAAAGTTGCCCCAATCACCTCCAGCACATCTTCATGTAGTGCTGGAACCGCAACTCTGGCAAAATAGAACCGACTAGGAAGCTTCCATTTAGGGCAGAGCGCTGCCACTAATTCTAGAAAACCAACCCCTTCTACAAAAGGAAAAGGGAGAAGGTCCAGAGCTAGCATTTTAGCCAGCTTAGTGTTATTCAGACGCGTCAGTGGGTGGTTGCGATCATATGGCGCTGCTGAAAACAACATGGTTCTAATGTTACCCTGGACCAGGCTTTTACGGGATGATGATGATGATGACTTCTTCGACCCAGTTACGCTCGCTGATTAAATTTTTCGCATTGGTGTCTCACTCTCTCCCACACTCTTAGTGTGGCTCACGGGGGTGTGCTGCTGACAGGGGTATTGGGTGTAAGTGAAGTGTTTGACACTTCTTCCTCCTCGTCATCATCAGATGAAACATCAACGTTTTCTTGACTTGCAATTCGGGCTTCCTTGATCTCCTTTAGGTGCGCAAACCATTGGACAGCGTGCTGTCTCTCAAGATGACCTCTCTGGCCTCCGGCACCATAGTTGGTACCAAACTTACCACGACTAACGGCATGCTTACAAATGCTACAAATGGCGACATTTTCCTTTTTTGGGCAAACACTAAAGAAGTCCCAAACTGCGGACTTGAAATGTCTGTGGGGGCCGGAGGAGGCGGCGATACTGGTGGTGGTGGTCATGCTGCTAATGCCTGATGAAGTGGAAGATGTGGATTGCCGAACTTTAGTATGTTGTGCACTTTCACCACCACTAATTGAGGTCGATGTGGATGGAGGTCCCTTCTGGCGAGGAAGAAATATGGAAGCGGTACGTGTTGGTGTACTAGTTAACTCCAATGATTGTGGTGTTTCCATTGCCTCCTCGTCGACAACATCATCACGCTCAGCAGCTTCTCGGGCTAGGGTCAAAATGTCTGTTTGCTGCATGCCCGCTGGGGCTGCAGTGAGCTTTTTTTTTTTATTTTTTTTTTTTTAAATATATTTTTATTGCAGGAATCAGTAAATCAGTACAGTAACGACCAGCATTGTATCACAAGCAATATTAACAGAATAAAGCCCTCTGGCGCCCCTCCGGAAAGTCCGTACACAGCCAACCGGCCCACAACCCTGGGGTCGGGCGGCGAAATGCAATGGGGGTCAGTAGGATGCTGGAGCTGGTCCGGATAATTCACTGTCCGTCGTCTGCTTTTCCAAACAAGCCTAAAACCCCCAAAATAACCCCCCCCCCCCATAAATGTCTACTAACTAAGAGAAACCCCCCCCCCCCACCACCAGCGCCATGGAGCTATCAACATAGGATCTGCTATCGGACCCACGGGGAAGGCAATAGGACTGTCAGTACCAACATTTACCGGGACTCGGGGTGAGTCGCTTCTTCACTTTCAGAGTCGCTGGGGGCACAATAATCCCTGAGGGCCTGCACCAACATTTCCCACTCCAACGCGGCCTCCTGCGCCTTCTCATTACCCTGCCTCCAAGCCAGTGATATCTCAGCGCGCTCTCTCCCGCCGCCCACTTCAAAAGCTCACTGTGCCATCTGCTGCCTGCCGGACCAGCGCGTGCCTTCCAGTTCCTGGTCACCTCTCGTTTAGCAAGGAGGAGCCCCAGGTCGATAAATTTACTAGAAATTTTATTCCTGGGGGTATGGGGGAACCAGTGCAGGAGCCCCACCGCCGCATCCAATAATAAGAGTCTCCCTGTCACCTCCTCCAGGGTCGTCGCTACCTCCTGCCAGTAGGACGTCAGTCCTGGACAGGCCCATAACATGTGTAGGAGGTCCGCCTCCTGAGCCGGGCATCTAGGGCATTCCGCCGACGCCGTGGCAAAATAACGCCTGATTTTCATCGGGGTCAGGTACGCTCTATGGAGAACATAATAGTGGACCAGTTGGAAACGGGCGCTACGTGTGCCCTTCCAGGCTCGTCTCACCAACTGGGACCAGGTCGTCTCCGGGATCTCCCTACCAATGTCCTCCTCCCAGCGGGTCCTCAAAGTGGTGAGAGGAGCCAATCCCTCGGCAATCAACCTGCCGTAGAGGCAAGTGACCGCCTTCACCGTGCCCGCCGACATCATTACGTACTGGCACACCTGAGATAAGTGGGGTTCCTCCTGCCCATTCTTCCAGTGCGCCTGGATCGCTCGTACAATGGCCGAGTGCAGCAGAAAGTCGCCCCGGGAGATCCCGAAGCGGTCAATGAGACCCTGAAAGGACAAGAGCGCTCCGTCCTCGTACAGATCACCAACGAGCTGTAAACCGGAATCCTCCCAGGCCGCCAGACGTGACCAATCCCCTCCGTGGGGGAGGGCCGTCAGCATCCCCAACGGTATTTCAGGCGCATATGGTGTTCTCAGTTGGCCTCGGGCGTGGGCCAGATTCCAACACAGGCGGACAGTCCGTTCCTCCATCGACAAGTCCCGCAGGACCAAACGTTGTCGCAGCGCTATAAAGGAGAGAACATGCCTGGCCATACCCGTCCCTCTTCCGTCTTCCGGGCCCCGGAATTCCCTGGCGATCTCCTGGGTAAAGGTCTGGAGCTGCGCCGCCAGATAATACTTTTCGAAGTCCGGCACAGCGAGCCCCCCCTCGTCTTTCGGCCTCATCAAGGTATTGAGGGCCACCCGCCGCCGGCCCGTTCCCCAGAGGAATCCGACCACCATAGAGCGTAATCGACGAAACGTGGCCGGTGGGACCCAGATCGGCAACGTCCGGAAGTAATATAATAACCGGGGGAGCGCCACCATTTTGAGCAGGGCGATACGTCCCGCCACTGAGAGCGGCAGCGTGGCCCAAAAGTCCATGCAACCTCGGAGTGCTCGAATGCAGCGGGCGATGTTCCCATCTAGGAGGTCGGGTTGGTCGTGATAAACGAACACCCCAAGGTACTTAAAGCAGTCGGGCTCCCATCTAATCTCCCTACTTAGCGCAGGGGTGGGGGTACCCCTGCGTACCGGAAAAAGACAGGTCTTAGACCAATTCACTCGGAGGCCCGAGACCTCTCCGAACTCCGTGAGCGCCAATTCCGCTCCCCGTAAAGCGTCGACCGGGTCCTCTAGGAAGAGCAACAGGTCGTCCGCATATAGCGAGACATAATGCGGGCCCGCAGACGTCCATAAGCCCGTATAGTGGGCACCCGAGCGAAGGTGCATCGCCAGTGGCTCCACCGCTAGCGCAAAAAGAAGCGGGGACAAGGAGCACCCTTGCCGCGTGCCTCGTTCCACCGGATACCGCGATGAAATCAATGGGCCCGCTCGGACCCTGGCCGAAGCAGAAGCATAAAGAACCGCGGTCCATCGGACAAATCCCTCCCCGAGGCCGAATCTCCGTAGCACCGTGCAGAGGTAGTCCCACTCTAGGCTATCAAAAGCCTTCTCCAGGTCCACCGACAAGACTACCGGGGACGGGGCATCCACAAATGGTTCCCCTAGCAAACGGAACAACCTACGAATATTCATAGTCGTGTTCCGCCGTGGGATGAAACCGGCCTGGTCCTCATGCACCAGGGAACTCATGTGTCCCAGCAGCCTCGAGGCCAAGATGCTGCTCAGTATTTTGTAGTCCACTGTCAACATCGATAGGGGACGGTAGGACCCCGGGTCGGATGAGTCTCGGCCCGGCTTGAGGAGAGGAACCACCAACGCCTCACACATCGAGCTCGGGAGTCGCCCCAGCCTCTTCGCCTCCCTGTAGACCACCAGTAACCGAGGGGCTAGAAGGTCAGCGTAAGCTGCATAAAACTCCACTGGTAGGCCATCTAGGCCCGGGGTCTTGTTTCTCGCCATCCGTTTAATGGCCCCGCGGATCTCCCCTAATTCAATGTCGGAACCCAGAGTTTTCGCCACTTCCTGCTCCACTGTGCGGAGCTCCAGTGGGCGAAGATAATTATCAAGCCGGTCTGGGTCACGTGCGGAGCGACTGCGGTATAAACATTCATAATAATGCCGGAAGCAACTAAGAATCTCCGGTTGGGTGCATACCTCGGTCCCGTCTGCCCCACGCATATTTGTCGTCGTTTGGGATTGGCGCGTAGGGTTGGCCAACCACGCCAACAACGCACTCGACCTGTCTCCTTCCGCGATAGACCGGACCGTATAGGCCTTATAATCAAAACAGCGGAGCCGTTCGACCTCCACTGCTACCTTTTCCCTCGCCTCCGCCGTTCGTGCTTGCAATTCCGGGTGTCCGGGGCGGCGAACTTCAAGCTCGCGGAGTTCCCGGTCCGCCGCGTCTAAATCAGGCAGGATGACGCGCCTCATGCCCACCTTCTTAGAGATACAGTAGCCCCTCACCACTACCTTAAAAGCGTCCCATTCTAACGCCCTAGTACTCGCGGAGCCGCCGTTGGACGCAAAATAATCCGATATTCTCTCCCCCAAGTCCGCCTTGAAGACATTGTCTTCGAGGATCTCGGGTCGCAATTTCCAGGTGGGCACCGCCGGCGTCCCAGGAAACCAGCGAAGGTCCAGTAGGAGGGGGTTATGGTCCGAGATGGTCCTCGATAAGTACTCCGATCGGACCGTTGCCGAAACCAGTTCGGGCGATCCAAGAAAGCTATCTAGTCTGACATGCAACTCATGGAGGCTCGAGAAATATGAATAATCCCGAGATGCGGGGTGATGCGCCCTCCAAATGTCCGTCAAACCCCAGCGGGTCTGCCAATCCTGACGACTCTTAGCCGTGCGACGGACCGGGGAATCGGGGAGCGGGGGATGCGAGCGGTCTATGTCCACATCCACTACGGAGTTAAAGTCTCCCCCCAGCAGGAGGGGCCCGGCGAAAAAGTGGGCCAACGAGCCCGATAACCTGGAAAGGAAGGCAGTCTGGTCCACATTAGGAGCGTATACACAGCAAACGTTCAGGTCCCTCCCCCCTAGAGTGCCCGAGATGGCCACGAAACGCCCCTCTGGATCCAACACTGTCCTCGTGACTTGGAAGGGGACCCCTGCCCTGATCCATATTAGCGCCCCCCTGGCATAAGCAGAGTACGACGTGGAAAAGACCTGCCCCCGCCATCTACGCTGAAGCGCCGCCCCTTCCGCCTTGTTCAGATGAGTTTCCTGCAGCAGCGCCATTTGCACTCCCCTACGCACTAAATAAGCGTGGACCTTGTGGCGCCTGGACATAGTGTGAAGCCCCCTTACGTTCCAAGTGACACATTTCAAGTTAGAAACATCAGCCATTATCCCAGATTGTTCTTGCACAGTCCCCACATCCGGGTCCCCACAAAGAGAAGGCATCAATCCTCCCAGCGCTGATGGCGGCCATTTTCCCCAACCAAAACCAAACAACCCAAAAACCATCCAAACTCCCCCCCACCCACCCCGGAACAGGACCCAAACTGCACCATCTAGATCCCATCCAAACCTCGTCCTTCATCAACCCCAGAACCCCCACTAATCCTACGGTCGCCACCGCAGGAAGGCCTTATGGGCCAGGTGCGGGCTGGGCGGAGGTAGTGGGCCCTCGTCGCCCAGGCCACCAGGACTATAACAAGCCCCAAACAGTGCCAAAACCTTCCGGGGCAAAAGCAGAGGCCCCCCAATCCTCTCTCCCTCTTTTGTCAGCAATAAAGGACGGCAACCGCCTCCCCCCTGCCGGGCCCCCACCCAAAACAAGGCAGCATACCCCGTTACCCTTGTCCATCTAAAAGGTCCTCCACCGATTTCGGTGTGATCACCGGTGTATGGGTACTATCTGCCACTGAATCCTCCGAGTCCGATGGTGCTCCCTCAGCACCCGGGATTTCTTCCTCCTCGATGGCTGCATCCCTTGCTCCCGACAACTCCGACAGTACTTCCAGCACTCCCCTCCGTTCCGATGATGTCTCCGCAGTTGAGGGCCCTCCCGTGCGGCCGCGGCGATTCCTGACCCTCTTGGATCGCCGCCTTTGTTCCGGCTCATCTGCCTGTTGGGACGAGGAGCCAAAACCATCTTTCCCTGTCCTGTATAGTTCGAGCCAGTCACAGACCTCCTCCGGGGTGTCGAAGAACTGGGTTTTGTCATCGACAATGATGCGGAGCCTTGCCGGATATAGGAGTGAATACTAAATGCCCTCGCTCCTGAGCTCGCGCTTAACCGCTAGGAAGGAGAACCGCTTGCGCTGCGTCTCGTAGGTGTAGTCCGGGAAGATGTTCACCTGACTGTTCGCTACTTTGAACGGGCCATTGTGCCTGGCGGCATTAAGGAGTAAGTCCCTGTCCCGAAAATGCAGCAACCGCGCCACCACCGGCCTCGGGGTGCGCCCCTGCTGTGGGGGCCGTGCTGGGACTCTGTGGGCCCGTTCCAGAGTGTAGAAGGAGGACAGTCCCTCCGGGACCACCGTGTCTCGGAGCCAGGTCTCCAAGTAACGCACCATGTCGCCATCCTCGATCTTTTCCGGCAGGCCCACCACTCGGATGTTGTTCCTTCTGTTGCGGCCTTCCGCATCCTCCGCCCTCCGTTCCAGGGTCTCAATTCGGGATAGTGCGTCCTTCATCGTCGCAGCCAGGGTTCGCTGCGCCGGTTCCAAGGTTTTCACCGTGCCCTCCACCTCCTTGACCCGGTCTGAAAGTTTGCCATGGTCCGCCCTGAGGAGGCCCAGGCTCGTCGCCACCTGAGCAATGTCCTGTTGGAGGGCTGATCTCGTAGTCTCTATCGCCTCTAGGACACGGTCGAACTGTTGCTGCATCGGCGCACTACCAGAACTTTTTGGGTCCCCATGCTCCTCTTTGTCCTGGGCTTCAGAGTCCGAGGCGGTCTGGGTGGATCCCTTGGCTCCTCTAGGTTTCCCCATGCCTCCAGGGGCACTCCGCGAGGGTCCCGGAGTAGGCGCCTCCGTGTGCAGGTGTCGACCACGACCCTCCCGGGTGCTCGTCCTCAATTCGTGTATGGGCAACCTCCTTCTCCAGAGCCTGTGGAGACTCCGCCGCTTCGGCTCACGCCACCGCCACGGCGTCCGAGGGCACCGATGAGGGGGCGGAGACAGCCGTCGCCGAGTCGGGCAGACCCGTTCACCCACTATAGCCCCGGGGTGGGGGCCACCAACTCCCTCGGATGATCTGTGGCGCCAGAGTGTCGCGCCTCCCATGTAGGTGAGCTGGCCAGGAGGACGTAGCTAGTTGCGGAGTCGCGAGGCGGGCCACCGCTTGGATCACAGGGCGTCCGCTCCCGGTGCCCCACACTGCGTGGGCACCCGTCCGGCCGTCCAACCGAGTGCAAATCCGTTGCAAAAGGTCCACTCCAGTAAACGTCCAATGTCCAGATCAGCCGGGGATGGCGAAGCTGGGCGCCAATCGCCACCCACGGCACCTCTTCAACTCAGTAGTTCCGAACAGGGGGACAAAGAAGTCCGGGCGCCATGTTGGGTCGCACTCCGCAACTCCGCAAACTTCGGTTTTACTCTGGAGCAACCCTCGTCCGAGCTCCACCAGGGGCCCCGGCAGGTTTCCGTCGGCACGCTCAGCAGAATGCGGGGTCTGGGGTGCCCCGCAGCCTCCGATTTTCAGGATAATCCCGGGCTTAGTCCCGGAGCCGAGCTCTCAGGCGACCATCGCCATCGGCGCCCAAGCCACGCCCCCCCTGCAGTGACCTTTATGATGACTGGGTCGTTGTCGTTAGAGTCTTCATCAGCATCAGTATCCGCCACTTCTTGTTGAACCTCATCACACTCCATAACTATGAGACTTTGGACGAGCTTCCTTTTACGCTTAACTACCTTTGTCAGATCATGGTGTGCCTCACTCTCAGATGGCAGTGGTGCTGGTTCCAAATTTTGATCTGTATCATCAGAAGGAGGTGTGCTTGAAGAAGATATGGACACCACCCTTGATCTCTTCCTTGCTAGGGATGTGGAAGACAATGAATGATCATCAGAAGGAGTGGCTTCCTCAAATGATACCTCGGCTTGATTGTCGATTTCCTGATGTGCCCCTACTTCTGGAGGAACAACAATTGGGGGCACTTGTGACCCTCCATGCACCTCTGCTTGCGCATCTCCTTGCGCTGCCTCTCCTTCCACAAGTACTTGGGCTTGTACTTGCACATTTGGTTGTTGTTGCGGCTGTGGTTGTTCAACACTCATCAGATGAGTTACAACAGCCTGTGTTGATTGAGGGATATTGCTGCTACTTTCTTGCGATGAGCCAACATCACTGGTCGATGGTGATTGAACAACTAAACTAAGTACCTCTGCAGCACTCAAGGGCTTGGACTTAAGTTGGCGTGGTGGTGGTGGTGGCACTGAGCCCAATGGAGCGGGGGTGCTGCTCCCAGCTTGGTCCCCAGCAGATCCCGCTGCTGCTGCAGGCATACTTTTTTTTTACTCCCAAAAAATGTGGCGGGCGGCACACCAGTCTCCTTGGTAACTTGCTTTTTCTGCTCCTTACTGGCAACTTTCTTGCTAGAGGAGCTACAGGGAACTTTTTTTGGGGCCATCTTCTTCAGAGGTCAGAACAGCAGGCTGCAGTTTCATGAGTTGCAGAGTTGTCTGTGGCCAGACGTGACGTCGCGTGACGTTATGCTGCAAACACACACCGCTGCAGGACTTCTTCCTGGCACTGGTGGTTCTCTTGAGTCTTGTGCACCTAAAAGCAATGGAATACAGAGGAACATCAGTTCAGTTATACACCCCAAAAACTCGAAAACCACATACAAATCAGCACAATCCCATGCCATCCATGATGTTTAAATTCAAGACACCCCACAGAAAGACTAGGCCCATGCACCACTCACTACCCCTGGTCAAAAGGCCATGCCAACAGCCCAAAAAACGAAAAACACAGAAAAATCAGCACAATCCCATGCCATCCATGCCCTCCATGATGTTTAAATTCAAGACAACCCACAGAAAGACTAGGCCCATGCACCACTTACTACCCCTGGTCAAAAGGCCACAACAACAGCCCAAAAAAACGAAAAACACAGAAAAATCAGCACAATCCCATGCCATCCATGATGTTTAAATTCAAGACACCCCACAGAAAGTCTAGGGCCATGCACCACTCACTACCCCTGGGCATAATGGTTGAAACCTAGGCAAAATGGTTGCAGACCTAAGAACACTGCCTGCATTCAAAATGGCCCCCTGCCTCCCAGCACATGGCCTGCCTGTACCAGCACTCAAAATGGCCCCCACCCACATGGCCTGTCCCCATGAACACCCCAAAAAATCGAAAAACACAGAAAAATCAACACAATCCCATGCCATCCATGCCCTCCATGATGTTTGAATTCAAGACACCCCACAGAAAGACTAGGCCCATGCACTACTCACTACCCCTGGTCAAAAGGCCACAACAACAGCCCAAAAAAACAAAAAACACAGAAAAATCAGCACAATCCCATGCCATCCATGCCCTCCATGATGTTTAAATTCAAGACACCCCACAGAAACACTAGGCCCATGCACCACTCACTACCCCTGGTCAAAAGGCCACAACAGCCCAAAAATCGCAACTGTAATGCCCCAAACAAACTTACTTGTAAAATTTCTAATCCAAAAGTGATCCAAAGAAAGTCAAAAAGGCCTCAAATCCAAATATCCTGCAGCATCCACAAAAAGTATCCTTTCAGGTCAAGAATCCGAATGAAAGTGACCAGCACATGAAGAAAGCACTGGGAGGAGCCTGCTGGACAGGAACAGGAAGTTGGAGACTGTGGGGCACTTCCTTCCTCCCACCCCCCCCCCAAAAAATGGACTCCTTGCAAAAAAAAGTGCAGGCAAATGTCAACCTGAGGAGTTATTCTGATAAAAATCATCATTTTCAGAAGGTTTATGCTGCTTGCAGGTGGATTTCTTGTGCAGAATTTCAAATTTTGTAATTTTGCGCGTGCAAGATTGTTGCTGCTCGCCGCATCTACATGTTCGCAATTGCGAACTCTCGCGATGCGTGCTGTGCAGGGTGGCAAGCCTTTATTACGTAATCGCGGTCGCCAAACTCCCGCGGGATCCCGCAGCAAGATCCAAAATGGCGCAGCACTCGCAAAATATCAAGAAAAACAACTCGGCAAACGCTGAATGACGGTAAGTGAACGCCGCACGCCGCAAAATTGTATCACCAAGAAAAAAAAATCCGTGCGAATTTGCGGATTTTCGGTAAATTCGCGAGCGTTCGTGTATTGCGAATTTACCGAAAATCCACAAAATCCGCGAGCGGAACGGATTTTCTGCCCATGCTTAGTGGGGATCGACTTCCAGGAGCGACTCCATACCCCAAAACTGGATCTGAAAGAAGGTGGCGTCGGAATGGTGGTTCCCTCGACTCTAACCTGCTGACGGGGTCCCGATTCCTTTGCCTTGCAGAGAAATCGCATTCAGATGTGGAGGAGGATCCTCAGCTTTCCTCCTCGGAGGGGGAGGAGTCGGACAGACATTCGCGGCATCCTTTGGCGGTTGAGATAAATGAGATGAAGCACGAGGCTACAGCAAACAACATGGCAACTCAGGCGGAACCCCTGGACTCTAACTCATGATGCAGGGACTGATATGGCTGACCACGAATGTTAATGTTAATGGGTGACTTATATAGCGCACGGCTACTCCAAGGAGTGTCCCGGCGCTTTCTGACCCATAGCTGAAAAAGAAGATGAGAGAACAGAAACATAACAGATTACTGACTGTAGAGCCAAGTTTTCAGGGCCTTTCTAAAGGCAAGCAGATTGGTGGTGCGGCGAAGATCAACGGGAAGGGAATTCCATAGTTTAGGGGCGAGATGTTTATAAGAGCGTCCACCTATCCTGATTTTCCTAATGGGTGGAAATCGGTAGCGTTCGCTTGGAACAAGCAAGTTGGATGCCCCTTCTTGCTTGTTTGTTTGTCTGGTCTTTATTCTTTCTCGTTCTTGCTTGCTCTTGTTCACATCTTTATATGCTGTCACTTTAAAGGTTTAGAGTGGGCTTCTCTTATTTTGTGAGTTTGGGACTGGGTTGGTGACAGACCTCCTTCACTCGAAAAGCTCATTCTCTACCATTCGGCCGGAGATGGGTCAGCGGGGTGTATAGAGTTGGGGAGGGGGGAGGTTGATGGGGGGATTCAACTGTTTTCTGAGGGGAGGGGGGAAGGGACTTGTTATATGTTTGACGGGGTTTAAAGTTATGTTTTTAAGGCATGCCAGATATGGGATCATTCCACACACCTGCATACTAGTCACCCGACTCCTGCCATCACACATGCATTTTACAACTGATGTCTCTTGCAACGGAAGGTAGTTCCCAGGCTGATTCACAAGTGAGTGGCTGTTTCAAGATCCTTACGTGGAACGTGAATGGCCTGGGCAACAAAAAAGAGTGAGCTGGTCCTATCCTTCATAACGAGGGTAGGTCCATATATTGTCTTGCTACAGGAGACCCACCTTCGGGGTACGAAGTGTGGGTTTCTGGCAAGAGGACCGTATAAAGTTTTGGCCCATGCAGGATACACGACAGGCTCCAGAGGGGTTGCCATTTTGCTTAAGAAATCCCCCCTTTGTAGCTACCTGTACATGGACGGACCCACAGGTGACGTACGTGGGGATAATGGGAACTTGGGGACGCCACAAGATCACAATAGCCTTGATATATGCACCACTGAAACTTCAAGCCAGAACTCTTACTGGACTAGCTGATATCTTTCTGGACACACCGGACACACTGCACGTGGTGGGCGGGGACTTTAAAGACGTTATGTACTCCCAGATGGATAGATCAAGTAACCGACTTGATGACTCATCAACGACGCCCCTGCCAAGGGCCATCTCCACACTAGGACTAACAGATGTCTGGTGATGGTTACACCCAGACGCCAGAACTTACTCATATTTTTCGGGGGCACACAGGGTGTATTCCAGGTTAGACTATGTCTTCCTCCCCCAACATGCCCTTAGCATTGAGGATGTGGCAGAGTATCAAGCACAAGGAATCTCAGATCATTCACCCCTTCTGGTACGACTGGGCGGGAAACATGAGGTACGGGGCAGAGGTTGACATCTGGCGGCATGGGACCTCCAGAATAAGGAACTGCTGTGGGGACTCAGGGCAGATATGAAGGTATACTTCGCAGAAAATATAGGATCGGTCCAATCAGGTGTAGTACTCTGGGAAGCCTTTAAGACCATTATGCGCAACAGGGCCCAAAATAGGATGGCGTGGGAGAAAAGGAAAGCGCAGGAAGAGCTTCATGCTCTGGAAACTCACATCCTGGAGCTAGAACGTAGGCATGTGTTGGAACAAGATGCACAGGTACTTCAACTTCTAGTGGACAAACAACAACAGTACAAGGCCCTAGTGACGGATGAAGCCAAAGCACAAGCACAGGCGACCCTTCATAGATTATATGGTATAGGGGATAAGTCTGGAAAGCTCCTGGCGTGGTGGAGCCGTAGAGAGCAGGATGCCCGCTGGGTAGAACAAGTGATTGATGGGCAGGGACAAACCCGGTGGAAAGATGCCCAAATAGTCCACCTATTATAAGGATTTTTACAAGGCTAGAGACCTGGGCGCAATAGAATATATACTGCCATACAAGAACGACATTGAGACTCCCATCTTAACTGAGGAGGACAAGCCAAGCCTCGAAGGTGACATAACGACCACTGAGATCAAAGGGGCCCTAGCCAGACTCCGTCCCAGGAAATTCCCAGGCCTGAACGGATTCCCGCTGAATTCTTTAAAAAAACTGCGGATCTTCTGAGTGGCCACCTCTTAACCCTGTTCACGGAGGCAGCCCAAGAGGGCATTCTACCACCTGACCTCGTATGGCCACAATTATCCATATTCTTAAGCCGGGTAAACCCCCTGAGGAATGTGCATCCTACCATGCAATTTCTCTCCTGAATATGGAGGTCAAGCTCCAGGCGACGATTTTGGCACTCCGACTGCGCTGGGTAATTTCCAGCCTAGTCCACTTGGATCAGACAGGCTTCCTGCCAGACAGGGCGACCAGATTAAATCTTAGGAGAACCCATAACTGGCTGATGGAGATGCGAGACCGTCAGGAACCACATATGTTTTTGTCCTTAGACGCTGAAAAAGCGTTTGACCAGTACATTGGCCCTTCTTTGAGGGAGTGTTAATCAAATTCGGCTTTGGTCCCACATTCTGGAATTGGGTGAGACTCCTCTATAGAGACCTGCGAGCCAAGGTAAAAGTGAAAGGGATGTTGTCAGATGATTTACCCATACGGAGAGGGACCCGGCAGGGCTGCCCCCTATCCCCGTTACTATTTGCCCTTACCATTGAGATAGTGGCCTGTGAAATTCGACAGGAAGAAGAGATAAGAGGGCTCAAAATCAAGCAGACGGATACGTTTGAGAAGAAAATATCACTCTACGTGGATGATGTCCTCTTATATGTGACCCACCCAGTCAGTACAATCCCAGTGTTGTTTACCCTTCTGGGCCGCTATTGCTCCTATTCAGGATATATGATAAATTGACACAAGTTGATCCTATATAGCCCCAGGCAGGGAGAGGTTTGGCCCCTCTTGCCCGGTGCCCTTCGTGTTATGGGCACATGGTTTACATATCTGGGGGTAAATGTAACCACAGATAGGAAACTCCCCTACCGGAGAAACATCCAGCGAGTGCTCACAAACTTTGTTAATGACGCTATTAAATGGAAGACTCACCCCTTCATGATTTTGGGCTGTGCCGCAATGTTCAAAATTATAACGCTGCCGCGCTTTCTCTATGCCCTACAAAATGAATATTTCTCCCTCTCCCGTCAGGTTTTTAAAGATATAAATGCCAAGCTTCGGTCATTGCTTTGGCTGGGGAGACAATCCAGGATAGCCCTTGATACACTGCAAAGGAATCAGTACAATGGGGGGATCTCCCTGCCCGATATTGAAGCATATTACTGGGCAGAGCACTTATCACCAATAAATGGATGGCTTCAGGCCCTGGCTGATCACCCCACGTATAGACTAGAGAGAGGGACAATGGCGCATCACACCGGTTTTCACTATTTATACGGGGGTAGGGGGAAAGAAAGACTGTACCTAGCAACGCGGGTTACAATAGAGGTCTGGGAGAGAGCGACTAGGACGATTGGCTGGACGCGCAAACCAACAAAACAGACCCCGATATGGTCCTGTTATTGGCAGTTTTACCCATTATGGTCTCCATCAATTATAATCAAGAAATCAAGGACTGCTTTGAAGCAGAACTCATTCCCAAGAAGGCACAGTGACTTATAGCATAAGGAACATAGAGGGAACTCTCAAGAATGCAAAAAAATTGAACAATCTTAATCGATTATGTCCCGACATCATCAAAGAGGATACTTTTAATTAAGTGACAGTAATCGGGAAAAGGCTTTGACCAGATGCCGAGTCTCTAAAATTATTTTGACTGGAGAAATGTTTATTTTAAGAATTTGTTGATTGTTTCTTTATTCATCCAACCCATGTCGTCATCAGTCAGTTTCATCAAGGTCGCAGATATAAAATGTACTTGCAATAGACGGTCCCCTGATGAAGGCAGGTTTGCCGAAACACGCGTAGCTTCCATCTGTCGCATTGCTTCCATCAATTATACATCGACCGTATTTTCATCATCTCTGTTTCTGACCAAAAGTACTGTAGTCATATATGAATATGTTATGTCATGATGGTTATGGATGCACAGGATTTAGTATTTCCCTTTTATTCTGTTTATATTTATTGACACTGTACTGTTTTAAATCTTTTTAAAAAAAATTAAATGAGCTAAAACATTATAAAAAAGAAATTTATGAATGTATATCAATGAAAATTAGTTATAACTATCATTAAAATCATAAAAATATATTTTTATACCTATGTGACAGTCTTGGTCTATTTTGTGAAACGTCACATGTGGTTACATTTGTGGAATTATTTCACCTAGAAAACTCTGGCGTATACAATTAATGCTTGCTATATATCTCTTTTTCCCTAACTTGGTTAAAGGAACTGCACAAGCTAAGGGGGTTTAAAGGGATGCACAATATTGGAGTTTCTACATTAGGGGACCTGCTGAAGAGCGGAGACCTAAAGTCCTTCCAGACACTGAGGCTGGAATACGGATTGCACCACACTCAGTACTTGAAATATGGGCAACTGCGCCATGCATGGAGGGGAGAGAGGGCACTCTCCTCTCCGTTGCCAGAGTATGCTCCGCTCGAGACAAAAAGAACAGGTGAATGAGTATTAATTGCGCTTGTAAGAAACACAAGTGTAATTCAATATCTGTTTAAGCTCCAAGGATAAGGTCCTGGTCACCCACCATGGACCAAACAATGTGATAAGAAAACCAACCACAATTGTAATAAGAAAACAAATGGTATATCCTGAGCTAGAAAAGTCAATATCATAGTCCATCAATTGAATCCAATGAATCAAGTTGCTTTCATATCATCTTCATTTATTTTTCAGTTTGTTAATTATTCCAGTCTTCACCATGCAAACCAAACATTAGCCGTTGCCAACACGTGTTTCGTCTTGGTATGTTGACCAAAAGACTTCTTCAGGGCTGGAAATGTTACAATGAGAATAATCACAAATCCAATTAAATAAACAATGAATGTTCAGCCACATAATTCGATACCTAAGATAGTACATACAAAACAAAGTGGCCTAAGTTAAGGTCAAGACTAATTGGTATATTAATACAGTGCTCTCAAAACCCAAATGATAAGATCCAACAAGGGTCCTTCATATCAGTAAGGTTATGATTATAACAGTATCAAACTTATAGACCATATATGTGTTTCTATAATACAGTAACATTAAACATCAAAGAGAAAGTCCTTTTCTCCAATTATTAACATCAGAGATAACGAGAAAATTGCATATCATCCCAGGAGATTGACAATATTAAATGATGTGATAAAATAGTGAAATAGTAGAACCATAGGAACGTGAAAGATGAGTAGTGCGATATTCCAAGTGAAAGTGACAATAGTAGCCATAGAACTAAAAGCTCCTTCTAAACACTGTAAATGTATACCCAAAACACCGAAAATTGTGTACCCAAATCAATGTTCCTGATTGTGGTGCTCCGACCGCCATCTTGGGTGGGTGAATGAGGCTTGGACCATTTTCAGGCGCCATATTTGTTCGGGTCCAGAGGCTCTACTAGCCGGACCCCCCGCGTGGCATAATACTATAAATAGTAACCCTGGGCGAAGAACTACGCTCCGTTCGCGGAGTTTGCGGAGTTTCGGCAACTCCGCGCTCCGCGGAGAACGCGAAGTTGTCGAATACTCCGCAAACTGCTGCGTAGCGTAGTTCTCGCGCGCTCAATAGCATTTTCGCGTGCGCGAGGATACTTGTCGGAAAGATCGAGTTGCCGAACATGCAGAAACTGCAATCTGGCACAGAATAACTCGCGAACACGTTAGTAGTGACCGGAAATAAGGGGACGCGAGCGGGCGGGACAAACCTCATGGGTAACTTCGCGCGCTACACATCCCGAGCAAGCAGGCAATCAATCAATCAATCAATCAGGATATTTGTATAGCACGCTACTCACCCAGAGGGTCTCAAGGCACTTGGGGGAGGGGGGTCCGTTACTGCTCGAACAGCCATGTCTTGAGTTGCTTCCTGAAGCAGAGGTGGTCTTGGGTCAGACGGAGGTGGATGGGGAGGGAGTTCCAAGTCTTGGCTGCCAGGTAGGAGAAGGATCTTCCGCCCATGGTGGATCTTCGGATGCGTGGCACGGCGGCGAGGGCGTGGCTGGTCGATCGTAGCTGGCGGGTGGGAGTGTAGAAGGTCAGGCGGCTGTTGAGGTACCTGGGGCCCAGGTCGTGGAGGGCCTTGTGTGCATGGGTGAGGAGTTGGAACGTGATTCTCTTGCTGACGGGGAGCCAGTGAAGGTCTCTCAGGTGTCCGGAGATGTGGCTGTGTCGGGGGATGTCCAAGATGAGTCGTGCGGAGGCGTTCTGGATGTGTTAGAGTCTTTTCTGGAGTTTGGCTGTGGTTCCGGTATAGAGGGTGTTTCCGTAGTCCAGTCGGCTGGTGACGAGTGCCTGTGTGACCGTCTTCCTGGTTTCGGTGGCGAGCCATGGGAAGATCTTTCGGAGCATGCGTAGGATGTTGAAGCATGATGATGAGACGGCGTTGACTTGTCTGGTCATCGAGAGGGAGGAGTCCAGGATGAAGCCCAGGTTGCGTGCGTGGTCCGTTGGTTTGGGTGCGCTGCCCAGGGCAGGGGGCCACCAGGAGTCATCCCAGGCGGAGGGTGATGATCCAAGGATGAGGACTTCCGTCTTGTCTGAGTTCAGTTTCAGGCGGCTGTTCCTCATCCACTCGACTACGTCTTTCATCCCTTCGTGTAGGTTGGTTCTGGCGGTTCCTGGGTCGTTGGTGAGGGAGAGGATCAGCTGGGTGTCGTCGGCATAGGAGATGATGTTGAGGTTGTGTTGGCGTACGATGGCTGCGAGGGGGCTCATGTAGACGTTGAAGAGGGTGGGGCTGAGTGATGATCCTTGTGGTACGCCGCATATGACTTCGGTGGCCTTGGATCTGTACGGGGGGAGGCGGACTCTCTGGGTTCTTCCGGTGAGGAACGAGATGATCCACTCCAGTGCCTTCTCTTGGATTCCGATGTTGCTGAGGCGCTGCACTAGGGTGCGGTGGCAGACCGTATCGAATGCTGCGGAGAGGTCCAGGAGGATGAGGGCCGCTGTTTCCCAGTTGTCGAGCAGGGCTCGGATGTCGTCAGTGGCTGCGATGAGGGCGGTCTCGGTGCTGTGGTTGGCGCGGAAGCCGGACTGCGAGTGGTCGAGGCTGGTTGGGCGAGCGCAATTGGTGATCCACTGTGTGAGGTTGTTGGCTGCTTGGTTGGGGTCCGTTGAGCTGGCGGGCGGGTTCTGGCTCAGTGAAGTGGTGAGCTGGTCGGTGGTGATCTTGTTCCAGTTCCTGCGGGGAACCTGTTGCGGGTGGTGGTGAGTCGTGGTCTTTCTGAAGCTGAAGTGGACGCAGCTGTGGTCTGTCCAGTGGAGTCCGGTGGAGTGGCTGAAGGAGATGTACTTGCTGGAGGAGAAGACTGGGTCAAGCGTGTGTCCGGCGTAGTGGGTGGGGGTGTTCACCAGTTGCATGAGTCCGAGGTTGGCGAGGTTGTCCAGCAGGGTGGTGGTGGTGTTGTCGTTGTTGTTCTCCAGGTGGAAGTTGAGGTCCCCTAGGAGGATGTAGTCAGCAGAGGCGAGGGCGTGCGGGCTGATGAAGTCTGCGATGTCTTCGCTGAATTGTGTGCGAGGTCCTGGGGGTCTGTAGATGAGGGTGCCTCTGAGTGTGGTCTTGGGGTCGGTGTGTATCTGGAAGTGAAGATGTTAAGCGGCTGTGAGGGTGTCGTCTGAGTTGGTCGTGATGCGGATGGTGTTCTTGTGGACGATGGCGATGCCTCCTCCTGTCTCGTTGACGCGGTCTCTCCGGGTGATCTTGTATCCGTCCGGGATGGCGACGGCGATGTCGGGCGCTGAGGAGGCATTCATCCATGTTTCCGTGAGGAAGGCGACGTCTGGAAATGTGGTGTCGAGCAGGTTCCAGAGTTCCACGGCGCTCCCGAAGATGAAAAATGGCTTGCAAACAGGTCAAGCAAGCTACTACGCATGGTCGCGGAGCTATGCGTAGTTCGCGGAGTGCAAGTACATCTTCGCGTAGCTCGCGGAGTGCGGCTACGCGAACTACGCCCAGGCTTAATAAATAGGATAAGCCAGTTTGCGCCTGTTCGCGTCCCGGTTGCTCCCGGTGCGACCGTGGTGGCCTCTCCTCTTGTGGTATACTCTCGGGAGGAATTGTGTGCTTTGAACTGTCACACTGATTTAGGTAAGCAGCGTACTATGCTTTTATCTTCTCATGGTGCTCTCTCCTGTGGTTTGCTTAATGTTCGTTCACTCGTTAAGCATCACGCTGAGATTGCCTTTTTAATCGAATCTTCTAATTTGGATATATTATTTCTAACCGAGACCTGGACTAAAGTGGACAGTGGACAGTGGGGTGGAGCTCGGCTGGGCTTGCCCACCGGGTTACCTCATAAGGCATACTCCCCGAGCTTCTGGGAGGGGTGGTGGAGTGGGATTTATCTACAGAGACTCGCTCTCCCTCTCGCAGCTCGCAGTAAAAGAAGTGTTGGGGTTTGAGCTTATGGGCTTCTCTTTAACGGCCCAGGGTGGTACTTTGGTAGCAGGTCTTCTTTGCTATAGACTGTCTTCCCTGACTGCCTCGGCCTCCCAGCAATTGGTCGACTTGATCTATGACCTATCAAACTCCCATGCTAGATTCATAGTGTTGGGCGATTTTAATTTATGGCCCACCGGCCCTCAAGATCTGGCTTATAGAGAACTCTGCCAAGCGTGTAGCAATGTACAACTAGAGCAGCTTGTGCTGTCACCTACTCTTGCTAAGGGGCACACTTTGGATTTGGTATTTGCTGACAAAGAGCTGGTTGTAGTTAATGAGGTCATGGATCAATGTTGGACCAATCACGCACTGATTCTCATGTCCATCTCCTTGCCTGGAGGACCGTTAAGCATAAATGGTCCGGGCAGGTTCAAACTCAGCAGGCAATGGTCCCGCCTACCAAGGGGGTCGAGTCTACCCACATTACTGCCTAGAGCTTTCTCCGTGGGGGACAGTGTGGATAAGAGCTTTGCCGCCCTTTGCCAGCAGATCTTGACATCACTAGATGAATTGGTCCCCTTACGGAGGGTGAGGGACAAACCCATGAGAGCCAATGCCTGGTTTACTAGCGATCCTAGCCAGCAGAAACTTCGCTGTAAACAAGCAGAGCGTGCTTGGAGGAGAGGATACAGGGAATCAGATAGGGCGGCCTATAAAGAGGTCCTGCAGGAATATAAAGCCCATCTAAGGATTGCCAAAGCAAAGTTTTTGGAAGACACCTTGGCTAAGGCTTTCAATAAGTCGCAGACTCTTTTTAAGCTGGTTAATGATCTAGCTAACCCAGCCTGCGCAGTACCAGCTATTCCGGCCTCTCAGGAACTGTGCGATTCTCTGGCCTCTGCGTTTGAGGAGAAAATCAGGACAATTTTGAATGGACTTTTGGCTTCCGGTCAGCCTGACCCGATACTGCCTTTCTCCTCAGAATCTCTCTATTCTTTGGATTCTGAGTGGGCCGACGACAAGGAAGGGCAACCTCAGCTGTCCTGTTTTCCCATCCCCTCCTTGGAGGAATTTTGCGTACTGGCCAATGGCGTCTCCTCGGGCTCACCACTTGACCCAATGCCACATAAGATCTGGAAGTCATTCCAGGCAGAGCTGTTTCCTCCCCTTTACACCATCTGCTGTCAGTCGTTGGCTACAGCTTCAGTCCCAGACAGTTGAAAGTTGGCAGTAGTAACACCTTTGCTAAAAAAGGCTTCTTTGGACCCTCTATGTCCGGCCAATTACAGGCCCATTTCGCTTTTACCATTCCCGATAAAAATCATAGAGAAGCTGGTCACAAGAGCCTTATCCAACTTCCTTGAAATCAACTCTTGTCTGGATGTAGCCCAATTTGGCTTTAGGCCGGCCCATGGTACTGAGACCGCTTTGGTCGCCGTGTTGGATGATCTGCAAACGCGTGTCGACATGGGTAAGGCAGCATTTTTAGTGCTGCTTGACATGTCGGCCGCGTTCGACACGGTGGACCACGCGGTTTTACTGGTTAACATCCTATCTCTGCAACAGACAGCAAGCTGTGGCGTTGCCACCGTTTCGATCAGCCGTGCGTCAGGTGAATCAGGGTGTACCTCAGGGGTCAGCAATCAGTCCGATCCTCTTCAACCTATACCTCCAACCCCTAATAAGTTTGATAAAGTCATTCGGCATATCAGTCATCAATTATGCCGATGACACTCAACTGATCTTTTCATTTGAGGGCAAAGAGACAGTCTCGAGGGACACCTTTCACCGGTGCATGTCGGCAACAGCAGAATGGCTACGACTCAACTCGCTTCAATTCAACGGGTCGAAAACCGAGGTTCTTCACTGCTCCTTGGATCGGCTTCCTCGCCTGCTGCCGTACGACTTTTGGCCAGCCTCTATCTTGGGCACGGTGACCGCTGCCGAGTCGGCTCACAACTTAGGGGTCTTGTTTGAGCCTAGCCTGCAGCTTGACGCCTCTGTCAACAGGACCACGGCGACTTGTATGGGCTTGCTTTGAGCCTTACGAAAAATCTTGCCGTTACTTCCTCTAGGAGCCAGGGCAGAAGTGGTGCATAGTACCATCCTCAGTAGGTTAGACTACTGCAACGCACTGCTTCTGGGGGCTCCCAATATCCTGGTATCAAAGTTACAGAGGATTCAAAATATGGCAGCCAAATCTGCTTTATCTCGCCCACGTTCTGCATCGTCATCGGCAGCACTCTCTAATCTCCACTGGCTACCTGTCCAGCAGTGGATTCTTTTTAAGGCCTCATGCCTTGTTTTCAGGGCTTTGCATGGACTGGGACCAACGCTGCTTCAAAATCCTTTCTCCTGGTACCAAGCCGCTAGACCCCTGAGGTCTTTCTCGGCGTTCCTGGTGATGGTCCCCAAGATTAACAGAGTGAGGATGGGCGGCCGTGCCTTCTGCTTTGCGGCCGCCAAATTACCTCTGTCACTGAGGAGTAGGCAAGATCTGACTTCCTTCAAGAAGGATCTTAAAACCCACCTTTTTCCAAGAGCAATGTAGTGTATCACATCTGATGGATTGTTATGGTCACAGCGCCAGGATACCCTTTGGGTGGCAGTTGCGCTTAACAAGTATACATACATACATACATACATACATACATACATACATACACATACAATGTAACAAGCAAAGATTTAGGTGAACAAACGAGATCAGAAGATTAGATATAGTAGAGGAGAGAGTATACGATCGCTCACCTATGGCTAGAGTCGGAAAAAATCAGTGAAGCAAAGGTGTGCCTAAAATGATCCACGGCATCCACCAATACAATCTAGAACAAAAGGGGAGCAATACGTCATCCTATAATGTGTTTGGCCATCGTATATATACAAAAAACTATGGCACCTAATTTGTTATAATGTTACATCCCAAAGAGGATTAATATACATATATAAAGTGAAGTCATAACAAAAAATAGAAAGACAGACATGTCTATCCCTCATTTGAATACGAGATCTATAATACCAAGTGAGCTGAGCTAATAAATCCCAAGAGGGATTTGTATCCATATATAAAAGTATAACATAAGGTGTGAAGAGGAACACTCACTAGTAATAAGTATTTCCACGTTTCAGACGATAATTCAAAGTTCTCCAATATATAGAAAGCAGCCGGTCTCCCCAGTCAAGCGTTTATTATTATACCACAAGTTGTTTCATATATTAAAATGACCCGTATTGTCGAGTGCAAGCAAGCAGTGTCCTACAGGTAAAAAAGTAAACACGTAAATATTCCGTCAATAATAATAACCTCAGTGACTCTATTATCAAACGGTCATAAACTCAGTATAATTATAAAAAGAGCATTCAGCCTCCAACAGCCGTCTGTATTAAGACTCTAAGTAAAACATTGCGCCTCCAAGAGCCGTAGGTATTAGAAAAGACCATTTTGCAACCGAGATTAAGTAGTAAAAATCATCATTAGGGTAAAATACCAGAAGTGAATTGCGGGAAACAGTAATATCGTGTCTCCTCAAGTTAAATTAGTCAAGAGGAGTACAATGATTTGTTCGGCAGCGAGCATTTACTGCTGATCTTACCTCCGAGTGCAGAGAAAGACCACTTGTAGTCCGGTGTATTCGGGGTTCAGCAAACGCGCCATGTTAGTTGCCTCCTATTAGTTTGCATGGGTAATAGAAAGAAAAGAGGGACTACCTGAATCAAATTGATCGGATAGACTGTGAATCGTCAAAGTAGTCTCCATATTGTAATGTGTTTGTGCTGTTGGAACTTTACTGAGTCAGTTAAAATATTAGCTAATAACGTAAATTTACACCGGAGTGATATATGGGATTGAAAATAAGTTTAGAACTAAGTCGCAAAATCGCCGATTGTGCCAAATATTAATATTTGTAAATAGATAGAACTAATTATTTAGACATAACGTTTTTTATAGTTCTTCCAGCAAAATAGATATTCAAATAGAAAATTGAAACATAGAAGACACCGCTCGATTGTCATAATAAAATCCATAGAAAGTGGTCGGTCACCCAAAGTAATTAAAAAAAAAGACAGAGAGGGAAGGGAAAATTAGCATAAGAAAAGAGATTTATAAATAATGAGAGTTAGTTGATGATACACAGTAGTAGCCATATTTACATGTTCAGAATCGACAAGACCCTCTCTGTTTTTTTATTTTGGTAATGCTATCTCGCTGACTCTCCCTAACTGCAATATATTACATCTTTGAACCACAATTGATTGTAGACACGATTACTCTTTTTGTAGGTTATTTATTATATTATTGTTTTAATATACAGGTACCCGAACTACTTTGGGTGACCGCCCACTTTCTATACATTTTATTATGACAATCGAGCGGTGTCTTCTATGTTTCCATTTTTTATTCGGATATCTATTTTGCCGGAAGAACTATCAAAACGTTATGTCTAAATAACTAGTTCTATCTATTTACAAATATTAATATTTGTCACAATCGGCGACTTAGTTCTAAACTTATTTTCAATCCCATATATCACTCCGGTGTAAATTTACGTTATTAGCTAATATTTTAACTGACTCAGTAAAGTTCCAACAGCGCAAACACATTACAATATGGAGAAGACTTTGACGATTCACAGTCTATCCGATCCTGACCTCAGGACACCCCCGCGCCGCACGGCCACCAGCTGTAGCGTGTGCGTCCCCTCGCTACTGTCCTCAGCCTCGCTGAGCCCACCCCGTCGACCCCGCCCCCTGCCGTCATATTTAGCGTGTGTTTAATTTATATATTGTGTGCTGCCTGTATCGTTTTCCCCTGTTGTTCTGTGCCCTCTGTTAGCATTTTTTGTGCCCTGCAGTGTTAGCGCCGCTCTCTGTGCCCCCCCACCCGCTTCCCGCTCCCCGCTTCCCACCTCCCAGCTGCTCCGCCCTCCCTCCCACTTGGCCATAAATGGCGACCGTGCAGCGCAGGTGAGTGTGACCTGACCTCAGGACACCCCCGCGCCGCACGACCACCAGCTGTAGCGTGTGCGTCCCCTCGCTACTGTCCTCAGCCTCGCTGAGCCCGCCCCGTCGACCCCGCCCCCTGCCGTCATATTTAGCGTGTGTTTAATCTATATATTGTGTGCTGCCTGTATCGTTTTCCCCTGTTGTTCTGTGCCCTCTGTTAGCATTTTTTGTGCCCTGCAGTGTTAGCGCCGCTCTCTGTGCCCCCCCACCCGCTTCCCGCTCCCCGCTTCCTGCCGCCTGCGTGCGGCCACGCCCCCTTACCTGCTGTGCCCTCCCACCTCCCAGCTGCTCCGCCCTCCCTCCCACTTCGCCATAAATGACGACCGTGCATACGCGCATACGCGCAGCGTAGACGTGCAGCGTAGACGCGCAGCGTAGACGCGCAGCGTAGACGCGCAGCGGGTGCGCCAATTGTGCGCCGAAGGCCTGCCAAAGGTAAGCCTGTCTGCGCCCGTCCGCGCCTGGACCGCGCCCAGCGCCCGAACCCCTAGTCCCCGCAGAGGCCAGCCCGCCCGCCTGACGTACACCGCCGCCACCCTCAACGCGCTCAACACCGGCCGAGTCCCGGGATGCCACCGAGCCACCCCGAGACGCACCCACGGACCCTTCAGCTGCCACGCCTGCAAGTTCACCTGCATCCGGACCTGCCTCGCACCAGCACCCGCCAAGCCGAACACCAGCAGCAACCACCTCAAGTGCATCCTGCTCAACACCCGCTCTGTCCACAGACACGCCATCGAACTCTGGAACCTCCTCGACACCACAGCTCCTGACGTTGCCTTCCTCACGGAAACCTAGATGAACAACTCCTCAGCACCCGACATCGCCATCGCCATCCCAGAGGGATACAAGATCACCCGAAGAGACCGCGTCAAACAGACGGGAGGAGGCATGGCCATCATCCACAGGGACACCATCCACATCACGACCAACACCGTCGACACCCTGACTACCGCCGAACACCTACACTTCCAGATCCGCACCAAACAGAACACCACCCTCAGAGGCACCCTTATCTACCAACCCCCGGGACCATGCACACAATTCAGCTAGGACATCGCCGACTTCGTCAGCCCGCATGCCCTCCCCTCCGCTGACTACATCCTCCTGGGGGACCTCAACTTCCACCTGGAGAACATCAACGACCGCAACACCATCACCCTGCTCGACAACCTCGCCAACCTCGGACTCAAGCAGCTGGTGTCCACCCCCACCCACCTCGCCGGACACACACTCGACGCCGTCTTCTCATCCAGCAAAGACATCGCCTTCAGCCACGCCACTGGACTCCACTGGACGGACCACAGCTGCGTCCACTTCACCTTCAGAAAAACGACGATCCACCACCACCAGCAACAGGTTGCTCGAAGAAGCTGGAACAAGATCACAGCCGACCAGCTCGCCGCTTCCCAGAGCCAGCACCCTCCCGCCAGCTCAGCGAACCCCAGCCAGGCCGCCGACAACCTCACAAAGTGGATCAGCAACTGCGCGGACGAACTCGCCCCACTGAGGACCCCGCCCAGCAGACCCGGCAGCAAGAAGGCCCCATGGTTCACCGACGAACTCAAGAGCTCCAAGAAGAACTGCTGAGCCCTTGAGAAAGCCTGGAGAAGGGAACCAACACCGGACAACATGACCACCCTCAAGCTTGCCACCCGGAAGCACCGCCAACTGATCCGCGCCACCAAGAAAACTGCATTCAAGGACCGGCTGGACAACAACGCACAGGATTGCAAGGAACTCTTCAACATCGTGAAAGAGCTCTCCAACCCCAACGCCGGAAACAACGACATCACCCCATCGCAAGACCTCTGCAATTCCCTCGCCTCCTACTTCCACAACAAGATCGCGGACATACACAACAGCTTCAGCACTCAACCGACGCACGCCACGACCGAACCACCGCCCGCAATCACCACCCTCCGCGCCTGGACTCCGATCAGCACCGAAGACACCGTCCACATGATGAACTCCATCCACTCCGGATCTCCGACCGACCCCTGCCCTCACCACGTCTTCAACAAGGCCGACGCTGTCATCGCACCCCACCTGCGGGACATCATCAACGCCTCCTTTGACACCGCCACCTTCCCGGAGAGCTGGAAGCACGCCGAACTCAGCGCCCTACTAAAGAAACCTACAGCGGACCCCACCGAACTCAAGAATTACCGCCCCATCTCGCTCCTCCCGTTCCCAGCCAAAGTCATCGAGAAGACCGTCAACAAACAGCTGGCCGCCTTCCTCAAGACGAATGGATCCCTCGACCCCTCACAGTCTGGCTTCCGAGCCAACCACAGCACCGAGACCGCCCTCATCGCGGCCACCGATGACATCCGAGCCCTGATGGACAACGGAGAAACAGCGGCCCTCATCCTCCTAGACCTCTCCGCGGCATTCGACACTGTCTGCCACCGCACCCTAGTGCAGCGCCTCAGCAACGTCGGAATCCAGGAGAAGGCACTGGAATGGATCATCTCCTTCCTCGATGGAAGAACACAGAGAGTCCGTCTACCACCGTACAAGTCAGAGGCCAACGAAGTCATCTGCGGCGTCCCTCAAGGATCCTCGCTGAGCCCCACCCTCTTCAACATCTACATGAGCCCCCTCGCGGCCATCGCACGCCAACACAACCTCAACATCATCTCCTACGCTGACGACACCCAGCTGATCCTCTCCCTGACCAACGACCCCGCCGCCGCCAGAGCCAACCTTCACGAAGGGATGAAAGACGTAGCCGAGTGGATGACGACCAGCCGCCTGAAACTGAACTCAGACAAGACGGAAGTCCTCATCCTGGGCTCCTCGCCCTCCGCCTGGGACGACTCCTGGTTGCCCCCCGCCCTGGGCACCGCACCCAAACCGACAGACCACGCACGCAACCTGGGCTTCATCCTGGACTCCTCCCTCACCATGACCAGACAAGTCAACGCCATCTCCTCGTCATGCTTCAACATCCTGCGCATGCTACGGAAGATCTTCCGGTGGATCCCCACCAAGACCAGGAAGACGGTCACCCAGGCGCTCGTCACCAGCCGACTGGACTACGGCAACGCCCTCTACGCCGGAACCACCGCCAAGCTCCAATAGAGACTCCAGCGGATCCAGAACGCCTCAGCCAGACTCATCCTCGACATCCCACGACACAGCCACATCTCCGGACATCTGAGAAACCTGCATTGGCTCCCCGTCAACAAAAGAATCACCTTCCGCCTCCTCACCCACGCACACAAAGCCCTACACGATCAAGGCCCGAGCTACCTCAACAACCGCATCAACTTCTACGCTCCCAAACGCCATCTCCGATCAGCCAGTCACGCCCTCGCCGCCGTCCCCCGCATCCAAAGAACGACAACAGGAGGAAGGTCCTTCACCTACCTCGCCGCCAAGACCTGGAACTCCCTCCCGACCGACCTGCGCCTGACCCAAGACCACCTCTCCTTCAGGAAGAAGCTCAAGACCTGGCTGTTCGAGCAGTAGCAGCACCCCCCCCCCCCCCAAGCGCCTTGAGACCCTCCGGGTAAGTAGTGCGCTCTATAAATGTCTTTGATTGATTGATTGATTTGGATTCAGGTAGTGCCTCTTTTCTTTCTATTACCCATGCAAACTAATAGGAGGCAACTAACATGGCGCGTTTGCTGAACGCCGAATACACCGGACTACAAGCGGTCTTTCTCTGCACTCGGAAGTAAGGTCAGCAGTAAATGCTCGCTGCCGAACAAATCATTGTATATTTTCGATGGACAAACAGGTTATAGGATGACTTATTGCTCCCCTTTTGTTATAGATTGTATTGGTGGATGCCGTGGATCATTTTAGGCACACCTTTGCTTCACTGATTTTTTCCGACTCTAGCCATAGGTGAGCGATCGTATACTCTCTCCTCTACTATATCTAATCTTCTGATCTTGTTTGTTCACCTAAATCTTTGCTTGTTACATTGATTTGGTTACACAATTTTCGGTGTTTTGGGTATACATTTACGGTGTTTAGAAGGAGCTTTTGATTCTATGGCTACTATTGTCACTTTCACTTGGAATATCGCACTACTCATCTTTCACGTTCCTCTGGTTCTACTATTTCACTATTTTATCACATCATTTAATATTGTCAATCTCCTTGGATGATATGCAATTTTCTCGTTATCTCTGATGTTAATAATTGGAGAAAGGACTTTCTCTCTGATGTTTAATGTTGCTGTATTATGGAAACAAATATATGGCCTATAAGTTTGATACTGTTATAATCATAACCCTACTGATATGAAGGACCCTTGTTGGATCTTATCATTTGGGTTTTGAGAGCACAGTATTAATATACCAATTAGTCTTGACCTTAACTTAGGCCACTTTGTTTTGTATGTACTATCCTAGGTATCGAATTATGTGGCTAAACATTCATTGTTTATTTAATTGGATTTGAGATTATTCTCATTGTAACATTTCCAGCCCTGAAGAAGTCTTTTGGCCACCATACCAAGACAAAACACGTGTTGGCAATGGCTAATGTTTGGTTTGCGTGGTGAAGACTGGATTAATTAACAAACTGAAAAATACATGAAGCTGATATGAAAGCAACTTGATTTATTGGATACAATTGATGGACTATGATATTGACTTTTCTAGCTCATGATATACCATTTGTATGCCTCACTCGAGGGCCGCTTATTACAGGAGCAGATCCCATGCCAAATAGTATCTCTGACATATACAACTTTGATTATTAATATGCCTGACAGACTGAAGAAACTTAGAGAAACATGGGAACAAAACCTGGGAGAGATGGACACGGTAGACTGGGAGACAGCCCTGATGCATCCTACAGAAGTCGCATTTAATTCCCGTCTCCGGCTCATCCAGTGTACAATTCTCCATAGGGTATATTATGACAGACTATGGCTGCATCGTATGGGGCGGGCTAGGGTAACTAGCTGTCTGCGGTGTGGTCATGCTCAGGGGGACTTTTTATCATATTATCTGAGAGTGCCTATAATTCAGGAATACTGGGTTAGGATACTGAGGGAACTTAGTAGGATACTGGTGATGGCCCTTTCGGTGGAGCCAAAACTGGTGCTGCTGGGAATAACCAACGATGTCGATCTTAATCGCCCACTCCTGATTTTTGTAGCACTAGCCTTAGTGGTGGCTAAGAGAGACGTGGCCCGAGCGTGGGGCGCTCCCATGCCCCCTCATATAGGAGACTGGAGAAGGGGCATGGATATGTATATGTCAGCGGAGAGGGTCACATACAAAGCTCGGGGATGCCCCAAGAAGTTCACTAGAGTATGGGGGAAATAAAGACAATATAATGGCATAGACGGGGGACTGTGAAAAAGGGAGGAGGGGACAACATTGTGTCCACAATGCAGACGGGGAGGCAATCACATGTACTTTGCAATGTGAAGACTTGTGGGGAACTATTTTTCAGATCAGTTGTTTTACTAGTGGGATTGATGGTTTGGCGGGGAGGGAGGAGGGTGGAGGGGCACCAGGGAATTGGGGATGATTACATATGTCATGCCTGTTATGTTTATGCACTTTAAAAAAGCAAATAGAAATATTTTTTTAAAAATCCAAAAATGTGCATACATTTACAAAGTGCAAGTGCAACACTCTAAAAGTGCATTTCATAATGGCAACAAGAGCTGGTATAGTGTACATAATGCCAACTAATTCTACACTCTGATAAAAAATCTCTCACCAATTCCATTGCACTATAATCAGGTTTTTTCTTTTTTCTTTCTCATGTACATAAGCAACTGATGTGAAATTTTGTTGACATCTTCCTGACAGTGTGAATGCAGGTTGGCAGGGAAAAAACGTATTATCACACCTCCTACAGATGGACATGCAAATCTTAATCTGTACTAAGGCCTTGGGGGATCTTGGTGTCTTACAACAGTATATGTCTTGGATGTATGATTAAACAACTACTACTCAAAGACCGAATGCCTTAACCACGAAGGCTAACTCACAAACACAGCCAACCCACTACATTCTTTACAACGACTTCCTTAACCATTAAAAATAATCTTTGGCTACATTACCCATATATACAACTATGTTCTTTTAAAAACGTATATTTGAAACCCCTGAAAAAAAGAGTAAATAATTTAAACTTTTTTTTTAATTAACAATTTTAAGTGAAGAAAGAACACAGGTAGTGAACGTAACCTGTGGAGCTTTGCATAGATCCTAAATATAGAAACACACACACTTTTCAAACTTCAGCAATTTTTAAATTAAAAAAAGCAAATAAATGGCATGTGTAGCAGTTAACCTACTGGTCCTTTGAAAACAGTAGTTCTTCAGATGAAAACTGGCGCCCGGAGTTTCTTCCCTGAAATAGTTTTTGTGAGTTAGTTCAAAGACCTTGAAGCTGAATATTTGATGCAAAGGAAACCAGTGCAGCCTCCTAACCACGATTAGCAAAGCGAAGATGCATAACTTAGGTAGGTACCTTACTCGTACCTTTAAAGAATTGTTGGTTGCAGTGCCATCTATTGGCCAGTTTTATGAGGAGGTCGTTGTTCATGTAGGTCGTGGTTTAGGAAGTCGTGGTTCATTAAAAGGTCATTGTTGAAGAATCCTTGTTTACAACACTCGTTATTAAAGATTCGTTTTTAAGGCTGTTTCCCATATGTCTTGATTCCAGCTGCATACGTTTTTTCTTCCTGTTTCCCCCTCGTCTGTTTATCGGGACTGAGTCAGTCACGAAGTAGCCACGTTTGGGATCACCCACATGTATTTCATTGATATGCCTGGCTACAGGGTAAGTCTTTTTCTTGTTCTTTACAGCCCTAAGGTGCTGAAGGATCGTAACATGGACCATGTGGATTGTGCTACCCACATACATTTTGGGGCACGAACACTGAAAAACATAAACTACATGGTCACTCTTACAATTAAAAAAAGCTAGGTATTTTCCAGATTTTTTTTAACAATGGCAAATTGATCTATTTCATGTTTATGCCGTTTTGACAAGCCTTATATTTTAGGCATTTATTAAAACTTGGGATTGCCTGGAGCCATCCTTCTGTTTCCATCACCTCAGGTCTGATGACCACCAACTGTTGTCTCATGGACTTGGCTCTTTAGAATGTTAAAAGCGGCCTACGGGAGACAGAACCCCCTATCGTGGGATCATTCCTCACTAGGTGCCAATGCCTATTCAGGCAATCTCTCACCTTGTCCTGATAGGCATTGTAACCCGTGATTATTCTGATTGCATCTTTCTTTTTAGCTGGCCGCCTGGTCACATTATTAGAGAATAGAAGTGACTCCCTGGAGATACCATCTTCTTTGCTGAGGGCCTGTGTTAGCACCTGCTGAATATAGCCTCTTTCTCTAAACCTCTGTGACAATTTCACCTGTGCTTCTCAAGGGGAAGATGGTTTGCTACAGTTTCTTTTCATGCGGAGGAGCTCTGCATATGGTATACTTAATTTAAGTTTAGGTTGATGAAAGCTATCTGAGTGCAGCAATGAATTCTCGGATGCTGGCTTCCTGTATGTACGTGTATATACTCTGTTGTTCTTTATGAATACTTCCAGATCCCAAAAAACACACCACAGACTTACTAATGTACTGATAAAACATAGGTTCAGGAAATGTTCATTTAACACAGAAATAAAACTGTTAGCCTTCTACAATGAGCCCCTCCACAGTATAAACAAATCGTCAATATACCAGGACCAGATTACAATGTTTTCCCTAAATTCAGTCGCAAATTCCACCCTAAGCCCCTGCTCCTCCCACCAGCCCATGTGAAGATGTGCATAGCTAGGGGTGAAGCAGGTGCCCATGGCTGTACCCCTTACCTGCCTGTAAGTATCCTTTCAGAAGAAGAAAAAAATATTTTCTAGGCATAGTCTGGCCATAGCCAACAGCATTTCTGAATACTGGTAATATTCAATGGGTCTCGGGTTTAGAAAGTGTGTAAGAGCTCTGAGGCCATCCTCATGAGCAATGCTTGTATACAATGATGCTACGTCAAATGTAATCAACAAGCATGAATAATCCAGGTCATGTCATGTACTCTCCTCAAAAAATCTCTAGTGTCCTGAATATTGGACGGGAGTGACTGGACATTGTCTTGTAAGAAATAATCTATATAGCTAGAAGTAGCCTCAGAAAGGCTCCCAATTACCGATATGATCGTCCTTCCTTGGGGTTTTAGCATGCCTTTGTGTATTTTGGAGATTAAATATAGTATAGAGGTTACAGGATCATCAACCTTCAAACAGCCAAACTCTCCTTCACTGATTAGGCCCATCCCCTTCCACCTTGATAGTTCGTTATGATATTTGTTTTGAACTTCTAGCAGATTACTCTGTGGTACTCAGAGATAGCACTTGGTGTCTTTCAATTGGATTCTAGATTCATCATTGTATTTCTGGATAGGCCAGAGAACGATGTTCCCACCCTTGTCCGAATGTTGAACTACAATATCCTTCCGTGCTGATATTTTATTTCCATTATTTTCAAATATACTTTATCTCTCTGCTTCAAACCATTACAGAACTTCTCACTTGACAGTAATGAAATTGATTTCAGATCTTTTATTACCCTATCTGCAAATGAATGAATAGAGCCCCTCGGAAGGTTGGGGACAAAGGTGGATTTCCTTCTCAAGTGTATTCCTGCCCTCCCATACCAAGCATATATATATATATATATATATACATATATTCACTGAAAAAACCATAGGTTACAGGCCTTATATAGTTAGGAATTAGCTTTTAAAAAACCTTTGAAATTCACTCAAAAAATTATAAGTTTTAGGGGTGTTATGGTTAGCTGGACATTTCACTTATACAAAACCATTGAAATTGCTCCTATATAGTTAGTTGTACTAACTATATTTTGCGCACCCGCAATCCACTGCTGATGATGTCACATATTAGATCATTCATGACATGGTCAGTGACATCACTGATGACATCTCAAATGACATCACTGATGACATCACTGATGACATCATCCAGTGAATGTGGTTTGCTTCGTTATTTAAATATGCATTGTATATATAGCAATTCGCATTGAAAAATGAGTGGATATATATAAATAAATATTTGGGTATAGCATTTAGTAGCAGTGTAATTGACTATTTACTTGACTAATTTATAGTGTCTCACTAAATATAGTGGATAGTGACTAAACTGTGTTAATATCTGTATCACTTTGTCAGTTGTTGTGTAAATTGGTTCTACAGATGGTTACTAGCTATGTGAAAGTCTATATTAGTTATTGATTAGTTAACTGAGTATTTGTATGGGAGAGTGAAAGTGTGTGTGGTTCGGTGGGGGTGTGACTGTCCAAAGATGTGTGAATAGTTGATTCAGTAGATATATGAAGTTAAAAATGCATGTTCTAACAGTTGTTTGGTTGAGTGAATTTCTTTATGGGTGTGGTGATGTGCAAATATATTTCTCAATGGTACAAGTCCAAGAAACTAGAAAAATAAAAGGCAGTGTATGTGTCAATTTTTGTATAAAAATAAGTATACATAAAACTCAATTATTGTGCGAGTGACTGTATGGATAACTGTATACTTGTAATAATGATTTTATAATTCACTAAGTATGACTTTCTATATAAATGAATAGATGAAGTGGTGTTTGTATAAGTGTGTAGCTAAGTAAATATGTAAGTACGATCCATTGTTTGCATAAGGGAGTATGATGACTTCATATGTGAATAGGATGTGTGCTGGTGTGTAATGTCGATATGGGTGTATAAGTATTTTTGATAGTGTTCTATTGTGCATTGAAAGCATGTATGAGTGAATCTACAGGTAAGTGATTAGATGTATGTATACATCTATGAATCACTGAGTGGGTTTTTAGATACTTGTATTGCTGTGACAATGGATTCAAATATGATACTCTGTATTTCACAAAGAGTGATGAAAGATTTTACTAGTGTATGAAAAGGTGTATGTGATTGTCACGTGGATGATGTCATCAGTGATGTCATCAGTGATGTCATTTGAGATGTCATCAGCGATGTCACTGACCATGTCATGAATGATCTAATATGTGACATCATCAGCAGTGGATTGCGGGTGCGCGAAATAAAGTTAGTACAACTAACTATATAGGAGCAATTTCAATGGTTTTGTATGAGTGAAATGTCCAGCTAACTATAAAACCCCTAAAACTTATAGTTTTTTTGAGTGAATTTCAAAGGTTTTTTAAAAGCTACTTCCTAACTATATCAGGCCTGTAACCTATGATTTTTTCAGTGAATTTGCAAGGTTTTTTTAAATGCTAATTCCTAACTATATAAGGCCTGAAACCTATTGTTTTTTAATTGAATTTGCAAGGTTTTTTAAATGCTAACTCCTAACTATATAAGGCCTGAAACCTATAGTTTTTTCATTGAATTTCGACGTTTTTTTAAATGACAATTATTAAATGTGTACATTTTTTTTATACTGATTTACTACATTTTTGCAGGCAGGTGTTCAGAGGGCACGCCACCTTTTTACAACACTCTGCAGTGCAACCCCTGGTGTGTTTACAGAGGAGGAACTAATTCCCCTTGCATACTGGGGGTCCCTGGGGGGCAACTAGCCCACTAGGAGCCTCCAGTATAAGCCAGGGTGCTGCATTGCAGCGAGGTGTAATGAGGCCACACCCTTTTTTACACCTCTCTGCAGCGCAACCCCTGGCGTGTTTGCAGAGTAGGAACTAATTCCCCTTGCATACTGGGGGTCCCTGGGGGCCAACTAGCCCACCAGGAGCCTCCAGTATGCGCCAAGGGGCTGCGTTGCTTTGCCCCGGGGACGGCGGTCCCCGGGGAAGTGTGGGGAGGATTGTGGACCCCCACACTTCTTTTTCACTATGCCCCCACGATTTGGTCCCCCAGGGGGGTAATTTTTTTAAAAATAGACCAGGCTTTTTTAATAAAAAATGTGGGCCTTTTTTGTCCTTGTGGGACCACCTGGGCAGGCCTAGGGGGTCAGGGTGAATGTACCCTGCCCCCTTTTTGTGTTCTTCACGTTTGTTTTTCTGCTTTCTTGTGCCTCGGTCTATCGAGCACAAGATGGATGCCAACACTTCCTTTTTAGAAGTGTTGACAGCCAATGAGCATGCAGTTTTCTCGGGAAGGCATGCTGATTGGCAGCCACTGTCTGTCAACACTAGCACAAGATGGATGCCAACACTTCCTGGTTAGAAGTGTTGACAGCCAATGAGCATGCAGCTTTCTCGGGAAAGCATGCTGATTGGCTGCCACATGTCTGTGAACACAGGAAGTGTTGGCAGCCATCCTGTGCCTCGGTAGAACCAAGGCACAAGAAAGCAGTGAAACAAAGGTGCAAAACACGCAAAGAGAGCAGGGTAGAAGCACCCTGAACCCCTAGGGTACCACGCGCGTACGTACGCGCACGGTGCGCGTACCTTGTGATTTAAAAAACAAATTTGGGGCCTGGGGGGTCCTTGTGGGACCCCATGAGCAGGCCTAGGGGGTCAGGGTTCTTCTACCATGCCCCCTTTTTGAGTTCTACATGTTTGTTTTTCTGCTTTCCTGTACGTCAGTCTACAGAGGCACAAGATGGCTGCCAACACTTTCTGGTTTGGAGTTTTGACAGACAGTTGACAGCCAATTAGCATTCAGCTCGTGCTCGGAAAGGTACAGAGTACAGCAAGCTTACAGTTATCTTACAGTAGGCTGCTATAGATATATGAATTTTTTCTCTTTTGATTTTCTGAACTACTGGAGGGATTTACACCATTTAAACAAAAGGCCCTACTGCGTACCAGTCCCTACCATTTTGCCACGTTTTGTGTAATTCCATTCAGCCATTCGGGCTGTAGCCGTGACTAAATGTCCTATGGAAATTAACATGGGAAAACACGTTTTGGGACCCCACTTTTTTCTCAGCCCCCACTTGACGAATCCCACCCAAACTTTTAGGGAAGCAGCGGAGCGGAGCGGGCCATCTTCTTTGAGAAATTCGCTGAGATTCATCAACCGGCACCAAAGTTATTCCCCAAAAAATGTTGCAGATTTCCTATGGAAACTAGGTCCTAACTATATATACCTACTGGCGACCGCCAGTAGGTAAAATATATTTATATGTATATATATATATATATATATATATATATATATATATATATATATATATATATATATATATATATATATATATATATATATATATATATATATATATATATATATATATATATATATATATATATATATTGACGCTCACGGGGAATGACCAAACAGTGGGAGGAACTCGCACACCACAACGGCTTTTCCCCAACAGCCTTTATTAGGTTCAGAACGCTGCTTTCACCGGTAAGTGGGCTGCTTCAACCGGACGCGTTTCGGGCATCTCCCTTCCTCGGCGGCATACAGTCCCTGAGACACCATGAAGCTCCGCCTCCATATAGAGCCATATCGCAAGCCAGGATTTGGCTGATCTGTATGATCGGATTGCGTTGCTTTGTGGGAGGCGTAGTCCGTAGTTACATGATGCTCGAATGCACTGATTTCAAAGCTCTGGATGAGCCCCAGCGTGGGCAGCGTGATAATGTCCTTGTTGCAGTGTCCCACAAGTGAAGCCACTGGATGTAGCTTCGTGGCCTCCTTCTCTTGAGTGGTGCATTCCCAGCGGCAGGACGGCCGCTAATTATTGACGCTCACGGGGAATGACCAAACAGCGGGAGGAACTCGCACACCACAACGGCTTTTCCCCAACAGCCTTTATTTTAACCGGACGCGTTTCGGGCATCTCCGATATGGCTCTATATGGAGGCGGAGCTTCATGGTGTCTCAGGGACTGTATGCCGCCGAGGAAGGGAGATGCCCGAAACGCGTCCGGTTGAAGCAGCCCACTTACCGGTGAAAGCAGCGTTCTGAACCTAATAAAGGCTGTTGGGGAAAAGCCGTTGTGGTGTGCGAGTTCCTCCCGCTGTTTGGTCATTCCCCGTGAGCGTCAATAATTAGCGGCCGTCCTGCCGCTGGGAAGGCACCACTCAAGAGAAGGAGGCCACGAAGCTACATCCAGTGGCTTCACTTGTGGGACACTGCAACAAGGACATTATCACGCTGCCCACGCTGGGGCTCATCCAGAGCTTTGAAATCAGTGCATTCGAGCATCATGTAACTACGGACTACGCCTCCCACAAAGCAACGCAATCCGATCATACAGATCAGCCAATCCCTGGCTTGCGATATGGCTCTATATGGAGGCGGAGCTTCATGGTGTCTCAGGGACTGTATGCCGCCGAGGAAGGGAGATGCCCGAAACGCGTCCGGTTGAAGCAGCCCACTTACCGGTGAAAGCAGCGTTCTGAACCTAATAAAGGCTGTTGGGGAAAAGCTGTTGTGGTGTGCGAGTTCCTCCCGCTGTTTGGTCATTCCCCGTGAGCGTCAATAATTAGCGGCCGTCCTGCCGCTGGGAAGGCACCACTCAAGAGAAGGAGGCCACGAAGCTACATCCAGTGGCTTCACTTGTGGGACACTGCAACAAGGACATTATCACGCTGCCCACGCTGGGGCTCATCCAGAGCTTTGAAATCAGTGCATTCGAGCATCATGTAACTACGGACTACGCCTCCCACAAAGCAACGCAATCCGATCATACAGATCAGCCAATCCCTGGCTTGCGATATGGCTCTATATGGAGGCGGAGCTTCATGGTGTCTCAGGGACTGTATGCCGCCGAGGAAGGGAGATGCCCGAAACGCGTCCGGTTGAAGCAGCCCACTTACCGGTGAAAGCAGCGTTCTGAACCTAATAAAGGCTGTTGGGGAAAAGCCGTTGTGGTGTGCGAGTTCCTCCCGCTGTTTGGTCATTCCCCGTGAGCGTCAATAATTAGCGGCCGTCCTGCCGCTGGGAAGGCACCACTCAAGAGAAGGAGGCCACGAAGCTACATCCAGTGGCTTCACTTGTGGGACACTGCAACAAGGACATTATCACGCTGCCCACGCTGGGGCTCATCCAGAGCTTTGAAATCAGTGCATTCGAGCATCATGTAACTACGGACTACGCCTCCCACAAAGCAACGCAATCCGATCATACAGATCAGCCAATCCCTGGCTTGCGATATGGCTCTATATGGAGGCGGAGCTTCATGGTGTCTCAGGGACTGTATGGCGCCGAGGAAGGGAGATGCCCGAAACGCGTCCGGTTGAAGCAGCCCACTTACCGGTGAAAGCAGCGTTCTGAACCTAATAAAGGCTGTTGGGGAAAAGCCGTTGTGGTGTGCGAGTTCCTCCCGCTGTTTGGTCATTCCCCGTGAGCGTCAATAATTAGCGGCCGTCCTGCCGCTGGGAAGGCACCACTCAAGAGAAGGAGGCCACGAAGCTACATCCAGTGGCTTCACTTGTGGGACACTGCAACAAGGACATTATCACGCTGCCCACGCTGGGGCTCATCCAGAGCTTTGAAATCAGTGCATTCGAGCATCATGTAACTACGGACTACGCCTCCCACAAAGCAACGCAATCCGATCATACAGATCAGCCAATCCCTGGCTTGCGATATGGCTCTATATGGAGGCGGAGCTTCATGGTGTCTCAGGGACTGTATGGCGCCGAGGAAGGGAGATGCCCGAAACGCGTCCGGTTGAAGCAGCCCACTTACCGGTGAAAGCAGCGTTCTGAACCTAATAAAGGCTGTTGGGGAAAAGCCGTTGTGGTGTGCGAGTTCCTCCCGCTGTTTGGTCATTCCTCGTGAGCGTCAATATATATATATATATATATATATATATATATATATATATATATACATATATATATATTACCTACTGGCGGTCGCCAGTAGGTATATATAGTTAGGATTTTTTCCCTATGGGATTTCTGAAAATTCTATGTCTAATAACTTTGGCGTTTGTGGACGGAATCGGCTGAAATTTTCAGGAAAATGGCACATTTTGTTTCTGAGCAGCTCCTGGAAATTTGGGGGGGTTTCGTCAAGGGGGGGCTGAGAAAAAAGGGGGGTCCCAAAACGCGTTTTTAACATTGAGTTTTCCATAGGGCGGTTGGACTCACTTTTAGCTCGAACGGCTGAATGGATTTGCACGAAACTTGGCAAAATTGTAGGGACTGTTAGCCCGATGTGCCTTTGCTAGGTCTCAATATATGTGCTTCAGTGGATTTTGAGAAATTAACGTTTAAATCAAGATATATATCTGTAACAGCGCTCCGGGCAGCGATCCGGTTCGCGTACTTTTCGCTTATCGGAACTTTGCGAAGCGAAGCTGATTGGCTCTCCGGTGTCTGTCAACATTCTAAACAGTCCGGTGCGGCCGCCATCTTGTCTCTCGGTAGGATCGAGAGACAAGAGGAGGCCAAAACAAAGGAGGAAATGAAGGAAAGGGGGCAAGGTAGACCCCTTCTGACCCCCTAGGATTGATGAGGGGATATTATAGAGCCACGCTGGGCCCAAAAAAAAAAAAAAAAAATCTGTTTTTTTCGCCGTAGAGACGCGTCTTGGTACGCGAACCGGGCAGCTAACCGGGAAGCTAACCGGCAGTGTAACGGGAGTCTGACGAGTAGCTGATTGGCTGTCAACATTGTAAACAGTTCGGAGCGGCCGCCATCTTGTCTCTTGGTAGGATCGAGAGACAAGAGGAGGCCAAAACAAAGGGGGAAATGAAGGAAAGGGGCAAGGTAGACCCCTTCTGACCCCCTAGGATTGATGAGGGGATATTATAGAGCCACGCTGGGCCCAAAAAAAAAAAATCCGATTTTTTCGCCGTAGAGACGCGTCTTGGTACGCGAACCGGGCAGCTAACCGGCAGAGTAACGGGAGTCTGAGGAGAAGCTGATTGGCTGTTATCATTGTAAACAGTCTGGAGCGGCCGCCATCTTGTCTCTCTGTGGGATCGAGAGACAAGAGGTGGAAAAAAGGTGTAAATGAATGAAAGGGGTAAGGCAGACCCCTCCTGAACCCCTAGGATTGATGAGGGGGCTATTAAAGTTCCCTGGGGGGTGAAAAAAAAAATGTGATTTTTCGCGGTAAAGGTGCTTCCTGGTACGTTAACCGGGCAGCTAACCGGCAGCGTAACGGGAGTCCGACATATTGTGTTTTTTGAACGTTTGTGATATGTGCACGTGTGGATTTTGTCTAATTAAGGTTAAAAAAATATATATATAACTTTAAGAGTGTTTTGGCGCGCTTACGTTTTGGGTTTGGTTTGCGCTGCAGAGACGATACGTCACGGTTATGCGATGCATCATGAGGCGTCTCACGGGCTACGTGATACGTCACTTAATAAAGAATATATTTTACAGCTATAGATATTAGCTTTTAAAAAACCAATGAAATTCACAGAAAAAACCATAGGTTATAGACCATATATAGTTAGGAATTTGCATTTACAAAACCTTGAAAATTCACTGAAAAAAACATAGGTTATAGACCATATATAGTTAGGGATTAGCATTTAAAAAACCTTATTTTATTTGCACAAAACCATTGAAATTCCATATATAGTTAGTTGCACTAACTATATATCGCGGACCCGCAATCCACTGCTAATGATGTCACATATTACATCATTCATGACATGGTCAGTGACATCACTGATGACATCACTGATGACATCTCAAATGACATCACTGATGACATCACTGATGACATCTCAAATGACATCACTGATGACATCACTGACATCTCATTTGATATTACTGATTACATCACTGATGATATCATTTATGTGATAATACATCTTCAGCTATCCTATCCTAACCTATGGTTTTTTCTGTGAATATATTTATATATATATATATATATATATATATATATATATATTCCACTGCTTGGCTCGCTTCCCCTTCGCTAGGCGCTCCTTGGTTCTCGGTCGCGTTTCTCCTGCGGTTGAGCCAACCGCTGTTAATTTGCACAGGGTCTCCCCGGTCCCGGGGAGGGGCGGAGTCGCTGAAAGACGGAACTGACACGCTTTTTTCAGTAGTGGTTGTTTATTTCATCAATCGTGTGGGGGTTTAAACAACAAAAATTAACCAACGCGTTTCGACAGCGTCCGCTGTCTTGATCACGGTCAGTTTGGGAAAGGAGCTCACAGTTTTTGTAAAGCACACAAAGCTTTAGGTTACACCCCTTGGTGATTGGTCCCACCCACATCCCGAGGTGTTATGGGATATGTAGTTCTGGTCCATGTTATGTTGTCGTTTGGCTAATTGTATAAATGTATAAGGGTGTCAATGGTTGGTATACTGGTTCAATTAAAGTTAACACTTGATCCCCATGCGTTTTATTAAGAATGCATTAGGTGTGGGTGTTTGTGGAACCATGGTGAGTTTTGGAGTCCCGCCCCCCAGTGGGCTGACTTTTTCCAATATTAACCCGACTATGATCTATGTTATGAATGACATTGCATGCAGTCCAGTACAATAGTGCGGGTGCCGTACATCCGACTTGGTTATGCCGGTTTTCCGGGGTGTAAATGCTGCCCTCTAGTGGGCTGTTTAGGAGATTGTGTTCTTTACGTGTGAGCATGGTTCAGTGAGGGGGAGTGAGGTAATAAAATTCAAAATAATAAGTTAAAATAGTTCATGGTTAGCAGGAAGTTACATAAGAGTTCATTTTGGTTATAAATGTATATACAGTTCTTCCGATTGATTGAGCCCAAAAGGAATCATAGTCCTGAAACTTAGGATATGTTTGGATTCTTTCCGTCGTAGTTCCTTCTCATTGTGTCCACCCCTTGTTGATGGATTTAGGGTTTCAATACCCCAGAAACGCAGTTTCTTCCAATCTCCTTCGTGGTTTAGCTCCATATGTTTGGCGACAGCGTTGCTTCTGTCCCTGTGTATTGTCGCTCTGACATGTTCTAGTATCCGTTTTTTTAGCTCACAGATTGTGCTGCCTATATATTTGAGCTTACATGGGCATTCGATCATGTACACTGCGTTTTTGCTGTTGCAGGTGATACATTCTTTGATTTTCCACGATTTGTTATTGGGCATTGGTATTTCGGTGGTTGGCTTGGCTATTTCGCAGATCTTACAGTTGTAGCATTTTACAAAGCCCTTCGTTTGCAGCCATGATTTTTTGTTGGAGATTTGGAAATGACTGTGGATTAGTTTATCCTGCAGGTTCTTGGCCCTTCTGTATGTCACAATGGGGTGGTTGCCCATTTTTTTACCTATTATTGGATCTAGCTGTAGAAGTTTCCAATTTCTTCTCAGAATTTGATTCACTTGTTTCGTTTCTTGACTGTAATTTGTTATAAATCTGATCGGTTCTTCTTTTGTTGGTTCTGAGGTGTCCTTTGGTTTTAGGCAATCTTCCCTTATTCTTGCATTGGCCTTTTCCCAGCACAGTTGGGTTGCTCGTTGATTGTATTGTCTTTTATTGAAACGTCGTTTAGCAATGTTACTTTGTTTTTGCCACTGTTCTTCCTCACTGCAAATTCGCCTTAGTCGTAAGAATTCCCCATAGGGGATGCTTGTTATGAGCGTCTGTTGGTGGAAGCTGGTTGCTTCGAGTGTCGAGTTTGTGGCAGTACTTTTGCGATGAAGGGTGGTTTGTATCTGATTGTTTCTGATGTACACTTCCGTGTCCAGGAAAACCGCTGCCTCTTGACTGACGGTGTATGTGAATTTGATGCCAGGTGTGCTGTTGTTTAAGATTTGGAAGTATTGTAAGAATTTGTCTTTTCCTCCGTCCCACACGATAAACAGATCATCTATAAATCTTTTCCAGATTTGGATGTGTTGTGTGAAAGTTTTTAGGTTGGTGTTCCAGGCCACTGTTTCTTCCCACCAGCCCATTGCGGTGCAGGCATAGTTAGGGCTAAAGGAAAAGCCCATGGCGGCTCCATTCTTTTGTCTGTACAAGGTTTCCCCAAACACGAAAAAGTTATTTTCAAGCAGATATTTAATCATGTTGAGCAACATGATGTTGTGGTGTTGGTAATGGATATTTCTTTCCTGAAGGGCACATTTGCAAGCCTCGAGACCCATGTTGTTGTCTATATTAGTATATAACGCAATTACGTCCATGGTAACCAGGATGTAATGTGGTTGCCATTGTATTGGATTCAGATTACAGAGAAAGTCTGTGGTGTCTTTTATATAGGATTTTAGTAGCTTCACGTGTGGGCTCAAATAAAAGTCTATGTAGTTGGATAGTGGCTCCATTAGAGAACCATTGGCTGACACAATAGGCCTCCCTGGTGGTTTGGTGGCATTTTTGTGGATCTTAGGCAGAAAGTATATAGTAGCCAATTTTGGGAAATCCACTGTTAGGTACTTTTTTTCATCAAAATCTAGAAGTTCTTCTTTTTCCCATTTTAGAATTTTTCCGTCCAATTCTCTTTTGATTCGTCCAAAAAAGTCAGCTATTCTACCGCTATGCGGATTATGACAGCGGTAGAATACTCACGTTTAGTCACAAGTACGATCATTTATACAAAAATGACACCACCGGCACCAGTCTAATGGAGGAAGCCGGGGACAACAGGAACGTGACAACGGAAACTAATCTCACTAGTGGGAGTGAATCGGATGTTTCCCTGATCACCGTGACCCCTGCGAAAGGAAAAAAGCAGCTGACTTTTTTGGACGAATACCGGACTCTGAGAAGGGGGCGTCTAACAACGCGGGAGACCCCGGTACCAAAACCCCGAGGACGTGGGAGAGGAACACGCGGAAGAGGACGCGGAAGGGGAAACGAACAAACAGGAGAATACGAATCAGACAACGATGGCAAAAAAGACAAGGGTCGTGGCGCAGTGGGAACAAGCAGGGGACGTGCCAACAAAAGAAAATACTAATGGATGACGAAATGGTAAACATGACCATAGTTAACCTGTCTAAAAGAAAATTGAACATGGTTGAAAAAAGAACCCTATGCCTAGGTTTGTCATTCTGTCCCTCATATCCTTCCAGTTATACCGATAATAGAATAGACTTATTCAAATTTACTAGAAAACTCAAACTGAACAAATGGTATAAACTGAAAGGTGATCAGGAACATTCCGTTAGAAACCCTGAAAGTAATGATACCTACAATTTTGACATTGGAGACAGTGAGACTTTGAATGTAGTTATGGATCTAGGTATCAATGAAATGCAGGAAGAAGAGGCTTGCAGCACCACACAATTGCTTTCCGAACTTAACATTTGTACCAACACCACAGCCAACACTGCCTTTAAAAACAAGTCGCACTTTCTTCCCACCTTACCACATGATAACATAGACACTTTTCATGAATGTGTGAACAAAAGCCTCAATGAATTTAGACAGAAACACCATAAATATAAACGGAGAGAACAACCTAACATGAGTTACAAACAAAGACAAGCCATTAAATCCCTGATGGCTGATGAGACAGTAGTCATACGCCCTGCGGACAAAGGGGGCAATATTGTCCTGCAGGACAGAGACATGTACATTGCAGAGGCTACCAGGCAATTGAATGACAACAAATTCTATGAACCTATTGATTGGAAATGTTATCATGAGAGCGTGAGTTGTGTTTGGGATTTCCTATTTGAATGGAAGGAGAGAGGTATTCTTTCATGGGATGAATATAATTACTTGAAATGTGATTACCCAGTCCTCCCGGTACTGTATCTACTGCCCAAGATACATAAAAATGCCACTAAACCCCCAGGGAGACCCATAGTGTCATCACGAGGGAGTGTATCAGAGAGAATCTCCAAATACATTGATGCATTTTTGAGGGAGTTTGTAATGGAACTTGAAAGTTATGTCAAGGACACCAAAGATTTTCTGAAAAAGATAGAAAATCTACAATGGGAAAAAGATTACATTTTGGTGACCCTAGACGTCCAAAGCTTGTACACCATAATTGATCATGACCAGGGAGTGGAAGCGTGTGAGTTTTTCCTAAGGGGAAGATCCATGAGATATAGAGAACACACTATCATGCTTATAGAAATGATCAAGTATTGCCTAAAAAACAACATCTTTTTGTTCAATGGAGAACTATTCAGACAGGTTAGTGGCTCAGCTATGGGTTCATGTTTCTCACCGAGTTTTGCCAATCTGTTCCTTGGCAAGTGGGAAAAGGACATACGCTCTGATCCCATCTTCCAACAGGACTTCACTAAGGTATCTATGTGGCTGAGGTACATAGACGATCGTTTCATTGTCTGGCAAGGGACAATGAATGAAGCAGATGCATTTATTGACAGACTCAACTGTAACATGCTTGGCATAGTTCTCAGTGGCACCAAGAGCAAAACTGACATCGAGTATCTCGATGTCAAAATTGAGATTGTCAATGATTCGGTAAAGACCAAACTTTTTCGCAAGGCCACTGCTGGCAACAGCATCTTGCATGCCCTTAGCAGCCACCCCGAGAATTTAAAATGGAGTATTCCATTTGGGGAACTACTACGGGCCAAGCGTAACTGCAACAATGACCAAGCCTACAAAGAAGAAAGTGAGACCATATGCGACAGATTCAGAGCCAGAGGTTATCCCAATTGGGTGATCAAACGAGCTAGGGAGAGAGCCAATGCCATAAAAAGATCTGATACCATCTGTGACAAACCTAATACTGATGTAGAGGATGAAGGTGGCACGAGACTCATCCTCACATACAGTAGTGACTCCCAAGCCATCAGAAAGGTAATAACTAAAAACTGGGATATACTTAAAGCAGACAATGTCATTGGCAAAGATCTACCCAAAAGACCTAGCATAACATACAGACGGGGGAAAAGTATCAGGGACTTGCTAGTTCATAGTGATATCACCACATACCCCCCCGCCAATGTACAAGGTCTAGATGGTTTCTTCCCATGTGGCCACTGTAAGGCTTGTGCCAACAGCAAATCATGCAAGGAAGTCACCTATAATGGCATAAACAAGAAAATTAGGTTCTTCCTCACATGCAGCTCTACCTTTGTCGTCTATGCAATAGTGTGCCCATGTGGCAAATGGTACATAGGCAGCACTACATGCATGGCGAAGAAACGCATCCTGGAGCATACCAGAGCAATTACGAATTTTGATCCCAAGTACCCTGTGGCAAGGCATTTTAAGGATCAACATTTTTCCAATGCCAAATACCTTAGCTACATAATATTGGAACAGGTACCCAAAAATCCCAGAGGGGGCAACAGGATTCTCAAATTACGACAGAGAGAGTCACGATTGATCATAGACTTCCAATGCAAGGATCCGGGGGGCCTTAACCAGGATGAGGAACTAGCAGTACACTTAAAAGATTCATAGACTATCCAATTTAGCTGATGTCAATTCATGTTTGTCTTTCATGCTGTTAGTTAAATTCACGTCTCCTCCATACCTTATGCTTGTGTTCAGTCCTATGTGCAATATCATAGGAATGGAAAATGTAATTCATCTGATTTTAAACTTGTATTAATTCATATATTTGTTTTGTTCTTGTAGGAACACGCGAGAAGGGGCCCACTCCACTGGCACATCACCTCACGGGACTACTCCCCTTCTCCACGTTTTTGAGCACAAAGGCACTGCATGGTTTGCAAAGACTTACTGGTAGAAAAGTACATTTTATTTGAGCACTTGCGAATACTGAATGAACTATGTTTACGCGTCGTAGGCGTGATCCATACTCAACCCTTGACTCCCCCTTTCTGGGAGACATTCCCGATGTCACCACCACTTCCACCTTGTGGGTTAATTCGGTTGACACGGAACCATCACTTGGCAAACTTGATATGACACTCCCAGACCTAGGAACGCATGGGTTCTAGCACAATATGATTTTGTGGTGCATTCCACGAGCTAAACAATGAAATAACTTCTTGTTTATAATTGTGTTGACGAAGCATATATTTTATTGTACATGTATTCTGCTTCCTACAATTACGGGGATGTTGCTAAACACGTGACAAATATTGTTTTGAGGGTACACATTCTGTATTTTGTATTCTAAACATGAAATGCATTTAGAGTGTAATGTAATTTAACATGTATTCACGTCTAGTCTCATTTCTATATCTATGTTGATAATAGATATAACCAATGGCTTTGCAATTTGCTTTCCACGTGATCAAGCCGTCTTCACGGCGAAACGCGTTGTGGAATAAACAGCACTAAAGAAACCACCGGTGTTTGCCTGTTTATGCCCTGAGAGCGTACTTTACTGACTTGTCGCTTTTTGGAAATATATATATATATATATATATGAAAACACACACGGATTTGGCGTGCTTAAGCCATCTTCAACGGTGGGCTCTCGACGGGGAACGCCAACCCCATTTATGAAGCACACTCCTGGTTACAGAAACTCATCCACGAAAGAACCAGAGTCGGAGCCCAAGTCTGATGCGGTGCTGTCAAGTTTATTTAGCAAAGGAAACACCCAACGCGTTTCGAGATCCGCCGATCTCTTTCTCACGGGTGGAGTTTACCAGTACCAACATTCATTTAAAGCAACATGATGTTTTAGAATTATTACACGTGATCATGGACATAGAAAAAATAAACAGTTTACAGCTATGTCGGCAAAATTTGGAAACAATGTTTCAAGTGAACAATATGTATCAACTTTACAGAAATTAATGGATACATGCGGAAGCCCAGCTAATAAAATTAAATTAACTTGTCTTTGATATTTAAACAGTGTTCAATTATTTTACGAACTCATCTGTTTATAATTGCAGTTCATTTCAATGCACGCCGATATGGCCAGCCCCATTTCTCAGTACCATGTTACAAAATCACACCGGTACATATAATGGGATTATCGATAGGTTGTGTTGCCCCAGTGGGCGAAAATCAATCAATTGCACAATTGCCGAGACCTCCAATAATGTCCATGTGGGCAATAGGTTAGTCCATATTCCTGAAAAAATGAAAAAAAGGGGACATAGCTGTAGGTGATAATGGTTACATTTCAGATCAGTGCATGGTTAAAAACAATTAAAAACTTTTCGAATTTGTTACCAAAGAAGCAGCAGCATTGTAATTCCACATGGTTTAAAACAGTCTGTTAAGTCTGGAGATGGATAGCAAGTTCTTCCCCCAAGTTATGGCCTGTGGGTTGCAGGGTGTTATACATGATAATGTATTTAGATTCCAGTTTCCTTAAATCTAACCACCTGTTACCTCCCCTCTCATTGCTTTCAATGCTGTCCAGAACACAAAATTTCATAACATTAGGGTTTTTGTTGTGTAAATCAGAAAAATGCCTGGCTACAGGATATTGTTGATTTTCATTTCTTATGGCTCTTTGGTGTTCTAAAATCCTGAGTTTGGCCTGTTTTGTTGTGCACCCTATGTAAAATTTGTTACAGGGGCATTCAAGAGCGTAAACAACATACTCTGTGGTGCAGGTAAGGTGTTTAGTAATTTTGTGGGCATCTCTTTCCTTTGACAATTTTATTGACTTGCAGTTGTTACTAAATTTGCAGGCTTTACATTTACGACATGGGTAGAAGCCTTGGATGGGATTGATTTTCTTATTTTCCTTTATTAGTGTACTGCTCAGTGTGTCTTTGAGTGATTTTGCCTTCCGAAAAGTCAGTGAAGGACTTTCATGAATCACCTCTTTCACATCGTGATCAAGTTTCAATGTTTCCCAATATTTAGTCAAGGATTTACGTAGTTTCCAGGATTGATTACTGTAGGTAGTGATGAAGCGTACCTTCTCATCAACCTTACGTTGTTTGGGGACCAACAATTCTTCCCTGTCCATGGCATTGACTCTGGTAAGGGCCTGCTGTATTATTTTTCCACTGTACCCCCTCTCAGAGAATCGCTTTGCCATGACCTGGCTCTCTTTGGCGAATCCTTCTGCCGAGCTACAGTTTCTTTTGGCCCTGATAAGTTCGCCCATTGGGATACTACGTATGAGGCTTGGGGGGTGTCCACTCCCTGCGTGAAGCAGGCTATTTCCGGCTGTGGATTTGCGGAATAGAGTACTTGTTAGTTTCCCCTCATCAACCTCAAGCTTAATGTCCAGGAACTCTAATTCTTTTTTACTGATTACTCTAGTAAATTTCAAATTCAGAGAATTTCTGTTTAGAGTAGATTCAAATTCATGTATCTGGTCAAGGGTGCCGTGCCAAACACAGAAAATGTCGTCAATGTACCTTTTCCAGAGGATGACGTGGGCACTATAGTGGGAGATCTCCTTCACCACTAACTCCTCTTACCAGCCTAGGTATAGACAATCTAGGCTGGGGGCAAAGCAAGTACCCATCGCCACCCCCTGGATTTGTCTGAACAATAGTTTATTGAAAATGAAGTAATTGTTAGTCATGCATTCCCATATCATGTCCAGTAGCATGTTAGTATGTGACAAAAATGAAACCGATCTGTTTCTGAGATAGAATTTACATGCTTCCACCCCCAATTCCTGAGGAATGCTGGTGTACAGGCTGGCAACGTCAAAGCTTACCAGCCAGTACTCAGGACTCCATACAATATCCTTGATAATACTCAAAAAATCTGAGGAGTCCCTGACATAGGATGGCAGACTGGTTACAAAAGGCTGTAAAAAGTGGTCGATATATCTACTGGTATTTTCGTACAGGCTACCAACCGAAGAGACGATTGGTCTGTCTGGGGGTACCTGAAGGTTTTTGTGCACCTTAGGGAGCAAATACAATGCAGGTGTTTTAGGATATTTCACATAGAGGTAATATGATATGATATGGGAATGCATGACTAACAATTACTTCATTTTCAATAAACTATTGTTCAGACAAATCCAGGGGGTGGCGATGGGTACTTGCTTTGCCCCCAGCCTAGCTTGTCTATACCTAGGCTGGTGGGAGGAGTTAGTGGTGAAGGAGATCTCCCACTATAGTGCCCACGTCATCCTCTGGAAAAGGTACATTGACGACATTTTCTGTGTTTGGCACGGCACCCTTGACCAGATACATGAATTTGAATCTACTCTAAACAGAAATTCTCTGAATTTGAAATTTACTAGTGTAATCAGTCAAAAAGAATTAGAGTTCCTGGACATTAAGCTTGAGGTTGATGAGGGGAAACTAACAAGTACTCTATTCCGCAAATCCACAGCCGGAAATAGCCTGCTTCACGCAGGGAGTGGACACCCCCCAAGCCTCATACGTAGTATCCCAATGGGCGAACTTATCAGGGCCAAAAGAAACTGCAGCTCGGCAGAAGGATTCGCCAAAGAGAGCCAGGTCATGGCAAAGCGATTCTCTGAGAGGGGGTACAGTGGAAAAATAATACAGCAGGCCCTTACCAGAGTCAATGCCATGGACAGGGAAGAATTGTTGGTCCCCAAACAACGTAAGGTTGATGAGAAGGTACGCTTCATCACTACCTACAGTAATAAATCCTGGAAACTACGTAAATCCTTGACTAAATATTGGGAAACATTGAAACTTGATCACGATGTGAAAGAGGTGATTCATGAAAGTCCTTCACTGACTTTTAGGAAGGCAAAATCACTCAAAGACACACTGAGCAGTACACTAATAAAGGAAAATAAGAAAATCAATCCCATCCAAGGCTTCTACCCATGTCGTAAATGTAAAGCCTGCAAATTTAGTAACAACTGCAAGTCAATAAAATTGTCAAAGGAAAGAGATGCCCACAAAATTACTAAACACCTTACCTGCACCACAGAGTATGTTGTTTACGCTCTTGAATGCCCCTGTAACAAATTTTACATAGGGTGCACAACAAAACAGGCCAAACTCAGGATTTTAGAACTCCAAAGAGCCATAAGAAATGAAAATCAACAATATCCTGTAGCCAGGCATTTTTCTGATTTACACAACAAAAACCCTAATGTTATGAAATTTTGTGTTCTGGACAGCATTGAAAGCAATGAGAGGGGAGGTAACAGGTGGTTAGATTTAAGGAAACTGGAATCTAAATACATTATCATGTATAACACCCTGCAACCCACAGGCCATAACTTGGGGGAAGAACTTGCTATCCATCTCCAGACTTAACAGACTGTTTTAAACCATGTGGAATTACAATGCTGCTGCTTCTTTGGTAACAAATTCGAAAAGTTTTTAATTGTTTTTAACCATGCACTGATCTGAAATGTAACCATTATCACCTACAGCTATGTCCCCTTTTTTTCATTTTTTCAGGAATATGGACTAACCTATTGCCCACATGGACATTATTGGAGGTCTCGGCAATTGTGCAATTGATTGATTTTCGCCCACTGGGGCAACACAACCTATCGATAATCCCATTATATGTACCGGTGTGATTTTGTAACATGGTACTGAGAAATGGGGCTGGCCATATCGGCGTGCATTGAAATGAACTGCAATTATAAACAGATGAGTTCGTAAAATAATTGAACACTGTTTAAATATCAAAGACAAGTTAATTTAATTTTATTAGCTGGGCTTCCGCATGTATCCATTAATTTCTGTAAAGTTGATACATATTGTTCACTTGAAACATTGTTTCCAAATTTTGCCGACATAGCTGTAAACTGTTTATTTTTTCTATGTCCATGATCACGTGTGATAATTCTAAAACATCATGTTGCTTTAAATGAATGTTGGTACTGGTAAACTCCACCCGTGAGAAAGAGATCGGCGGATCTCGAAACGCGTTGGGTGTTTCCTTTGCTAAATAAACTTGACAGCACCGCATCAGACTTGGGCTCCGACTCTGGTTCTTTCGTGGATGAGTTTCTGTAACCAGGAGTGTGCTTCATATATATATATATATATATATATATATATATATATATATATATATATATATATATATATATATATATATATATATATATATATATATATATATATATATATTTCAATTCAATTAAAAAAGTGCTTTATTCGAGTATTACTCATAAAAGCAGACATACAAACACATAATAAAATACAATTAAATTACAAGATCGAATATAACATAAGCACATTGAACATAAAAGGGAATACAATTACATTTCAGCATACTTCATACAATCCCAGGTGCAAAGTTCATTTGATAAAGATCAGATTAAAAAACAATCCAATATCACTATTAAAAGTCAGTAAAAATTTTTAAATTATTCATCCGATAAGACACCTCACGTGGGAACGGAACAGAGAATAGATAATCTAGCAGTCTCTGTCCAACTAAGCAGAGAGTAGTTACCCTACTAGCAATCTCTGCCTAATTACCCACGCCCACCCCAAATACTTTGCAGTCGCTATTATAATCCAGGTTAGGGAGGTAGATTTTACAATGCGCAAAGCTACCATGCTACTTTTAGTACCCAGATTTCTACACATAGGAGCCAACCAAACACGTCTGGGAGCGGAATATACATAACAGGAGAACAAGAAATGACCTAACGTTTCCTTTCCTTCCCCACCTACTGGGCAGGTAGCTGGACCTCCATCTCTCCACTTTGATGTTAAGTTGCGTAGAGGTAGAGAACCAGCCTTCATTTGGAAAAACAGTTTCCTATCCATGGGTTTCGTTATAAAATCCCAGTACATTTCATACGTAGGAAACAGCTTAACTTCACATATATAAATCTGTTCAGTAGTTTCAGAGCTAATCATGAAAGAAATGTATAAATATTACATGAATACATGGATCCTTCGCGGATCTGGGGGAAAAGTAACGCCCTGATTGGCTGGGCAAAACCTGAAAGGAAAGTTGTTTCTTGCTTGGCACGGGGAGGGAAAAGTAGTGTTAAATCATATAAGGGATTAGGATACAGATATCCTGACCCAATAGGACACATGGTGGAGTCCCTTAGGGACCATTCATGGGCAAGAAATTGGACACATTTTTTGAGGAGCACAAATCAAGGATACACAGGTACCCCTGGGTCCCAAGTACTCGGGTATGCCTATGCATCCGAAGCCCATTGGAAAAAATATCCCACACACTCACAGACCATACCCCCACTGTGCAGGGCCAAAGCTCGTGCACAGCATGTGGTTGGAGGCATGCTGGGGTGGTGGTCGGAGGACCTCATCATCAGTCATGCATAGTGGGGGTTGTATTAATGTAAGATAATTAAATATTACTTTATGTTAAAAAACTCAGAATTTCACTGAAAAAAACAAACGTTACGGGGCCATTATATTTAGGATGACGTTTTACCCAGAAAAAACATAGTAATTCAGCAATTAGAGTTCTACTTTTAGTTCTACTTATCTGAAGAAAGTATAACTTATCTGGTTAAGTAACTTTAGGCCACAAGTTATAGTTTCCTAATAGAAGTATAACTACATTTATACCTGCTGATCTACTATGGTTAGATGTGGGTAAAATCTCAATTTAACTATAATGTCCCTGTATTGCTTGGTATTTTCAGTGGAATTTTTTTTCACAGCCATATGCAGTAAAGGCATTCATTGTAATACAATACAACCAAGAAGACCAACACATTATGCAGGGGATCTATAGCTTAGTAATGCAGCCTCCTCTTTGGAAGAGGCAATATCACTAAGCTCTAGAGTCTAGACCCTTATGCCTAAACAAGCCAAAGGCATGACTACACACAAACCTCAAAAACACACTCACTCCTCTCCCCGCCACCTAAAGCATGCACTAACGATAGAGGGTATGCAAAAGAATTAATCACCATTCTGCAAATCTGCATGGCGATTATTAGGTCTAGCGTTAACCAAAAGCTTCTGATTTCACTAAAATTATATATATATTACCTAGTTATAATTAGGACCTAGGGCCTGATTATGGTGTCAGTGGGATTCCAGGGAACCCAGCATGAAAGGCCAGGCCCCAGGGGATATGATCCCTGGGCCTAAATTGGCCCAGGGAGAGGGCTTGCATGGGTACCTCTCCCATAAATTTCTGTATGAGCCCCGAGTGTTGAGGTCCCCAGGGACAAAATCAGGACGGGAAAGTAGGACGTACAGCCTCTCCCCTTTGGAAAAATATAAAACCAGAGACAATGGTTCTCCCTTTTAATTACCATGAGTATGCAAATGCTCAAAATCATCTGCAAGCTCCACTTGTTTGGCCCTGCACCGTTTTCCTTACCAGTATCTAAAGGTCTTACCATCTTTTCCCACATTAATGGACAGTTTACCAAAAAGCCCTCAAACTCTTTTCCCACTGATTTTGGTGACACGTTCTTGAAGGAGAGTAATACGAGGCCATCTCCACCAAACCAAAAAGCACTTAGTTTATATAGGTAGGAGGAAGTATCATTGTTTGATAGAAATTCACCTATTTGTGGTCTTGAAGTCTCCTCTTGCTGAGGATTCTTGTTATCACATATGTGTTGATGAAGATCTTGCAGGAACAATCACATTGCCAAAATTACTTACACACAATGTCACTGGAGACATTACCTTGTGGTCCTTTATGCAACTGTAGTGAAGAACATTCACTAGACATTTACCCTGTGAGGTAGTACTAACTAAGTAACCAGTTAAAAGAATTCCAGTTTGGTAGACATTTTCATCAAAACTATGTACTCTTATTGGAAAAAATGAGGTTTCATTCTGGCCATAAGGCTCATTTCACTGAAATTAAATCTTAACAGACAGCACTTACAAATATAAACACAGCAGGTGCCCCAGTTGAAGTTCCACTTCTACAAAGCACAAATTATCCTAACTGGTTGGGCTTAGTGAAGGCAAAGAAAGTGTGTTTGCTCTCATCCTTAATGGAGGTGAATGCATCATTGAGCTATTAGAGCGCAATCTGATCTGTAGTTACTGTGATGAGTGGTTTCCTTCTTAGCAAAGCAAAGTACATGGCTCTCCCTTTGAATTATCTTGAGTATGCAAATGCCCAAAATCATTTAGAAGGTTCGCCCATTTTGCCCTGCCCTGCTTTCCTCAATAGTATGCAAAGGTCTTCCCATCTTTTCCCACGTTGATGGACAGTTTGCCAAATGGCCTTCAAGCATGTTTCACCCTGGTTTGGTGACACGTTCTTGAGGCATAGGAATTTTGAGAACATCTCCAGCAAACGAAGAAGCACTTATAGTTAGGAGGACGTTCCCTTGTTTGACAGAGATTCCCCTCTTTGTAGTCTCATCTTGTTCTGTAGACGAGGATTCATGTTATCACAGATTTGTGGATTAAGATGCTCAAGGAACAATCACCTTGCCAAAATGACATGCACACAAGGTCACTGGAGGCATTTCCACATGGTCCAATATGCAGCTGTAGTTTAGAATATGTGCTATTAGCCAAAGAGGTAGCACCTAAAAATTAAACAGTAGAAAGTACTCCAGTTGGGTAGGAATTTTGTGCAAACCTTTGGACTCTTGTTGGATAAAGGAGCAGATGAGGCTGTGTTTTGGCCCGCTCACACACCTATTCAGCCACTTTAACATACACTCACAGAGCCACACAGCTACTCACCTACATACTCACACACCAACACAGTTACTCACATACCCACTCACAGACCCAAATAGTCACTCACACACCCAGTCATACACCCCACAACCAACACACCCACTCATACACCCAAAGAACCACTGACACACCCACTCACACACCCATACAACCATTCACAAACCCACTCACAGATATATACAATCACTCACACATCCAGTCACACACCCATACAACCACTCAAAAAACAACTTATAGACCTATACAATCAGTCTCACACTCACTCATACACTCACATGTCTATTCAGACACCCAGGCTAACTCTGACACAACCACTCACATACTCACTCACAGATCCATACAACCACTCACACTCCCATGCAGCCACTCACATACCCACTTAAAGACAGATATAACCACTCACACACCCACACAACTACTCACACATCCACTTACAAATCTATAAAACCACTTGCAGACCCATACCAACACCCACAAACCAACTTGCACACCCACACAACTACTGACACACCTGCACAACCACTCACAAACTAAATCACACCATACAGCCACTTATACACCCATACACCCACTCACACACCTGCACAACTACTCACACACTCACTCACACCTATACAACCACTCACATCCCCATTTTTACTCAATCATCCATTCAACCACTCACACAGCCACTTACAGACACAGAAGACCAATCACAACCCCATTTGCAGTCCCACACAGCCTCTCATATATCCACTGACAGACCTATACAGCCACTACCACACCCACTGACAGACCCATTCAGCCACTCACACACCCACATACAGCCAATCAGACATCCACTCAGATACTGACACAGATAGTCACAAAGCCACTAAGATGAGATATGTTAGAAACAGGATCACTCATTAGCAGTACAGTAAGACTAGTAATTTAACGTATGCTGTAGCTTAGTCTGTATCTTTAGGCAGCAGCAGCTCCTCCATTATAGCAGAGGAGCGTTGGCCCGCCTGCTGCCAGAGCAGACACATTTATTAGCTGGTAATAAATATCATTTTATTATGTGTGGCAAACTTGTGCTGCTTCAGTGCGAGGGCAGGGGACAGGGCCGATTAGTGCAATTGCACTTACTTCAGCCCCCTGCCAGTGCACATGAAAAATTGGGCAGATGTCTACAGCAAGCTAATCTGTCATGCGCACTTCAAAGAATGCAAACATAGGGCTCAAAAACCAGCTGAGGAATTGCAGCTGCAGGCCCCAAACCTCAAAATGAGCGCTGGGGTAGCCTGCTCCAACCAATCCTGGAGCTTATTGGTTGGATTCACATGGCACAAGGGAGGAAGTCTCTCCCTTTCTACCGGAGTCCGAGAAGAGCACCAGAACAAGAGAAGACCAGAGTCTGTGGCCAACAAAATACCTATGGTGAGTTTTGATTTGGGCCTCGCGCCCACCTTATTTTTATGTTGCTGGCTGCTACTGTCTTTATGTCTATGAAAGGTTTACGAAACACTTACAGTCACTGGATAATGTCATTAGTGATGTCATCAGTGATCTCACTAACCATGTTAACAGTGATGTAATATATGAGGTCATAAGCAGTGCATGGCAGGGTGCGAAAGTTATAGTAAGCTCAGGTAACTATAACTGCTACATTTCATTGCTTTTTTATGAGCGAAGTCTGAGACTAGCTATAATGCCCCTATAACTTTTATCTTTCACTTTTTCAGATGCTGTCTTGAAAGCTTCAGGGTAATTCTTAAGCAGGGGCTGAGAAAAAAGGTGGATCCACAAACGCTTTTCCCCCATGCAATTTTCCACAGGGTGTTTGAACACAACTGGAATTGGTGTAAATCCATTCAGAAGTGTTTGAGATATTTGAGATATTTAAAGAAAAATAAATGTGTTGACCTAGAGGCATGAATTCATCTTGGTGCAATGGTTCACATTCGGACCATATACATAGGACAGAGAAAAACTTAAAGAGAGTCACTGATAGAACAATGGGCCATCTTCAAGGTGACCCCAACCTACGCTTCTGTCACAGAACATGCAAACAAGGTGTCCATACCTACCCTACGATATACAGGCACAAAGGTGCACTCTAATGTCTGCCATCCTGCCGTTGCTGCATGAGGTTATACCAGTCTTCCGGTTGAGGGGTTGAATGGCCACTCACTAGGCAGCAATGCATTAGATTTAAGACAAGGAGGTTGCAAGATTGGCAAACTAAGACAATTTCGGCCTCATCCCAGTTTGGTGCTAGGATCTCCCAAGCTTGACCCCCCCTGTCCGCCGCATTTAGCCCACAAAACATACACCCTACGAGCGGCGGGGAAAATCATATTGGTTCTAAAGAATAACACAACTAGCAACAGTGAGGAAGAAGACAACAGTCCCCTAGGGCCCAACAGTGAGGGTGAGGGAACAGGGATATTCATGCCAGGGACCGACAGGGTGCTCAAAGACACACCTGTTACTGTCCACCCCACGCTGCCCTGAGGATGACCCTATAGTCACGATGTTGATCAACAGGACACCTCACCATTTTCTGCTAGACACAGGGGTAATGAGGTCATGCCTACAGAAGAAACAGTCCCCCTATCAAATAGCACAGCAACAATAGAAGGGGTCTCAAGCATGGTGGCAGGGATTCGCTTCACAGAACCTCTCGAGCTGGAGATAGGGGCAAAATGGTATGGGAACAGCTGTTTTACTTCCCTTCATCCCCGACTAATATCGTAGGACGAGACCTAATGTCCAAATTGAAAATGTCCACTCAATTTTCTGAGAATGAGCACTAGCATGTTCCACCCCTAGAACTCCCTCCTCAAAGCACCAACCAGCGAGACACTCCTACTGCACATGGACGCCAGCCAGGGTGGCCTGACTAGTCTGACGCCTTCACAGGGGCTGTCCTGAAATTTACAGGAAATTTCTTCGAGCTATGTGAGTTAGCTTGGCAGTGAGCATGTCACGAACACCACCTCTTAGGGGAAACTGCTAAATGGACGAGGAAGTTGTTAGTCAGTAAGGTACACAAACAGCAAGAGGTCCGGGGTCTCGACTTGTGTATGCCCACTAAGTCCCCCAGGACTATGTGGGGAGCCAGCCCTAGGTGCATAAGGGCAATGGCAGCAACAAACAGGCTGTGCGTACCCCGGGAATACCAAGAATAGCCTTTGTCACCACTCTGGCACTTCCTCTAGTGAGGAAGGGTCACAGACAAGGTTGCCTGACACTATGCCCAAAGCCCCTTACCTACTGCCGAACACAGTGTCCAAATAAGTGACTATTGGAGGGAACTCGATACACCCAAGCAATGGACCACTTGGAAGGGCCTAAACGAAGCCCAGAAAAACTCTGTTAGGCTGGGTAACCATAAATTGAGCAAAGACACCTCCAAGCGGGCCGCATTCGCAGCAAGTGTGCATACAGCACCAGTCCTAAAAGGCACACAAGTGCAGAAGTTTCTGACCCAGTTATGGCAGGAGATGTCAGGAAGACTACTGGCAGCTAGACCCTAGAGAGCCTAGAGAATGTTACTACTGCCTCAGAATGGGGAACTATGCTACCCGAAGGTGTACCATGAGCAAGATCGATAGGCCTTGGCCAGTTCCCACAAAAAAAACCATCCACAAAACCAAGCCCAGATTAACACGAGCATGCAACACATTCACCCACAAGGAAATCAGTCAGCAAATACGCTGCTCCACCAACGACCAGGTGGCTGGCCAAACACATGGCAAAAGCAGGCAGGGAACCCAGCTCAGCACGCAACGGGGCCAAGGCAGGGAGGGGTCTATGTCTTTGGAGGTAATAACTTTACACAATACGCAGCAAGCCTAAAATCACAGATATCACACATCCACTTCATACCCATATTAAAAAGTTCACCACAACAATAAAGACTTGTGACAGAGCATTAGGGGAAATCTCACCCCTTTACTTGTGTTCAGGAAAAAACTCAGGGCTACCATATGTTTGGTCTGTCGAGAATCCACGCTAAAATGTAAATTGATACTTGTATAGCGCACTACTCACCCGCAAGGCTCTCAAGGCGCTTGTACGAATACCGCTGTGGAACCCATCCTGGATTTCCCTGTGAGGCGTCCACTCCTGGGCACCCCCAAGGTGGAGGCCAGGCATCCTTAGCGTTGTGGGGGCCGTTGTGGAGATTAAGCAAGCTATTGCCCAGAGTTGCAGAGTGGGACTCCATGATTGGAATAGGCACCGAGGCGAGAATTATCTGGTCTGTGGAATTTTGAGCTCAAAACCCACCGAGGCGGGGAATTGAACCCTGGTCCCGGGCTTGACCTCTGCATCAGGGTCTGCCGCTCTAATCATTGAGCCACACTTCTCCACCGCCATCTAGAAGAATTTAGACTGTTCTCTGAAACTCAAGTAAACGCAGGAGGGTCCTTACCCTTAATCACCTTGCAAAGAAAGGCAAACCCCTTCTGGTTACAAATACCCAGGTGGGAGATGTTAAAAATGATCAACGATACTGAGCTTAGTATAAACACTATCAAAGAAGAACTAAGAGCCATCCCTTTTATGGTGATGCAACATCGGTGTGTGTTGGACTTGATGACCACAATTGAGGATGGAGTGTGTGCCAAGATCGGTGCATCCTGCTGTACTTTTATCCCTGGAAACAACATGGATAATGGAACACTGACTCTTGTCATCCAAGCGCTGTATTGTCTACAAGCTAACATAAAGAAGGAGGGAGGTGCCCCTGAGCAGGACTTGTTTTCTGATTTATTTTCCAAGTTCCCCCAACAGATGACAAGAATGTGCCTATCACTGCTCCTGATTTTCATTGTTGTACTGTTTTTGTGTGGTTTCCTACAATTGGGGGTTTCCTGCTGTAAAACGCAGTTCTCATGTTAGATACAATGCAAGTAACTAGGCAACTAGTAATAGACACAGACACACATCGAACCTCAGATAATAAGACTGTCATGAAGTATGGGGTAAATGATGTATATGAAAATTCAACTATAGTGGGGGAATGTTAATATTGAACAATACAATTTACACCATGATATATGTACGTATAAAAATGAACTTGCAACTCCATTGTTGAATTTACTCAATGTGACCTCACCCTCAACCCCAAGTCAAAAATACATGGTTAGGCTGGTCCTGCAACCTAAGCCTGAAGCAACTAATTGACAGTTTACAGGTGGGGTACATGTAACCCTTAGACAGAACGTGCAATCAGGAAAACCCAGATCAATCCCATAGATAGGCAGCTACACCACAATGGTCTCAGGAGATTGGCCCCATTAAATCACATTTGGCAGGAGAGGTGCACATTCTCAAAAATACCACAAAATCACACGAAATTAGGAATACACAGCCAATCAGAAAACAGCATGAATATTATATGCAGTGATCATGCGCTCTTCTTGTCGAACATCTGGACATGTACCCACTGGCCCTTTAGTATGCTTACACAAGGACGAGGCCCACCTGCACTTCTTATCAAACCTCCACATTATGGCCTCATGACTAAGCCAAGATTTCTATCGCTAAAGGAATGCATAAATTGTTTTATGATGTTTCATGAATGATGGCCAAAACCAATGTGCTTTGAGATAGTCTTCGGACCCCAGCTCTCTTGCCTGCTCACACGGCTGCTGTGTTTAATTAAAGACCTGTTCCTGTTTTGGCAAATGCCTCTTGTCTTTCTTTGCTGCAAAGCTAAATTCATATTCGAGTAACATTTCAAGTAACACACTCACACACACTCACAGACTCTTGCACTGACTCACAGACCCACTGAGACACTCATGCACCCACTCACAAACTCACTCAGAGACTCAAGCACCCACTTAGACAGTACCTCCCAGAGCCATTGACAAGTAAACATAGTCAAACCAAAGTTACAAATCCTAAATGTGCTCTTGTGTATTGATTGTCTGCTTTTGCTTTGTGAATTTGCAACCGATTTGTGAATTCCTCAAAAATAATAATGAAAGGGATTTAAAAAGAAAATTAAGCATTGTTTGGGAAAAGGGGTGGCTCCAAAAATACCCTTTGTGTCTATTGCGAGCAGATCAGATAAAACAGGATGCAGCCTTTCAAGTTGTTAAGGAACACTCACAGGTGTGTATATATATATATATATATATATATATATATATATATATATATATATATATATATATATATATATATATATATTCTCCAAAAGCTATCAGCCGATAGCGCAAGTCAGCACTCAACACAGGATATGTTTCCCAATTAGTAACGATTTATTTTCAGAAAGCAGCATTCATCGCACAACACCAACGCGTTTCGCAACTCACTGTTGCTTGATCACGGTAGGGATACAAAGTTACGGTTCTCTTTTGTATTTTTAGAAAAAAACCGCCTCGAACACATGATGCTGATCTCACTTCCTGCTTTCTGAAAATAAATCGTTACTAATTGGGAAACATATCCTGTGTTGAGTGCTGACTTGCGCTATCGGCTGATAGCTTTTGGAGATTACATGAAAGCGGGGCTCTGCTTTGTAGTCGGCACCGGTGACAAGAGCGCCATTGGACTACGAGTTTGGAGCCAAAGCTGTGGATTCTAAGAAGTGGTCCTGGTGGACGCCAACCCTGTGAAATTTATCAGCAGAAACGCGGGACGTTTTGACGAGGGAAACGCACAGGACCCGGCGGACCAACATCGAAGGGTGGAGGTAAGCACGGGAAACTGTGGCGCGGTACTTCTGATATACGTTTCTTGACAAAGTACGCTGCTCAAAAGATAGTAAGGGTTTGGCTACACTGTGAATTGGAGCCATCGGAAGTACTGAGCAGTTACAATACCGCAATGGATTGTGTACAATACACATAAGCGGAACAAAAAATTTGATACAGTAACTTCTAAGTACGGCTTTTCTCACACATAGGATTCCCTATTACTCCTGCACAAATAAGGGAAACAGGAGATCAACTAATCTGATCAGAATAGAAACAAAGGAGAAAAGTATGTCGGTCCTTTTTTTTCCTAAGCAGCATTAGCACAATTGTTTTGTGATACAAAATGGATAAACGAGACGCCGAGAGAACTGAACTATTAGACTCACGTTTCTTTGAACAAAGAAAGATGGAAACTGACAAAGATAAAAATAAAAATAAAAACAAGGATGATAAAACGGACACAAAAAGCAAGCTTAAGATGTGGGAGAGACTAAGTAAGAAAGAAATCAATAAATGGTGGGAGTTAATTACATTGAAAAAATACATTGAAGTTCAAAGAGTCCCGAGAGGACTACGGATCTCATTAATGCCAAGTCAACAAGATGTGTCGGATGAACTGCTAAATGAATGGGGAGAATTCATATTGGAATCATCTTTGGGATTAATCAAAATCCTTGTGAAACATCTGGAGGTTGCGCTTGCTAAAATAAAAGAGGAATTGGCAGAGTTAGAAAAAGAACTAGCGTCTTTGGAATTTACCCCAGAACAAAACAATTGTGCGATGAATGCTGCTTTCTGAAAATAAATCGTTACTAATTGGGAAACATATCCTGTGTTGAGTGCTGACTTGCGCTATCGGCTGATAGCTTTTGGAGATTACATGAAAGCGGGGCTCTGCTTTGTAGTCGGCACCGGTAACAAGAGCGCCATTGGACTACGAGTTTGGAGCCAAAGCTGTGGATTCTAAGAAGTGGTCCTGGTGAACGCCAACCCTGTGAAATTTATCAGCAGAAACGCGGGACGTTTTGACGAGGGAAACGCACAGGACCCGGCGGACCAACATCGAAGGGTGGAGGTAAGCACGGGAAACTGTGGCGCGGTACTTCTGATATACGTTTCTTGACAAACTACGCTGCTCAAAAGATAGTAAGGGTTTGGCTACATTGTGAATTGGAGCCGTCGGAAGTACTGAGCAGTTACAATACCGCAATGGATTGTGTACAATACACATAAGCGGAACAAAAAGTTTGATACAGTAACTTCTAAGTACGGCTTTTCTCACACATAGGATTCCCTATTACTCCGGCACAAATAAGGGAAACAGGAGATCAACTAATCTGATCAGAACAGAAACAAAGGAGAAAAGTACGTCGGTCCTTTTTTTTCCTAAGCAGCATTAGCACAATTCTTTTGTGATACAAAATGGATAAACGAGACGCCGAGAGAACTGAACTATTAGATTCACGTTTCTTTGAACAAAGAAAGATGGAAACTGACAAAGATAAAAATAAAAATAAAAACAAGGATGATAAAACGGACACAAAAAGCAAGCTTAAGATGTGGGAGAGACTAAATAAGAAAGAAATCAATAAATGTTGGGAGTTAATTACATTGAAAAAATACATTGAAGTTCAAAGAGTCCCGAGAGGACTACGGATCTCATTAATGCCAAGTCAACAAGATGTGTCGGATGAACTGCTAAATGAATGGGGAGAATTCATATTGGAATCATCTTTGGGATTAATCAAAATCCTTGTGAAACATCTGGCGGTTGCGCTTGCTAAAATAAAAGAGGAATTGGCAGAGTTAGAAAAAGAACTAGCGTCTTTGGAATTTACCCCAGAACAAAACAAGTTCAAAGAAGAGTTGGAAAAATATGTGAGCAAACATGAAGAAGTAGTAAGAAACCGCAAGCAATCCAAATTTCAAAGAGATGAGGAGGACTACACTAATGGATGCATCTTCACATATGCCAGAAAGTTTGATATTTTCAAAAAACAAAGCAAAGGTCTCAATAAACAAAGCTCATCAAGTGCGACATCATTGACCTCTACTGGAACAAGTGAGGATGGAGTACAGAACCTAGATCCAACCAACAAGGATTTTTTAGGAGATATGAGACTGGTATTAGAACAAAGGACATGGGAGTTCAATCAAAACCAAAGCACCAGAGGAAGAGGTCGAGGACGCAGATGGGTACCCAGATCAGGAACATCACAAAAAAAACAACCAGAAGGGGACAAAGGAGAAAAAAATGGATCAGAAACTATAGGCACAGAAACGAGATCGATGCGTCAGAAGAGGGGCAGATAAATAACACAATGCAAGATGAATTAGTGGTTTTGAATTTGTCTCATAGAAATATCAATGAATATGAAACATCCTTACTAAAAAGAGGAATAACGTTTTGTCCATCAGAATCAATGGACATAGCACAGACGAGAATTGATATATATAAATATATCAGGAAAATCAAACTTATGAAAACCTTTGAGGAAAATGAAAAAATGGCAACATATGCAAAAAACAAAAACCAGAAAAGATCAAATGAATCCATCACAGAACAAAGTTTAAGCTCAGCGGATTTACCAGCATTGACATTACTCACTAACTTAGACACAGACAATGAGGGGGATAATATCTCAGAATCCCAAACAGTACATCAAAAAGGCGCAGGCCTAAGCGGGATGAAAGCACCCTCAAAATTCTACCCCCAATTACCTCAAGGGAACAAGATTGACCTATTTCAAGAGGCTATTGTCAAAGACATCTACATAATTAAGGGACAAAAGTATAAAGACAACCTATCTAAAGATGAAAGAACCGCCTTGAACAACCTTAAAGATGACAAAACAATAACTATAAAGTCAGCCGATAAAGGCGGAAACATTGTCATCCTAAACACCATTGACTATGTGGCTGAGGCACATTCACAGTTGGACAACAAAAAATATTACAGAAAACTAGAAACAAATCCAACGAACATGTTCAAAGAAAAACTGGATCAAAAACTTCAAATATGGAACAACCAAAACCTAATTGACACAGATGAAAGGAAATTTTTGTGCACGGATCATCCCAAAATGGCTACAATTTACTTTCTACCGAAAGTGCACAAGAACCCACTAAAACCACCAGGGAGACCCATTGTGCCATCGAAAGGGTCCCTAATGGAGCCAATTGCAAATTATATTGATTTTTTCCTCATGCCGTTTGTTACCAGCTTAAGCTCTTACTTACGTGACACAACAGACCTACTGAAACATCTAGAGGACCTACCATGGCAAACTAACTATCTATTGGTCACAATGGATGTTGTGTCTCTGTACACAAATATTGACAACGACTTTGGTTTGAAGGCCTGTGCTTTCTTTTTGAAAGAACGGAACATTCAATTTAATCAACACAATCAGATGCTGATTGACATGGTGGAGATGTGCCTAACCCAAAATGTATTTCTATTCGGAGATGAAATTTACCAACAAATCCATGGCTGTGCCATGGGTTTCTCATTCAGCCCAGCGTATGCATGTCTCACGATGGGGTGGTGGGAACAACAGATTGCGTGGCATGCTGATAATGATGTTTATGTAGAAAAAATAGCGAAATGGATCAGATACATAGACGATCTTCTGATAATTTGGGAAGGAACAGCCTTGGAATTTGAGAACTATTTTCAAATTCTTAATTCCTCTAATTCAAACATTCACTTTACGTACCATATCAGTAAAGACAGAGCAATTTTTCTTGACACAGAAATCTATATTCAGAACAACAAAGTGGAGACAACACTCCATAGAAAAAATACGGCAACCAACTCAATTTTACACTTCGACAGCTTCCATAAACCTTCTGTCAAGGAGAATATACCGTATGGGGAGTTCTTGAGGGTAAGAAGAATATGCTCAGAAGAAAAAGAATGGGAATCAAAAAGTAAGAACATGGCTCAAAGGTTCAAAACCAGAGGATACCATAAAGCTATTATCGAAAAAGGATGGCAAAGAGCGAACCAAAAAGAACGAAAAGATGCTCTGATAACTAAAAAAACAGCAGTAAACACCACCCAAAATAAAGCACCGAATGAAAGAAAAGTGAGATTGATACTGGACTACACGAGAGAATCAAAACAAATTGTCAATACTCTGAGAAAGAACTGGAAATTATTGCAATTAGACCAAACAGTGGGTAAAATAATGGGCAATCATCCATTGGTCACATATCGCCAAGCTAAAAACCTTAGAGACAGATTGATACAGAGCCACTTCCAGGACAAAACCAAAAAGAAAAAGGGGATCCAATGGATGAATACGAAAGGATTCATCAAATGCCAACGGTGTAAGGTCTGCCAAATTGCCATCAATAAAAAAGAAGTAATTTTACCCAACAAAAAAATGTGGAAGATCAACCAATTGATAGACTGTACAAGCACGCACGTGGTATATGTAATCGAATGCCCGTGCGCACTGAAATATATTGGGAGTACGAAGAAACAATTCAAACTACGCATCCTGGAGCATATTAGAGCCACAGTAAATAAAGACAAAAACAATGCTGTCGCGAAACATATGGAGTTGATGCACGATAGTGATTGGAAACTCTTGAAGACATATGCACTGGAATGTGTCTTGCCACATGAAAGGGGCGGAGATCAAGAGAAACAACTTCGATGTAGAGAATCCAGACAAATTCTAAACTTCCGAACGATGAGCCCCTAGGGTTTAAATCAGAGTGAGGAGCTCTATGTACATTTATGATTAAGTGGACAATTTGAGAACTGTTTGTGTACCGAAAAATTTCTTTGCAATTAGAAATAGAGACTAATAGTAGACAATTTCCATGAAAATATATATGTGAGTGGGAATGGGTTGGAACATCGTGGAACAGCGTACCCTCTTGTGTGCATTATGAATTAATAATGATATAACGAATGGTTGAGAATATGATAATATATGAACTGATGTGAGGGTAACAAAATAACCTATAATCAATTGAGGTATCAATGGAGACAGTTGAAAGGGGTAATTAATGATGATAGCCCACTAGAGGGCTTTGATTAGTGTAAATTCAGCAGATATGCTCACCAGAGAGCTCTATTTTACATGCCATGTCATAATTACTTTGCCCACAAGAGGGCAGTCAACACCCCCCCTCTCTGTGTCTTGCGTGTGTCTAACAAATATATTTTAAATGTAGACATTACCCTTCAATGTATATAAAATCTGAACGAAATGTATGGATTACTAAGTTATGACTACACATTTGAAATGTTATATACAGTGTAACAATGCACGTGTTAGATAATAACATCGCTGTTCCCTACCGATACACTTTGCTTTTTATAAAAACTACATTTCCCATACCACTTCCTGTCGTGGGACAGGAAGTGAGATCAGCATCATGTGTTCGAGGCGTTTTTTTTCTAAAAATACAAAAGAGAACCGTAACATTGTATCCCTACCGTGATCAAGCAACAGTGAGTTGCGAAACGCGTTGGTGTTGTGCGATGAATGCTGCTTTCTGAAATTAAATCGTTACTAATTGGGAAACATATCCTGTGTTGAGTGCTGACTTGCGCTATCGGCTGATAGCTTTTGGAGATTACATGAAAGCGGGGCTCTGCTTTGTAGTCGGCACCGGTGACAAGAGCGCCATTGGACTACGAGTTTGGAGCCAAAGCTGTGGATATATATATATATATATATATATATTCCACAACTCCCTTCTTCCCAGGGAATAAGTCAGCACTCACGAAAATCTTTTCCAAATCCTTTTATTTCATTGTTATTACTCCAGCAATACAAAGTAAAAACTAACGCGTTTCGCAACCAACTGTCGCTTGTTCACGGACCGAATGAAGCCACAGAGAGTTATTGCTGTTCTCGATAGTTTAATGACAGCATGCCAGCAAAAGGAAACGGGACCTAGAGCTCACAAATTTCAAACGGCAGACGCGTTTCAATACTGAAAATCCCTTCTTCAGTGGCGTGGTGTTCTCCGGGAAAATGAAACAGCGCTATTGGCCGGCGCACTCTTTATCTTCAACACCTGTCCCGATAGGCGTGGCCGAACTACGGCCTCATGGTTGTTGTAGTGCGCCGAATGTCCTGTCCCAGTGGGTGCTGAATTCACTTTCAAAGTTAAACCCAATTTTGAAAATCCCAAGTAGGTGGAGATAGGCATCCGTTTGCATTTGCCCTGCTATGGTGCTGACATTACGAGTGGGCTGGCACCACCCTGCAATGGCGTCGTACCCTCTCTCTTCCTAGTGTGCCAGTGCCGGATTGACACCTGCAGGAATCGCCAAACCTGGCGTCGGGCCTCATTCACGGCCGGAAAGCCGTTTCGAATCCAAACCAAGCAGGAATCCACTTGAATGAAGCCACAGAGAGTTATTGCTGTTCTCGATAGTATAATGACAGCATGCCAGCAAAGTGCTTGGTTTCTGCTTGGTTTGGATTTGAAACAGCTTTCAAACTTCCCTAACTCAATGCGGGGCTGGATCGAGGGTGTGGAGCTGTTTCGTCTCGATGGTGGAGTGCGCGTGGTATGCAGATCAGCCGCTGCACCAGTAATTCTCAATAAAGAACGAACCCAGCTGGGCTCCTGTCCGCAGCCCAGCAGCTCGAATTCACCACAGCACAAACAGAATCCAGACGTGATTTCTTCAAAGTTGAGGTATTTTTTATTATATTACAACACCATTAGAGGGAAAAGACAAAAGGAAAGAAAAAGAAAGAAAAAAATAGATTCCTTTAAGATAATATTGCTTTTGTAATTACAATGGTTAGATTAACAAGATAAGCATATGTTACCATCTATTAATATAATTTCATTCAAACCATCCTTTTTAAAAGTCATCTAAGTTTGAAATCTCTAAGTGGGAGAAGAAAAAGAGAATGCTTGGAAATAAAGTGTCATGCGCAATGTGCAAAACATTCTGTGCAAATATTTTTCATGTGCAAAGACGCATTAAAGTTATCTTTCTCCCTGTATTCTATCATTCTAAAGTAGACTTGTTTTTAAAAAGAGAAGAAAAACACAGATAAGGAGAAAGAGGGAAACAAGTATTTGATCCAGTTTTTTCCTATTCTTTTCCCAAGTTCAACATTTGATACCGAATGGAACTACCACTGATCATTCCATACATTTCTCCCATCCTCACTCTTTCAATTATATTTCTGTTTCTCTCTCCTCCACCCCCTATCATTTATTTCCTCTTCTTGATTATGTTTGTTTCTTGATTTATTCCTCATCACATCGTACTTATAGTTGTTCTGTCCCCAGGGAATTTTTGTATGTTCATCATTTCCTGTCCAATCGATTCCATTTCTACAAGTCCACATGCAGTTCAGCATCCAAGTTGTGCCCAAAGAGACTTTCCGTACCAAGTGCTAAGATGAACCTCGATTCAGCTCTCCTTAAATCCAAAGTTCTGTCCCCACCTCTTTCATTTGGTTTTACCAGTTTCGCACCAACATTTTTTAACTCTTGGTTGTTACTCGAGTATTTTTCCAGAAAGTGTTTTGCCATTGGGTAAGAGAGATCTGGGTTCTTAATTGCTCTTAGATGCTGTAATATTCGCAGTTATATATATATATATAACTATAACTATATATAACCTACTGGCGGACGCCAGTAGGTATATATAGTTAGGACCTAGTTTCCATAGGAAATCCATAACATTCTATTGGGAATAACTTTGGCACCGGTGGACGAATCTTTGCGAATTCATCAAAAGAAATGGCCCTTTCCACTTCGCTTCTTCCCTGAAAGTCTCGGGTAGATTCGTCAAGCGGGGGCAGAGAAAAAAGGGGGGTCCCAAAACGTGTTTTCCCCATGTTATTTTCCATAGGACGATAAGACACGGCTACAGCCCGAACGGCTGAATGGAATTACAAGAAATTTGGCAAAATGGTAGAGTCTGATTCGCAGATCGCCCTTTTGTTTCAATTGTGTAAATCCCTCCAGTAGTTGTTGAGAAAATTGAATTAGAAAATACACAAATTGTATAACATCACAAAAACAAACTGTAAAGACAATTTATCCCAACAAGAACGAGAGGCCTTATCCACTTTGATCAATGACCAAGGGATGGAAATTAAAATGGCGGACAAAGGGGGCAATGTGGTGTTATGAGACAAAGAACTATATACCAAAGAGGCGATGAGTCAACTAACAAACCCCCTGTAATATGAACAACTATCAAAAAATCCACTTGACCCAATCAAAAGAGACATTGATCAAAAACTAAAGATTTGGGAAAGGAAAAATTTAACTGACTTTGATGAAAAGAAATATCTAACTGTAGATTTCCCGCACACAGCAACTATGTATTTTCTGCCAAAGATACGCAAAAACCCCACTAGACCACCTGGGAGACCGATTGTGTCAGCGAAGGGCTCATTAATGGAACCAATGGCAAACTTTAATGATCACTTTCTGAAACTATATGTTGAAAAATTAAGATCATACATTAAAGACACCACAGACTTTTTGTGCATGTTAACCAATTTGGAGTGGCAAAATCATTACCTCCTGATATCAATGGACGTCATCGCCCTATACCCCAATATTGACAATGATCTAGGTTTGCAGACCTCTCAACACTACCTAAAACAACGAAACATACATTACAAAGAACATAATGAGATGTTGTTAGAAATGATTACCTTAGTGTTAACCAACAATATCTTCTTATTTGGGGAACAACTTTATCGCCAACGGAACGGAGCTGCTATGGGCTTCTCCTTCAGCCCGAGCTATGCTTGCATAGCCATGGGCTGGTGGGAGGAGGAGGTGGCATGGTGCAGACAAAACTCGAAATTCACCCAACACATTGTAACATGGAAAAGATTTATTGACGACCTGTTTATTGTGTGGGATAGGAGTGAAACAGAATGTGATCAATACTTCGAGATCTTAAACAACAGTACTCCAGGACTCAGATTTACATTTGTGAAAAGCAGAGAGCGAATATCATTCTTGGATACTGAGGTCTATGTGAGGAATAACTGTGTAGAAACAATGCTACACCGAAAAGCCACGGCAACCAATGCCACTCTTGAAGCCACAAGCTTCCACCAACCTGCCTTAATCTCAAGCATACCGTACGGAGAGTTTCTCCGGATAAAACGTATTTGCAGTGAGGAAACTGAATGGGAGAAACACAGTGCAGGCACTATCAACCGATTTCAAAAAAGAAAATACAGAAAAAAATTGATAGATAGATGTTGGGAGAGAGCTAACCAAAAACAAAGATCAGAATGCCTGAAACCAAAAGCTAAAGAGAAAACCTCAGAAGAACCAATCAGACTAATCCTAGACTACAGCCAGGAATCAAGAAAAATAACACAAATCTTGAAAAAGAATTGGCGAATTCTAAAACTTGATCCGACAATTGGTCAGAAAATGGGTAATCATCCTGTTATATAGGAGAGCAAAAAACTTAAAGGATCAATTGATACATAGTCACTTCATCAGCAAAAAGAAGAAAACCACATGGTTAAAAACCACGGGATTCACAAAATGTTACAACTGTAAAGTGTGCGAAATTGCCAAACCAACCAAAGAAATAGCAATGGCAAACAAAAAGATCTGGAAAATAAGGGAACTAATAACTTGCAAAAGTCAGTACACCATCTATATGATAGAATGTCCCTGCAAACTTCGCTACATAGGAAGTACAATTGGTGAATTAAAAAAACGCATACTGGAACATGTGCGGGCCACTGTAAATAAGGACAGAGGAAACGCAGTGGCCAAACATATGGAGACAAACCATAATGGTAACTGGAAATTATTAAAAATGTTTGGATTGGAAACCATGTCCCTATCGGAAAGAAGGGGCCATCGTGAAAAACTGCTGCGTCAAAAAGAGTCTCGCCATATTTTGAACTTTCGAACAATGACTCCTTTTGGACTTAACCAGTCGGAAGAACTATATGTACATATATAAGGGACTTAAATATGAACTTCTCACAAAAACTCACAAACTTTTTCCCGACTCCCACATGAGAACAAGGTTTATCTTGGAATAAACACGTACAATGTAAGGGATATATGACAATGTAAGCCCACTGGAGGGCTGAAAAGGGAACTGAAATAAATTTTGAACAATATGGTCATGACCCATCCCCAAAACAAGACGCAACCCAAATCACTCATGTATAGGACCCATACAGTAAACAGCTGTTATTACTTGAAGTAATCAATATTCTCATGAATGAAATGCATATAGAATTATAACATTTATTCACGATTGCTAAAATATTGGCAAAAATGTGGCTTGTCGCTTTATCGAAATTACTTATCCTAAAATGACCAAGGGGAACTGACAATATCGTTTAGCATAAGTGAAGGCACATGTCAGATAATTACTGGTATCAAGCATTGTATTTTGTTTTTGTGAGTGAAATGGGGAATGAACTGCAAATCATTCATAAGTGTCTTAATAAACGAAGAAATTATAGGGGAAAGTTTCATGAAATGAAATGGAACCACATATCCCAGAATTCCAAAGAGGGAGTGGTAAATCAGAGTAATCATGTGTCAAATGTGGGCGGGAACTCCCAGTTTTAAATTAATCAGCAAACAGTGTGTCAGCAACCGTGATCAAGGTAGTGGGGAGCTACCGAAACGCGTTGGTTTGTGCTGTGAAACTGCTGTCAATGGATTTAAGAATAAATTAAGTGTGTCTAAACAAACTCGAGTGACTGGAGTGGCGGCTTTATCGTCTTCTTTGGAATACGTTGTTGGGATAAAGAGTGGTGTGGTTCAACCGCACTACGCACCTACAAGTAGCGCCATACGGAAGGCACCAGGAACCAAATCGTTGTATATATATATATATATATATATATATATATATATATATATATATATATATATATATATATATATATATATATATATATATATATATATATATATATATATATATATATATATATATATATATATATATATATATATATATATATATATATATATATATATATATATATATATATATATATATATATATATATAGGTCCATATATTACTTACTGGTGCTTGCCAGTGGATATTTATAGTTAGGACCTGGTTTCCATAGGAAAATTGTTATTTGACTTGCCTATACCTTTGGCGGCATGGTTGATGAATCTTTTGAAAATTTTCCCCAAAAAGTGTCATAGAACGTCTTGTTGTGCAGGGAAGTTTTGGGGTGATCCGTTAAGCAGGGGCTGAGAAAAAGGGGGCCAAAAAGTGTGTTTCCCATTTTAATTCCCATAGGATGCATAGTCGAACCTACAACCCAAACTGCTGGACGGAATTACAACAAATTTGGCAGAAAGGTAGATGTTGTTACACAAATTGGGCTTTTTTTATTTGGTGCAAATCCGTTCAGTAGTTTTTGAAAAATCCAAGAAGAAACGTTAGAGTTTTTATTGCCTCTGAGAATACCCCTCCTAGAATATTCAAATCGATTACTTTAGACGGGAAGGGCCAGCTGACCCTATTGAAAGCTTCTGCCGCGTTAAAGGTGAGAACCGACAGGGGGATCTTCTTCTGGGAAGCCACATCTATTGCTCCGAGCAATTCATGTGTTAGTTCTTGAATTTGTCTTCTTTTAATAAAACTCTTTTGATCTTGATGTATCAAATGTGCAGCAACTTCCCCTAGCCTTCTGGACAATATTTGTGTATAGATTTTATAGTCAAAATCTAGTAGGGATCTGGGTCTATACGACTCGCATCGTTTGGGGTCTTTTGCTGGTTTGAGTATAGCCATATAGGTGCCTCCTCCCATGATTTTGGCATTTCTTGTCCCTTTGAAAAAATGGCGATGAATAGCTCTGTCAAAAAAGGGGGTAGCTCCCCTGTTAGAGCGCTATAGTTTTAATTTGGCAGAGTGTCTGGACCTGGTGCTTTCCCCTTTTTAGGTTTGCTATTGCGCTGGTCATCTCCTTGATTGTTATTTCCTAATTGAGATAGTCTCTCTGTTGTTGTGAAAGAGTCGAGTTTGTTGTTTTTGCTAGATAATCATCTATTTGTATCTCTGTGGCTACGGTGGCCTCTGTATAAAGGTCTTGGAAACATTTCCTAAAGGTTCTCCTGATTTCTAAATCCTCTGTACTAGTGTTTATCCGATCTTCTAGTTGTATGGCAGTGATCTTATTCTGGGTTTGCTCCATTTTTAGTTTCCAGGCTAGTAGTTTGCTGCAGCCTCCCCCCTATTCATAATGCCAGAGCTTGCTTGCTTCCCACTTGTTTCTAACTACGAGCTCCAGGATATTAGATAATATTTCTTTTTCCCTTTCTTTCTCTTTCTCTATTTTGTCCGTTTCCTGTGGCTGTTTAGTTTGATCTACTACTCCACTAAGGCTTTGTAATTTGGGTTCTATCTAATTGAGCTCTTTCTTCTTATTTGTATGTTTCTGAGCTGTTAAGCTGATCAGGTTCCCCCTGAGAACAGCTTTACATGCATCCCATGTAATCTGTATGAAAGTTCCAATTTTGTTTGTTAAGAAATATTCTTTTGTCTCTATACTCAATTTTTCTTTGATCTGGTGATGCAAAAGCAGTGTGCTATCCAGTGTCCATCTTGAAGGGGATTGTATCTTGCCTGCTAGCAATTCAATTTGGACTGCGGAGTGGTCGGACAGGTGCGTTGGTAGATGTTCAATTTTTACAATGTTTTTGCCTAGGATTTTCTCTATTAAGACGAAATCTATTCTGGAAGAATGGCCGTATATTTTGGTTTTGACAGTGAATTTATGTTCCTTGACCCCTATAGTTTTCTAGACACCCTCTAAGCCAAAGTCTTCCACGTAGTGCTTTAGCCACTCTCTTATTCTCGGCAAATTAGATACCTTCCCTTTCGGTAACCTGTCTTCCTTTGGCTTAATTATCAAGTTGAAGTCCCCACCTACGATCATCAGATCCAAGAAATCTAGGAGATGACTATATAAAGATTGCAGGGGATGGGGTCGTCTGTGTTGGCCCATAGTATCCTGCAAGGACATATATTTTACCGGAGAATCTGACTTTTGCCGTGACCCATCTCCTGTTAGTGTTTGTCGTCCTCGTTTCTTCCAATGCTGCTGTAGCTGACTTCTTAAACAATATAGCCACCCCCTTGACATTACAGGCTTGGTTGCTGCAGACATACGTATCAATCCACTTTTGTTTTTTCACTATCTTTATCCATTCTTCTTTTTGTAAATGTGTTTTCTTGTAAAATTGTAATTTCATTATTTGTTGATCATAAATGTTCCATAAATGTTTGACTTCTGCTCCTGACTCCACGGCCATTCACATTCCTTGTTAGTATGTTAATTGGCATCTATGTTGTTATAAATGTTTTTAGTGAGCCCCTGCATCTCTCTGTTCCTTGGTTTACTCATGAAGGACAGTTTATTTTGTAATTTCTTTCTCTTTTGCTCCAACACCCACTGCAAGTATATGTTCACGCATTCCTTATGTGTCCCCTTTGAACCTCCCCCCTTTCCATGAAGAACCCTCCCATTCTTCCTTGGGCGAAAAACCACTTTTGCCCCTTTTAAGATCCCTACTCTCCAGACTTTTCATGCTCTTCTATCCTCCCTTCCTCCTTTTCATCCTTTTGTTTGCAACTTAATCTGATCGATAAGCACTCCCACCTCCTTGGGATCCCTTATATTGTGCATTTGATTTTTCCACATTACTTTCAGCGTGTCTGGAAGGCGCATTTGTGCTGATGCCCCCAAGGACCTTAGTTCCTGAATACGTTGTCCTAATTCCCACTGTCGATCCGGTGTGGCTTTAGAGCAATCCGATTGGATTCTAAAGGTCCAGTCCCCTTGGGTATAAGAACCGGTTTTGAGAATTTCATTCAATATTTTCTCCTTCAGGACATAGGATTTGAAATTGATTATTAATTTCCTTTGGTTTTTCCCTAATGTTCCTTTCCTGAATGGGTCCCGGTGAACTCTCTGAATATCCTCAGCCAGAAGTGCTGGCTCTATCCCAGGGACAAATTCCTTCAAGAGGTCAACAATAAAACACCCTTCAGGCACATTCAGAACTCTCAGATTATTTCTTCTCACTTGATTTTCCATAGCTTCGATTTTTTCCCTAAGGTCATTCTCATTGGGTTTCAGTATCTGTATCTCTCCTGATTTCAGTATCTGTATCTCTCCTGGTTTGCTTCCACCTCTCTGCCCAGTTCCTCTACATAGGCTTCCACTGTCGATACTCATTCCTTTAGAGTGTTATTCTTGGCCTCAAGGGCTTCTTATGACACTTGTATTTTCCCTTGGTTATTTTTAGATGTCGTGAAGTTAGCCCTCAGTTCTTTTACCAAGATCTCCATCATCTTCTAGACATCTGTGACCCTCTTGATTCTCGTTCCTCGTCCTGCCTTCCAAGATAATATTGCTCATGCCAGTCTTGATGCTGAGTTTGAGGAACTTCTTCCCCAGCAGTCTCTTCTGTAGCTAGGGCTTGGTATCTATTGCTGCTTAAACGTTTCTCCCCTTGGGGCTTTCCCCAGTTGTATTAGAGCCCTCCTTTCTCTCCATCTGGGTTCCTGTAGAGAGTTCTGCCCACTTGGGGTGGACTGTTTAGATTGGACTTTAAAAAAGGAATGTATGGAGAGGGTAATATTAATTTGATACCTACAGGTCTGCCCCTTCCTAAGGTAGTGGTGGGATTCTCGAGTTGATCTATAATGCCTTGTTTTGCCTTTTTCCTGTTAGTTGCAGGTATTAGTACCGGGCTTTTCCTTGCACCCCCCGTTGAGGTGTCTAAATTTAATCCCCTGTTTTGTTTTGTAAACAGTAGCTTATCCCTCATTTCTTGCTATGGCTCTGCTCCTGTACCTGCTTTTTGTGGAAGAAGGTTTTCAAAGTCAGTCTCAGGCTCCTTTTTTCTTCCTTCCCCGCCTTGCTCACTTACGGAACTCATGTGCATCCAGACGGCTTGTTCCTCTGCTCATGAGCTGTGTAGTTGATGAGGCACTGCTCCACTTTACTGGGGGTTTTCCATGTTGCCCCGGAAGGAGACCTGGGCAGCAGCCCTCCTCCTGGCATGGAAATCCACCCAGTCACTCCTACCTGGGCAGGGTCCTACAGCGATATTTCCTGCAGTACTCTGCGCTGCTCAGTTACTTTGTGGAAGTTCTGGCCGGCACCAGGCACCATGCTCCACATCCTCAGAGGTAGGAGGGAGGGAGGGAAGATATCACAGGCTTACCGTCAGTGTTTCGTTTCTGTGCAGTGACACGCTGGGGAACTCAGGAGCTCCAGACCAAGCTATTCAGCCGGCTGCCATGTTCTTCCCATATTGCGTTTTGGGACGTTTCCTGTCACGGGCACCAGTGCCTAGGTCATTGTCACTACAGATCACAATCATGAGGTCATAATGTTGGCAACCCACAATGATTTTAACCAATGGAGCAATTGATGCCACTTTAACCCTCTCTGGCCGACCCAAATAATGTCCACATTAGCCAAACTAAAGTCCCTGTCAGTGCCACATTTTCTAGCGCACTCTGTGGCCCAAAACACAAAGGTATAACCCACAATCCACACTAAACCTTTTGAAGGCAAGGGAGAATTGCACATCAGAGAAGTCTGGAGCTGAATGAGAGAGGTTTCAAAATTAAAGGCAACAAAAATAAAAGACAGGACATATTTAGAAATAAATTTGATTGGGTGGTGTAAATAAGCAGGTAAATGAAATTAGGTACTGAAACTACACCTGCTACAGTTCAACTAGAAGCCTGTATGCTGTTTATAGAAAATGTTATGAACTTTTGTCCTATTAGTACAAGAAAGTGTTCCAAGGGGTGTCATATGGAAACAAAGCTAAAACAGACTAGGGGGAATGGTTGAAAAGATGTTGTAATTTTAAAGTTGAAAGGAGAGTGGTTTAGATAATTTGCTATGTATTAAAAATATATTTTCTAAATCACTACTACTTGAAAAAGTAAAATGTATATTCAAAGCCATAGTAGTAGAATGTTAAATGGTGCAACGAACTGCAGTCAAGGTTTGCAAACCCATTGCAAAGTTATGCAGGGGCCATGCTAAGTGTCATGACGGATTTGTGAGTCCACCCACACACACTACCAGATTGGGTTTCATTACAGGAGACTAAGAAAGGATTATAAAGAGCTGACCACTCAGAAGTGGAATAACAGAACAAATGAAAGGAAGATTATGATTTGAAAAGTATGTGAGTATCACTGAAAAAAGAGGGGGAAAGATTGCCATTACTGGTTCATTAGTACTGAGAGTGGTACTTATCATTGTGCCTGATAAGAAATGTCAAGCAATAGTGAATTAAAAATTGGAGAACAACAAGGTGATTTCACAGGTATGTTAATAACAGTCTACATTTAAAATGTGTCTGTATATATATATATATTTATATTAATATACACAATATTTATGTATAGGTACATATATTACCTACTTGTGCTTGCAAGTGGATAGTTATAGTTAGGACCTGTTTTCCATAGGAAAATTGTTTTTTGACTTGCCTATACCTTTGGCGGCGTGGTTGATGAATCTTTTGGAAATTTTCACAAAAGAAGTGTCATAATACGTCTTGTTGTGCATGGGAAGTTTTGGGGTGATCCGTTAAGCAGGGACTGAGAAAAAGGGGACTAAAAAGTGTTTCCCATTTTAGTTCCCATAGGCGCGTAGTCGAACCTACAGCCCGAACTGCTGGACAGAATTACAACAAATTTGGAAGAAAGGTAGATGTTGTTACACAGATTGGGCTTTTTTTTATTTGGTGCAAATCCGTTCAGTAGTTTTTGAGAAATTTGACAAGAAAAAGTTAATGATATCTATGGCCACACAGCCTTCACAAAAAAAGACGAGCTTGTGCAGGGAAATAGACAACTCCGATTGGCTGCCAACACTTCAGCCAGGATGTGCTGAAAGCCATCCGGGGACTCGGTTACATTCAGTCCCAAATAAAGGGTGACAATAAAGGAAAGGGGTGGCATAGGAATACCCTCATGTCCAGGTCATGGTCAACACACGTATTTTTACCATTAGGTTGCGACAAATTTGAGGTAAAAAAACAAAAAAACACAAATGCTGGCTCCTTCACTTGTTTTTCAAAGATGCCCCGGATGTGCCAGGTCTTGAGGGCATATGTAATAGTGGCCGCCACAGCCCCTGGGACTGCCACCTCCCTGGGGCTACATGTCAAATAAGTGAAGAAGTGAAGGGACGTATGTATGGCCTCCCCCGCAGTCCCGTGGGCCGCAACCTTCTCAGGGTTTATAACATAAATAATGCGGAGGCACGCAGGAACTACATTTCCCCAGGGCTCAAAGAATATAATGCAGGGGGTCCGTTGTGGAGCCCCGGCGCCAGGAACCACCACCTAACTGGGCAAACATGAAGATTTGAGCGGGGCCACGCAGCACCCCATATGGAGCCAAAGATGGCCCTGGGGACCACCACCATCCCCCAGAACCAGCTCCTGCTATGCTCTGGGGTGCCTACTCCTGGGACATTGCTGTTTAGTATGGCTTGGAGGGAGCGATAATGCTATGGCACCGCTCCTGCCAAGCCATAGTAAACTGTGCTCCACTTTGAGCAAGCGAGAGCATTTTGCTCTCGTTTGCTCACAGCAGAGCACAATTGGTTTGACAGAAAGGGAGCTGCATGTTAGCAGCTTCCTCTATGTCAAAGCAATGCCAGCTGCTGCAGGAGGTGAAGAGCTGGCAGGGACTGCAGGGGCCTTGAGGCTCCCCCTGTGGTCCCCAACATTGGCAGTGGGTGCCCTGTGTTGGGTCCAGGGTACCCACACTACAGGCCGTCCCCAGCAGATGGGTCACTGGGACAAAAATCACCCAGGAGGGGGGCCACGTGCCCCCTCCTATTACATATTGAATTCTTTTTAAAAAGAGGTCAGAGGATGGGGGTCCCCAGGGCCGAAATCCGCCCAGAGGGGGGCCATGCGGCCTCCCTCCCATGATTTGTTCAAGTACCAGTCTGTTTGGGGAATAAAGTCCCCTTGGCTCCAGAAGGTGTTGGGGGCAAACAAGACCTCTTGTTACCTCGAGTAATTCCTATACAGCGGTATGGCTGAGAGGTGGTCAGCAGCCATGCCCCTTTTTCCACTACTCTGCAAACGCGCCTTCTAGCGAACTGCTAGTTGGGGGATGAAGTCACCTTGAATGCTGTGGGTCCTTGGGGTCAACAAGCCCTCCTGTTAACTCCGGTAAATCCCACAGCGGGGTTGCTGAAAGATCTTTGGAGGCCACGTGCCCCTTTCTCCACCACTCTCCAATCGTGCCTCCTGGTGCATTAGTGGTTGGGGGATGAAGTCCTCTTGGAAGCTGCTGGTCCGTGGGGAAAAGAAACCCTCCTGTTACCTCTTATGAGTGTGACAAAGCAGGATTTGTGATAGCTTGTCAGAGCCCTGCCCCCTTTCATCACCACTACTAGTTAAAAAAACATAGAAATTCATTGAAGAAAACAAAGCCAAAAGTTACATAGATATTAAATTTAGGAAAAAGAATTTGAAAAACCTTAGAAATTATCAGAAAAAAAACAAAGGTCACAGGGGCATTATAGTTAGACTGACATTCCACTCTTACAAAACTAGAGAATTTGTACAGTTATATTTAGCTTAGCGAACTATAGCTCGCGCCCTTGCAATGCACTGCTTAAGACCTCACATATTATATCACTCATGACATGGTCAGTGACATCTCAAATGACATCACTGATGACATCATCCATAAAATGACTAACGCTTCCACTCACCTCCCCATAGAACCATTTATACCCCCACTCCCACACAACTATTCACAGACCCATACCATTACTTTCTGATTCATAGACACCCACTTACTCAACTCATGCATACTGCTGATCATACACCCACTCGCTCACTAATACAGCCTCTTACATATCCACTCCGAAACTAGGCCTGGGCGGTAAATTCCGTTCCGCTCGCGGAATTTGCGGAAATTGGGTAATTTCGCATTCCGGAACTTCACAAACATTTTTTGCTTGTTCGCGTTCACAAAATGCGTGTTCACGGGATATTTCCCCCCGAGCATGCAAACAGCGATTGCGTACAGTAAAACAGCATCGCGAACAAGCAATTCCGTGTGTTCGCAGAATATCTGCGTGTTCGCTGAGATTTTTACCGTTTCGCAGAGATTTGTGTAACACGATTACGCAAATTCCGCCCACCCCTATCAGAAACCCATACAGCCACTCACACAATGGCACAGTCAACCATACAGCTAATCACACATCTACTCATTCACCCAGTCAGTCACACAGCTACTTACTTACTTAAAATATATACTAAGATGTACTCACTCACCTTTACAGTCACTGACACAAGCACACACACCAATGCACCCATTCTCTCACTTAACAGCTCTTAATGGCCAACCGCTCATAGTCGACTCTGCAAAATCTCTAGGGGTAACGCTGGACAGTAACCTAAAGATGCAGAAACACATCAGCGCCTCAACATAAGGAGCTAACTTCCACCTAAAGACCCTACAAAAACTGAAACTCTTCTTGCCCGCTTACGATTTCAAACAATCAGTTCAAGCCCTTGTAATCCCCTGCGTGGAATATGGGGCAGTAATCTTATGTGGCCTCCCAAGGTCTTTGACAGCCCCTCTAAGAGCCACGATCAACTCAGCTGGGAGACTCATCACAGGATCTAAGAGAAACACCCACATATCCCAGGCCTAAGAGCCCTCGACTGGCTACCATTTGAAGCCAGAATTCATCTAAAAATCGCTTGTATGACGCACAAGGCCCTCTACCATACTGCCCCACAATACCTAGCTCAGAAACTGGTGCTCTCTGTGGGCAGCAGAGCCTCCAGGAGTGCCAAGACTCTTCTGCTACCACCTCAACGTTTTGACAAGAAAAAAACTTATAACCGGTCCTTTTCCGGTATGGCACCGAGGATATGGAATGCTTTGCCCAGTGAAACAAGAATGATCCCTTCCACTGTCTCCTTCAAAAGAGAAGTGAAAGCGATCCTCATGGCATGTGAACTCTATGACTATTTTCTGTATGTTAATATTTGATGTGTTCATGCACTTCATATTCGTCCTTTCTTTGCGCTAGCTTAGTTCTGTTTTTCTTTTGATTATGTTCCATGTATAACATACTCACAGAGATCTCTGTATTTCATATCTTGCATTCTACTTATGACTTGTAAAGAGCTCTGATACTCGCAAGAGTCTTGTTTGCACTATATAAAACCTTCAAAATAAAATAAATAAATAAACACCCATACAATCACTCATATACCCCATCACTCACCTATACTGCCTATACTGCCTTTCACATACCCAGTTACTCACCCATATAGCACTGACACATCACTTACTCACCCACAAAGCCATACACACACTCAGTTACCAATACAGCCCCTCACATACACATTCACTACCCCATGGTTATTCGCAAACATTTTCCAGGTAGCCAAAAGTGTTGACCTGTCATACGACTAAGGGCCGCATTGATGCCAGCAGGGTGGTAGGTGTTATTCATGTATAATTGCAATCCAGGCCACTCAGACAGTGAACATAACGACTCACTCCTTTGTTCACTGTTTGCATTGTTGCCAGTTTTGGGGGAAGCATGAATACTTCTAAATTCACGTTTGCAAACTATTACTTGTTAAATAATCCTCAATGCACCGATATACTAAATTGAAGCATTTCTGCATGTAAAGGAATTGCATGTTTTTGGATTTTTGTAGAGACTTTCACATTTGCTTCATGTTTGTTGCAAGATGTCTTTAAAAAAGAATGTGTTTCTAAAGTTAAGTGGTGCAGTACACCTTTAATTGTTTTCTGTAATATTACTTAACAAGTTAGTTTAGTTGGAAATCAATGCTTGCCTCTTTAGTTAACATCTTTCAGTCTATTAGTGCACCCTTAAGTAAACAGCAGCCCGGCACTGCTGTTCACTAGGGGGCCGCATATAAAGTTCAGGTGGGCCGCATATGGTCACCGGGCCATACTTTGAGTATCATTGCACTAACCCATACAGCCACTGACCCACCCACTCACTCATCTATACAGGTAGTCACATATACCCTCACGCACCCACAGAGACATTTAGACACCCATATAGGTACTCAGACAACCATTCACTCACCCATTCAGCCACTCACATAGACACTCACATACCAACTGACAGGCTGATACAGCATTTCACACAACCAGTCACTCACCCATACATTCACTGAGAGACCTAATCACACACTTATACAATGATTCATGCACCCACTAAATCATCCATATAGGCACTCATACACCCACTGGTTCAGAATACACCTTAGAAGATATATTTAATACTCATAAATATTTTAAAAACACTTGATGATGTTATCAGTGATGTCATTTTAGATGTCATCAGTGATGTCACTGACCATTTCATGAGTCAAGGAGAGGATGTAGCCTTTCAGCTAGACCGGTCGACCTCAAATGTGGGGAACCGGCTTCTAGTCTCAGCAGGGATGCTCAACATCCTGTGATTCTGGCCAATTCACTTAATCTCCCCGTGCCTTACAAAAAAAAAATGTGTCCGATTGTAACACAACTGGCGCTCATGTAAAGCGCTCTGATACCTATTGATTTAGTTTGCGCTATATAAAACGCCCCAAAAAAAAGATGAGTGATGTAATATGTGAGGTCATAATCAGTGCATTGCAGCGGCACAAGTTATAGTTAGCTCAGCTAACTATAACTGCTGAATTTATCTGGTTTTGGTACGAGTTTAATGTCAGTCTAACTATAACGTCCTTGAAAACTTAGTTTTTTTAAGTGAATATATATATTCTGAGTTATGAAGGTTCATTACATATCCAGCCTCATTTTGAAAGAGCGACTGATATACTCAGTTACATATGAAGTCAAGTACTGATTCAAGTAGCCATCCATTTGTACAGTAACTGATATATGGATGCATATAGTCAGTTATACATCCATTTGGACAATGAAATAGTCGGTAAGGAATCTTGTTAAATAGTAAAATAGTCAGTTGGAATTAAGAGACTGAAAAGTTTTTTAGTGCGGCACTCTATGTTTACAGTTTGCACTGCTAGGTCAAATTGCCATTTATATTGACCTGCAAAAAGTAAAGGTATGGTTTTATTACATATAAATCACTGCTTAGGTAAGCTCTAGGTCCCCAGTAGCGCACAGTGGTATGTGCTTAATGGTAAAACATGCAGTTTTAACTTTTAGAGTGATTGAAATGGATTTGAAAATGAACATGCACTTACACATCCAGTCAGCTATATGTGCAGTGATTGACATCAATTTAGAAAACTATAGACTAAGTTAGACACCCAGTGACAAAGGGACCGATGCCCTTATACATCATCACCCCGCCTATGTATTCAGCTATAGCAGAGCCAGCTGCCCACAGTTTTATATACCACAATACTCACAAACAGAACTAGTAAGCAATCCATACAGCAACTTACATACACATTTAGATACCCATAGATTTACTGAGAGGCAAGATGGCGGTCTGTCTCTAGACCGTGAAAGCTGCGCCGTGTCTAAGCTCCGCAGCATGCCGACAGACTGAAGGATTACGATAATCTTTGCTAAATCCTTTGCTTACTACAAACTGGGCAGCCAAAATCGCTTTCTACTGGCACTGAATTGCCCGAGCCGAAACAAATTCCTATGCTTCTCTTTGAAATCCACGAACCTTGCGAACAGCTTCTGCCCTTCAGTATACCAGGAGCCCTGCTCCGCTTCACCGCAACGCCCTGAGCGTTCTTTCGGACACTCCCAGCCTCAGCCTCAGCTGCTACTGCAGCTGACTCCTCACACTCGGTGCTGCAGGGCGGGGCTCACCTACAATCTCTGACTCCGCTACAGAGCCGACCTTGCTCTGGCCTCCGTGACTGTGGAAACATTGTAGCGGCGGATTACTTTACCGACTCCAATTTTCACTCAGCAACAGCGGAACTCTGTGGGGCGGCTCCCGTGATTCAAACAATTAAATCACTAAGTGTGAAGAAAGTATCCCACACTAAGCCGCAGCAACCTGAGCACGGGTTGCTAAGGCAGACAGGATTCTTCGTAAGGAACCCAAACGCCAGCAACATGAACAACTCGAGGAGCTGCTTGATGGAGATGAAGGGACACATTTACCATCTAACTCTGGTAAATCCAAGACTCGAAGCCAGCAAGCTATTTCAGATCTAACAGCGAGACAAGATCTTCATGTTGCCCGAAGGAAACTAAATTCAACCGGTGGCACGGTTTTGGATCTGTTTCTCAAGAAAGGTCTTCAGAGTGGTTCCAAGAAGAAAAATACGACAAAAGAGACCCCTACTCCATCTCCTACCATCAATACAGCGGAGCTGGGGCAGTCCTCTGAAACCTTACCCACAGAAACTTGTACAACTCCTGTCTTACAACCTCCCTCAGTGAACACCGAAACTGTAAGTAACATTGAAGAGACAGCGCAGATTTGTCTCTCTGATATATCCGAGGCCCCGGTTAGCGCAAATCAGGTCTTAGAGCCAGTGCGAGAATGTATGTCTTTCTCAGGGGCTGGGGAAAATGTTTTGGGGGTACAAATAGACTCAACCCCTCCAGGGACTGCCCAATCCACTCAACTGTCTCTTGCTAGGCTCAATACAACACCCTCTGAACTTTTGATTGCATCCCCTTCACAACAGACTAATAACTTTGCGGACTCAGATATGCTGGCTGGGAGTCAGTCACTGTGTCAAACAGCAGTAGGGGAAAATTCTTTAAAGACTCATTTACTTGAAGAAAAGGAGAAGGAGCCTAGTGAATTTTATTCTTTCTCTGATGAGAATGGCTTAAATGTACAGGAGGAGTGGTCGGATGAGACTGATTCTCTGGAGGGCTCAGTAGACCCAGAATCTGAGTCTGAACTAGGGCTCAGTTCCTGTGGTGAAAGCACAGATGAACAAGACTCAAATATTAATACAATTCAAACCAAATCTAAAGTCACCACTAGGATACTACAGAAGGGCCCTAAGGATAATCAGACAGTCCCTAACTTACTTTTACAATCTGCTGTAACACCAAGTACCTCAGCAGATCCGGAGGTATCTCAATCAGCTGTAGAGACGATTCTGCAGGCCATAGCGGCTCATAGAGAAGAGACTGCTCAAGACAGTAAGAGATCCCGAGCCGCACTACGTAAAATGCAAGGAGTCGTTAGAAAACTTTCTAAATCATGCACTCTGATAGGTGAAAGAGTCACTGAGATAGAGGCCAGGGTTGTGACAAACGAAAAGGAAACTATTTTGAATGCCGAGCGGGCCAAACTTCAAGATGCCGAGCTTGTTGATATTAAGTGGAAGCTGGCGGAGTTTGAAAACCGGCAACGTCGCAATAACCTCCGTATTTTAGGCATCCCGGAGAAACTTGAGGGGGGTGATACCCGAGCTTTTGTGGTTAAACTGCTAGAGGAGTCCCTTCCGGCTCTTAAAGATTGGAACTTTAATGTAGAGATTCAGCGAGCCCACCGGATGCCATTTAATATTCCTACGAAACCTGGGATATATCCCAGAGCTATTTTGGTTTACTTTGGGAATTTTTTGGTACGACGGATTGTTGCCGATAAAGCTAGGCCTGACCACAAAGTGCAGTACAATGATTTCTCATATTTCTCAAGACCTGACTTCTGCCATGTTACTGTGGAAAGATGATGGCTGCTTCAATCTCTGATCAAAGCGTTTCAAGATAAAGGTGCACAAGCGTATCTCAACAACCCTACAAAGCTAAAAATTGTACATGGTGGCCTCACAAAATTTTTCCAATCAGAAATTAAAGCAAAGGCTTATCTAGATCAGATTCCTTAAACATTTTCAGAATAGTAATGAAATAGAAATCATACTTGTTCTCTTTAAATATGTAGTAAATGTGATTAAGGAGCCGCTTGCTATAATCTAACTAATGGTTTAATACATCCCTACATGATGTTATATATGTATTATATGTATGTATTAATATCTGTCTTATTATCGCAGTTTATCACTTCTAGCTATTATGTTTCATTCACCTTATGCAAACTATTTGCTCTTCTCCTTCTCGTTATTTTTTTCGTAATTCTATGAGTTAAATACCTGATAAAGCGGAAGCTTAGATGCTATGCTGTGATTACATCACCCAGACTCTGCTTGAGTCTGATTGCCTATTTAATGGGGGGGGGGCTCAAGGGAAGGGTGGTGGGTTTGTTAAGGGGGGACACGGGAGGAAGGAAAAAAAAGAACAAGGTTTTTCAGCTAAAAAGACATTTAAAAGGGTATCAAACAGAACAGTAATAGATTTAGATAATTGTTGTATAATAAAGTTTTGTATGTTTGAGGCGATGCTACAACTATTTCCTATAAATAATGGGTAGATTAAGTATCCAAACGTGGAATGTTGGAGGGCTCTTAACAGGGGATAAGCGAAGACGCTTGGCTGAGCTGCTTAAATTAAACCCAGTAGATGTACTCTATCTTCAAGAAACCCATGTGCCATGGACTAAAAAATCGTGGTTAAATATGAATGGGTACAATCTACTGGCCGCATCCACACAGACCTCCAATATAAGGGGGTTGCAATACTAGCAAAAAATAATCTTGGACTAGGGACACAACACCTTTCAGATCCTCATGGCAGATGGGCAATTGCTAAACTTTCTTGTGGTATAACCATTTGTACTGTATATGGTTCAAACCAAGATGACTCCACAATCTTTGAGGAACTAGAGATCGAATTACCCACCTGGCAAGGCCCGCTAGTTGTGTGTGAGGATTTTAATATTTCATTAACACCACCATTATCTAATATTTCATCCAAAACAAAATATCGAGGACGTAAACCCAGAGTTTACAAAGCTGTCAGGAGGCTTATAGGTAATCTTGGCTTAACTGATATTTGGCTACACAACAATTCATGTGATCAAGGATTTACCTACTTCTCTCACCCACATCAAAAACAGGTTCGAATCGATTACATGTTTGTTACTGGAGACCTTATCCCACAATCCAATATTAAAAAAATTCCAAGAATAATTTCAGATCATAATGCATTAATCCTCGCAGTTATAATCACTCCTCTATTTACTCAACAACGATCCTGGTCATTTGACAGGAAATTATTGTCCAATACTGAATTTATTTTACACATTAAAAAATGGACTGAAGAGTTTTTTAATATAAATCGGTTCAGTACGTCTAGAAACGTAGTTTGGGATTCATATAAATCGGCCTTAAGAGGAGAGATCTCCAGTTTCCAATATGTCGCTCGAACCAAAATAAGAAACTATCATGAAGCAAAGCTGTCTGAACTGGCTAAAGCTGAACTCGAGCACACCTCCTTGATTGAACAGGGCAAAGATGCTAATAATCAATGGCTTCAGGTTGCGGTCTTAAAAGCTGAACTTAATACTGATCTTAGTCAGAAAGCCGCTCAAACCTATAGAGCCTTTAGAAAGAAAGCTTACGAAAGTGGGGAAAAAATAGGTAAACAATTGGCATTACGAACTCGTCAAAAAAATGTTTCTAATAATATTACCACTATTGTAGACGGCGGACGGACTTATGTCCAGCCAACAGATATTATTCTACAATTCCAACGATACTATCAAAACTTATATTCAGAAGAAGTGACCAATTCGGAAGAAGATATTGATACCTTCCTGGCTGGCTTTCTTAATAATTCGGCAGCCACCAGTTTATTAGACGATGCGGTTAGAGAAGAACTTGAAGCCGAGATCACATTGGCTGAAGTTGAGGCAGCTTTAACACTTTTATCTTCTGGTAAAGCAGCAGGCCCAGATAAATTGCCAATTGAAATATATAAATGCCTTAGTTTTCAATTAAGCCCTATACTATTGGATTTATTTTTGGGTGTGCAGTACAATGGTATTCCCCCATCTTCTTGGGATGAGGCTAGTATTATAGTATTTCCTAAGAAGGGAAAATCGCCTGAGCAGCTGACCTCGTATCGCCCAATTTCTTTGATAAATTCGGACTCTAAATTATATGCCAAGGTGATGGCTCTCAGACTCAGCTGGATCATTGGGCATCTGGTCTCTCCGTGGCAGCATGGCTTTGTTCCGGGAAAAGGGACCACTGATCATACTCGCCGGCCTATTGCCCTTTTCGATGCCTTGTCTGTCACGGGGGGCCAGATGTCTATGATCCTGCTTGATGCTGAGAAAGCCTTTGATCATGTTTCATGGAACTTTTTGTGGGTTGCCATGGCACATCTCAATTTTGGCCCTAAATTCCTTAAATCTATAGAATCCATGTATCGACAACCTAAAGCAAGAATATCATTGTCAGGTTTGGAATCCGGTTATATTAATATTGAAAGAGGTACTAGACAAGGGTGTCCCTGCTCACCCCTACTTTTCGCCCTCTATATTAATCCCCTTATCCTTAAATTGTTAGAAAATAATAATATCAATCCAATTTTATGTAATCAATACGAAACTAAAGTTTTGGCATACGCTGATGACATTGCGGCATTAACATCCCACCCGACAGAAGCGCTACACGAAATCGAACTGCTCTCCCTGCAATATGGCAACTATTCAGGTTATTCTTTGAATAGGGGAAAAAACATTGTATTGTGCACCGATAATACTCCATGCTTAGATCCAAGAAGAGCCAAAACTGCTACATATCTTGGAGTGATCATGTCTACTAACATCAAGATTTTAGTTAAAAATAACTTTGATCCACTCATAGATAAGATTAAGACCGATCTGGACAGGGTAAATGGATTACATCTTTCCATTATTGGCAGGGTGAACTATTTGAAAATGAATATATTACCGAGATGCCTCTATCTTTTTCGATCAATCCCTCTAATTGTAGATCCTAAGATACTTATGTCAATTAACAAGCTCACATCAAAATTTGTCTGGCAACATGGGAAAATCAGACGGTCACTTTCCTACTTATCTATTCCTTTTAATAGAGGTGGGCTTACGGCACCGAATATTATCCTGTATCATTGGCCAGCCTTTTTAAAACATCTAAAACCAATGATTCTAGAATCATCGTCTGTTTTTGGAACAACTAATACCATAATCCCTACAATTTATGAACTTGTACTTGGCCAAGAAGCTAGCGGCCTTTTATTAAGAAAGACCGAAAATACTTATTATAAACAATTTAAGGGTGAAATCGTTAAAAGCGCCTGGATAATTTGGAATCAGGTACTCAAACATATGCAGATAGGTAAAATTAACAGGTACACACCTCTATTCCAATCCACTATTACCTCTGGTCTTGATTTTGATTATACGGCTAAGAAATGGCAAAGCTTGGGCATAAGAACAGTTAAAGATGTTTGGGTAAATGGTTTACACACTACATTTCAAGATCTAAAAATAAAATTTGGTCTTCCGGTAGGGGACTTTCTCAAATTTGCACAGCTCCATGCGAAATTAAAAGCAAAAAGGGACGTAATCAGTCTCCAGAAGAATGATCTAATTGAAGCATGTACCACCTCAAAAACCAGGATAGGCACATTCTATGACATTCTTTTAACAAATATTAATGATGACATCGAGAAAACAGAAACTAAATGGGCGCTGAAATTAAACAACCCTGATATTGATATAGATAAAGTACTTGATATGAGTAATAATTTGTTTATGGCTAGCAATTTAAGGGCACAACTGTATAAAACAGTATATGATCTATATTTTACCCCGGCCAAATTATTTGCATGGGGTAAAAGGGAGACCGATTTATGCCCACACTGTTCAAAGGGCCCAGCGACATTAGTTCGTATGTTTAGTAGCTGCCCCGAACTTTTTATCATAAAAAGTATGATTGCTTCATTTTGGGAGAAAGTTTTCCATCGTAAACTTCCTGAATCTGACACCCTATATGTTTTGGGATATGATGGCTCGTTAAACCTAACTAAAACTGAACAAAGATTAATATTTATAGGCACAGCTGTACTGAGGTTAATTTTATCTGCTTGCTGGAAGGATGATCTTCCCTCCTAGTTTTCAAATGTGGTTAGCACATTTTCTAGCTGTATTTAATTATGAATCTGCAATATTCGCCACTAGGCACATTTACCAAGCCTGTCGCTTGCGACAGTACAGAAGTGCTAACCCAAAAACTGTGCGATGACACGGCCGGTTTTTTCTCGGATAAAATTGATGCCATTTACCACAAAATTTCCCAATCAAGCACATCCGTGGATGGAAATGTCCCTTCTTCCAGTTTTCAGCCTGGAACAGCCAGTGCTGCTCCAGTCTCATTATCATTCATCCCTGAGATCACCTTAGACCAGGTCAATTCTCTGATTGGGACCATTAAGTCAGGCAGCCCAGTAGACCTCGTACCTGCCCGTGTCATGCACCTCATTGGGAGTGTCCTTAGCCCCTGCATTCGGACGGTGATCAATCGCTCCCTGTCTGAGGGACTGGTCCCCCGGGTGTGGAAGGAGGCCATAGTCAAGCCTATCAGGAAGAACACCGCCATCCCTTGGTCAGACATGACCAACCTGAGGCCAATTTCCCTTCTGCCATTCATCGGCAAACTGACGGAGAAGCACGTCAATTACCATCTTTCCACCTTCATTGAGCAGACTGGCAGCTTAGACCATTCTCAGTCCGGGTTCAGGCCTAGGCATAGTACTGAGACTGCCCTCCTCTCCGTTACGGATGCCATACGCATGTCCCTGGACAGAGGGCTGTCTGTGGTGTTGGTGCTGCTGGACTTGTCCGCAGCATTCGACACCATATCCCACGCCATCCTCCTTACCAGATTAAAGGAGATAGGCATCGACAAATCTGCCCTGGCGTGGTTTACCAGCTTTCTCTCAGAGCGGACTCAGAAGGTGAACATGGGCTCCTTTAGTTCCACCTCGGCTAACATCATCAGAGGAGTCCCGCAGGGCTCATGTCTTAGCCCTACGTTGTTTAACGTATATGTCTCCTCTCTGGCCAACATGACAAGGTCCTTTGGGTTTATGCCTATCTCCTACGCTGACGACACGCAGCTGCTGTTTACTTTTAAGACCTTTACTCCAGAGATTAGACAAGCTTTCTCCAACGGCATGACTGCTATCGCCAGCTGGATGGCCAAGAACTTTTTACAGTGTAACGTGGGAAAGTCTGAGGTCATGTTATTTGGGGAGGCGAGAATCCTTTGGACCCCAGATTGGTGGCCTTCAAGCTTGGGACAGGCCCCGCTCCCCAAACAGGTAGTAAAGAACCTGGGGGTTCGTCTAGACCAGGACCTCACCCTTTTTCAGCATGCCAGCACCACTGCAGGGTCCTGCTTCCACATTATCGGCCTCCTTCGGAAGGTGTTCCCCCTTCTACCCGACGAGACCCGGAAGACCCTGGTCCAGGCCCTCGTTTTGAGCCGCCTGGACTATTGTAATGGCTTACTCCTAGCTGCCAATGAGGGAGTGCTCAATAAACTACAGGTGGTGCAGAACACCGCAGCACGGCTGGTGACCAACACCCCCCCCAGAACACGGTCCCTCCCCCTCCTTAAAGCCCTTCATTGGCTTCCTATCCGGAAACGGGTAGAATTCAAGATCAGCTGTGTGATACACAAAAGTTTACACAATCTGGGACCACACTACTTGGCAGATAAATTTGTTTATCACCGTCCATCCCGCACCCTTAGGTCCTCCAACCAACAGTTGCTTCAGGTTCCTAGACACCACAAGACCAGACAGGGAGGCCGTGCCCTCTCCATCATGGGGCCACGTCTATGGAACAACCTCCCCCTCTCCCTTAGAGAATGCCAAAGTCACTCAGCTTTCAGGAAACGCCTAAAGACTGTACTATTCTAGGAGGAGTTCTTCGACCTGCTCACCTCACAGCACCGCGCGGAGATACACCTTCGGGTGTGATGCCGGCGCGTAACAAGCCTATAAACAAATAATAAATAGGGGATTCAAAACAAAACTCCGGGGTGAAGAACTTTGGCGTCCAATTTCTATTTGGAAAGAAGCTTTATTTCCTAGCGGAATTGGCTGAGATAATTGAGACTTTATCGAATCATGTTAGTAGCCTTTGTTAATCCCCTCCAACGCATTTGTTCTTCTGTTTTTCTGTTCTCTAATTCTCGTGTATTATCTCTGTTACTCATTTTATCATTATTATGTTATTGATCCCTAACGTATATTTTTTTTTAATGTCTATATGTTAAGTGTATTGTCTTATGCTGATACTGGTTCTTTAATAAAAATATTTTTAAAAAAAATAGATTTACTGAGAGAGACAGTCATATATCAACATAGTTACTGACACATCCATTGACATTCACAGAGGATCTGATATACTCACTCAGATATGTTCTCAAGTACTGACACTCATAATGACCTATCGAGAGAAGTAGCTTTTTAAACGTGTCTTCGGCCACCTAGTGCTGAGTCTGTGCAGTTTTATTTTCAGGTCAAGTTGGAATTTAAAACTCCTTGCCAAGCCTGAAACTTCCCCGCAACAATTTGTAGGTCACCTCTAAGGTAGGCCGTAGTTAGGCCATAGGGCAGGGTGCTATGTGCTTAGAAAGTAAGTCATGTACTTTAAAGTTTCGGAGAGTTAATTGCACATTGATAGATCCATGTTTCCAGATATACAGCCAGTCTCCCACCCATACTGCAACTCACATACCTGTGTAAAAAACCATACAGTCAGTCACCCACACAGTGAGATAGAGACAGACAGCCTGATTCATCATTGGGAAGTTTTGCAAGTCTGAAATAGCGAATCATAAGGAATCGCTATTCCAGACTCGCAAAACGGGATTCATGTAGGAATAGCAATATTTTTTGCGATTCCTACAGATTCCTTATTTGCGATTAGCTAATTGCTAATCGCAAATAAGGAATATCTCCCCATTAATTCCTATGGGCCTAAAGGCCTATAGGAATGCATGGGGAGTCATTCCTTATTTGCGAATATCAATTAGCTAATTGCAAATGAGATTGCGATTTCAAGGGTGCAGGGGCGTCCAAAGGACAACCTGTAACACCCCTGAAATGTCAAATTACACAGATGTTACACACACACATGTCCAAAAGACATGTGTGTGTGTAACATGCAACTTAGAAAAATGCTTTTAAAAGCATTTTTCTAAGTTTTTGCTATTTACCACGAGGTTTGACCTCGCGGTAAATAGCGGCCCGAAATTGCGATTTCGCAATTTGAAAATGGATGATGAATTGCATTTAAGGAATCTCAAATAGAGATTCCTTAAATGTAATTCCTCGCAAATTTGCGAATTCGCTATAACCGATTTTTGCATTTGGGATGATGAATCCCAAATGCAAAAATTGCGCTCGCAAAGGGCCAGATTCTGAGAATCTGGCCCTTTGCGAGCGCAATTCTCCTTCATGAATCAGGCTGATAGGCCCTTCTTACACATTCAGTCACATACCCATTCAGCACTTATGTATTCAGCAGTATCAGAGCCACTTGCATGCACAATTATATACTTCAACATACAGCAATAGAGCTAATAAGTAATATATTTAGGCACCTACATACACATATAGAGAACCACAGATACTACAACAGTTAATCATATAACAACTTAGGGCCCGATTTTGAGTCTGGCAGTCTTTGACCGCTAGGCTCGCAGCGGCGCAGCAGTAGCAGTCCTATGTCCACCCTATTCAAAGGTGGCTTTTGGACCATCCATTGCTGCACCTACTGCACAGAAGTGGTGGCGCAGTGCAGAGGCCTATATAATGTGAAAGGCTTTACCGCTGCGGTCCGCCGAGCATATTATGAGTTTCCTCTATGCCAGCCTTTTCACCTCCATGAAAAGGCTGGCAGAGGGCAAACAAAGGGCTCCCTACAAGGCCTCCATGGCCTCGTCATGGGGATGCATTCAGGGGGGCACAACATGTGCCCCCCTTTTTGCACGCACCCCAAGTGCCAGGTGGCATGGACTTCACAGTCCAAGCTGTTCTGGAACTTCTTTTGTACTGCGCTGCCCATTTTCAGGGTACCTCTGTGGGAACAGCAAAAGAAAAGACAGGAAACGCCTGCGAGACACAAGTTGTAATTTGTCGGGCGGTCCCTGCACAGCTTTGGCGGTGGTGAGCAGGTGCAGAGCCAGCGCTGCACAACCAAAGTCATAATCGGCCCCAAAGTTAGTTGCACATCCAATAACACGGGCACATTACACTTATTTAGATATGTTCTGAAGTAGTGATATTCCTAGTCATTCATCCAGACTAGTAGGCCTTTAAATATGTGTTCAGCCAGCTATTGCAGAGCCTGTCTGTGCAGTTTTACTGCCAGGTTGAGTTAGAATTTAAAACTACTTGCCAAACTTTAAACTTCTGTTCTGTTAGATATATGTGATCCCAAAGGTAGGCTGTAGGTAGGCAACTGGGCAGAATGCTATGTGCTTAGAAGGTGAGACATGTACTTTTAAGATTTAGTGAGTGAAATCGCACTTCCATACCCATAGGAGAGGTGTGGCACAGCCGGCCGATCAGCATGACTCTGGGGCGCAGAGCTCGAGGTTTGATCACAGGTGCCAGCAGCAGCTCAGCTCAACATCATGTGACTCTGGGCAATAGTTCACTTAATCTTACCAACGACCCCAGCACCTTGAAACCTTAAGGGGTGGTGTGTTCGTGCTTTACAAATAGAAATTATTATATACCCAGCTAAACATCCACTCTCCCACCATACTGCAACTCATTTACATATGTACGAAAGCATAGAGCCACTCACCAATCCAGTTAGACAGGAAAGTGCTTATTTTGACATGGTTAGCCCCCACCTTTATCCTGGAACATGATGTGATGCCAATGAAAGTGCACCAGGTTCCCAGTGCCAAAGCAATTTCCCAAAACTGAACCACGATTGACACAACTTCAGCAATCCCTGTAATTCCCTAGTAAATGGTACCCTTGGTACCTTGGACATTGGGACTGATGAGGGTCCACTAGAGCTGCTGCACAAATTGTGCCACCAAGACCATGCAAACTGTGATTGCAGGCTGTGGGGCAGATTTACAAGTTCTGGCACATATTTGCAAATCAGCAAGGATGCGCCAGAAAAGATGCAACAAACAATTCCCTCCCAGCGCCACCACGAATGCGTCGCATTTATAATGCGGCGCACCGTGGCGCAAGGATAGGGCGATGCGTGTTGCATCCTGTGGCGTAAGGTTGGCGCAGTGCTGCAGTTGTGTCGCAGGCGCGACGCAACTCCAGCACTGTTCCAGCACTGCACACCTTACGCCTGCTTCGAGCAGGCGCAAGGTTTTGTCGTAGCGGCGTCGGAACAGTGGCTGAGTGAAATCATGTAGATTTCACTCAGGCACTTTCCTGGGGCTTTCCTGTGACAGATCGCCCACACTGCAACGGTACGCCCACATTATAACGGGGCTCGTAGATCTGCCCCTGTGTGTCTTAATGCAGAGAAAATTGAAGAGTCGACATGGCACATATCTCTGCCATTGGCTATAACCTACCCCCGATTCAGAAAAGGGGGTGGTGATGAACAGAGTGTCTGAATTAAGCAGACCACTCTTACCCAGTCCAAAGATCAGGGCTTGATCCATCACCGTTATTTATCTCACTGCACCATCCCAGCTCAGAACCTGGCTATATGCAAATCAGTCTGTCCCTGGCCCAGTGCATCATGGGAACAGGGCAGACTAAACTACCAAGCCAATTCTTCACCAGAAAGGAGACAAGCTACCGGGGACCGGTTTCTGGCATTTCAGCCGTCTTCGGCCCGGCTTGCTTGAATCCTGATGGTGCAGTGAGAAAGGGACTCATGTCTGAGTATACCCTGCCACACCTATAGTGGCCAAAAACGATTCAGAAAAGGGGGTGGTGATGAACAGAGTGTCTGAATTAAGCAGACCACTCTTACCCAGTCCAAAGATCAGGGCTTGATCCATCACCGTTATTTATCTCACTGCACCATCCCAGCTCAGAACCTGGCTATATGCAAATCAGTCTGTCCCTGGCCCAGTGCATCATGGGAACAGGGCAGACTAAACTACCAAGCCAATTCTTCACCAGAAAGGAGACAAGCTACCGGGGACCGGTTTCTGGCATTTCAGCCGTCTTCGGCCCGGCTTGCTTGAATCCGGATGGTGCAGTGAGAAAGGGACTCATGTCTGAGTATACCCTGCCACACCTATAGTGGCCAAAAACGATTCAGAAAAGGGGGTGGTGATGAACAGAGTGTCTGAATTAAGCAGACCACTCTTACCCAGTCCAAAGATCAGGGCTTGATCCATCACCGTTATTTATCTCACTGCACCATCCCAGCTCAGAACCTGGCTATATGCAAATCAGTCTGTCCCTGGCCCAGTGCATCATGGGAACAGGGCAGACTAAACTACCAAGCCAATTCTTCACCAGAAAGGAGACAAGCTACCGGGGACCGGTTACTGGCATTTCAGCCGTCTTCGGCCCGGCTTGCTTGAATCCTGATGGTGCAGTGAGAAAGGGACTCATGTCTGAGTATACCATGCAGCCAGGGTCTGAGCTGGGATGGTGCAGTGAGCTAAAAAAAGGTGATGGATCAAGCCCTGATCTTTGGACTGGGTAAGAGTGGTCTGCTTAATTCAGACACTCTGTTCATCACCACCCCCTTTTCTGAATCATTTTGTCCACCATAAGCATGGAAGGGTATACTCAGATGTGAGTCCCTTGCTCATTGCACCATCAGGATTCAAGCAAGCCAGGCCGACGACGGCTGAAATGCCAGAAACCGGTCCCCGGTAGCTTGTTTCTTTCCCAGTATAAGAATTGGCTTGGTAGTTTGGTTTGCCCTGTTCCCATCATGCACTGGGACAGGAACAGACTAATTTGCATGCAGCCAGGTTCTGAGCTGGGATGGTGCAGTGAGCTAAAAAACGGTGATGGATCAAGCCCTGATCTTTGGACTGGGTAAGAGTGGTCTGCTTAATTCAGACACTCTGTTCATCACCACCCCCTTTTCTGAATCATTTTGTCCACCATAAGCGTGGAAGGGTATACTCACATGTGAGTCCCTTGCTCATTGCACCATCAGGATTCAAGCAAGCCGGGCCGACGATGGCTGAAATGCCAGAAATCGGTCCCCGGTAGCTTGTTTCCTTCCCAGTATAAGAATTGGCTTGGTAGTTTGGTTTGCCCTGTTCCCATCATGCACTGGGACAGGAACAGACTAATTTGCCTGCAGCCAGGTTCTGAGCTGGGATGGTGCAGTGAGCTAAAAAACGGTGATGGATCAAGCCCTGATCTTTGGACTGGGTAAGAGTGATTTGCTTAATTCAGACACTGGTCATCACCACCCCCTTTTCTGAATCATTTTGTCCACCATAAGCGTGGAAGGGTATACTCACATGTGAGTCCCTTGCTCATTGCACCATCAGGATTCAAGCAAGCCGGGCCGACGACGGCTGAAATGCCAGAAATCGGTCCCCGGTAGCTTGTTTCCTTCCCAGTATAAGAATTGGCTTGGTAGTTTGGTTTGCCCTGTTCCCATCATGCACTGGGACAGGAACAGACTAATTTGCATGCAGCCAGATTCTGAGCTGGGATGGTGCAGTGAGCTAAAAAACGGTGATGGATCAAGCCCTGATCTTTGGACTGGGTAAGAGTGGTCTGCTTAATTCAGACACTCTGTTCATCACCACCCACTTTTCTATACCGTACCCCCGCCCTTTAACAGCCCTAAATGTAGTATTTAGGTGGCATCCCTACACCGTGAACTCTAGATTCGACGGACCTAAGATGGAAACGGGCAAAGAAGAGCTGCTGCACCCGAGAATAAAGTGCCTGATGTGGACTTTGGACGCACAACCTTGCCCGCTGCTGCAAAAACTCCATCATCATGGTGTGCTGGCTCGTCCTGCCACTCTGAGGACTCTAAAAACCCCAGAGGACCACCAGCACTCGCAAATTGCCCAAGAACCCCCTTGGAGTAGAGAAGTCCCCCATATCAACTGGCAGCTTCCCGGCCCAACATATGCTGCAGCACCCAGGAAAAGGTACTCGTGCTCTGGAAGGTCAGATCTGTCGCTCCGCTGAGTGTAAAGGCACCAGGACCTACCGGAGCAGTGACGTACCAATCCATGTGGCCGCGTACCACCTGCAATCAACACCGACCGAGAGAGTTCACTTCAGACTCCAACCACCCAGGAAGTAAGCACCCATTGAGGGACATTGGACCCCCAGAGACCAACTTTGTGAGTGGCCCAGCTGTCCGGAAATCGTCCCTGCAACCTGCTTGCCCCTGACCATGATGACCATCTTAATGCTCAGAGCTTGGCTGAACAACCTGCTCTGCACCCAGCCTAGCCGGCCTGGGTACTGATGTACCAGCTGTGCCCCCATGCTCCTGAAGCCCTTGCGACCTCATCCCTCATTTGGGACCCCTCAGACTTACCTGTAAGTCCGTTGTGCAGCCTGCTTTTGGGTGACCTCCCACCCTTCTCTGTAGCACCTGCTACCAACGACTCCAGCCATCAGCTCCCTACCTAATCCAGGATGCTCCTGAAGATCCGCTGGTGGAACATTGAACCTTGGCATGCTGCTACCCTAAACCTCAAAGGTGAACCCCTAAAACCGACTGTATGATGTTATATGCATTTTATAATTTTCTCCTGTAGGAAATCATTGTACGAAATTGCGCACAATAGTGAACTATTTTTCTAACTTTGATAAATCATAAGAAATTAGGTACTTACCTGTGAACAAAGTTATTGGCAATTTGCAAAATTGGTCTAGGATTTATTCTTGAATGTGTGTCTAATTGTTTGCCATCCATCAGTCGAACAAATGCTTAGCATTACCATTGAATAAGCCAAAATGCTTGCCCACTCGACTATAAATAGAGTGTATTATCTACATTTGCCTCTGTATACCTATCAGGGACTCACTGGACTCTTCATAGTGTACTTCGTTTTAGTGCACTATATAGAGAGCCAGCTTTCTACACAGAAGCACTTACACATTCAGTTGCATGCACATACAGCACTTATGAGTACAAACGTAACAGAGCCACTTGCACACACAGTTATATACCTCAACACTCAGCAATAGAGCTGATAAGTAAAATATACAGGCAGTTACATACATAAATAGAGACCCATAGAGATACTGAGACAGCTAGTCATATAACAAGTTAGTAAATTATACATCTAGTGACAGCACCAGAGAGGGACTGATACACTTATTTAGATATGTACTGAAGTAGTGATACTCTTAGTCACTCTTGCAGACTAGCAAGTCTTTAAACATTTATTCAGCCTGCTACTGCAAAGCCTGTTTGTGCACTTCTTCTGCCAGGTCAAATTCATATTTAAAACTACTTGTGAAGCTTTAAACTTCTGTTGTACTAGATCTAAGTGATCCGTAAGATAGGCTGTAGGTAGACCATAGGGCAGGGTGGAATGGGCTTTGAATGTTAGAGATCTAGTTTGAAGTTTTAGTGAGTCACAAGTGCACTTCCCGACCCATAGGCCCAGATACATTTCCAGTCTCTCAAGCATACTGCAACTCATATACATATTTAAAAAAACACAGAGGCACTCACCCACCCAGCCAGAGAGAGAGGCACTTACACAACTCAGTAATAGAGCGAGTAAGTAATATATACAGACTTATTGAGTTAATAGGCGAGCCAATGACACACCAACATAGTTACTTACACATCTAGTGACACATGTAGAGAGGGACTGATTTACGTATTTAGGTATATACCCAAGTAGGGATACTCTAAGCCATTCAAGCAAACAAATAGCCCTTCGAACATGTGATGGACTTGCTGCTGCATAACCTTTGGGTGCAGTTTTGCTAGCAGGTCGTGTAGGCATTCAAAACTGCTTTCCAAGCCATACACTCCTTTTTTTCTACATGTAAGTCACCACTAGTGTAGTTGGTAGGTAAATATACACTGATGCATATAGTCACAAACCCAGACACGCTCTAAAGCATAGAGCTGCCCACCCAGGCACACACTAATGCATACACTAACACACTGGACCACACACCACACATGTGTACACTGACACATCCAGGGACAGACTGATACATTCAGTCACATATAAGGAATAGATCTATGCAAAGTGAGGGGGCATAGTATTGAACAGGGACAGTCACTGGCATGTCTTTCAAAGAAAGTATGCACAATCACCTTTGACCACTTCAGAATGTTAGCTGTTCATCATTCTAAAATGCATAATTTAGTTAGGAGCTTTTACTTTGTGAAAAATCCTGCCTTATGTCTAGGAGAAATGACTAGAGTTCTATTGCATGGCGGTGCAGTAGCCAATGTAGAACATGTTTTTGTAGATATTCAGTCTTGTTTCCTTGATCCTGAAGAGGATCCTAGGGAAAATGAGGAGTTGGTATGTGCAGGTGTAGAGCAATAGGACACAGGTATTTGTATTGATAACTTTATACATTGGATTGCAAAGTTTAACACAGTTTCTTCAGAGAAAGCAAATTGTGTTTATATTTGTAATTGTCGCACTCACTACAAAAGCCAAACTCGCATTGTTGTTCTGTACTCAAAAACTGAACAAGAGAACAGAGGTAAATGGCAAGAATTTTCTGCATATTTATTTGTAGAGGAACATTTTGATTTGTCAATACAGATACTTACAGTATTGCTATGATAAGTTGGAGAATGACAAAATGACTGCTAGAGAAATATATCACAAATTAGAATTGGTTCCATTTCAGAAGAACTTCAAGAATTAAATGTTTATGAAAAACAAACAATTATTATACAGTATGTACACCCATTTCAGGCAGTTGTTCGTATGGAACAATAGACCAGGAACCTGCCACCAACTGAACTACAGAAAGGCCTGAAAAGAATAATTGTGTACTTACCTTTAGATTTTAAATGGAATATTGAAACTGTAGGGGTAAGGAGAGTTATTGATGAACCACTTATCAATCTAATACATGGTGAGCCTGCCAACAACAATAACATCCGGCAAGAGTTAGTTGATGTTAAACAGCAACATTATACAAGCTAGAAAATAATATTTGTTACAAAAAATTTGATGTTGTTCGAAATGTAACAAGTATGGAGGATGAAACATTACCATCAAGTGGACAGATTGAAAAAGTGGATCGATCTAAATCAGAAGAAATTAATGAACACTATATCATCCATCCAATGCATTCCAAAGAAGTTATTGATGATGCTATTGAGCTCTTTTGAATGAAACAAGCAAAAGGAGCTCCCATGAGTATGTGGGAGAAAGGTTTAGACGCTCACAACTATTTCCCACTGAAGCAGGCAGTCGGAATGATGACCGCCTGTACAAATATCAGCATCTGACTACAGGTCAACCAGATTATATTAAGAAGATCCTATTTTTTGCCAGTGTATTCCATGCATAGTTCATCTTCTATTTGAGAGTGACTGGTCTGGACTATCATAGGCTGTAAACCACATACTGAAGATAGGAGTTAATCTACAAATTTTATAGACAAAGGTCATGAGAAGGATTAGAAGTTGGAATACAGCTTGATTAATTTGATGGCATGGCAGGCGCATGCGCAGTTTCAAGAAGAAGGCGCGATAGACCAGGAAGAGATGTCCCCGCGATAAGGTAAGTGTTTTTAAATATTATTTCAGGCTTTAATCTGTATATTATTGCGGGCGGGAGGCGGGCGGGAGGCGGACGGGAGCGGGTGGCCAACTTCAGTTCCGCACCCGAGTGTGCGAAAATTTTCCGCACATTCCGTGGGCGGAACGGAAATGTTCGCCCACCCCTAGTCATTTCCCAAGCAAGAGTGAACAGCCTTTTATCTGCAGTGAGACATACACTGACATGAAAATCACCAAAAACACATACAATCTGAGAAGAACAGAGGCCTTCAAGTATATTAATCCTGTGATTCTGAAAATGTGAAATGCAAATATGGATATACAATTTGTTGCAGACAACTCCATTGCTGTTTCTCGTTTTGTGACTTCGTACATCACAAAATCAGAGACGACAGAGATAAAGGAGATTTGGGAAGAGATTTCTGCAGAAAAGACTCTAAACAAGAAATTGTACAGCTTCAGCTTAAATGCTTTCCCATAGAGGGATAGGCTTCTATTATTACTGTGGTCAGTTGAGGTCAGCTAGTTTGTACTCGAAGTCAAGTGGAATTGTTTGGGTAAGTGTAGGTCTTGGAAGCAAGCAAAATAGTGTGTTGAAGTCTTACCCGGAAATGCAGTACCTAGCATAGACCAACCTGGAAAGTACAGACATTGTGAAATCAAATATGTTGGGCACATACTATCCAAAAAGGAGTCTACATATAGAAAACATGTGTCTTTCTGAAATACCTCAACACTACAGATATAGAACTAATGTAACAGAAAACATAGATGAAGGGAAATATGCAGTACTTGATTGTGATGGTTGTTTGGTCCGACACACAAAACGAAATGTTATTAACTACAGAAAACTTAGCTGCCAACTCCAGACAAAAGAGAGTTTTTCTATTTGGCGCTACTACAACTCTTCAACCCTTGGTGTTCTGAATCGGAATTACTCTGAGACTTTGACTGCTATGAAGATTTTTCAGCGCTGTTAAAGACAGCATTCAGTGTTCAGTGTTTCCAAACAATTTGAGTACGTTAAAAGATGAGATTGAACTGGAAGAATCTATTGCTGCTGAGACAGCTAAGGAGAGTTCACAAAGCAGCCAAAGTTCAGGACCACTGATTCAAGATCCTCTTGAACAACCAATTATTGAAAATGAAGCTGCAAAAGCCATGAATGAAGTGGAAAGTGCAATTTCCCAAGCGACACAGGAAAGTGTTGATTTAAAACAATTAAGTGGACAACTGAATGAAGAACAGAAAGAAATATATATGGAGGTAAATGAGAAATAGAGCATTGATTCCTCCACGAGAAGAATGAATGTAAATGCTCATCATTTAAGCCAATACTATTATACGTCAGTGGTCAAGCTGGCACTGGAAAAAGGTTTTCAACTGAAGTTCTCACTACTTTCCTACAGAATACTATAGAATCAAATTTGTTGTGTGTAGTAACAGCATCAACTGGATTAGTTGCACACATTACTAAAGGAATTATTATACATCCGCTACCAAAAGTTATTCGGTGAAGCTTGTCATGAAGTCTTAGGAGTACTGAAGAAACAGAAACTTTTACTCATCAATGAGGGGAGCATGGTCTCGAACTTAATGCTTGCCTTTGTACACTTGAGAATGGAACAGATTCTAAAGACAGACTTGTCATGTAGATCTTAGGACCCCCCGTACATGCCCGTTTTGGATGACCTAAACTGAGGGCTTGGTATGCAAACAGACTCTGGACACCCCCACAGGATGAGTCAGCCGTTAGACCAGCTAGCTCTACGGTGCCACTATCACCCCCCTGAATTCTACAGCGGTGTATGTAGTTTCTGGCTACGACTGAACACGACAACCCTGATTCCACAGGTATCGTGGAAAACAATACGGTATCTTTCGCTCAGTCACTCGTGCTTATTTTCTCAGCAAACAAATAGAATGACAATTGGAACGTTTCCATAATTATTTATTGGTCAAGCGTCAGTTTAGTGTGAAACATATTAGCTGCGACAAACAAAAGACAGGAGCAGACAAATTTGATCGCTAGCACCAATTTGGTAAATAGTAAATACATTTCTACCATAGTGCCAATAAGATGAATATAAACAGATTATATAAAACAATAGCTTTGGCGTACTCCTACAATGTACCTAGCCAAGATATGTAGGTGAAGAATGTGTATGTAAGTGCTAGGATATATCCTATTGGAGCCAAGAAATCCCTGAGAAGTGCTAACCCATCACCTGATGGATCTGAATGAAGGACCCCATCCCTGCGTCGAGGGTAGCAACCCGCAAGGGATGTCCGGTCTCTGTCAAAGGATTAGCCTGCAGAGTCTTGGCCAGCCTGGAAGCAATTCTCCTCTCTCTCTGTAAGGGGGAGTGAGAGTCTTTTATACTAAAGTGGTCACTCCAGGGTTGTCATGAAGTCTTAAGAGTACTGGAGAAACAGAAACCTTTAACCATCGGTGGGGTGAGCATGATCTCGAACTTAATGCTTGCTTTTGTACACTTGAGAATGCAACTGATTCTAAAGACAGACTTGTCATGTAATTCCTAGGACCCCCAGGACCTGCGCGTTTTGGCTGAACTAAACTGAGGGCTTTGTGTGCAGACAGACTCTAGACACCCCCACATGATGAGTCAGCCATTAGACCAGCTAGCTCTACAGTGCCACTATCACCCCCCTGTATTATACAGCGGTGTGTGTAGTTTCTGGCAACGACTGAACATGGCAACCCTGATTACTCAGGTATAGTGGAAAACAATACGGTATTTTTCACTCTGTCACTCGTGCTTTCTTTTCTCAGAATATACATAGAATGATGATTGGAATGGTTTAAATAATTATTTACTGGTCAAGCATCAGTCTAGTGTGAAACATATTAGCTGCGACAATCAAAGGACAGGTGCAGACAAATGTGATTGCTAGCACCAATATCGTAAATAGTACATACATTTCTACCATAGTGCTAATAAGATGAATATAAACAGATTATATAAAACAGTAGCATTGGCGTACTCCTACGATGAGTAGCCTACCTAAATGTACCAAGCCTAGATATATAGTGAAGCATGTGTATGTAAGTGCTAGGAATTATCCTAATGGAGCCAAGAAATCCCTGGGGAAGGGCTAACCCTCACCTGATGGTTCTGATTGAAGGACCCCATCTCTGCGTCGAGGATGGCACCATGCAAGGGATGTCAGGTTTCTGCCTATGGAAGGATTAGCCTGCAGAGTCACAGTCCAGCCTGGAAGGAATTCTCCTCTCTTTCTGTAAGGGGGAGTGAGGGTCTTTTATACTAAAGTGGTCACTCCAGGGTTTCTTCTAGAATCGTTATGATTTGAAAACATTCGCTAATCCTCTGCTAATCCTTTTCTAAACAACTATGATCATGCACAGCTGGCTGTTGGACATGGATGAAAAAAAGTGGTTATCTTTATACAGAATAAATCTGCCATGCCTGGGGACATGTGTATGCACGTCAGGCACAGGGATTAAGATAGGGTGCCAAGAGCTTTATGTTGGAGAGACAAAAGTAAACTACTAGATAAAAGGTCACCTGTGTTATGTCATGTGGATTGGGCAAAATGTATCTAATTGGTATGTACATGATGGGACTATCCTAAAGGACATGACAGACTATGATGTGCTGTTTGGAGGAAAGCACTTAATTAGATCAGTGATCTACTACAACTTGTGTTCAAGACACTTCTTCATGATGAAACTCAGAATTCCCTGGGAAGTATTGGAAACGTAAACATTTATCTAAACTTCCTGTACAAGGAACTACTGAGGAATATGCGTCAAGCGTCTGATGTGTAATACAGAAATATTATCAAGGATATTAGAGTAGGAGTTGCCACCTAAGAGGGAAAACGCCAATTAGAATGTCAACTTGCTAAGAAACTGTGTCCTATAACCAAGACAGCAGAACAGCTAATGTATGTTTCATTCAAGGAGAAAAAATGATTGTCTGCCTAATGCCTACACTTCAGAGTCGTAGGGGCACATGCATCAGGCCAGCATTTTGTGATTTCTAAATAGCAAATTTTATTGATTCGCTATTTAGAAATCGCAAAATGCAATGCATGAAGGATACGCAAAAAAATGCGATTCCTTAAAATTCCTTAATTGCAAGTTCCAAATTGCGACTCGCAATTAAGGAATTGATTCCTATTCATTCCTACGTGCCTAGAGGCCCATAGGAATCAATGGGAATTGCATGCGCAATTTGCGAGTACCCAATTGGTACTCAAAAGTTGTGCATGCAATTTCAAGGGTGCCAAAAGGACACCTTGTTGCACCCCTGAAATTGTTATGTACACCCATGTTGCTCACACATATGTCCCAAGCTCGTGTGTGTGTGTAACATGTAACTTTAAAGAAGGCACTTTTGTGCATTTTTCAAAGTTTTCGCAAATTACTATCAACTTAAAGTTGATGGCAATTTGCATTTCTAAAATAGCAAAATCGTGAATTTTTCTTTTTTGATGCATTGCATTTAGGGAATCGCAAATTGTGATTCCCTAAATGAAATCGTGATTTAAGTGATTGCAAATTTTACGATTACTTAAATAGCAATTTTTGCATTATGGATGTTGCATCCCAAATGCTAAAATTGTGATCACAAAGGGGCAGATTCTGCTGATCTGCTCCTTTGCGATTGTAAAAAGCAATGATGCTTGTGCCCCGTACTGTTTTAACAAAGAATTACTAAAATTGGAGAAAGAAGAAATGTTGCAACTTATTGCAATAGACAATATGTAACACCAGAGTGTGACAGCACCCCTAAAAGAAAAACTACAAGCAACACTGGATTCATTCGAAAAGTCTGTATCCAGTAATGCGGGATTAGAGAAATAATTAAGTGTTTTCAAGAATTGTAGAGTAATTTTGTGTAGAAAGTTAAATGTTGAGGAATGATTAGTAAATGGATCTATGGGTAAAGTTATTGATCTCATTAACTTTCCAAATTGGAATGGGGTTGAATACTTAGTAATAGCATTAGATCAGATTGATGCCATAAAGCAGATTGGTTGGTGCGTTGTACATTTTTTGCTTTTACAAAGACTTGTATGTTCGGGGACAGCAGTTTCCAGTTTCTCTAGCATACGCTGTGACGCATATGCTGTGACTATCCATAAATCTCAAGGTTTTCAGTGTAGATGCAGCTTTTTTTAATGTTTAAAGTACTGTGTTTGGTATGCCATACATAGTGTTATCTTGAGTTAGAACATTGTCCGGTTTGTTTTTGGTTGAATTAGATGACAGCAAAGTAAGTGATGATTCAAGTTGTGTCCAAGAGTACATTTGGTTAAAAGTGTATATATTCTACAGTTAAGATAGTATCCGATTAATGAAAAACGGGTAATCTGTCTAAAGTGAAAGCTTGCAAAGGAGTGTACTGATGTTGCTGAAAAGAAGATCAAGGAATCTGATGAGAAGAAAAAAGCGGAAATTGAGGGTGATATTAATAGGTACCAGTTGTCAAACCCTTCTGGTGTTGGGCGTGGCCAGGCCGAGGACCAAGATGGCCGCTTGGACCTGAAGCTCCGAAGTAGCATCGACATTGGGTGGCCTCATCTCGGCACACCGGCACTTTTGAGTATGTCATAGCTGGAGGTTCATCCTGGTCCACTAGCGACTCTTTGGGCTTGGGTGTGGGTTGCAGGAGACTGTGCACAGTGCGGATGTGGCCCTTGGAGGCCCCGCGGCGAGGAGGGCCGCGGGTGAGGATGAGGGCACGGTTCGCATTGCTCAGCGGCCAGGTTTAACTCAAACCCAGCTGCCTTTGCAGCCTACATCTGTGACCCATGAGCCACTGCAGTCCTGCAACACGCGGTGAGCGGACGCAGTATCGCAACTGGGCACGTAGCCTGACTGCCAGATAGGACTTCCGTGAAGATGAGCTGTACAGCAGTGATGCCCAGTGATGGGGGCACCACAGTGCAGGAGGGGACAGCAGCCATTCTTGCAGAACTAAAGTCTGATTTGGTGCTGGGGGGTTCTTGGCTGGATGGTATTGCCTCCAAGCTGGAGGCCATGCACGAATGTCTTGACCATCAGGAGTCACATATTTCTACTGCAAAGCAACAGATCTCTGATGTCAAGGATGCCCGCTCTACCAATACTCATCAGGTTGATAAGCTTGAAATATTACTCAAACAAACAGCTGCCAAGGCACAGTCTTGAAGCCGAGGTCCCACAGAAACAACATATGTATTGGGGGAATCCCTGAATACACGAACACCGGATGCATGTGCAGCTACATTGAGCGCATTCTCACTGAACTGTTAGCAAGGGAGCTTCATTTGCGGACGAAAGGGCCCATAGATCCCTTGGACCCAGGCTCATTCCCGGAGCACAAACCAGATTGATCATAGCCAAACTATTCAACTATTAGGACCGAGACTCAGTGCTCCTACTCACCAACATTCTACCCTGTCTACACCCAATAGTGCACGATGCGCGTTGGAAATTCTTGGAGGTAAAGCGTACCCTTCTGGATGGCCACATTAAATACTCGATGCTTTATACTGCAAGACTTCGTGGTAAGATGCATATATTTGAAACAGCAGATGAAGCTACTCTATTTTGTAAGTACCATTGGGCGGAACTTCATTCTGCGGCTGTAGCGCCTGGTGCTGTGTCTCCTGCTCACCTATCATCTGACTGACGTTGGTTGGCCTCTGATGTATAATGAGGGTGGCCATGATCCAGGTGTGGCCCTCTTAACATAGATGAAGATGGCGATCTTCCCCTCTGCTGAAGCCTGGGGAAATATATTTATTTCTTTTATATTTGCTTGGGACTTCCAAGTGCAGCAAAAATGTTGGTGTCATAGATAACATGTAGCTCTTTTGCAAACCGGGTCATAATTGAAATATGCACATCTATGATTACTTAGATGCACTTCTTTGGCATTGCCTCTGCCCCAAGGATGACCCCTTTAATACTTTTTTGTTTCCTTACCAGGATACGATTATTGGATACTCTAGCAGCAGTAATAGTACTGCTGGGAGTGGCAGGGGGAATTGGGACAATTAAAGTTATATTGTTTGGTTTTCCATGCATTTCTTTTTAGCTTCCTTTGTTGGTCTCACAGTATAAGTACAGTACATATTGTTTTCATCACGAACGATACATTGCATCTTAGGCAACACTGTAACATAAGCTTATCCACCACCTTTTTATACTCTGAATGCCCATGTCCTCATCCAACATGACTCCTGATAACTCCTCTCTGAAGTGCATGTCCTGGAATGTGTGAGGTCTGTCTAATCCCCGAAAAGGCCTGCAAGTACTATCCTATTTATCCAGACATGGGATATGCGTCGCCTTCCTCCAGGAGACACACTGCGTGGCAGGCACATCATCTCATTATGCCTCATCTTGGGGCACCAACCTATTCTTTTCAAACTGTAGCACATACTCCGGAGGGCTATGCATCCTCATCAACAAGGCACTACCATTTGCTGTTGGTGAAGTTGTCGCCGATCCTGAAGGTCGATATTTATTTGAAGCAAGGATAATAGGAACAATCCCCCTACTATTAGTTAAACTTTATGCACCAAACATAGATGCTCCCAAGATTTTCACTGCACACCGTACTCACTTGCATTTTTCTACTATACTCTTGGCTGGGCATTTCAATCCCCCCATGAATCTGAAGGACGATACTACTGACCAAGGACAGTGTATGAACCCACATTCTCTGCACTCATTCGCTGAACTTGCAAATTCCCATCTCCTAACAGATGCTTGGAGACTCAAGTATCCAAATAGTAGGGAGCACACATTCTACTCTGCCCCTCATGGGACTTGGTCGCGAATAGTTTATTGGTACGTTACACCCGACCTAGCACATGCACTTACTGATATTTCACATTTACCCAAAACACTATCCGGTCACTCCCCACTTCCCAGTATTACTCACAGCACAGTTACCAGAAAACATGCCTGGCACTTACCTGCAAATGCGTTATTAGATGAAGTCTTCTGTACTGAACTCCAGGAGGCAATTACTGAATATTTTCAGCATAATGCTGGAACAGTGCAAAATTTGTTGACAATATGGGACGCTTTTAAACCATATATCAGAGGAGTCTGCACACCGAAACACTCCGGAGTCCTCCGCTCCATTCGCAGAGATTTAACACAAGTAGAACAAGCCCTAAAAAGATGACATTGAAATGCCCATGGTAGACCATGTTGAATACTTCCGGAAGAGAGCAGCACTCATGCAAGAATTTCAAGACTTAGCCCATCGTGAGGTCAAGCTCCTAAGCAAATATGCCAAAGCACGAATATATGGCAAGGGGAGAGACCTGGTTGCACGTTGGCCAATACTTTGTACCCCCATACCAAATGACCATGATCCCATCCATCCACCTGGATGACAGCACTGTAACCACATAGTCAAAAGACATTAGGCACACATTTCTCCAATACTACACCAATCTTTATGCTTCTAAAACCAATGCAACTACAGATAATATTGCAGACTACCATTCTGAAATTGCTATGGTTTGAATGGAGAAAGGGCAGAAAGAGTTACTAGCGGCACCCATTACTTGCAAGGAAATTGCACAAGCCACCAACGACCTTAATGGCATACGTGCCCCGGGTCTAAATGGCTTTATTTTTTTATTTTTTATTTTAATTTGAAAGAGTTTTATATAGCGCTGGCTAGACCCGAATGGTATCAGAGCGCTTTACATGAGAATCAACAATGTAACAGAGAAAGTTCAACAATTACACAATACATCCAAGAAAATAGGCAATACAATTAGGAGAGGAGAGAAAGAAGAGAGAAAAGTAGTGGAGGGGGCAGGGGAGGTGAGAAAGGGAGGATAAGGGAAGAGACAATAAGGAGAGACGAAAAGAAGTCTGTCTAAAGACCGACTGGGTAGGTGACGACCAAGGAGGGAATCCACGGCCCATCTCCCGTATAGCTAAACCAAGTAGCTCCATCGGGCATCAGGCAAAATAGTTCAGTCTCAATACATTGAGAGAGGAGGGAAGGAGAGACATAAATAGAAGGAGGATGCGGGAGGAGACGACAGGAGAGACGAAAAGAAGTGCAACAATGTGGTTTAACTATATACCAGAAAAAGATCAATAAGTAAACATTATATCAAACAATCAGCAATACATTAGGGGAGGAGAGTAAGGAGAGAGAAAGTAGTGGGGGTAGGGGAGGAAAGTGAAGATAAGGGAAGAGACAACTGTAGAGACGAAAGGATACAAAGGTGAGCTAATCCCGTACCTACATGAGATGTATATGGAAGCCTTGACCTGTGGGGTTCTCCCCCAAGCATTACGAGAAGCAGTTATAACTCTTCTATTGAAGTCCGGTAAACCACCCGAATATTGCTCATCCTATCTTTATTAAACCACAATAATAACATTTTGGCTAAGGTACTGGCTACCCGATTGCTGATTCTCATTAGCACTATAATCTCCTCATCACAGACAGGGTTCATCACTAACCGGTCCACTTCAGTAAATTTGCGAACAGTGTTCGCAGTCCTTAATCAAATTGATCCGAACCTCCCGGCTCTGGCGGTCCTCTTGGATCCTGAAAAAGCATTCGATTCCCTAGAATGGCCATTTCTATTTGCAACATTGAGCGAACTTGGCTGCCCCAAGGGCTTTTGTAACCTTGTCTCTCGACGCCCTGTTGGAGCAGGTTATCTCGGCGGCCATCACACTATGGGCGGATGTGGACGGAGTCCGCCGTTTACCGAAAGGCAGCGCAAATACAATACGTCTTTTAGCAAACGGATGTCAGCGCTTCTGTCTCAGAAAATGTAACTTTCTACTGTGTTATATTACCAAAGGCAGAGGAAAATGCTGGACTGACATGAAAACATTCCCACTAAAGGCTATGAACCACAAAAGCTTGCCAGGGCTGAGATGCTCTAAATAGTTCTCATTTGGTTGCAGAAGGAAACAACACTTTCAGGTATGAGCCTTCTTTTTGGTCTCTGCACTCCCACAAAGTAAGCACTGTCATCTTCTCCTGTCTGTCTTTATACAGATTGGGAGAGGACTGCCATTGTTTCAGGATCAACTGTTGAGGAGCCTTTGACTCCTTCTGGATGGCTTAAGTTGCCTGTCTCTCAATGTGCTTCTCAATAATCATTTGCTGGGACCTCCATTGACGACGACCCCGGACCCCGGGACTACCATCCCCACTTCCCCAGCATAGCTAGCGGTGCGCACACACACCGCTGACGTGGTTACCACACGCCAAGAGGCGCTTAAAGGGACGCCTGGGTCCTCGTCCCGTGGGACGCGCACGGGAGGCGCCGGGAGTAGCCCGGGACAAGGGCGGGCCATCTGCGGCCGTCAAAGGCCAAAGGAGGCTGGGCTGGGCCACCCCCCTTGGTCATTGCACTCAAAATAACTTCAGGGACCTATTGGGTATGCAATAATGTGTTCTACTTCATGGTGATGTCATAATTATTTCAAACCATCCTTGAATTGTGCTAGCTTCTTTCAAGTTAGGGTGTGATTGGGCCAAGAAGGAAAAGTTTACCGATTTGTGCCGCAGAGTATAGGGTGGCTACTGCTAGTATACTCCATTAAGAAGAAATAGCCAAAAACTAGCGCCAAGGAGGAAGTGATACTATTGCCTACTAAGTTGGATAGTTGTGACTGTTAATTGATCTGTAGGCTTTCTCTCTTTTTAAACTGTGAAGGAGGTTTATCCACTGATAGTGTAGATTGAGAAGGAATATAAACCTGCACAGCAGAGAGGTATATATATAGCACTCAACCATGAGTAAACGAAAGGGTACAGTAGGGACACTTGATGATTTTATCATAAGGGCAGAATCACTCATAACCCACGAAATTGAACTTGTTGAAAGAAGATTATCTTTAGACATATCAACATTGCCAACGTATTCTGATTTATTAATTCCTCTTGTTCCATCACAAACGTCCATGTCCAATTGCATTGTATCCCCTTCCCCCGCCCCAGGCAGCCCGGTGACAACTCCTATCTTAAGTCTTAATGATCCTTCTGATGTGGATGCACCAACAACACGATCCATAGCAACCAGGCTTCGAGGCATAAGGCAGGGGGGATTAACGAAAGAAAGATCAAAGAACACACTGCGGGGAAACCGGAATGATAATAAAAATGGGAAACCAGTGCGGAGGTCAAGCAAAGGGGACACTGAAATGATAGAACACATGGAGATCTCAAGCAGGTTGTTTGGAACCCAAACAGAGATCGATAATCCTCCTTACTCTAATAGAGCAGATGGTATGATTGAGTCATTAGAGCAAACTGTTGCGGACATTTTTAAGACTACCTTAGACTCCGTCCAGGCCCAAATAAATTATTGCTTGGGCATTAAAATGAGGGACATAGATGGCAACATTGTCCAAATAAACCAGGCCATAGCCAAATTAGACACATTGTAAATGGGAGTAATATTATTGATGAAGGGGCCAAACTACTAGAGTTTAGAACCATCCATTCTGAAAATAAGGAAGTGAGACCTGATGGGAACATCTCAGTGCAATCAAGAATAGACATCCTGAATAGTACTAGTATTGGGGAAGAAAGAGCAGAAAAATAAGAGATAGAGAGGTACCGAGTAAGACTAACCATCTAGGAGTGAGAAGGACAGATCTAATTATGAAGAGACTAGACCACTCTGAAAATGGAATTACAAGGGCGCCAGTATTTAGCCCAAGAGGATCTGACCTGATCCCCAATCACGACATTTTAAACTTACCCCCAGCCATATGCCCGTATGTTTTAATACTTACTGGCGTACCTGCCCTAAGGAGGGACCAAACTGAGACTTGGCATACTCTCAGGAACAAAGCTGTAGACTGGCTCCAAAAGTTTAAAAGGTTCAGTCAACAAAAAATGAATGAAATCCTAATGGTGCGTAGAGTAGGGTGGGTGGGGGACCATAGGAAAAACATTCAAGGTGACTGTATAGTCATATATTTTAGGCACAGTTCGTAATCTACTGAGAATAAATTAAGAGACCATGATTTTTTTTTTTTTTTTTTTAAATATATTTTTATTGCAGGAATCAGTAAATCGTTACATAATCGACCAGCATTATAGAACGAGCAAAATCAATGAAACACAACCCTTCGTCCCCCCGCCGTTTGTCTCGTACACAGCCATTCAGCCCACAACCCTGGGGTCGGGCGGCGAAATTCAATGGGGGCTCAGCAAGATGTCGAAGCTGGTCCGGATGATCCACTGTCTGTCATCTGCTTTTCCAAACAAGCCTATAAACCCAGAAAGAAAAGAAAAAACAAAAAAAACCCCACCCTCAAAACGCTATGAACCAAAGTAACCCCTAACCAACCCCGCCATCAGCGCAAAGTAACTACCGCAACAGGATCTGCTAAAGGACCCATGGGGAAAGCAACAGAGCTGAAAAGTTCAATCATCTAATGGGACTTGGGGTGAGCTGCATCTTCACTGTCAGAGTCACTGGGGGCGCAATAATCCCTAAGGGCCTGCACTAACGTTTCCCACTCCAGCGCTGCCTCCTGTGCCTTCTCATTACGCTGCCTCCAAGCTAGCTGGTATCTCAGTGTGCTCTCCCCCGCCGCCCACTTTAAAAGTTCGCTGTGCCACCGGCTTCCCGTCGGACCAGCTCGTGCCTTCCAGTTCCTGGTCACCTCCCGCTTAGCAAGGAGCAGCCCTAAATCGATGAACTTGCTAGATATTTTGTTCTTGGGGGTATGAGGGAACCAGTGCAGGAGTCCCACCGCCGCGTCAATCGATAAGGATCTCCCCGTCACCTCCTCCAGGGTCTTCCCCACTTCTACCCAATAGGATGATAATCCTGGGCAGGCCCACAACATGTGGAGAAGGTCCGCCTCCTGGGCCGGGCACCTGGGGCAGTCCGCTGAATTCGTAGCAAAATATCGCCTGATTTTCACCGGGGTCAGATAAGCTCTATGGAGCACGTAGTAGTGGACCAATTGAAAGCGGGCGTGGCGTGTGCCCTTCCAGGCTCGCCGCACCAGCTGGGACCAGGTCGTCTCCAGGATCTCCTTGCCAATGTCCTCCTCCCAACGGGTTCTCAGAGTAGTGAGGGGAGCCAGCCCCTCATTGATCAGTCTGCCATAAAGGCAAGTGACCGCCTTCACCGTGCCCGCAGACATCATCACGTATTGGCACACCGGAGATAAAGGGGGTTCCTCCTGCCCATGTTTCCAGTGCGCCTGAATCGCTCGGATAAGGGCCGAGTGCAGCAGAAAGTCGCCGCGAGGAATCTCGAAGCGATCAATGAGCTCCTGAAAGGGCAAAAGCGCCCCGTCCTCGTATAGATCACCTATCAGCTGTAAGCCTGCGTCCTCCCAGTTCGCCAACCGTGACCAATCGCCGCCATGAGGCAAAGCCGTCAGCATCCCCAAAGGTATTTCGGGCGCATACGGTATTCTCAGGTGGCCCCGGGTGTGAGCTCGGTTCCAACATAGGCGAACGGTCCGCTCCTCAAGCGACAAGTCCTGTAAGGCCAAACGTTGTCGCAGCGCTATGAAGGAGAGAACATGCCTGGCTATACCCGTACCCCTTCTGTCTTCTGGGCCCCGGAATTCCCGGGCGATCTCCTGGGTGAAGGTCTGGAGCTGCGCCGCCAAATAATACTTCTCAAAGTCCGGCACTGCAAGCCCACCCTCATCCTTCGGCCTCATCAGGGTCTTGAGGGCCACCCGCCGGCGGCCCGAGCCCCAGAGGAATCCGACCATCATAGATCGTAATAGTCGAAACGTGGCCGGTGGGATCCAGATCGGCAGCGTCCGGAAATAATATAACAGCCGGGGAAGCGCCACCATTTTGAGCAAAGCGATCCGCCCTGCCACCGAGAGCGGTAGCGTGGCCCAGAAGTCCATACTGCCTCGAAGTGATCGAGTGCCGCGGGCAATGTTCCCATCCAGGATGTCAGATGGTTCATGATAGACGTACACCCCCAGGTATTTAAAACAGTTGGGTTCCCATCTAATCTCCCTACTGAGAGCGGGGCTAGGTGTGCCCCTGCGAACCGGGAAGAGACAGGTCTTAGTCCAGTTCACCCGGAGGCCCAAGACCTCCCCAAACTCCGTGAGTGCCTTCGCAGCTCCATGCAAGGCAGCGAACGGGTCCTCGAGGAAGAGCAGCAGGTCGTCTGCATACAGCGAAATGTAGTGCGGGCTCGAAGGAGTCCACAGGCCCGTATAATGGGCTCCCGACCGGAGGTGCAGTGCGAGTGGCTCCACCGCCAACGCAAAGAGAAGCAGGGATAACGAACATCCCTGCCTCGTGCCCCTCTCTACCGGATATTGTGAGGAAATTAGCGGTCCCGCCCGAACCCTGGCCGATGCAGAGGCATACAGAACTTTGGTCCACCTGATGAAGCCCTCACCGAGCCCGAACCTCCGTAGCACAGTACCAAGGTAGTCCCACTCCAGGCTGTCGAAAGCCTTCTCTAAGTCTACCGATAAGACAACCGGGCACGGGGCGTCCACAAGCGGTTCTCCCAGCAAGCGGAATAACCTGCGAATGTTCATGGTCGTGTTACGCCTGGGGATGAATCCAGCTTGGTCCTCGTGTACCAGGGAGCTCATGTGCCCCAGCAGCCTCGAGGCCAATATGCTGCTCAGTATTTTATAGTCGACCGTCAGCATTGATAAGGGACGGTAAGACCCCGTATCGGAGGAGTCCCTTCCGGGCTTGAGGAGGGGAACCACCAAGGCCTCGCACATCGAGCCCGGGAGTCGCCCAAGCCTCTTCGCCTCTCTGTAGACTATCAATAACCTAGGGGCTAGGAGATCAGCATAAGCCGCATAGAACTCCACAGGAAGGCCGTCTAGGCCCGGGGTCTTATTCCTCGCCATCTTTTTAATGGCGCTACGGATCTCTCCCACTTCTATGTCGGACCCCAGGGCTTTCGCCACATCCTGCTCCACTGTTAGGAGCTCCAGAGGCTGCAGATAATTATTAAGCAAGTCAGGGTCTCGGGCAGAGCGACTGCGGTATAAACATTCGTAGTATTGCCGGTAGCAACTCAGAATCTCAGGCTGAGTGCACACCACCGTTCCGTCCGCCTTGCGCATGGACGTCGTCAGTGAAGACTGGCGCGTAGGGTTGGCTAGCCATGCCAGCAGCGCGCTCGACCTATCCCCCTCTGTGATGGACCGAACCGTATAGGCCTTGTAGTCAAAACAGCGAAGCCGTTCGACCTCCGCCGCTACCGCCTCCTTCGCCTCCGCTGCGCGTATCTGTAATTCAGGGCGCCCGGGGCGGCGGAGTTCCAGCTCGCGGAGTTTTCGGTCCGCTGCATCTAGGTCGGCGAGGATAATTCGCCTCATGCCGACCTTTTTAGAAATACAATATCCCCTCACCACCACCTTAAAAGCGTCCCACTCTAGCGCTCTCGAGCTCGCGGTGCCACCGTTGGACGCAAAGTACTCCGAGATCTTATCGCCTAGGTCCGCTCTGAAAACACTGTCCTCAAGGATCTCGGGCCGTAACTTCCAGGTGGGCACCGCAGGCACCCCGGGGAACCAACGAAGGTCCAGCAGGAGGGGGTTATGATCTGATATGGTCCTGGTCAAATATTCAGACCGGACCGCTGCCGAAACTAGTTCAGGCGAGCCGAGGAACCCATCCAGCCTAACCTGCAACTCATGGAGGCTCGAGAAGTAGGAATAGTCCCTAGTTGTGGGGTGCTGCGCCCTCCAGATATCCGTTAAACCCCAGTGAGTCTGCCAGTCCCTACGACCCTTAGCCACGCGGCGAACCGGAGAATCAGGGAGTGGTGGATGCGATCGGTCAGTGTCTACATCCACTACCAAGTTGAAATCTCCACCGAGCAGGAGGGGCCCGGAGAAGAAGTGGGCCAGCGAGCCCGATAACCTGGAAAGGAAGGCAGTCTGGTCTACATTAGGAGCGTACACACAGCAAACGTTTAGGTCTCTCCCTCCCAAAGTGCCCGAAATGGCCACATATCGCCCCTCTGGATCTATCACTGTTTTCGTGACTTGGAAGGGAACCCCAGCTCTAACCCAAATCAGCGCCCCTCTGGCATACGCGGAGTACGAAGTGCAAAAGACCTGCCCCCTCCATCTACGCTGTAGCGCCGCCCCTTCCGCCTTGTTCAGATGAGTTTCCTGCAGCAGCGCCATTTGTACCCCCCTACGCACTAAATAAGCGTGGACTTTGTGCCGCCTGGACATGGTATGAAGCCCCCGCACGTTCCAAGTAATACATTTCAGATTAGCAACATTAGCCATTGTCCCATATCGTTCTCGCAAAGTCTCCCCATCTGGGTCCCAACAAAGAAAGGACATCAATCATCCCAGCACTGATGGCGGCCATTTTCCCCAACCAAAACTTAACAACCCAAGTATGAACCAAACCCCCATCCACCCTCCCCAGAACAAGACCCAAATAGCACCATCTAGTTCCCATCCAAACCGTACCCTCCAAAAACCCACTATCCCCTACTAATCCTGCGGTCGCCACCGTAGGAGGGCCTTAAGGGCCAGGTGCGGGCCGGGCGGAGGCAGTGGGCCCTCGACGCTCAGGCCACCAGGACTAAGACAAGCCCAAAACAGTGCCAAACTCGCTCGGGGCAAAAACAAGGCACCCCACCCCCCCTCCCCCGGGAGTCAGCATCAAGTGTCGGCACCCACCACCCCCCGTGCCGGGCCCCCTCCCAAAAGGAAGTAGCTCACCCCGTTACCCCTGTCCATCCAGAAGGTCCTCCACCGATTTCGGTGTGATCACCGGCGTATGTACGCTATCAGTCACCGATTCCTCGGAGTCCGTTGGCACCCCCTCGTCACCAGGGTCCGCTTCCTCCTCAATGGCATCGTCCCGTGAGCCAGACAGCGCAGACAACACCTCTAGCACTCCCTTCCGCTCCGTCGATGTCTCCGCAGATGAGGGTCCGCCCGAGCGGCCACGGCGACTCCGAATTCTTTTGGACCGCCGTCTCTGCTCCGGCTCCGCCGCCTGCTGAGATGAGGAGCCGAAGCCATCTTTCCCCGCTCTGTAGAGTTCAAGCCAGTTGCAGACGTCCTCCGGGGTATCAAAGAATTGAGTCTTGTCATCGACAATTATGCGGAGCCTCGCAGGAAATAGGAGCGAGTACTGGATGCCCTCGCTCCTGAGCTCGCGCTTGACCGCCAGGAAGGAAAACCGTTTGCGTTGAGTTTCATATGTGTAGTCCGGGAAGATGTTCACCTGACTGTTCGCCACTTTGAATGGACCATTGTGTCTGGCGGCATTGAGGATGAGGTCTCTGTCCCGAAAGTGCAAGAACCGTGCCACCACCGGTCGCGGGGCCCGACCCTGTTGTGGTGGTCTCGCTGGGACTCTATGGGCGCGCTCCAGGGTGTAGAAGGAGGATAGACCCTCCGGGGCCACCGTGTCTCGGAGCCAGGCTTCCAAGTATGCCACCATGTCGCCATCCTCAATCTTTTCCGGCAGGCCCACCACCCGAATGTTATTCCTCCTGTTACGGCCTTCCGCATCCTCCGCTCTCTGCTCCAGGGCCGTAATCCGGGACAGGGCATCCTTCATAGTCGCAGCCAGGGTTCGCTGCGCCGGCTCCAAGGTTTTCACCGAGCTCTCCACTTCCTTGACCCTGTCCGAGAGTTTGCCGTGATCCGCTCTAAGGAGGCCTAGGCTTGTCGCTACCTGGGTAATGTCCTGCTGGAGGGCCGAGCGCGTGGTCGCAATCGCCTCCAAGACGCGGTCAAATTGCTGCTGCATTGATGCACCACCAGAACTCTCCGGGTCCCCACGTTCCTCTTTGTCCTGGGACTCCGAGTCTGAGGCGGCTGGGGTAGCCCCCTTGGCTCCTCTAGGTTTCCCCATGTCGCCGGGAGCACTCCGTGCGGGTCCAGGAGCAGACTTCTCCGAGTGCAGGCGCCGGCTATGACTCTCCCGGTTGCTGGGCCTCAGGTCGAGTGCCGGAAATCCCCGTCTCCAGGGCCTGTTGGACCTCCGTAGCTTCGTCTCGTGCCACCACCACGTCGTCTGAGGGCAATGAGGAGGAGGTGGAGACAATCGTCGCCAGGTCGGGCAGGCCCGTGCGGCCGATAGAGTCCCGGAGTGAGGGTCACCGACTCCACCGGATGGTCTGCGGCGCCAAAGGGTTGTGCCTCCCATGGAAGTGGGTCGGCCGGGAAAAAGTAGCCAAGTGCAGTGTAGGGAGTGGGGCCACCGTCGGGACCTCCAGGCGCCCGCGTGCGGGATCCACTATTGCGGGGGCATCTGCCCGTCCGAGTGCGATCCTCGTTGACAGAGTCCGATCTGACCAATGTCCAGTTCCTCACTTCTCTGGGAGACGGCAAAGCAGGGGGCGCGCCGCTGCTAGTGATGTTCCATCAGTCTAATGGATCCGGCCAAGGGGACAATGAAGTCCGGGCGCCATGTTGGGTCGCCCTCCGCAGTCCCACAAACTCCGATTTTTCGCCGGGTCACCGCTCGTTCGGACTGCGCCAGGGGCCCCGGCAGGTCTCCGTCGGGCCGATCAGCAGAATGCGGGGGTCGGGGTGCCCCGCAGCCTCCGATTTACAGGATAATCACGGGCTCAGTCCCGGAGCCGAGCTCTCAGGCGACCATCGCCATCGGCGCCCAAGCCACGCCCCCATTAAGAGACCATGATGCAGAGCACCAATATCCATGCCCTCCCTCTGGGGTATTTTTATAGACCAGTTAGGGAAGAAACAACCTGAACTGTGACAATCTTTCATCCCCTCATACTTCCAACAGGTTTCAAGAATTATCTTCCTTGGTGGGTGTCGATTGACTGCAACCTCCAATAGCTTTGGGAGACGAAATGTTGGTTGTACCGATAGAAATTGAGATAGAGGGTGAAAAGGTTGTTCCACACACTTTACCCCAGACCAATTTACTTATAGTAAATGAGGTAGATATGGGTGGGAACGTTCTAGTGCCCCAAATCATAACACCAAGCACGGCGGGCGAAGTAGTTTTGTTAAAGGAAACCACGAACACAAGCCATAGCCTGCCAGATAGATCCTTGGTAGCCACGAGTGGTAGCAACTTGCCAGGATTAAAACTAATTTCATGGAATATAGTGGGGCTTAGGAAAAACGTTAGTGACCCAGAGTGGAATGAGTATATTGAAACAAGTGATATTTGCCTCCTGCAGGGAACCTGGGCGCTAAATACTCCGCATAGAGTGGGGTATAGAACATTTTATGTTGACGCCGTTTCCTCGGCAAGGCCCTCGGGGGGGGGGGCTTCTAATATGGATAAAAGTAACACTTGAGATTAGAATCACAGAATTATGTACAAATTCAATGGATATACTCGGTTTAAGAAAAATAACGAAGGAAGGAAGGGTGCTACATCTATACAATGTGTATAACAGACCAGGTCCCCTATCAAAAGATTCACCGACATTGGGAAAGTTGGACTCATTCCTAAACTGTTTAGAGGATAAATTTTGTATAATAATAGGTGGTGACCTGAACTGTAACTACGAGCCCATTATAGGGCTTGGAGACATTTTTGAAGATGAGGATAGTGCCAATATTATCCCTATATTACACAACATTAAGCTGGTTCCCTGTACGGTTCTAGCCTTACAAATTATGAGGTTGACAGGTTCCTATGGGCTGAGAGCTTGTAACGGACGTTTAACATCTGACATACTAAAGGCCCCTACATTCTTTCGGAACAACTCCCAAAGCAAAATTGACTTTATTATGGTTTCCCTTGAAATTTGGACGTATGTAGTAGATCTAGAGATCGTGTCTAGAATTGAGAGTGAGCATCGCCTGCTCCAATTGTTTCTTCTTAATAGTTTATTGCCTGGTATAATTACGAACAATGAAGCATCTAATGTAGCTAATCAGGACATATTAGCCAGTAATAACCTTCGCTCACTAAAATGGGCGTACATGTTGGAACATGGCGAAGTATTAGCAAACATTTATAGTACACTAGCTGATACTTTTTCTAGACACTTAATCACACCACTCGAGGGAAGTGTTTTTGTAGATTTACATAATGGATTTTTCAAATCACTAATACCGCTGGTAACAAAAATGTCGAAAAAATCTATTAAAAAGCTAGAAACTATGTCAAACTGGAAACCTTGGTATGATAAGGATTGCCGTAATGGTAAGACTAGATTATTACAAACAATAAAAAATAAGAACCCTATTGAAATCAGGGAAGCAATAAGAGAATATAGGAAAATACAAGAGAAGGCGAAAACAAGCTGGGATGAGGAAAATTGGTCAGAACTGCTTACTGCTGCCAAGAATAAGGATCAAGAGGGGTTCTGGAGATTAGTGGCCAAAGGCAATAAAACAGGAGGAGCAGTCAAGGACGTTTTTCTCGATGAGACTACTTGGGTTGAACATTTCACTCAGTTATATAGGGCACCAGACAATGTTGGGGTATCAAACAAAGATGTGTTATTATTAAGCCCTAGTGTAGCTAAACTTGAATTTGATCTAAAAGAAACAATGTTAGCTATCAATGCAGTAAAAAATGGAAAAGCCCCCGGACTGGATAAAATTCTGGGCGACTTATATAAGCATGAAATCAATATCTGGGGGCATTACATCAACTATGTATGTAATGTTGTAGCAGCAGGCATAGATTTTCCGGAAACTTGGAGGGGGGCAGAAATCATACTAGTTTTTAAAAAGGGTGTTAGAAATGAGGTTACCAATTCTACAGGGGGTAGTAAGGAGCAGAGCGGGCAGGCCAAACTTCAGAGGACATGTGTAAAGCGTCCAGGCAGTACCCACAGACGACACACCAGGCACACTACAAAAGAGGCACGACACCGCTTCTGGTTGGAAAAAGAATAAGTTTTGTATTATATCCAAACTGCAAAGGGAAAACACAATATTAGCAGTAATCACAATGGGGAGCCAACTGGTGCCAGAGCAAAGTATACCAGGGGGATTATTTACAAGGAAAAATGGGAGAAGTAAGAAAAAGGGTTAAGGAAGTCCTTTAGTATCCAGCTGAAATAAAAAGAATGTAAGCAAATGCATAAAACATAGGATCAATATTGCAGGGCAAACTCAGACCTTCATCCTTGGCCTCACCTAGAAGCAAGCTGTGGGCGCAAACTAAAGCATTGGACATAAAATACACATTCGGTGTGAAGGCATCTCCTGCATGGCATCTGCATCCACTCCAACAAAAGGAACATTGAGCATACGACATTACATCAGGCCTAGAAAGGCATGTTCGCAATTACCATGGGCACCAATAACTCTTTGGAGCATCCTGGGGCAAGTAAGTACACCATCAAATCAACATTAGGTGCAAAACCTTAACATCAGGCCTATACTTAATATCAGACTCCATCACATAGAAAGAACACAGAAGCCTAACTTTGGCATTCGCATGGGCATCAACCTGAGCACCCGGGCATAGACACATTAGTATGTAGGTGTCACCATTATCTAGGCCCACATTCTTTAGGGGCAACACATGGGCTACAGGCTACCTCAGGGATCTAAACAGTGTTAATGGGCGCAGTCACAAAGGGGAGGGGGTCTCTAGATTCAATGTCCCCTTCCAACAGTGGCCCCTCAATACTCTGTGCCTCTTCTGTCACAGGGCACTCTAGGGGTCCCACACAGGGGTAACTAGCAGTCTCCTCCTGTATCGTCTGGCCCTTCGTTGCAGGTGCCCACTGCCAGGCGGGGCACCTGGAGAACAATACTGTTCCTGGGAACAAGTATGTTCACCACAGAATGCTGGCACCGGGGGTTGGGCACCAACAGTATGCCCCAATACACCCCCCAACACAGTCTGTTTGAGCCCCACACTCACCGGGCTCTTGGCAATGTCTCCACGCTTCTGCTCCTCTTTCCGGGCTTCTTGGGAGGCAGGCACCGACAAGACAGACGCAGACACTGCTCCCCGAGCGGAGGTGGGATAGGCTACTGCCCTATTTACAAGGCTGAGAGGTGGCAGGATCTGGCGCGGTAGCGCTTAGGAACACAAAAGCAGCCTCTTCCAGCTGCGCAGCGCTAGCCACCACACAGCGCTTCTCCTCAGTCCAGCTCCTCATACAGCGCTTCTAGATCACAGCGCTTAGCAGGCAGCACTTATCCAGGGCCAGGCAGCCCTTCCAACAGTCCAGTGCTTGGCTGAAGCGGCTCTTTGTAGGCACACACAGCAGGCAGTACAGTTCAGGCACTTCAGGACTACCCAGGGCTTCTGCAGCACAGCGCTTCCAGGAGTATACCGCTTTGGCACGCAGCGCCTCCTCCAGGCCCAGCACTTCCATGCGCACAGTGAAAGGGGGGCAGACAGTCCCAGCAGCAAACCCCAGGGTAACACTCCTCACCTCCTGGGTGGTGGGGTCCAAGATACTCCTTCCCTTCTCGGTGCTTCTTTGCGCAGTGCTGGCGTGGTGCAAGGTCCCGGCAGCTCCAGGGTTCTAGGGGGACCTAGGGGGGCCCTCCTTCTTCAGGGGCCCGGGGGACAGAGCATCAGGCACCACTGGGCCAGGTCAGCAGGTAGTGGGGGCATCATCAAAGCAGGGTGGTAGGCTTTCACCATCCCCACTGCAGTGTGGCCCTCCTCCTACACGGCAGCCTGAACTCCTGCAGTGGGGCTTCCACTAGCCCTGGGGACAGGAGGGGGGGTCCTAGGTTGGGTGCAGGGCCCAGCTCACAGGTCCAAGTGACGGTATCCCCTTGCAGCAGGTCACCTCACATTCCTGTCCCAGCTCTGTCTCTGCACATCACATCTCTACTGCTCTCCCTATACCAGAAAGGCTGGAAGCTTCTAGAAGGTCCCTCTAAATGCTGGGATTGCTGGGTACCATACAACTAGACTGCCAACCCACCTCAGACCGGCGAACTAGTTCTAACTGGCTCAGGGGGAGGAGTAGAGCACCCTGGGTGCCAGGCTTTCCCTCCAAATGCAGAGGTGGCTGGGTACCTAACAACTAGACTGCTAACCTCCTGCAGTCAGGTGGCACAACGCATAGCCTTGGCAGCCATTTTAATTGCAAAACACAAATGCAGCATTTCACAAGGGTACATGTTTACAATGGGGGAAAATAAATTGCATTTAACATTAGCATGGCGTCTCACACCAAACATGGCCTATTCGGTAACCTTCACCATGGGGGAGACATCTCAAATTAGGGGGGCGAAAAGCGAAAAAAAAATTTGGGAAAAGGGCCAAGTCCATTAAAGGGCAATAGGAATGATCCGGCTAACTATCGCCTCATCAGTTTAATAGACATTTTACAAAAAATCTATGCAAGGCATATTTTAAACCGTATGAATACATGGATAGAGGATAATGCTGTCCCCACGAAGTTCCAGACAGGCTTCAGACCCAAAATAAGTACTAGGGATCAGGTTTTTGGATTTTGTTGTTTATGTTGGAAGTATGTTAATATAAGGAAGGGGCATTTGTATGTTGCTTTTATAGACCTCAGGGCTGCTTTTGATCTTATTCCACGCAAATTGTTATTGGAGTCATTATATTGCCAAGGGCTCCCGGTTACCCTCTTACAACAGATTATAAGGTTGCATGAAAATAATTATGCTAAAGTAAGATGGGGCCCAAAGGGGGAACTAACAAATGCCATCCTATTAAGAGGGGAGTCAGCCTAGGATGCGTGCTGGCACCCACACTATTTTCATTGTTTGTTAATGACATCCCATCATACTTGGAGGGCTGCAAAAAGAATGCACCGAAATTAAAAGGACAAAGGGTTCCAGCACTCCTATTCGCAGACGGCACTATATTGATATCCCAAACGCCCAGAGGTCTACAAACCTTCTTAAATTCTTTCCAAACATATTGCAACGGAAAGGGTCTTGAGATTAACACTAAAAAGACCATATGTATGGCCATAAACCATCATAAATCGTTTAGGGGGAATTTGTTCTTAAACGGCCAAAAGTTAGAATCTAAACTTGGGCGTTTCACTGGACTCAAAATTATCTTGGAAACCCCAAGTAGAAAAAAGCAGAATGATACTAACACAGACCACCTTACCAATTATGAAAAAACATGGGAACTGTCAGAGCAAGGCTGTTTCCCCGGCACTTAAGGTTTTTAAATTCAAAGTCCAGTCCGCTGCATTATATGGGGTGGAAATATGGGGGTCCGCGAGCACAAACGTTTTCGCGAATAGCGAAAACTAATTTTACAGGGCGCTCCTGAGACTGCCGACAAGTACACCACTAATACCAGTAATGCTTGACCTAAATATGAAACGTACGGACCATCTTGTGATCCTGATAACATTATCCTTCTGGGTGAGACTCTCTCTGGTCTACACCAGAGCTGGTTGATTATAAAGATGATCTTCAAGAAATAATGGGATTAGACCGGAATAATACTAACTTTTGGTTAAAACATGTCCGTACACGTTTAAAAAGGACTGGCTTGGCGCAGTTTTGGGATGAGCCATTGACACTGACCCAAAACTCGAAAAAGCTTTTAATATCTGCATTCTGGGTATACATTGATCAATCAGAGTTTGTTAAACGAACGAGCAGGTGGAACCTTGATAAGTAAGTTCCTTGCATTTAAAGTTAGTGCTTACTGCGAACAGTTTCTGGACGAGGTCCAACCACCTTTGGCCAAAACATTATACATGAAATTCAGGTATGGAATTTTGAAAACAAACATGACTATAGCAAGGTGTAAAAGCACTCATACCGAAAAGACTAGTGACCTATGCACCATGTGCCTATGTAATGTAAGAGAAGATGAGTCGCATATTCTTTTTTTTGTCCAGCTTACGATGCTATTAGGAAAAAAGGGATTTAACCTCTTTGTTTAGATCTAGGAGTGCCCTCATACAAAGAAGCGGAAAGGATTTTAAAGACTGATACTAGCCAGGTGATAGTTGTCGGTGTCAGTAGATTCCTGCAAGCAATACATTTTGTACGTGATAAAGTGGGTCTGAAGCTTTAAATGGAATTGCGATGTAACTTTGAAGCTAATAGTTACAAAAGGTTGCTGCTACTTTGTTTAGACTATGCTGTGTACATATATTTTTTACCTTGTTATTAATGGTACACAGTCAAAATATCGAGTCCTAATTGTCGACCTACACAAATATCGTGTTGCAAATATCGAAGGTACATAATTTCGATGTCAAGTATATCTTTGGACAGAATATCGACCCTAAGGTAAGTAATATCGAATTTATTTATATCGATGTAAGTAATATCGAAGTTAGTAATATCGATAGCATATATATCGATGTAACTAATTTCGATGTTACTAATATCGATATTTGTATTATGTTTATGTTTTTAAGTATGTATGTGTAATATGTTTTTGTTAAGTATTTTAATTTTTTAAAATATATGTGTATTATTTTTATATATTAATAATGTTATTTTTAAGTAAATTTTATGTTTTAGTACCGGAGCGGGTTATGGGTTTATAGGGGAATAGGGTGGGAAGTAATTTAAATATACAAAATTAATTATTAATTTTCAGGAATTATAAATTAATTTTAATTAAAGTATGTTTTTATTTCTGTAGCTGGTTGTGTGTTTATAGGGGAATTGGGTGGGAAGTAATTTAATTGTAATTAATTGATTAATGTTTTATTTTTATGGTTAAGTATTTTTTTATTAATTATTAATTGGCAATTAAGTATTGTAATTGATAAATTAATGATTAATTGGCAATTCATTTTTTTAATTGATAAATTAATTATTTAATTGGTATTTAATGTTATTTTTAAGTAAATGTTATGTTTTAGTACTGGAGCGGGTTATGTGTTTATAGGGGAATTAGGTGGGAAGTAATTTAAATATACTAAATTAATTATTAATTTATGGGAATTATAAATTATTTTTTATTAATTTTGTTTCTATTTCTGTAGTGGGTTGTGGGTTTATAGGGGAATTGGGTGGTGAGTAATTTAATTGTAATTAATTATTGATTTATAATTTTATTGTTATGGATAAATAATGTATTTTAAATTAATTATTAATTGACAATTAATTATATTAATTGTTTATTATTTTTTCTAATTGGTTAGTAATGTTTTTAATTGTTAATGATTTTTTTTAATTGGTAATTCATGTTTGTAATTGGGAAATAATTTTTTACATTGGTAATTATTTCATTTTTTAATAGGTAAATAATTGTGTTAATTGGAATTTAAAATTTTAATTGGTGATTATTTCTTATTAATTGGAAAATATTTGTAATTAATTGGTAATCAATATTTTATTTTAAAAAAGTACTATTTGGTTTATTGTTTAATAATTTTTTATTGTGAATTAATTTTAAATCATATTTTTATGTAATGCAATGTATTTAAATCTTTAATATTTATTATTTGGTGAGTAATATTTAATCATTAATATTATTTGGTATTTGTTGATAATTTATTGTTAATTAATTATTCAACTGTAATTGATTTTAATAATTATTAAGTGTATGTAAATGATGTACATTTATTTAAAAATTTAATTATACATTATTTTAAATATAAAAATTATTTATAAGTGTGTTAAATTTGAATTCTACGCTATCAAACGCTTTTCCTACTGTTGCACCCTTTGGAGTTGGAATAGTAATTTTTACCCTTACGCTATCCAACGCTTTCCCAACTGTTGCACCCTCTGGAGTGGGAATAGTAATTTTTACCCTTACGCTATCCAACGCTTTCTTACTCTTGCACCCTCTGGAGTGGGAATGCTAATTTCTACCCACCCGCTATCCAACGCTTTCCCTACTGTTGCACCCTCTGGATTTGGAATACTAATTTTTACCCTTATTCTATCCAATGCTTTCCCTACTGTTGCACTCACTGGAGTGGTAATAGTAATTTTTACCCACCCGCTATCCAACGCTTTCCCTACTGTTGCACTCTCTGGAGTGGGAATAGTAATTTTTACCTCTACACTATGCAACGCTTTCCCTACTTTTGCACTCTCTGGAGTGGGAATAGTAATTTTTACCCTTATGCTATTTAATGCTTTCCGCTCTGGAGTGGGAACAGTAATTTTACATTCTACGCTATCCAATGTTTTTATTAATGTAGTTTTTTTGGGACTTTAAATAGTATTTTTATTTATTTATGTATTTAATCTTTTTTGTATTATTTTAGATAATGTTGTATTTAATTAACTTTTAAAATATTGAAAGTATATTTCATTTTTTAATTTAATAAATATAATTAATTATTTTTATTTATGTTATTATTTTATGTGTGCAGATGTATTTGTAATTGATGCTATTTGTTATTAATGTATAATTAATTAAAATAATTAATAAATAGTGTTATTAAGTAAGTATATATTATATATTGTATGTTTATTTTTAATTAAAGTTTTATTATTAAATATGTATTATTTTTAAATTTTAAACATTATTAAATATGTTTAAATATGTTTAATTTATTCATAAGTATTATTTACTTTATTTAACTTTTTTTTTCTACAGACAAATAACCGATATTTTTAATTACGATATTTTTAACATCGATATTTTAGTTTCGATATTTTTGTACTTACCATGTTGTAGATAGGGTGTCGATATACTTGCCTCCGATATTACAGCGTCGATGTTGCTGTAGGTCGATATTCTATCCGTCGATATTCTGTCAGAGATTCGTTATTAATATTTGAAAATGATGTAGATTATGGGCTGAAGCAATGAATTCCATGTATTTTTTATATCGTGATGCCTTTTTAATCTATTTAAATTAAGTTTTCAAATGTAACGATTTTCTAACCGTATCTGTGTTATCTGTAAAATCATGAACTCCCTTATATGGACTTTGTAATAATGCAAATGTATGTTTTATGTATCTTTTATGGCTCAATTGTGCCATGTGATTATGAAATGAAATGCAACCTTGTCTGTCTATTAGATATGGACCCAGTGGCATGCCTTAAAGTGAGCAGCAGTATCACAGATCAATTCCCATTGTCTCGAGGAACACGACAGGGATGCACCGTGTCGCCTTTGCTGTTCATAGTGGAGATGGACCCACCTGTCAGACACCTGCAGGAGCAACATTTTGCAAGAGGACTGCAATTCTAGCATGGGCCATTACTAGCTTCATTGTACGCTGATGATAATATGCTATTCCTTAAAAACCCTGCAACAAACCTCTCCCTAGTGTTGAGAGACGTGTTCCGTTTCGGAGTGCTACATGGACTTAATATCAATTGGCATACATCTGAAATACTTCCATTAACAGACGCTACAATTCAGGTGCCTTTGGACTTCCTCTCAGGTGGTGCTCAGACCCCCCTCGATACCTTGGTATGTATTTACAGCGTAAAAATTCTGAGGTACTATTATTGAATTATGGCCCTGCGGTGGACAAGCTGAACTCATTAATTGAAAAGTGGATTAGACACCCCCATCCATGACCGGTAGAATTGCAATAATAAAGATGGCAGTACTTCCCAGTTTCTGTATTTGTTTCTAAATATTCCCATCGTGCTCACTAATGCATTTTTTAATAGCCTCTGAAGCTCCTTAATTCAGCTAATATGGGCGGGAAAATAACCTAATATGGGTTGGAGTACTTTAATACTGCCATACGAGCGCAGAGGATTTATTTATTTTATTTATTTATTTATTTATTTAATTTATATGGCGCGTTATAACCACAGGGGTCTCTAAGCGCTGTCTGACCAGATTTACGTGATAGATGTTACATTCACTTGAAACCAGCTGTGCACCTAAGATCTGCTCCATGCTTGTTTAAACAGTACAGTTTTTAGTTTTTTTCTGAAGGAAAGTAAGTTACTTTCCTTCCTGAGCTCTGGATCCAATTTGTTCCATAAAGCTGGGAGCGTGTTGGAAAAAGCACGGCCCCCCACCGTGGTCAATTTGAAGCGGGACTGAGACAGAAGAGTGGCGTCCGACGAACGCAAAGTCCTACCCGGTGTGTAGGGGGATAGTCGGGATTTCAGGTATTTTGGTGCTTTGCCATACTGAGCCTTGTGAGCGATGCACAGTCCTTTGAAGACAATTCTCTGACGAATTGGCAGCCAGTGCAGCTCCTGCATCAGGGGAGAGGCATGGGCAGACCTGGGTTTTTTAAATATCAGCCTAGCTGCATCATTCATAACTCCCTGTAGTTTGTCCAGCAGCCGCTGTGGCAAACCTAAATAAAGGGAGTTCCCGTAGTCCAGCCTAGCCAAAATTGTGGCTGAGACCACGTGTCTCAAAGTAGGGAATGAGAGTAGGGCCGAGATCTTCCTTAGTTGTCTTAAGAGGCCTATACTGGTGCCTACTACGGTGGCAACTTGTTTTTCCATGGATAGTTTATTATCCACATATAGGCCTAAGCTTTTAACTGCAACTGCCGGCTTTGGTGGTGCACCCAGCTCCCTAGGCCAAAATTTCTCACTCCAAGGGTTACCCGAGATGGAAATGGGTAATACTTCCGTCTTATCCGGATTTGTAGTCCCAGACTTTTATCTTTACTATTTGGTTGCTCAGGTACACTTCACTTATCATTGGTACCATTCTGATGCACGACTTCAATTCCTTAAGCCTGAGAGCTTGCAAATTCACCCCTACACACTAGAAACACTCTGGCTGCAGGGATTACCCAGGAATGCTTCTGATATCCAGGCGATAGCAACAACCTGCTGGATATGGACAGAAATTACAGTGACATCTTGGCTTTGGGCACCTCTATTCTCCACACATTCCTGTACCGAAATAACCCATGGTTATCTGTCACAAAGGAGGCACTGACCCAAAGAACGCTCCTTGCATGCCGTATAGAAATAGTTGACGGCATGTTTCATGAGGCTGGCTTGCGCTCGATCTCATCCCTCCACGAGGGAGGTGCAGTCACGCAGATAGACAGATTTATTCTGTATACTGCCCCCCTTGAACCTCCTGATTTCCCCTTTATTAACTCAAATTATTGTTACCCCTGCCAGTACCCATTTGGTATCTAGAATATACAATGCAGCAATTAACATAAAACCCATCACTGACAAGGGATTCGGGGTAGCGTAGGAAAGAGACTTGGGTTTTCCTCTATCTGACGAAAAGTGGTTTTACTGTTGTGAACAAACCAAGGGCCATAATATCAAGAAAGGGCGATACATCATCTGCTTTTATCGGCGATAATGGGCTTGATAATATGCCCTTGTGAATTCCCATAGAAGCCCAGGTTCTGGTATTAACCTGGGCTTCTATGGGAATTCACAAGGGCATATTATCAAGCCCATTATCGCCGCTTTAGCAGCAGTTTCCTGCCGATAAAAGCGGCGATAATGTATCGCCCTTTCTTGATATTATGGCCGCAAATTTGTATCAAACAACTACCAACATAAATTACTATGCTTTAAATATTGACACCGATCATATTATACTCTGCAACTACTATTTAAGCTAGACCCCACCAAGCCTCATAGCTGTCCTAGAACCACTACAGAACATGCAGATTATGTACATTTAGCCTGGAATTGTGCTACCATACTGCCGTACTGGGAGGATGTGTTCTGCATTTTAGCATTAATGACAGAAACTAATATTGTTAAAACACAAGAAAGTCCCTAGTTGTCAGGGAGTGCCCTCTGTCACGGCCCCTTGTTCCCAAAGGACCTAGCGCGACTTCAACACTATTGTTGTGTCTCACCTGGTCCTGTCATTCGGCCAGACCCCAATTACAGTACGAATCAAAAAGAGTTAACTACTCGAGGTCAACCAAACACACTTAAACTAAAACAAAACAGATATAATTCCTGTGGCATTCAAGAAAAGGATTTTCTACATTTGTATTGAACCTTCTCCCCACTACTAGCCCTCCTGGGCTATATCCTCCTATTTTCAAAAGAAATCCGACGATATACAGCTATTTCGTTATTATTAGCTAAATGCCAGGGGCCTTATTTATGAAGGCCTTGCGCCACCGGTGCGTGTCTTTTTCCCATTTTAAATGTCACGTAAAAGTGGCACAAGACCTTCATAAATAAGGCCCTAGGTGTACATGCACTGGGCGCTCTCTCCCATCCAACAATCAAGCATTGGATAAAAGACCATCGATTGCGATACCAACAGTCATATATATGCCTTGCTCCAACCCCCTACCTCCCGACCATAAAACATATGGTAACCCTTGAGAACATTCCTACAGCAGTTCCCAACGGAAAACGGCACCCCTCCCCGTGCTGAAGGCCCTTGAAACGATGCAAGATGAATATCCTAACTCCACAATGATCACAAGTTTCCAATATGTATTAAGGGATGGCACATATACTAATCATTATGTTCCGAATTTGTGAGTAACAGTTCTGGACTTCTAGCAACGTCTACTGCTATATAAATAAAATGGGATTGTATACTGGAATACATACCCAGGAGGGAGATGGGGACTGGGAATAAGCTTTGCAGTATAATACAGTATTACATGTTAATCGTAAGCAATGTGAAATAACTACTAATGTATTCTTTGCTTTTGTGAGACCTGTTTTAATTCTCCTTTGTTATTATTTTTCGCCTTTGGTTACTGTCAATGTGTGTAACATGTTATGTTATACGGAACCAATAAAAACATTAAAAAAATAAAAAACCCTTCTGAATGTACTTTTTCAGATACCGCATCTTGTAAATGCAAGTGAACAGAAATCACAGAAAAGATGATGTTCTGCAATGTGTGGGTTGCTGCAACATTTACATAGGGATAGGACTGTAATACATTGTGCATCAGGCATTCGAGATCTAGTAGATATATATATATATATATATGTATATATACTCAGAACACTCAACAAGATGCAAAGGTGCTTATAATGGTTATTCTTGGAGTTTTAGAAGAAGAAATAAGTATCGATTACTAATTTGGACAGAGATACTCATGGAACCATGAGTGTAAAGATTACACTTTCAGGTCCAGTACTCAAATTGATTCGGAGCAATTTCTTTACTTAACACTAATGGAAACTGTGTGTTTTGAGAGATTGACCAAAAAAGCAAACCAAAACAATACCTGACCAAATTGTCGATCAGATGTTCTGCCAACATTACATATATGAAGAAGTAGAGCAGGTGGAAGTAAATTGGAAGCAGAAATTATAAACTTCAAAGCAGGACAAATATCAATTTCTGGAAGAACTTAGTGTAACATCTGGTCACTTTACTGTCTATTTAAAGAGCAAAACTTGATGGACAGGATGTAATGACAGCAAGCTCAAATAAAAAAAAACTGCCTTCCAAGCTACCAAATCTTATCTTTTATTTCTTCAACCAAAGTTCTAATAAGGATTACTGTTAAAAAGAAAGTTTTCTAGAGTATTTGTTCTATGTGGGTCGTCATTATTTATGACATAATTCGGCCAACCAGGGGTGATTTCTTTATAGGGGGCTCCGTATTCTAGTAACCTAAAAAAAATATTTATCGGTGATACAAATTACAGAGGTGATATTTTGACCAGTTGTTTACATTATTATCTTTTTGTTGTCTGAGAGGGTATTACCCTACTGATACAATGCTCAGCTTAAAAGTTCAGAGCCTCTTCACAGCCCTCGAAAACCCCGCCATTGAGCCCAGATTTTCTCCTATTTTTTAGGACATCCCCTATGTTGGTATATTGTACGCTCCGCTAGACAACACCAGTCCAAGTCAGCTTGCCAGTCCCTTACTCGTGGAAGTGCCCTTGCCCTCCAGCACCTGGCCAGGTTATGCTTTGCCACCACACCTACCAAGGCCAGCTATATTTTGGTGTATATAGGCCACTCTCCGTACCCGGCTATCCCCAGTAGGAACCATCATGGCACCAGAGAGATCTAGAGCCTAGTAACGTGTTACATGATGTCTCTGACTCTGCCCCAAAATTTCTGTGTTTCTTGACACTCCAGAGGAGATAATCGAATGTGCCCTCTTGACCGCACCCCCCTGCAGTATAGGGCTGAGTCTGCCTTGCCCAATCAGCAAAGCAGCCACCGGGAGAAGTATACTTTGTGTAGGACCTTCAGTTGAGTTAGGTGGAAACAAGAGCTTACTGCAACCTCCCTGGGGCTCTGAAGGGCCTCCACCGAATCTGAATCCTCTGGTGTTCCTATGTCACCCTCCAAAGCTGTTCACAGCATTCCCATGGGGTCAGGGGAATTGTTCACTAGTTTTGTTTATATATTAACAAGATAGCCTGCTCTACCAGCAGATCTGTCAATAGTGTGTCCTCTAAGGGGATGCTTCCACCATTTCCCCCTTCTCTGATTTGTCTCTGTAGCGCATGGTCCAGCTGCAAGTAGCGTAGCCACTCTCCAGGGCCCATTTCATACTCTTGTTGGAGGGCCTGGAATTGACAGCCCGGCCTCTCCAGACATCTCCTAATTTTTCTAGCTCCAGAAGTTGCCATTTGGTGAAACGCCTCAACTTGCACACTTCTGCCAGTTGGTCACCTGTCCACAAGGGAGTCATCTCTGTCAGTATCTCTCTCCAGCCAAGGAATTTCACCACTTTCCGCCATATTTTTGCCATTGTTTGCATGTGTGCTGGCAGGTCTTTGGTTCCCTTTTTATCATAAAGCAGGGAGCTTTATATATCCCCTGCTTCCCATATATAATCTTTCTACTCTGTACACTGGTTCTGTCCATCCCCAAATGCCCAGCCACTCACCGCAACCAGCTGTGATGCCCAATAGTATAATTTCACATCTGGGATCGCCAGCCCCCCATCGTAGATGCCCCTTTGTAGCTTATGGTGCGCTATTCCTCATACCCCTCCATTCCACATTAGGGAGCATAGTTCAGCCTCTGTTAAGTGAAAGAAATGCGTCAGAATCTGATAAAGGGGCATTCTGCAGGACATACAACAGTCTTGGGAGTGTCCTCATTTTAAATAGCTAGTACCACGCGGGCCATCAAAGTCACTGGCAATACCTTCCATCTCTGAGCATCCCGTTGAAATCTGGTCAACTGAGGCAACAGGTTCTGATCATATAATTTTGAGGGTTTCTCATTATATATATATATCCCCACTAACTCCACTGGGTCTTCGCATCTAGAAGTTAATTTAGGGATGCCCCTGCCAGTTGAAACAGTAAGGATTTATCCCAGTTAATGCGATAGCCTGAGTAATCTCCAAAAATGCAGAATATTTGCAATGTTCTGTCTATTGTTTGCCGTGGGCATTGTACATACAACAGAAGATCGTCCACATACAGGGATATACAGCCTTCCCACTAGTCACCCACTGCAATACCCTATATTAGGGAGTCTTGGCGGAACTATGCTGCCAACAGTTTAAGTCCCAGGGCGAATACAATCGGGGATAGAGGACACCCCTGCTGTGTTCCTTTCTGTAGGAGGAATTCTCTGGAGACTGTTGAGTTAACATTCACCCTGGCAAGAGGTTGTTAATATAGCAGCCTTATTTAACCAATGGACTTAGGTCTGATTCCCATGGACTTCCCACAGGTAGTTCCACTCCACACTATTGAACGTAATTCTGGTATCCAGGAACAGGAGTGCCGCCGACACTGATGGGTTTAGGTCCGTTACATGAAGGATTCCCATTATTCTGCGGAGATCAAGTCTAGTACCGTTGTACGGCATTAAGCCCGACTGGTCCGAGTATACCATAGATGCCGGAACCATATTCAGCCGTGTCACTAGCACCTTTGCCAACACCTTTGCTTCAAAGTTAAGTAGTGATATCGGTCAATATGACCTACAACACGTTAGGGGCTTACCCTCTTTGGGTATCACAACCATCATTGCTGTCAGCTGGTCATTGAAACATTGATAAGAGGTGGGGTACCATTTTGTCAAGCATACATATATACAATTCTACTGGGAGTCTGTTTAGACCTAAGCCCTTTCCTGAACATAGTGCATGGGTGGCCAATGTTATCTCTTTCCCTGTCCGATCTTGTTCTAAACTATCCCTTCCCCCATCAATAGGTCCGACAGCCTGATGTCCCTAAGGAAGTCCAGGCAGTGCACCTCGGTTTGCCCCGCTGTGGAAGTATATATACCTTCGTAGTATGAGGCAAACGCCTCTGCTACTTTCCGTTCTGTCACAAATCTATCCCCCCTGTCTCCCAGGATTTCTAGATCCCACCTCGCTGAAGTCTCATGTCTTTCAAGCCAGGCCACCAACTTGCTGGCCTTATCTCCTATTTTGTATACCCTAAATCTTACGGCTCTCACCTGGGCCCTGGCTTCCCCTTCCAGCAACTCCCTGAGCTCTTTTTGTCCAAGGTAAAGGCGGTGCTTCAACTCGCTCAGGGCCAGATGTACGACAGAGTTTTGCAAGCGCAAATGGGCTTTAGACCCGTTTGCGCATTCAAAAAACATGTGGCCCATGTACAAACCCCATTTTGCGAGTCGCTAATTAAATAGCAACTCGCAAAATAGGGTTAGCAACTTTCTATTAGGAAGGGGTGCTCCAAGGGCATCCTTTCCTAATAGTGCATCTGAACCCTTTGTAAGAATATTTTGCAACCACAATTACGGACGCAAAACACTCGCTGTTTACCGCCCTCTTCAAGAGGGGGGTACCATTCTCAAACAGGAAACTTTCCCCTTTGTGAATGGGTGCACAAACATTTTTTCAGAGCAGGCAGTGGTCCCAGGGACCACTACATGCCCTTAAAAGATTTAAACACAAAAGTTTCATTTTTTTAAAAATGCATCCTGTTTTCCTTTAAGGAAAACATGCTGCATTCAAAAAAAAATCAGCTTTATTCAAAAGCAGTCCCAGACATGGAGGTCTGCTGACCCCAGCAGGCCACCTTCCCTGGAATTGCAGGCCATAACCAAGGGGGTCACAAATTGTGACAGCCTCATTAATATGCATGATGCATGCAATTTGCGACCCCATTGGTAATCGCAAACAGTGTCTCAGACACTGTTGTACATTGGCAATTGTGACTCACAATTTGCGAGTCGCAATTTGGCATGATTTGCGAGTCACAATTGCCAATGGTCGTAAATCAGGCCCTCAGTGTCCCCTCCTGCCCTATCACCCAGGTCTCCAGAACCAGAATTCCATTTCAAGCTGTGTACTTTTCAGCTTCTGTTCCTTATTGGATGCCCCAATTTGTGCCTGAGCATGCCCTCTGAGGACTGGTTTGAATGCTTCCCAAAGTCACCCGAGTCAACTAATTCCTGGTTCTCCTCGAAGAAATGGTCAGCGCATTCCCTAACACTGTCCTCATAATGTGGGTCTTAGAGGTGCCACTGGTCAATCCTTGGGGGCACAATATTCTCCAGGTACTGCCATCACAGGAGAATGGCCGGATATCCCCTGGGCCACATTTCTGGTGTCTTTAAACCATCCCATGGCATTCATGTGTGTTATGAGATAGTCTAGCCATGCGAAGCTGCCACGTGCTGTGGACTGATGAGGGTATTGTTGAAGCCCTGGGTGGTGATGTCACCAGACGTAGCCCCGCCACATATTCTTAATCAACTCCCCCAATGCCCGACCCTCCTCCTAGAGGACACACCCCTCCCAAGACTTCCAGCTCAGCTGAGAGTATGTCATACATATCTCCCCCCCAGGGCAAGTATCCCTTGCAGGTGCTCCAACAGGAGTGATCTCAGTGCATCTAGGGCGGCAGGCTGGAGTTTCAGCGGGGCATATACCAAGCATAAGTTAATGGTTTGGCTTTCCCATTGTCCACCTAGCAGCATGTATTTGCCCAGGGGGTCTAACCAAGTATTCTGAGGAATGAAAGGGAATGCTAACCTACATAGCACCCCAAACCCCCTGATGCCCGTGGTGTATCCCGTGTGTGCTAGCAGAGCATAACCAAATCTATTCAGTACTGTACATTGGTTTACCTTAAGATGGGTTTCCTGAAGTAGGATAATGTCTGGAGTATGACGCTTAATGAATTTGTAGGGTGATGGTGCGTTTCAACCTGCTGTTTAAATCGTCATGGATTTGATGATGGGTCTATTTGGCAGTGCGAGGGTGTGAATTGCCCTACCCACCCCCTCCCCCTCCCGTTCCAACCGGTCCCAATCATCACCTGATGACTATATACTGCATTGACTGCTTAAAACGGTGCACAGACAAAATATCGACTCCAAAATATCGACTGGACATAATATCGTGTTTTAAATATAGACTGGACAAAATATCGACTGGACATATTATCGACTACAAAAATATCGTTTTTCAGGTAAGTGAAGTAATATCGACTGTATAAAATATAGATAGCAAAAATATCGAATTTTTAATAATATATAATATTTTATAGTGTATTTTTATGTAATAATATGTGTGAAAAGTGTGTATTAATGTTATAAAATATTTTATTAAATGAATTTTGTTTTTTTAATAATTGCGTAATGTAATTCTGTAGCGGGTTGTGGGTTTATAGGGGAATAGGGTGGGAAGTAATTGAATAATAATTAATTAATTAATATATGTTTGTAAATATTTATAATTAATAATTAATTGATCATTAATTAATAATAATTAGTTAATTAATTAATATAATTTTGTACATATTTTGTATTAGTAATTAATTGGTAATTAATTAATTGTAATTAGTTAATTACATTAATTAGAGTACATTTTAATATATATAATTTTGTGTTATTGTTAAGTAATTAATTGGGAAAAAATAATATTAATTATTAAAATAATTACAGCTAATGTGCTAATATATTTACTTTATTGTTATTGTTAATTAATAATTATTTGGTAATTAAATAATATTGATACATTTTGGGTAAAGGAGTATTTTTAGGGTTCAGGGTCAGTTTTCAGTTTTTGGGTAAAGGGGCATTTTTAGGGTTCAGGGTCAGTTTTCAGTTTTTGGGTAAAGGGGCATTTTTAGGGTTCAAGGTCAGTTTTTAGTTTTTGGGTAAATGGGCATTTTTAGGGTTCAGGGTCAGTTTTCAGTTTTTGGGTAAAGGGGCATTTTTAGAGTTCAAGGTCAGTTTTCAGTTTTTGGGTAAAGGGGCATTTTTAGGGTTCAGGGTCAGTTTTCAGTTTTTGGGTAAAGGGGCATTTTTAGGGTTCAGGGTCAGTTTTCAGTTTTTGGGTAAAGGGGCATTTTTAGGGTTCAGGGTCAGTTTTTAGTTTTTGGGTAAAGGGGTATTTTTAGGGTTCAGGGTCAGTTTTGGGTTTTTGGGTAAAGGGGTATATTTTAGGGTTCAGGGTCAACAAATAAGATTGTAAAAAATGATTTTTATTATTTTCATTTATTATTTAATTATTATAATTTAATTTAAGTATTTTTAAGTATATTTTAGTAATTAAAATTTAATATTAATTTAATTTAACACTGTTTTTAATAAAGTCGATATTTTTTACATCTATATTATTGTTAACGATATTTTGTACTCGATATTTTTGTACTTACCTGTTTGTAGATACAAACTCGATATTTTGACTGTCGATATTTTGTCCACGATATTTTGGCAAGTCGATATTTTGTCCCTCGATATTATTTCAGTGATCCCTTAAAACATGTGACAAAAAAACCCCATCCCCTCCTCACCCCACCCTACTACCCTGCAAACCTGATTGCTAATTGTCCACCCGCCAGCTTGCAGAGCGCCTGTTGCTCATCTTCTAACATTTCAGAACTTCAACTGGGGATGAACACGCCCTGCCAAGACAGGCAATAAGCAAACACAATTTCTCACCCTCCTGTCCGAGCCAGTAGTAATTAACAGTCTCTATGTGCCCCGTCGGGGGGGGGGGTAGGGTCCCCCCAGCCCATAGTCCTGATTAGAGTTCACCCCTGTGGCTTAGTTACATTACGTTTCAACACCACTACTTAAGGGGTTACCCCCTGGCATACTCAGTTTTACTTCAGCAGTGATATCACCCCTTTATATTCCTTGGGACCTACCCCTTTGTTGGTGAGTTTTCGACTCTCGAGTGCTGGCTTATCCATGTGTCGATCTCCTTACCACCCATGCTCACTCTCGTTTACGAATCGGATATTTGCCTTTGTTCCGGCTGACAGTGCACCAGCCCTCCAGCCATTCCCAGCACTCCTCTGGGGATGCAAAGTGCCATGTTTTCTCGTCCGCCACGACTCGAGGACATGCCGGAAAGAGTATCATGTACTTCAAGTCTCTGGTTCTAAATTCTTTTTTAACTGACTCAAAACTTCTCCTTTGTCATTGCTCCTGCAGGGTGAAATCTGGAAAGATTCTAATCAAGGTGTTTTTTCGTAGTGAATGTACCCTTCCACCCTGGCTGCCTGGAGGATAGCATCCCTGTGTCTATGATTGAATATTCTCACTATGATCATGCAAGGGGGCTCCCAGCTTGGGAGGGGGCACTGAAGCTCTGTGTGCCCTTTCAATGTAGAGCTTTGATACTCCTAAGGGTTGCAGGTTCTTTACCAGGAAGTCTTCCTGAAACAGCTTGTCTCTGGCACCAACCACCCATAAATTGTTCCTGCTGGCCCTCCCTCTTGGTCCTCTAGCCTTGCAGCCATATGTGTGCTCTGCAGTGTTAGACTACGCATCTGGGCCTCCAGGGGTTTGGACATGGATTGGAGCTGGGCAATTTAGGTCTCAGCGGTAGAGACTTTCTCACTTAATTTGGAGAGTTCTGCTCTGATTTGCGTGACCTCAGCCGAGACCGACTCTCTTTTCGGCTCTAAGAAGACCCTTGACATCCCTGAGCGCCACCATTATAACCGACAATGAGGGCTCTTCCCCCCCTCCTTCGACAGTTTTAGAGGGTTTTTAGATGGTATATTTATTTATTTATTTTTATTTATTCAATTTATATAGCGCATTATCACCAATAGGTCTCTAAGTGCTTGTACTTAGAAAGACTGAACAGTACAGAAGCAGGTAACCAGATTAAATCGCGGCCCATGCGTCTCGGAAAAGTACTGTTTTTAACATCCGCCTAAAAGGCAGTAAATTAGGTTCCTTCCGAAGGCAGAGTGGTACTTTGTTCCAAGCTGCTGGCAGGGTGGTCGAAAAGGCACGTCCACCAAGGGTGGACATGCGGTAGGGCGGGCTAACCAGAAGAGTGTCCTCAGACGAGCGTCGAGTCCTCCTAGGAATATATTGCACCAGTCTGGCTTTGATGTAGCTAGGTGCATTGCCATAGACTGCCTTATACGTAATGCATAGGCCTTTGAATAATATCCTCTGCCTAATGGGGAGCCAATGTAATTGACACAGGAGAGGAGAGGCATGCGTGCTCCTGGGTTTTCCAAAAATCAATCTGGCTGCATCATTCATGACTATTTGTAGTCTTGAGAGTTGTTGCTGGGGAAGCCCGACATAGAGGGCATTCACATAGTCCAGACGTCCTAAAATCATAGCGGACACCACAGTCCTTCAAGTAGAAAAGGACATCAGTTGGGAAATTTTACGCAGCTGCCTAAGGAGACCAACGCATGTGCCCACCACAGACGACACTTGATTCTTCAATGTGGATGCCCAAGCTTTTCACCACCCTTGCTGGTACTGGAGTCCTACCCAGCTCCCTGGGCCAGAAGCGATCATTCCACGGGTTGCCCGAGATGGTAATGGGCAACACTTCGGTCTTCTCTGGATTGATCTTCAAGGAGTTGGTGGACATCCAGTTACCCGTGAACTTTAGGATATTATGCAGCCTGGCTTGGGCTCCAGATGAGTCCTCAATTTGAATGATAATCTGTGTGTCGTCAGCGTAGTTGTAAATCTGACAATCCATCTGATTAAGAGCTGAGATCAGTGGCTGAAAGTATATGTTAAAAAGGAGCGGTGAAAGAGCAGAGCCCTGCGGAACGCCACAGGTTATGGCTGCTGCTGTAGATACCAGGTCTGACAACTGAACCCTCTGCTATCTTCCCTGCAGGAATGAAGTTAGCCAGCCTAGAGCGGTCCCCCCGATGCCCAGATCTCTCAGACGCTTCAACAATAAATTATGACACACTGTGTTAAAGGCAGTGGAGATATCTAAGAGCACCAGTGCCCCGGGGATCTTCTTGTCAGCTCTGCATCTTAGTTCATCCAAAATGGATAACATCACCAGCTCCGTGCTATGATGTTTTCGAAAACCAGCCTGATTTCGCTCTAAAAGGTCGTTAGTCTCCAGATGTTTAGACAGATACGTCAGAACATGCTGCTCAACCACCTTAGCCAGAAAGGGTAATTGAGAGATGGGCCTGTAGTTCTTTAAATTTTTAACATCGGCCCCTGGCTTCTTAAGGAGCGGGATCAGCCGGGCCTCTTTGAAGGAAGTTGAAACCTGTCCCGTCTCCAAAGACCTATTTAAAAGGGTAAGGACGTCCTCCTCAATCCCCGACATAGCAAGCTTAAAAACGCTTGGAGGGCAAGGGTCCACCTGAGAGCCAGATTTCACTCTCTCCACCAAACTAGCTAACATCTCCTTAGTAATCAAGGGTAATGCGTTTAGGGAGGAGTGAGCCTCACAGGTGTCTGGCATAATTTGTAGTGGACAGTCAAGAATTGGGGTGCAGGATATTTCGCCCTGAAGATCTTCAATTTTCCTAGTAAAGCAATCCTGGAAGTTCTGGCAGTCTTCCTGAGAAAACTCCGGCTTCTGCTCTTTATTGTTCCTTAGTTCCGAAAGTACCTTAAAGATTTCTTTTTGCGGGTCTCGAGCTGTCGCAATTCTGGTCTCAAAATACTCTGCTTTGCGAGCCAGAATAGCCTTTTTATAAAGTGCAAGCTCATGCACGTATAGGCTCTGAGCATTAGTATTGTAATCCCTCCTCCAGGCTCTCTCCACTTTCCGGAGAGCCTGTTTCTTAGTTCTCAGGGTGTCGTCAAACCAGGGTGCCCCCCTCCCTTTATCAACCCTTTTCACCTTTTTTTGCCGGAGCAATGGCGTCAATGGCTTTCTTCAGTTTGTCAAATAGCTTTTGACTACCAACCTCGATGGTCTCATTTACTAAGTCTAAAGCAGTGGAATTACATAAATGACAAGCTAGCTTTTCCTCATCTATATTCTTCCATCTCCTTACCATTTTCCACGCCGCTCTAGGTCTATCTCCGCCCCTGTGGGCCTTCCTCTGGCCCCTAATCAAATAGTGATCGGACCAAACACATGGCGTAGTAGTAACATATCCTGGGGCAGACTCTGTTGTCCAAACCAGATCTAAGGTATGGCCTTTATCATGGGTAGGACCGATCACCAATTGGATCATGCCTAAGGCCATTAAAGCCTCTTCTAGATGGATTGCTTGCCCTTCCTTAGGGGAGCTCTCCCAATGGTAGTTAAAGTCTCCCATTACCATCAGATTTGCATAACGGGATCTGAGGTCATGGACAACCTCAAGAAGGAGATCCAAGAATGTTGGTTTAGCCCAGGGAGGACGGTACAACAATAAGATGACTAGACAAATAGTACCCATCTCAAATTTCGCTCCTAGGACCTCTGCTCCACTTAAACTTTGAGCTCATACTCTTTCTGCCCTCCAGCAACTATTGTAAAGAAACGCAACCCCACCTCCTCTCTTTGTGCCTGTGCGATTAAGCCAGCTAGCATTGAAATTCGGGGGAAGAGAGGCCACCTCCTCTGGGGTAGAAGAATCCTCGAGCCACGTTTCCGTGATCCCAAGGATGTCAATCCCACCGTCCTGCAGCAGCGAATACATTTCTAAATTATGCCTCTGTAAAGAACGAGTATTTAAAAGGCCATAATTCAGGGTTGAGGATACTATTAGAGTGCAAGTAAGTGGCCATAGAAGGTTAAAAAGATATGCAGTGAGAAAATTAAATCCCACCAGTTAAAAGAGTATTATAAAATTAAATGCCTCGCAAAACAAGCTAACCAACCAACGCTAGTGAACCGCGCTAAGCCTCTGAAACGCGCTGCTTCTCTGAGCCTTTTCCTGAGCGATTGCAGTTTTACCTTTGTCCATCTTGTTAGCTTGGGTGGGTTCCTGCACTGAGAGGCTTCACCATCTCCTCGCTCGACCCTTCCAGACTTGTCTCTCACTCTTTCCACAGGACCAGGTCTAGATACCACCAAGAGTATCCAGCGTCTGTCACAACAAGAGTGTAAGTGGGCTTTAGCTCTTAGCCCCTTCACTGCTTAATATTAATATTTATGCCACCCTGTCATCAGACTCTCTGCTGGCCTAGCCAAACCCAGGTTGCTATCAGTCTCTTACCTTAGTCTTGTCTGCTGGGTACTCCTTCAGGGCCGCCACAGTGTTCCAGCTCAACCTCTGACTCGGGGTCCCAGAATATTCCCAAGGCCCAGGATGTCAAACCAAGCGGATTCAACTTGCTTCCAAGGGGGCCCAGTAGCTGAGGCCATCTCCTTCCCCTGTAGGCAGTCTTTCAACCTGCTAGCTGTAATGCAGCCGTTCTACCGATCCACCTGGTTACCAGGATCTCTGCACCAGTGGGTCTCTCTCTGTCCACGGTCTTGCCGCTCTGCTGGTTTGGCACCTAAGCCCAGGCCACGAGCTACTGCCTCGCCCCACAGGCCAAAACAATTGACCGCTCAAACCGGCGTTGTGGACTATCCTAGGGGACAAGCAATAGACCTCAGTAGTTGCCACAGCTTAGTGTAACGTTTGATCCACTCTTTCCATCACAGGCAGGCCAAGCCACGATCCTGCACCATAGAGGCCAGGCCCACCAGGCAAGCCGCTGCAGTCGTCGTGCCCACCAGCCCAAGGTTGACTTCAGCACCCACCAGCAGTCTTGTGGCTCCACTGCCGTCTCACCTAGGCCCTGGGATCTCTCCGCCAGCAGGCCCTTTTGCGATATTGCTCCCGCTGTTCCACCCAAGCGGCATCTTTTTTCAGCCTTGGGCCACAGGCCAGTCTCTGGATCTCACGCTCCCGGGGGTCCAGCCACAGAACCCCAGGAGCCACTGCTACTTAGTGCTCCGCTCCTTGTATCACCAGCTAGGCAGGCCATGATCCAGTTGAGAAGAGGGGGTGGTGATGAACAGAGTGTCTGAATTAAGCAGACCACTCTTACCCAGTCCAAAGATCAGGGCTTGATCCATCACCGTTATTTATCTCACTGCACCATCCCAGCTCAGAACCTGGCTATATGCAAATCAGTCTGTCCCTGGCCCAGTGCATCATGGGAACAGGGCAGACTAAACTACCAAGCCAATTCTTCACCAGAAAGGAGACAAGCTACCGGGGACCGGTTTCTGGCATTTCAGCCTTCTTCGGCCCGGCTTGCTTGAATCCTGATGGTGCAGTGAGAAAGGGACTCATGTCTGAGTATACCCTGCCACACCTATAGTGGCCAAAAACGATTCAGAAAAGGGGGTGGTGATGAACAGAGTGGCTGAATTAAGCAGACCACTCTTACCCAGTCCAAAGATCAGGGCTTTATCCATCTCCGTTATTTATCTCACTGCACCATCCCAGCTCAGAACCTGGCTATATGCAAATCAGTCTGTCCCTGGCCCAGTGCATCATGGGAACAGGGCAGACTAAACTACCAACCAATTCTTCACCAGAAAGGAGACAAGCTACCGGGGACCGGTTTCTGGCATTTCAGCCTTCTTCGGCCCTTTTCTAATTAGTTCTTTCTGTGTTGTTGAACAAACTTACATTGTCAAGGTGCACACCAAGGCAAATAGCGATACAGCTACTGAGACATCCAGACACATAAGATATAGCCACTCACACACCCACTCTCACAGGTACATACACTCACACACCTGCTGACTTATCTATACAGTCAATGACACACTGACTCATTAAAACAGCTACTAATACATCCACTCACTCATAGAAATACTCACACACTCTCTCACTTACTCATTCAGATACTAACACATGCACTTACTTACCTATACTGTGGCTGATAAATGCACTCACTCACCCATACAGCTACTCACTCACCCAGACAGCCACTGACACATCCAGTCACATTGCCATGTACCCATTGGCATACCCAATCACTCACCAATACAGCTACTAACACACCCACTCACCCAAACAGCCACTCACATACCCACTCACTCACTCATACAGACACTCTCATACCTACTCACTGAGCCATACAGTCACTGACCTACCCACTCACCCACCTATACAACTAAGGGCAAACACACTCACTCACCAGTCAGTTACTTACCCATAAAGTCATTGACACAGCTACTTACTCACCCATAGAACTACTCACAAACACATTCACTAACCCATACAGTCACTATTGTACCAACTCAATCACCCACACAGCCACCCATGCACTATCTTACATACCTATAGAGCCACTTACACACCCACTTACTCAGCCATATAGCCACTTACATAGTCACTCACCTACCCATACACCTACTCACATACCTACTCACTCAGCCATTCAGCCAGTCATACAGTCACTAACTCAGCAATACAGCTACTCATGCACAAACTCACACTCATACAGTCACTCATGCACCCACTTAACCCATACAACTATTCATGCACACCCCCACTCATCTTACAGGCACTCATACACCCACTAACTCAGCCATGCATGCAGACACCCACATAGTCACTCACTCACCCATATAGCTACTAACACACCCATTCACGTACCTATACAGGCCCTAGCACAGTCACTCACCCACCCATACAGCCACTCATACACCTTCTCAATCAGCCATACAACCACTCAAACAGTCACTCACCCACACAGGCGCTCACACAGGGCCCGATTCATAGAATTAACTTAAGACAAAATCCTAAACTTACTACTTTTGGTATTCATAGAATGCACTTACTACTTTTGGTATTCACAGAATGCACTTACTACTTTTGGTATTCACATAATGCATTTACGACTACTAACTTTACGTCCGCACTCAGGACGGAAATTCCGGCCCGGAGGCAGAGCTTCTGGCCTGGCGGCGGAGCTTGCGACCCAGAGGCGGAGCTTCCGGCTCAGAGGTGGGGATTTAGCCATGGCTGAAATCTCCACCTCTGGGCAGGAAGCTCCGCCTCCAAGCCAGAAGCTCCGCATTAAATGGAAGTGTGAAACCAGACATCTACGCCAAAAAGTAAAGAAAAGTGGGAGAGCACTTCCTCTTTTAAAGCATGAAAACTGTTTGAGCCAAACATATTCCTTTATTGCCGTGTCACATGGGATTCACAAAGACATCGCCCTGAATATCAAAATATATACATTAAAACAAGCGTATAACATTAAATCACTTATGACTATATACATTAATACATAATATTACTAAACCACTTTACTCAAATTTAAATTTTAATATGTCTACATATAATTTTACGTGTTTTTAAAAATCACTCTAGATTTTTGAATTTTTCAGCTGTACCAGAAAACACGTATCGGAACAGTTCGATTCACGAATATAAAAAAACAAAAAAAATAGCAGATCCTGGAAATTTTGAGAACGACACGCACGTTTAAAAACAAATTCACATAAAAAACAATGCACACAAGGTCATTGCAGACACTCCCTTGTGGTCCTTTATCCACCGGTAGTGTAGAGTATGGACTAAGCATTTACCCAACACAGTAGCAACACACTAGCAATTACTAATTAAGTAGTAGAAGGTACTGCAATTGTGTAGACATTTATGAAGAAACTGTGGACTCTTCTTGGAAAAAATTAGCTTTTCCATTATGCCTTGATGCTCATTTCACACAAATTAAACATCAATGTGGAGCAGTTACAAAGAAGAATACAGCAGGTGCCCCAGTTGAAACTGCAGTTTTGTAAAGCATACATGATTCTAATCTCTTGGGCTTAGTGAAGACAAAGTAAGTGTGTTCCCTCTTGTATTCCACATCAAAAGCAATCTGAAAGCCTTACTGAATTTGAATGCATTGTTAACCTGTTAGAGCGGAATCTGATCTGCAGTGTCTGTGATGAATGGTTTCTTTCTTGTCATAGCCGCATAGCCACTCACACAGCCACTCACTCACATATACAGTCACTGACACAGTCACTCACTTTTCTATACAGACACTTATACAACCACTCACTCACCCACACAGTCACTCGCACACCCACTAACCCACTCACACACTTACTCACAGACCCATACAACTTCTCACACACCCACTCACAGATCCACTCAGGCACTCACATCCCACTCACCAAACCTATAAAAGCACTCACACACCCACTCTGAAAGTTTACAGATTACAGTTAGTAAATAAAATTGCCATAAACTTAGAAATTAGCTGAAAAAAACAAAGGTTACATGGACATTTAAATGAGGAAATAATGTTGAAAAAAACATACAAATTCACTGAAACACCAAAGGTTACAGCGACGGTAAAGTTAGCGAAGTTAGAGTTAGGATCGGATTTTACTCATACGAAACCATAGAAATTTAACAATTATAGTTACCTGAGCTAATTATAACTAATGCTCCACAACACACTGCTTATCACCTCACATATTACGTCACTCATGACATTGACATCACTGATGACATCACCGATTAGATCTTAAATGACATCACAGATGACATCATCCTGAGAACCACTCACATACCAACACAACCCCTCACATACCCAATCACACACCCATGCAGTTACTCACACACCCACTAACATATCTATAGAATCAATCACCCCCAGACACACACCCATACAACCAATCACAAACCTAAACAACTACTAACCCACCCACAAAAGCACTCACAGACCTATACAAATACTCACACATCTACTTATATATCCACACAACTACTCAGATACCTATACACACATACATACAACTTCTCACACACCCACACAACTACTCACACACCAATACAACCAATCACATACCAACACAACCTCTCACATACCCATAAACTCATGCACATACCCACTCATTTATCCATACAACCCGTACAGCCACTCACTCTACAAAATAGCCACTCACACACACACTCACTTAACCAAACACCCACCCAAACAGCCACTCTACTACCCCTACAGCCACTCATATACACACTCGCCCACCCATGCAGCCACTCACACAGCCACTAGCTCACCCATACAGCTACTCCCACAACCACTTATTCACACATGTAGCCACTTATACCATTCAAACAGTAACTCACACACTGATTCAGCAACTCAAACAACCACTCAGATGACATATGTTAGAAAAAGTATCATTTATTGGTAGTACAGAAAGAATAGTAATTTAACTTATGCCATAGTTTAGTATATATCTTTAACTCTCAAAAATATTTTGGAAACTCTTACACTCAGTGGATGATGTCATCAGTGATGTCATTTGAAATGTCATCAGTGATGTAATATGTTAGGTCAGAAGTAGTGCATTGCAAGGGCCTAAATTATGGTTAGCTCAGTAAAGTATAACTGCTGAATTTCTATAGTTTTGTACGAGTGTAATCTGAGCCTACCTATAATGTCCCTGTAACCTCTAGTTTTTCAGTGATATATATATATATAGATATCAGTGGCTATTGGAGTACATATATATTTATATATACACACACACGCATGTATATATATATATATATATATATATATATATATATATATATATATATATATATATATACGTGCGTGCGTATATATATATATTCACTGAAAAAACCATAGGTTTCAGGGGCGTTATAGTTGACAAAATAACAATGGCTAGATCTAAGCCAAAAGAAATATACCGGATAGTGAATTCCTTGATAAAACCCCTCCCGCTCACGGTAGATAATAGCAATTCCCTGTCAAGATGCAATGAGCTGGTTGACTTTTTTTTCAAAAAATAAACAAAATGTTTCTCTCCTTCCCATATCCAGCCACTGAATTATCTATTCAACGTTCTGACTTAGATTCGGACACAGTAATTCTCCCTCACAATAAACTAGATTCCTTCCCACTGTTGAATTTGGAAATACTGGAGTCTCTAGCACAGCAAATAAAATCTGGCTCACCGTGTGATCCTGCTCCCCCGGGCTCGTGGGGTTGGCTAGTGAAACCATTCTCCCCACTGTCATGGAGCTGTTGAACTCCTCCATGTTGAGTGGGATGGTTCCTATGGCATGGAAGCATGCAATGGTACGGGCCTTACTCAAAAAACCTGCCCTTGACCCAGCCAATCCCAGTAATTACCACCCAATCTCTCTGCTCCCATGGGTATCTAAGATCCTGGAGAAGCACATTAATACCACCTTGATGAAATTTCTCGAGTGAAATCATCTCCTCGATGCTTCCCAGGTGGGCTTTTGCCCAAAACATGGGACAGAGACTGCGCTACTGGCTGTGACTGAGGAGGCGAGACGGATCTTGGATCGGGGGGGGATCAGTGGCAGTGATCCTCCTCGATCTGAGTGCCGCTTTTGATACGGTTCATCATAAAATTCTGTTGAACCGTCTCGCCGACCTAGGAGTGTCTGGAGAATGCCTGGTCTGGTTCAAGTCTTTTTTATCTGAAATAACCTTCCAGGTCTTTGATGGCATATCCGTCTCAGCAAGCAGGCCTTTGGGGTGTGGAGATCCTCAGGGCTCATCATTGAGCCCTACGCTCTTCAATGCATATATGAGGCCGCTGGCCGGGATTGTTTGTCCGCATGGTATTAACATCATTACCTATGCGGACGACACCCAGCTGGTGGTCTCCCTTGTGCAGAAGAGTGGCCTCCAATCACCGTCCAACCTAGCAGTGTGTTTGGAGGAGGTGAGGAGCTGGATGATGAGCTCATGTTTGAAGCTCAACGACGACAAGACCGAGCTCATGCTTTTGGGCCCGGCGGCCCCTTCCACTTTGGAGCTGCTATGGCCCGCGAGCATGGGGACGGTCCCTGCCCCAAGAGACAACATCAAAAGCCTGGGGGTATGGCTAGATAAGTCACTGAGCTCAACACACAGGCCACCAAGGTGGCGGCCAACTGCTTTGGCCTCCTTAGGGTGATCAAAAAAATCCTTCCCCTTCTTCCATTTGAGGCCAAGCAGATAATCATACAGGGCCTTGTCCAATCCCGTTTGGACTTTAACAACACACTGTAGCTTGGAGCACCGGATTACACCCTAAAAAAGCTTCAGCACGCTCAAAACTGTGCTGCTCGTGCTTTACTTGGAGTCCCACGAAGAACATCTATAAAAGCTGGGTTAAGAACGTTGCACTGGCTGCCTGTTAAGGACAGAGTAAAGTTCAAATCTCTGTGTATCGCCCATCAGGCTTTTTGGAAAATGGGACCAGAAATCAACCACTCTTTGATTTCTCCTTATCTTCCCAATAAGGCGCTTCGTTCCTCATCTGCGTTTCTGGCTAAGACTCCTAGAATCTTTAAAGCCAGAGCAGGAGGACGCTCCTTCTCGTATAATGTATCAGGATTATGGAACACCCTTCCCTTGTACATGAGAAGCAATTCCAACTTAACCAGTTTTCGGAAGCAACTTAAAACTTTTTTGTTTCAATAACCAGAATCCTTGTTTATTTGTCTGAGGGCAATTCTGTTTAGTCACAGCGCCTGGACGCCTGAGGGCAACTGTAGCGCTTTACAAATTTTATTTTCATTTCATTTCATTTCATTTCACTTGTACAAAACCATTGAAATTCCCCTGTTATAGTTATTTCAGCTAACTATAACTTACGCGCCTGCAATGCACTGCTGATGATGTCACATATTACATCACTCATGACATGGTCGGTGACATCACTGATGACATCTCAAATGACATCACTGATGACATCATCCAGTGAATGTGTGTTTTTTTTCCAAAATAAATGTTTTATATATGTATATCTCAAGTTCGATGGAAGAATAAATAGGTATATAAGTATCTAAATGGATGACTTTTCTTTTTTTTAATGGATTGTATAACTGACTGATTAAGTGTATCTTAATGAATACATGGGTGTAAAGAGGGGTCCAAAAGATTTAGTTGTAGATAAACAAGTTCAGTTTATTCAGCATACATGAAAAGACCTCCAGCTCCTTCTCCAGCTTCTTTTTACTGGCACAATACTCAAGGCATAACATTCTAAGCACCTAGCAACTAACAAAGAGTTCTATGAATGCAGCTTCAGATGCATTGAGCATAGATCCCAACACATCTCCCCCATTACAAATAATAATAGAAATACAACATGAAGAAAGATAATGCAGTTACAAGGAAAGCAAAATACATTAAGGAGCAAAACACTTCGCAACATTGCCACAGCTCCAGGCAGAGCCATCTGACCAAATTAGAACATTTCTTTTGACACACCTGATTTGCATGGGTTGAGAGAACTTCTGTCGCCTTTGACAACAAATCCTCCCTTCTTAGTCACAACCCAATCACCCACTTTGAAATCATGTTCACATACCCTCATTCTTGAATTATACGACAGAGCACAATCACCCTGCTGTTTTTCAACGCCATACTTCACTCCCTTGCGATCAACCCATAAACACTCCCTGCTTCTCAACCAAGCAGGAACCTCCTTGAGACCAGGCTCCCGACCTTTAAGAGAAACAAACTGTGAAACACCAGTAACTGAGTGCGGGGTAACTCTGTAGGACCACATCATTTTCTTTAGTTTGTTAGACCAAGTCAAACCATTGGCAAGAGACAATTGAATATTTTCCATTAGCAACCTATTCACTCTTTCCACCAATCCATTGGCTTGTGGCCTGAATAATGCCACTCTTTCATGGCAAACTCCCATTCCATCCAGAAACTCCTTCATTTCCCTAGAAACCAATTGAACACCGTTATCCGACACTAAAGTTTTAGGAATCCCCTCACTCAAGAATGCCCTCTCCAGAAATCCAATAACTCTTCTAGTATCAATAAACTCAGTGGACTCTACCACAAACCATTTGGAATGATAGTCCACAAGTACCATCAAAAACCTGTTACGCACGCCCAATCTGTGAATTGGACCCAGAAAATCTATAGCCAATTTCTCCCACGGCTGTTCTGGAAATTCAACACATTGGAGAGGAGGTTGTCTGACCACTTTGGTCTTGTCGCTGCTTGCACATGCATGACAATTCTTCACAATTTCATCTATTTCCCCATCCATACCTGGCCACCAATAGGATTCACGAACTCTCCTCTTCGTTATGTTACGACCCAAATGGCCCTCATGTGCCAACCTCATAATTTTAGATCTGAGACTACACGGTGGAACCAATCTACTTCTACGCCACAATTTTCCTTCCGAAACACTCAATTCCCCCTCCACACGAAAGAAACCTTTTAACCTAGTATCACCACAAGACTCTCTTGACCAACCACCAGACACGTTATCCATAACTATTTTTAACAAATGATCATCATTCATGGCACCTTCCCATTCGGTTTTATCAAATGCCAAAATTTCATTGCAACTCGCACAAAATTCATCACCCAGAAAATCCTCAGACACCACATCAACTGGTATCCTAGATAAATAATCTGCAACCACATTTTTCTCACCCTTGACGTATTCCATATCAAAATTGTACTCTAGAACCGACAAAATCCACTTTGATATTCTAGGCAGCCGCGTATCTAGGGGGGGGGGGCGGTCCGCCCCAGGCGGCACTCATTTGCAGGCGGCACTCATTTGCAGGCGGCGCTGTGCGACACAGCACTGGTGGCCCGTGTACAGTCAAGGATTTTGTTAAGGGGCAAAAACGTCACCCACACGTGCAGCTGTAACAAAGCAGCACTGCGCACGTGTAGGTAAGTGCAAGCGCACATGCTTGCAATTGCTGCACCACCTAGCCTAGTGGTGGTGCAGCGCTCGGCGTACAGCATATGTGGATCCCAGGGCCGTCAATCTTGTAGCGCGAGAAAGCGCTACCAATGACGGCCCTGGGAATCTTTTTCGGCCAGCCCCTGCGCTGTAGGGCCTGGGCCATCGGTTAAAATACCGATGGCCCAGGCGCCACTAAATTAGTGAAGTCTCTGCAGTGAAGGGCAATTTGCAGCAGACAGTCTAACTGATAAAGACCAGCCCAGCAGCAGTCTCACTTAGTTGGAGATCTGCACTTCGCGCCCACACACTTCCTCTTTAAAACGATATGAAAGGGGCCGAGGCTGAACTTCCCTCCATTTAACCCTAATCCTCGCTTTGCACAACGAGAAACAACAGCACAGTCAAGCGACGTTTCCATTGTCGTCTTCTGTTGCACATGCACTTTGTGGTCTTCTGGGCGCTACGTCTGATAAGGCATTTAAGCTGTCTGATATGGCATTTACAGCTCAGACCACCACCGCTTCGAGACCCCCAACCGGACTGTGAGTATTTTCTAAATATAGCGCTTGCTATCTCTGTCAAGGTGTTGAAATATGTTATTAGATCGTAGAAAAATAAATACCTCGTCAGCCACTGCCTCGACATTGTTCCTAAATACCTTTCAGTAAAATCGGTACATTTAAAAAAAATCAAATGGCAGACCATCTTGAATTAGTGGAATTGGCATCTTGGTAGCGTTTTTGTGGTTTTTAAACTGATTATAATATATTTAGCCCACATTTCACAAGATGACATTTTGGAAGGCTTGGGATAGTGTTTCAGACATTACCAAACACACCAAATCAAAGCACATAAACATACACAAGCAGTACTGACGTTTAACAGAAACATGAGACCCACTGACTGAGCGCACACCAACTAGGTGGAAAAGTAAAGGGAAATATAATTTAGTATTTATGTTTCTACACATATCTCAAATCTTAACATCCTAAAATTCAAACTTAGATACAATCACGCACAAAGAACACAAAGGTATAATAAATCTGAATTGCCTTTCACCATTTCTGACAAAATCCATTGCTTATGAACAGGAAGGCTGATAGCAAAACTATTTTAATAAACTTGGAAACTTGGCCTGTGGATTGGAAAGAGGGGCAATGACATAATAGGATGCAGAAACCCAGACACAGACTGTAACAGAAATACAAGCAGGTCTGACAAGGTAGGTGGAAAATGGCAAGACACATCCTCAGCAAAGAAATCTACTTCCAGGAGACTACAACGTTGCATAACAATACACTCAACAATGGCAGGTGGACAAGGAATTCGCAAACACAGGGCGAGATGAAAAATCCATGATATAACATTGCATTCCATAATATTCATGTAGCATGATTTTCAGGCCAAGCATACTAGACTTTGCTGTCTGCTGTAAACCATTTTGTGGCTCACAAAGAACATACAGGGTTCACCAATCGTTTTAGTATTCTAGGGCTATGGGTGGATTCACATCTTTAATTACCTTAATTGTCACCTCTTGTTACTCATACACCTTGTGCAGCCTGGTTGTGCCCAATTATTAACAATATATGCTTTTCATGCGGTAAAAAGTATTGCCAAATCAAAACAATCTGAAAATATTTTCTTATAATTCTTTTGCTTCTTTTTTCATCTTTACTTTTGAACCCTAAACTTACGGTAGAGATAGATATCCAGTCATACTATTGAATGAAGTTGGCACATACTGATAAGAAACTGTTTGAGTGTGGGCTTGGGTAAGCCATCCATTACTTCTTAGCCTCGAGCCTTTGACTCAATGGCATTCTGTTCTTGGTTGTCAGACTGAAAAGTACCCAACAAATGTTTCTGCATATACAAATATTTTTTCAAAGTATAGCACCAATGAATTACATCACATGTTTAGCGCTTTGAGTGACAGAAGCACAAGAGGGGTGTGGGGTGTTAAACCATGACAGATTGCACAGTTGCCGTGGATTAGTCAACAGGAAAGCACATCTGGTTAGCTCTTTGAGCTCGGTCAGATAGCACTACCTATTAGGGACTTCAAGTTAGGCAAGTGCAGTTTACCAAAGGGTCAAGCCCCGAGAGATTGTGCCACCGCTGTGGGATATTTTGCTGAAAATAAATCGTTTCTTGTGAGAGAATTGTGGTCCTCAAGCTATAGAAGCCCTGAAAGTCTAAAGAGCCAGGTACTTCTGGTTGGCCATAAGTGATTTTCATTTTGATGACTACTCATGCCCCAAAAGCAGGACAAGGAAGCAAGCAGGAGGAGAGCTTCCAGTTGAGTGCTTAGAACGTGAACGACTGTGCAAGCTGTCTGATATTGCCTTTCAAGCCAGGGTTGTAAACCTGTAAGCTGCTCACACCCTGAAAGACTGCACTGGCTGCCTGGCCTTTCAGGACAGTCGAGTGCCTCCAGTGATAGCAGGACGTTTTTAATGTAAGAAAGGAACATTCTGGTCTCATCAGTTCCGTTATCCTGCCAATGGTGTTGAAAATACCTGTTGGAGTGTGTTTTGTTTATCTGACTTCAGCTACTTCACAGCAAAATAGGTTGTGTAGATTTCTGTATTAAGCTATGCCTTCTTTCTTTCTTGCAGTCTTTCCTTTCTTTCCTTTCCCTTCTTTCTGGCTTTCATTCTTTCTTGCTTTTGTTCTTGCTTTCTTTCTTTCTTTCTTACTTTCTGTCTTGCTATCTTCCTTTTTCTTTCTTGGCTTCTTTCCTTTCTTCCTTTTGTTTCCTTTATTGAGCCTTCATTCTTTCTTTCCTTTTTGTTTTCTTTTTTCCTTCCTTTTTCTTGCCTTTGTTATTTCTTTGTTCCATCTTCCTTTCTTTCCTATCTTCTTCTTTCTTTCCTTACTACTTGCCTCATTCCTTTCCTTCCATCCTTCCTTCTTCCTTTCTTTCCTTCTTCCCTGCGCAACCCACTCAACAAGTAAACTGGGAAATCCCAGCCGGTGCTCTGGCTAGGCTCTGCGAGCCCTTTAATGAGCAGAGCTATCAAAATATTTCCAAGTGTGCAGAATCCCTTCAATGTTGTTCTAACATGTTTGAACAAAGGTTGATGAAGTTCCCAAAACCCAGGTGTAAAATGATTTATTAAAAACAAGCACTGGCAAAATCATTAGGTCAGTAGCTGGCTACCAGCTTTTGACTTTGTCAGTGCTGGCCAACCTCTACCATAGATAACCTGGCTGCTGGGGTACAGAAGGCTGAGTGAGGTAAGAGCTAAGTGGTTTTCAGAGGGGAGGAAAGGATCTTTAGTGGCAGAGTGGCAGAGAGTTCACAGACAATTCCTATAAAACAAGCATTTGCAATGCAATAGGTCTCGCATTTACCCGAGTTTTAGCTAGTGACATTGCAAATAACAAAGCCTTTTATTTGTGTTTTAGTTCTTAAAACAGAAATAAAGGCATTGACATTATCTAGAGCTTAAACCTGTGTAAATGCAAGACCTATTGCATTGCAAATGCATATTTATACAATTTAGCAGAAACTGAAGCCATTTTGTCTTGAGTCTGAAGCAGAACTAGTTTGGGCTCTGGAGCTGAAGAGAACGGTTGCCTAAGTGCGTATTCACAATAGGCAACAGATTTCATATAAATACCAATCAATAGCAGTATATTGATGTGCATTTGCGCTTGTGATGTGCACATATGTATGTGTATAAGTAAAGAGAAAGGGTATTTAGGTATATATCTATGGGCATCTACATTAATGGAACAATATATAGATCTATGCTATGACACTGAAAGTGTATGTGGCTAAATTAAATATGCTACTGGGGAGAATGTATACTAATACATGTATGACCTCCCCCACTCCCATTTTATACCACAGAATAAATGTCAGATGTTATGTTATTGCCATAGACCAACCCATCTAATGTGGAATAAACACTCTTCTTCCTCTAAGATTATTTGCTACTATGTCTTTAGAGTATACTATCTCTGCTGATGCTCACAAGGCCTATTCAGTGTGCCTGCCTCTCGCTGTACTGATGTAATCCACTATCTCCTCTTAAATTTTTATTATATATAAATGTATTTGTTTATAACTACTACACAAGCCATAAATAAAGTATGCAAAAGGTAACGTGTTATGTACTACCAATTTTGAGTTAGGGAATAGTCCTCAAGACACACTTGAGGCTCTGCTTCTTATAAATCACTTCCACTCCTATCCAGAACATTGCTGACAAATAATAGATTACCCTTTGCCCATAGATAGATCGATAGTTAGATAGATATATTGCGTTTACTCGTTGTTTTTCGCGGTTTTTCTGAGTCCCCAGATAGATCATGCAGACTGTGTTTTCTCCTTTGGACTGCCGGTCACCGGTGTATTCAACTGTGTAGCCTTGGACCGTGTCATGTATGTGCATGTAACTTGCATGATCGAGGTAACTATTAGCGGCAATACTACGTGTCTCTCGGACCTCTTTCAAGTGCTCGCCGTCCTTTTTGTCAGCCCCCCCCCCCCAAGCCAGGGGCGGCAATCTGAGGGATAGCCCCGGGCGCCACAAGCTCTAGCTACGCCCCTGATTCTAGGAGTAACATTACCCTCAAGGCTTCTACCACCTTTGAACAAATGCACCAGGGGTTTATGATCTGTCCTTACCCTAAATGGTAACCCCCACAGAAAATACCTAAAATGCTTGATACCCCAGGTTCAAGCAAGAGCTTCTCTCTCAATTACTGAATAAGAAGTTTCCGCACCTTGAAGACTTCTAGAAGCGAATCCAATGATTCTTTCAACTCCATCAGAAACTTGAGTCAACACTGCTCCAAGCCCCACACTACTTGCATCTGTAGTCACCAAGATTTTGGCCCGAACATCAAAATGACCCAAGCTTGGAGCATGCAATATACCATTCTTCACACTTTTAAACGCCTTCTCACAACTTCCACTCCAATTGAACACAACACCATTCTTCATTAGCAATCTTAAGGGTTCCACAACGTCAGCAAAACCCTTAATAAATTTTGAGCAATATTCCGCTAAGCCTAAAAATGACCTAAGCTGATCTTTGCAAGTAGGTGTGGGAGCATTAGTGATCGCAGAAACAATGCTCTTCTTAGGTTTGATTCCCAGACCAGATATTTCATGACCCAAGTAAGTAACACAGTCACGTTTAAGTTGACACTTCTCTTTCTTTATGGTTAATCCATTCTTTCCCATTCGCACCAACACTTCAGTCAAAATCTTATCATGATGTTCACAATCTTTTCCGACAATCAACACATCATCTTGAAAACACAAGACATTTTCTATACCAGCTAAAACTTTTTGCATCACTCTCTGAAGTACTGCAGAAGCAGATGCCAACCCGAAAGGCATCCTACAATACCTGAAAGCTCCTAGAGGAGTCACAAAAGAGGTAAGATGACGTGATCCCTCTTCCAAATCTATTTGGTGGTACGCAGCTGACATGTCGATTACACTAAAAATTACGCCCCCACCCATTGCACTAAGCATTTCAGAAATGTTGGGTAAGGGTTGCCTGTCCACCCAAATGTTTCTATTCAAGTCGCGTAAGTCCACACATAGACGAATTTTGTTCCCCCATCCTTTGGCGCGACAACAATGGGCGCAAGCCATTCAGAGGCTTCAATGGGCTCAATTATTTTCAAATCCAATAATTTGTCTAGTTCATCTTTCAGGGGAGCCCTCATTAAATGTGGAACATTTCTAACCTTGTGAACTACAGGCACTGCATTTTAAAAAAAAATTATCCTGTGTGAAAATCCCTTTAATTTACCCAGCTTATCAGTGAAGACATCAGGAAATATTTTCATAATGTCAATCTCAAACCCATCAACATTGAGAACAGTAAAGGAAGACACTGGCTGAGCTACATTGGGATTTAGCGTAATGCCTAAATCTTTCTGGTGACTCCACCCAAGCAAATTAGATCCTTGCTTGGTCAAGTAAACCCTTCCAAATACTTTCCTAGAAGAAAAAGTTATTACCATCCATTTCAATCCCAAAATGTCTATGGTCTTACCACCATAACCTACAGCTTTGATGTCTGGAGACCCCCAAGAAGAAAGATCACTATCATCCGCCCAAACACTAATGTACATGACTCTAGACAATAACGTGTAGAGACTACCTGAATCAATTAACATTTTGACATTCTTAGATCCAGGATGTTTGGGATCTCTGGAGTCAAAACTGATTAAGCTGTGTGGTTTCTCCAACTTATCTCTACTCTCATTGGGAATATCAATTAAACATACAGGATCTTTGGAAGAACTACTAATTTCCTCCAAACATACAGGATCTCTGGAAGAACTACTAATTTCCTCATCTATTCCATCAATGCATAACATAAATTCTTGAACACTTTTACAACAGTCATCAATTTCACTGACAGATTGAGAATTTAAATTTGCAAACTTTTGCTAAATGTCCCCCTTTTCCACAATTCCTACAAATGGCATTTCTCGCCATACAGCGTGTGCTCGAAGCTATATGTCCAGGAGCTCCACACCTATAACATTTCACTAGTCGAAAACTCCCTTGCTGCGCAGAAATCATAGAATTAGGACGGAGATTGTTAGGAGATTTACCAGAAGACTTGAAATCACTCTTCCTTAGTGGTTTAACAATTTTAGTTTCATTAACACTAGTTTGAACTAAAGAAGGCTTATCAGTACTATCGGATTGTTTTGTAGAGATTTCCTTGGACATCACTGAACTAGAGCATTTATCCATTTCCTTTATCCACAAGTCAGTATTTTCAAGTCCTTTAGCAATCTGGATTGCTTCTTCTAGCGTACAGTCTTTTGTAAGCAACTTTTCTCTAACTCTTTTGTTATTGCTGCATCTTACTATCTGGTCGCGAATTAAAGAATCAGCCAAATCTTTGAACTGACAGTTAATAGATAAGCCCCTTAAAGCTGCTACGTAGCTTGCAACATCTTCATCACTTCTTTGCGCACGACAAAAAAATTATGTCTTTCTAGCACAGTATTAATTTTAGTCATAAATCTTTTCTCAAGCATCTGCATACTCATCTCATATACATTATGAAGTTCCCCATTACCAATGCCCAAAGAAATTTCAGGCAAGTCCTCATAGAGCCTCCTTCCCTCTACTCCCAAATTATGAAGCAAAATTGCTTGTCTGCGAATGGGGCCAAACTTATCAGAACCACTAGCTAAAATATAGGTTAAATACAATTTCTTCCATTCCTTCCAAGGTACTACAGGCTCACCAGGAGTAGGAAGAAAAGCAGGAGGAGTAGCAAAAGCTTGTTCACCCATAGTAAAATGTCAGTAGAAAATTGAGTTGATAAGAATGTCTTGAAATATACAAGTATTGCTCCCTGCGTGGTACACCCTTAAAGGAAATCAAAATGTATCAAGAGTTATTTATAAAATACACTTATCCTTATTATTTGTCCAGATGCGGTAACACGCCGCTCGTAAAAGCTCAGCTCTTAAATGCGCTTTGGTCGCTCAGCTCTTAAATGCGCTCAAAAATGCTTTATTCCCAGATGCGGTAACACTCCGTGAAACTCCGCTTTTAAATGCGCTTTGCTCCTGAATGCGCAAATGCGGAAGAATGATCTGAGAACTGCTCGGTCCGGTTGCTAGGCAACGAAGAAACAAGATGGCTGCAAAGGAAGGGTCACGCAGCGTAACAACATGGTGACATCACGGGCCAGGAATAGCTTCGGAGTTCAGAGAAGCTTAAGACGCTCAAGACGCTGGATTTAGAAGACGAAAACAAGGTAAACAAGGCGCTGACACGTCACAAAGCAAAATTCCAGATGAGAGCGTAACGGCAGATGCGCTTACAGTTTAAAGTTTTTAAAGAATGCGCATTGAGATGGGAGCAGGCTTATATATTTAATGAAGAGAAATTCATCAGAAATCCATAAACACTCACACGGGGTAGCGAAAATAGACGAATAGTCTAATGTAATCCAAATAGAGTCCAAATCCAATAGAGTAAATCCACAATAGAAGGAGGAAATGTTTACTACCAGCTCCAGGTAGTATGGTCCAGGGATGAAGGTCAAAATCACTCTGTTCCCTGCCAGAGCTTCCCCACCCTCGTCGCCAATGTAAAGAGGGGTCCACAAGATTTAGTAGTAGATAAACAAGTTCAGTTTATTCAGCAGCTTCTTCTTACTGGCACAATACTCAAGGCATAACATTCTAAGCACCTAGCAACTAACAAAGCGTTCTATGAATGCAGCTTCAGATGCATTGAGCATAGATCCCAACAATGGATTAGTGAGTAATGTTTAAATATATAAATATCTGTATCAGTCTTTCACTTTGTGTATTAGTGGCGGCATGGGTTGGTGAGTAGCTACATGAGTGTCTATATAGGTTATTAGTTGCTTTTTTGAATATCAGTATGAGTGTCTGAGTGTCTGTATAGTTCGGTGGGGGGTATTACGTAGTGCATAGATGCATAGATGCATGAATGAGTGACTCACTGCTTGTATGTGTTGAAGACAGCAGGTGCAGGACTGTATGGTGGATGAGTGTGTGTATGGGTGTGTTAGTGAAAAAATTACTGTCTTAATAGTGTCTTTATGAGTAACCACATATGTTTTAAACTAGTATATGTGAGTATTGGTGTATATAAGTGAGTATATGTGAGAGTGAGAGATTGGAAGAGTTCCTTTATAAATTAGTATGTGTTTCTATAAGTGATTGCTTAAGAGAGTAAGTATGTGTATGTTTCTGTAACAGTAAGTGTGGTGGTATGTGTATAACTGTATATGCAATTTAATGGATGTTTTATACTTTGTTTGCATTTGTGAGTAACTCTTTGGATGAGGGTCATTGTGTAACTGGATGTATAGGTGTATGAGTACATATGATGAGTGAGTACATGTATGAATGACGGTATAGGACTGTTGATGAATGAGTGGATGTGTGTGTGGATCTTGGAATTACTAAATAGGTGTGTGATAAGTGGTAATGGTATGTCCATGGTTTTGAAAATGTTAGTTTCTATTTTTGAGTGTGTGTGTCAAAGGGTAAATTAGGGAGAGAGGAGGTCTGCCACTCTATCACAAGGATGATGTCATTAGTGATGTCATCAGTGATGTCATTTGAGATGTCATCAGTGATGTCATGAGTGATGTCACTGACCATGTCATGAGTGATGTAATATTTGACGTCATCAGCAGTGCATTGCGGGCGCGCGAGTTCTAGTTAGCTGAACTATATATATATATATATATATATAGATATATATATCCCGATTCCACTCTCGACGCCGATAACACCACTGCGTCCCCAGAACAATGAGAGAGACGGACTCTTCGAATAAACAGCAGCCGCTGCAATATTTAATTTTTTCATTATTTTAAAGTGCATTACCGTGCTTCCCCAAACGCGTTTCGGCGTGCCTGACGCCTTGCTCGCTGGTGGTAAATGTGAGGTTTCCTCCAATATTTAATTAACAAAAGTGCATCGTGATTGGTTTCAAAGTGTCTAATGAACATAAACAACATACTATGCAATATAGACTAAAGAACCCGTTATAACAGTTTAAAACAAAAGTGACTTGTATCATTTACACATATAACTTTTTAAATTTCCGTCGCATTTGATTAGGAATACAAGTTTAAAAAACTGATAATCACGTCCACAGTAATATATACAATTACTCTTCATTACATTTTAAAATTAGAGAATCGATGTAATATTGTATTAAATGTGACTGTGGTGGCAAAATTCCATGTATGTTATGAGTTCTTTTTCATCTATTGTGCTAGTGGTTGACCCTTATTGTTCATATTTAGCAGACCAATATCTTCACCCATTGATGTGTATGTGTGTTATATAAAGTGAAGTATAAATAAAATTAATTAAAAGTAAATGAACATGTGTGAATTTGTGCATAGTGATGACAATTATCTCTTTTTCAGCAAATTGTATTTAGTTGTCATAGGCATTGCAATTCACTTTTATATGTGTAAGGAGGAGTTTACGAGGGACACTGAGGCGGTTGTCCGCATGGATACTTTTTATATCTGTACAAATACATAATTGCAGGATATGACAATTAAATGGGATTAGAGTGCTGTGAAGTTTGTATTATGGACATTCTGCCCATTTCTTATGAAGGTGTGATTTAATGCTATCCTCATAGACTTCTAAGGTTTTAAGGAAGCCTATTCAGGAAGGTGTCTTGGCCTTTTCCGGGTGATGTTATGAAATAGACATCTCACTTTATAATTCCTAATTTTAAGGAGCCCCTTACATACAATACCTAAATATATATAACTGTATAAATACATAAATAGTTTAAAACCCTAATATAAAATATATAAGGTTATCCTAATCTTAGTATTGTTATAGGAAAAAGAGTGCTTAATGTTACACTTCTGAATCCTAGGGTATTGGCGGTTAGTTCCTTATTAAAGAAAAAACTACTATAGTGATTGGTGACACCTGGACTATTTATAGAAAATGATGTAAATCATCACATGTGTTAAGGCCCTTGGGGATTTTACTGTCCAGTTCTAGGATGTAGCTGGTTTCCAGCCTGCGAACTGTTTTCTCTCGGTCACCCCCTCTTTTACTGCTCGGGACATGGTCTATCACAAAATATGTGAGAACATTCAGATTATTGTCATGTTCTACTTTCACATGTCTTGCCACGGGGTAGTTTGGGTCTGAGTTCACTACCGCCCTTAGGTGTTGCAGAATTCTGGCTTGAACTGGCAGCTTAGTGCTTCCAACGTATCTCAATCTACATATACATGTTAAAATGTATACGGCAAACTCAGTTTTGCATGTAAAATGCCCTTTGATGTTAATGGGCAGATCTGAGATTGTCGTCGTATATGTGGTGGTGTTGGCGCCAAATTTACATGCCCTGCACGATGAACATTTGAAAAATCCATTGCGTGCAGAAAGCCAAATGTTTTTATTAAAAGTTTCGGGGCTAGTTTTGACCGAGTCAGATTTCATAGAATGAGCCTTCCTGAATGTAAAAGTTGGTTTTTGCAAATAAACTTCATTCAAGATCCCATCCGTTAAAATAATAGGCCATTCTTTGTTGATGATTCTTTTGATGATTTTAGCTTGTCTACTGTAGGTTGTAATAAATCTGCAGTTTTTCTTAGATCCTTCTGGTTCAACATTGATTTCTCTTCTGTGTGTTGGGCTAATAACTGTGTCTACTGCTTTGGGTTTTAAAAGTGTTTCTCTTTCAATGAGTGACACTTTATGCAGTGCAGTTTTTAAGTTTTTTTCTTTGTAGCCTCTTTCTAATAGTTTCCTCTTGGTAAACGCTAGGGCTTCCTCACATGCTTGAGTTGTGCTGCAAGTTCTTTGTACTCTGAGGAATTCCCTATAGGGGAGGCTTGCTATTGTGTGACTAGGGTGGAAACTACTTGCATGCAGCAAGGTATTGCCTGCCGTGGGTTTAACAAACAGGCTAGTTTCTATATGTCCCGCAACAATATTGATCTGCACATCTAAGAAGCTAATGTTAGTTTTCTCTATCTGGTGTGTGAATTCTAAATTTAATGTGTTGTTATTCATTGTTTTAATGAATTCACCAGCTTCTTCTTCGGTACCTTTCCAGATTATAAACATATCATCTATGAAGCGCCATAGACGTACAATGTGCAGGTTGTATAATGCAAGATATATATATATATATATATATATATATATATATATATATATATATAAAAAAGCTCCGTCACCCTCATGCTGTAGCCTTACTTCCCAGCAACGAGCAGGAACCATTTCATTTTCGACTTTGCACTGGTATAACAAATACTAAAAAATATTCAAACTGCATCTTAGTAAAATACCACAAAGTCACAATAATATCAATTCTGACGACGTATTCCTATTTCCCCTTTTCATATGTGCAAATAACACTGATTATATATAAAAACACGTGACAATGGTCTTATTAGTCGCAAGTTCATCTGCCTCAGTATCACAAATACAAGGTGATAAAATTACAATTCTGGGTTATATAAAATACTGGCTGTTGCCAGTAGATCGTTCTAGTTAGGACCTAGTTACCATAAGGAGAAGCATTTTTTGATTTGCCAATATCTTTGGCGCCGTTTGACGAATCTTCACAAATTTGTCAAAACTAATGACCCGCTTGGTCAGCTCCTGTCTTGAATGTTTTGGGGTGATTCATCAAGCGGGGGCAGAGAAATAAGGGCATTTTGTTATGTTATGTTAGGTGGGTATTTCTAAAGCGCACCTTCACCAACGGCCTCTTGACGGTATGAATTGAATAGGGATGGTTCTAAGCCGAAGCAGTCTAATTGTGAGCTAAAGTAAAAAGCCAAGTTTTGAGCAATTTTCTGAACTACACATAATCTTCTCAAGTCTCAAAGTAATCGGCAGTGAGTTCCACAGTTTCGTACCCAGTATAAACAACCAAGACCCACCAGTGCATTTGCGTCTTACCCTCTGTACAACCAATTGATTCAGATCCATGTATCTAAGGGTGCACTGGGAGGGCGTCCTTACTGATTCTCGCTGAAATAAATCTGGGACTGGTACCCAGAATGGCTCTAAAAAGGATGCATCCTGTTTTAAACATAGATCGTTGCTCCACCGGAAGCCAGTGGAGTTCTTTTAGCGGTGGGCTAATATGGCAATGTCTATCTTTTTGATAGATGATTCTAGCTGCTTGATTCTGATTCATCTGTAGACGATGCTTCTGATGTTGCGGGTGACCAAGATACAAAGGATTTCCAGAATCAATTTTGGAAAGAATCAGGGCGATAATGTTAATTTCCATAGGAACTTTTGTCACTGCTACAGCCCGCACTGCTGAATGGAATTACACTGAATTTGGCAGAGAGGTAGCACTTGGTCCAGAGTGCACTCTTTGCTTTAAATTGTTTAAATCCGTTCAATAGTTCCTGTGAAATGAAAAAATATCAATATCTGGTGACTAAGGAGAATTTGCGTACCCTCCACGAGCGTCATTATGATTGGCTAACAACATTGCAAACCAGGAAGTGTTGGCAGCCATCTTGTGACTCGGTAAAACCGAGTCTCAAGAAAAAAGTGAAACAAAGAAAAGGGGGCAGGGTAGAAACACCCTGACCCCCTAGGCCTGGTCAGAACCAAAAAAGCATAACAAAAAATGATAGGCTGGATTCACGAATCTGGCTGAAAAAATGAAGCGCAGGCTCCTTCGGGGGGGGGTCAGGTCACAGGGGTAATATGCAAATATATGCAGGGGCCACCCGGGCCCCCGCAGCCCCGGGGACCTTTCGCTGCTTGTGTAAATTATGGACAGGGAGCAGGAAGCCCCGGGGACCACCACCACCACGGGACTTTCTTTAATTATGCACTGGGGCATGAGGCCCCCACAGCCCCGGGGACCGCACCTCCCTGGGCTTGTATAAATTATGTGTGGGGTGCTCCTGCCCCCACGCTGCCCCAGGGACTACCACCTCCCCAGGGCATTAGTAAAATGTGGGTGGGGGCATTGAGGGACTCCCAAGCCCTGGGGCCTGCCACCTCCCTGTGGCTTGTGCAAATTATGGGTGGGGGTCTCCTGCCCCCCCACTCTCCCCGAGGACCACCACCTCCCCGGGTCATTAGTAAAATATGGATTGGGGGCCTTGAGGGCCCTCCAAGACTCAGGTACACCACCTCCCCAGGGCTTCTGCCCTTCCCCAACACTGCCCCGGGGACCACCACCTATCCTGGGGCTTTAATTATGATGGGAGGGGGGTTGCACAGCCCCTTCCTGCAGCCCTCCATGGCCCTGGGGACCACCCCCTAGGGCCAGTCCAGCAATGTACCGAGGTGCCCACTCCCTGGACCTTGCAGTTTGCAAGGGGGGAGCACTGTTCCCACCCTGTCATTGCAAACTCTGCTTCGCTTCATGGAAGTGAGAGGAGAAAACCTGCTCTCGCTTCCATGAAGTGAAGCAGATTGCTTTTGGACAAGGGCAGCAGCTCCTCTTGTCCAAAAGCAATGCCGGCTCCCGAAGGAGGCAGGGAGCCAGCTGGACCAGGGGTGATTGGGGCTCCCCCCATGGTCCCCAACGTAAGGCCAGGCCCCAGGGTATGGGGTTCTCAGGCCATAATTGGCCTCAGAAGGGGGGCCATGCGGCCCCCTCCAAAATACAAATAAATACAAATCAAAACTGGCCAGGACCCAAGGGATGAGGTCCCTGGGCCATAATTGGCCTCAGGAGGGGGCCATGCGGCCCCCTCCAAAATAAAAAATAAAAAAAGAAAGGCTGGCCAGTCCCGAGGATGGAGTCCCCAGGGCCAGAAGTGGCCTGGGCCCAGAATAGTAATTTTTTTTTAAATGAGGCTGATAAAGGCCTCAGAAGGAGGGGGCATGCAGCCCCCCTCCTAAAAAAAAGTAAACGCTGGCTAGGCTCTGGGGATAGGGTCCCCAGGGCCCCAAAAACATTCAGAGAAGGGGTGCCATACAACTCCCCTTCTAACAAAAACAAAAACAAAGAAAAGCTGGCATCTCGCCGGAGGCCCTGCCCCTTCCCTGCACCACTGTGCAAACACACCTCCTGGTGTGTTCTAAGTTGAGGGATTAGGTCCCCTTGAATCCTGAGGGTCCCTGGGGGCAACTAGCCCACCAGGTATCTCCAGTAAGCCCCACACAGTGGGATTGCTGAGAAGTAGTCCGAGACCATGACCCTTTCTACACCACTCTTGGTGCATTGCTGGTGGGGCAATGAGGTCCTCTTGTGTCCTGAGAACCTCAGGACTAAAGAGGACTTCATCCCCCGAGCAGCAGTGTACCACGAGGCACGTTTGCAGAGTGGTGTAAAAAGGGGATGTGGCCTCGGACCACTCTCAGCAATCCAGCTGTCTGGGGCTTACTATTATTATGTTTGAGCTTGTAAAGCGAACTGTTACCCGGAGGTTTCCTGGCGCTGTGTAACGCTGGGGAACCCGTCCTGGCTTTCCCTGTGGGATGGTCCCTGTTGGGAGTCCCCAAGGTGGAGCCAAGCATCCCTGGCGTTGGAGGGGCCGTTGTGGAGATTAGGCAAGCTGATGCCCAGAGTTGCCGAGTGGGACCCCTGATTAGAGTAGGCACCGAAGCGAGAATTATCGAGTCCTCTGACCAAAGTCCACAACCCTGCCGTGTCGGGAATTGAACCCTGGTCCCGGCCGACTTCTGCTCCCGGGTCTGCCGCCTCTAACCAGTGAGCCACACCACTACACTAGAGAGGGCTTGTTGGCCCCGAGGGACCCTTAGGAGGCAAGGGGACTTCATCCCCTAAGCAAGAGCTGGCCAGGAGGGGCATTTGCAGAGTGGTGGAGAAAGGGGGCATGGCCTGTGTTCACCTCTCAGCAATCCCACCATATGGGGCTTACGGGAGGTATTAGATAGGCTAGTTGGCCCCTAAGGACCCCCAGCAGCAAAAGAGACTTTAATCCCCATCGAAGAGCCCATAAGGGAGCATGTTTGCAGACTGATGGTCAAAGGGGGTGTGGCCTGCTACGAGTACTTACCAATGCTGCTGTGTGGGACTTACTGGAGGTCACACGGCTCAAACGTTACCAAAAATGCAGCGAAAAATGTTACAGCGTGGTGGAAGGTCCTTTGCAAACCTAGAATGGTCACCTGTTACTTATTGCTAAATGTAGGTGTTACATTTGTACTAATAGTGTGCAAGCCACTCTTACTATTTTTTGCTCCTCTCTTGCCTCTTTCCACATTTCTGTTGCTTCTTTCTGCACCTTTCCTTCTTTTTCTGCACCTCTTTTACCTCTTTCTGCACCTCACTTGCTTCTTTGTGCACCCCTCTTCCTTCTATCTGCACCTCTCTTGCCTCTTTCTGCACCCCTCTAGCTTCTTTCTTTACCCTTCTTGCCTCTTTCTCCACCCCTCTTACCCCTTTCTGCATCTCTCTTGCCGCTTTCTGTACCCTTTTTCCCTCTTTCTGCACCGCTGTTGCTTTTCTGCACCCCTTGTGCCTCTTTCCCACCCCTCTTCCTGCATCCCTCTTGCCTCTTTCTGCACCTCTGGTCCTTCTTTCTGCACTTCTTTTATTTATTTCTGCACCTCTCACTTCTTTCTGAACCCCTTTTGCCTCATTCTGCACCTGTCTTCCCTCTTTCTGCGCCTCTCTTGTGTTGTTCTGTACCTCTGTTCTTTCTTTCTAAACTTCTTCTGTTTCTTTCCACACCTCTGATGCTTCTTTCTGCACCCCACATGCCACTTTCTGCACCCCTCTTTCCTCTTTCTGCACCTTTGTTGCTTCTTTCTGCATCTTGGTTGCATCTTTCTGTACTCCTCACGCCTCTTTCACACCCCTCTTCCCTCTTTGTGCACCCATCTTGCCTCTTTCTGCACCCCCAGCAGCAAAGGAGACTTTAATCCCCATCGAATAATGCACAAGGGAGCATGTTTGCAGACTGATAGTCAAAGGGTGTGTGGTCTGCTATGAATATTTACCAATGCTGCTGTGTGGGACTTGTTAGAGGTAATAGAAGGGGTCGTTGTCCCTAAGGTTGTCCTTAGGGGCCAATTTACCCTTCTGTTACCTCCAGTAAGTACTACAAAGTGGGATTGCAAAGAGGTCCTTGGAGGCCACGCCACTCCTTTCTCCCCCACTCTGCAAATGCGCCTCCTGGCACACTAGTGGTTGGGGGATGAAGTCCACTTTACTCCTGAGGGACTTTGAGGGCCAGGACACCCTCCTGGTACCTCCTGTAAGTCCTACGCAGGGGAAACCCTGAGCTCTGGTTGGAGGCCTACCCCCCTTTCTCCACCATTCTGCAAACGCCACTACCAGTTAAAGCAGCATTTGAAATGTAATAGGTCTGTTATTTGCAAGAGTTAAAGCTATTGGCATTGTACATGTAAGTTTTTTACTAATGTTTTTTGGAGTGGATTGGATGTATGTTGTGTGTAGTGGAATTATGTGGTATGTTGTGCAGTGAAAATATGTGGATAGAAAGTATGTGGTATTTAGTGTATAAGAATTATGTAGAGTGGGCTTATGTGTTCTGTGAGAGTAAGTATGTGGTATGGTAGTCTGTGTTGTGGAGTGGTAATCTCAGGTTTAGTCTTCTTCGTTTCCATTAAGTTAACTATGAACTCAATGAGACAAAAAAGAAGCAATCACAGAGGAGCACTTTAGGAGCTAGTCACAAGTATAAGCAGGGCCACTGAAATTTTGCAACTGTTTGGCTGCACCAACTTTCGCACAATTATATATTTTACGCTTTAGCCTCATAATCCATCATCTGCTGCCTAATCTGCAGATTTGAACAAAAAAAGCCTTGTTTTCAGCTCACACGGCTCAAACGTTACCAAAAATTCAGCAACAAGTGTTACAGCGTGGTGGAAGGTCCTTTGCAAAGCTAGAATGTTCACCTGTTACTTATTGCTAAATGTGGGTGTTACATTTGTACTAATGTGTGCAAACCACTCTTGCTTCTTTTTGCACCCCTCTTGCCTCTTTCTGCACTTCTGTTGCTTCTTTCTGCAACTTTCCTTCTTTTTCTGCACCTCTTTTGCCTCTTTCTGTACCTCACTTGCTTCTTTCTGCACCCCTCTTCCCTCTTTCTGTACCCCACCTGCCTCTTTCTGCACCTCTGTTCCTTCTTTCTGCACTTCTTTTGTTTCTTTCTGCATATCTGATGCTTCTTTCTGCACCCCACTCGCCTCTTTCTGTACCCCTCTTGACTATTTCTGTACCTTTGTTGCTTCTTTCTGCATTTCTCTTGTCTCTTTCTCCAACCCTCTTCCCTCTTTCTCCACCTCTGTTGCTTCTTTCTGTACCACTCTTGCTTCTTTCTGCACCCCTCGTGCCTCTTTCACACCCCTCTTCCTGCATCCCTTTAGCCTATTTCTGCACCTCTGTTCCTTCTTTCTGCACTTCTTTTGTTTTTTCTGCATCCCCTTTTGCCTTGTTCTGCACCCTTCTTCCATCTTTCTGTACCCCTCGTGCCTCTTTCTGCACCTCTGTTCTTTTTGCACATCTATTTCTTTCTGCACCTCTGATGCTTCTTTCTGCTCCCCACATGCCTCTTTCTGTACTCCTCTTGCCTCTTTCTGAACCTTTGTTACTTCTTGCTGCATCTTGTTTGCTTCTTTGTGTACTCCTCATGCCTCTTTCACACCCCTCTTCCCTCTTTGTGCACCCCTCTTGCCTCTTTCTGCACCTCTGTTCCTTCGTTCTGAATTTCTTTTATTCCTTTCTGCACCTCTCTTGTTTCTTTCTGTATCCCGCTTCCCTCTTTCTCTACCCCACTTCCCCCTTTCTGACTCTCTGTGGCTTCTTTCTGCATTTCTCTTTCTTCTTTCTGCATCTCTCTTGCCTCTTTCTGTACCCCTCACCCCTCATTCTGGACCCCTATTGCTTCATTTTGCACCTCTGTTGCTTCTTTCTGGACTTCTTGTATTTCTTTCTGCACCTCTCTTGCTTCTTTCTGCACCCCTCTTGTCACATTCACCACCCTTGTTCCCCCTTTTTGATCTGTTTCTTCTTTCTGCACTTCTCTTGCCTATTTTTCCACCCCATCCATCTTTCTACACCTGTGTTGCTTCTTTCTGCACTTCTCTTGCTTCTTTCTGCACCTCTGTGCCTTCTTTCTGTAGCCCTTGTGCCTCTCTCTGCGCCCCTCTTCACTCTTTCTGCACCCCTCTTGCCTCTTTCTGCACCTCTGTTTCTTCTTTCTGCACTTCTTGTTACTTACTGTAACTCTGATGCTTCTTTTTGCACCCCTCTTGCCTCTTTCTCCACCCTCTTCCCCCTTTATTCACCTCTGTTCCTTCTTGCTGCTCTTCTTTTGTTTCTTTTTGCACCCCTTGTGCCGCTTACTGCATTCCTCATCCCTCTATCTGCACTCCTCTTGCCTCTTTCTGCACATCTGTTCCTTCTTTCTGCATTTCTTTTGTTTCTCTCTGCAACCCTTGTGCCTTTTTCTGCACCTCTCTTCCCTCTTTCTGCATCCCTCTTGCCTCTATCGGCACCCCTCTTGCCTCTTTCTCCACCCATCTTCCCACTTTCTTCACCTCTGTTCCTTCTTGCTGCTCTTCTTTTGTTTCTTTTTGCACCTCTCTTGCTTCTTTTTGCACTTCTCTTGCCTATTTCTCCACCCCATCCCTCTTTCTGCACCTCTGTTGCTTCTTTCTGCACCTCTGCCCCTTCTTTCTGCAAACCTTGTGCCTATTTTTGCACCCCTCTTATATCTTTCTGCACCCATTATGCCTCTTTCTGCATCCCTTTTCCATTGTTCTGCACCCTTCTGGTCTCTCTCTGCGCCTTTGTTCTTCTTTTTGCACTTCTTATGTTTTTTTCTGCACCTCTCTTGCTTCTTTCTGCACCCTCTTGCCTGTTTCTCCACCCCTCTTCCTTCTTTCTGAACATGTTGCTTCTTTATGCATATCTCTTGTTTCTTTCTGTACCCCTCGTGCCTCTTTCACATCATTCTTACCTCTTTCTCCACCCATCTTGCTTCTTTTTTCACCTCTGTTCCTTCTTTCTGCACTTATTTTTTCTTTCTGCACCTCTCTTGTTTCTTTATCCACCCCTCTTCCCTCTTTCTGCACCACTCATCCCTCTTTTTCTATCCCTCTTGACTCTTTCTGCACCCCTGTTCCTTCTTTCTGTACTTCTTTTGTTTCTTTTTGGACATCTCTGGCTCCTTTCTGTACCCCTTGCCTGCTTCTCCACCCATCTTCCTTCTTTCTGCACCCCGCTTGCCTCTTTCTGTGCCACTCTTGCCTCTTTCTGCATCTCTGTTCCTTCTTTCTGCACTTCTTTTGTGTTTTGTATGCCTCTTGCTTCTTTCTGCATCCCTTTTACCTCTTTCTGCACCACTCTTGCCTATTTCTGCACCTCTGTTCCTTCTTTCAGCACTTCTTTTGTTTCTGCAGCTCTCTTGCTTCTTTCTGCAACCCCTTCCCTCTTTCTGCACCCTCAAACCTCTTTCTATACCCCTGTTGCCTCTTTCTGCACCTGTGTTGCTTCTTTCTGCTTGTCTCTTGCTTCTTTCTGCACCTCTGTTCCTTCTTTCTGCAACCCTTGTGCCTCTTTGTTCACCAATCTTCCTTCTTTCTTGCACTGCTCTTACCTCTTTCTGCACCTCTGTTCCTTCTTTCTCCACTTCACGTGTTATTTTCTACAACTCTCTTGCTTCTTTCTGCATCCCTCTTGCCTCTTTCTCCACCCCTATTCCCCCATCTGCATCTCTGATGCTTCGTTCAACACTTCTCTTGCCTCTTTCTGCACCCTTTGTGCCTCTTTCTGCATTCCCTGTCCCTCTTTCTGCACCTTTCTTGCCTCTCTCTGCACCTCTGTTCTTTCTTTCTGTACTTCTTTTGTTTCTTTCTATACCTCTCTTGCTTCTTTTTACACCCTTTTACCTCTTTTTCCACCCCATTACCCCTTTCTGCAGGTCTGTTTCTTGCTTCTGCATTTCTCTTGTTTCTTTCTCCACCCCTGTTCCTTCTTTCTCAACATGTTGCTTCTTTATGCATATCTATTGCTTCTCTCTGTACCCCTCGTACCTCTTTCACACCCCTCTTCCCTCTTTCTGCACCAATCTTGGCTCAAGTTTCAAGTTTCAAGTTTCAAGTTTATTATGATAACGGAACTCTTTACGAGGTCCACATAAAAGACATAAAATATGCATACAAAAAAGCATTAAACATAAAATGTCGAACATGCAATAGTATCAAATACACAACAGTTTAAAAATTGCCATCTTAATACAGATCCAAAAAACATTTGAAGAATTTGTACAGTTTAAAACAAAACATTTCATTTGGCGGGTTAATCATGGCTGCCCAAAAGGCAGAGGCTGACAAAATGTTGAGTTGTAGGCAAATTGGTCTTAACCATCTTCGCCTAAAAGTCATCAGAGCTGGACAAACGAAAATGTCGTGAGCCAAATCTTGGTCATACATCTGACAAAAATCACAGACCGCTGAATGGCCATACCATCTGGAATAAAGAGATTTCAGCGGAAGCAAATCCTGTCTTACTAAAAACACTAGGCGTCTAACGCCGTGAGGAATGTTCCATTGAGTGTACGGTTGAGCTTTCCTCAATAGACAGGACTCAATAACAGGAGTACAGCCTTTTTTCAGCAACCGGAAATCTCTATCCAGTTTAAACCCAAGTTCCCACGTGGAGGACTTCAAAAGGGTTTTTAACTGATAGGAAGATAAAGAAAATAGAGCATCTTCATCTAATTGCAATTGACCCACAGCATATCTGAAATTTTTTACAATCGAAGAATAGTTATTAAAGTTTCCCAGCAATTCATTTTTTATGAGATGTCGTAAGGTATTGGGCTCACTCTTTGCAAGACTTACAACCCAGCGTATGATACCAGCCAAACCTTGGACCCAGCTACTGCGTAAGCCGAGTTCCTGTCTTAAGGTAGCAGTTGAATTTGCAGTACTATCGGATAATAAACTACGTAAAATTTTTCCTTCCGAGGAATTTAAAAAGCTCCAATTTTTTTGGTCAATTAACTCTATTCCGTATAGTAGGGAGGCAGGTACTTTTGCTCTGAATACATCCAGTAAAATAGAAAAATGCCTTCTACCTGTGGCTTTATACAAGGATACCAAACTCTTTCCCTGCGAGATAGCCTTCCGGGAATTATTGGCCATATGAGCTTTCTCGCTTAAATTACTCATGACAATTTTACCCAGGAAGGTATAAGAACTCACGATTTCCAATTTTTGACCCCCTACTGCCCATGGAAAGTTAGGAAATTTAGGTTTCTTCCTTCCAGCCATGCACATCACTTTGCTTTTTGCAGTATTTATCAACAGATAATGGTTTCCAGCGTAAACATAAAGAGCTTGCAGGCGATTATTCAGGCCCTTCGGAGTAAGATCGAGGATCAAAATATCATCTGCATACATGAGGCATACAATCGGAACGCCACCCAACGTCGGGGGAATACCGGAGCATGCTGAGAGCGCTAGAGGTAAATCAACTGTGTAAAGTGAGAAGAGCAGGGGAGCCAAAAGGCAACCCTGCTTTAACCCGTTGGATGTGGGTATTATTCTAGATAAGCCTCTTTCACCTCCCAGCAGCACTCTGCACCAGGTGTCTGAATAAAGGGCACGGATTAAATTAATGAGAAAAGGTGGCATCCCTAAATCAAATAGCTTTCTCCACAGCAATGTTCTGTCCACTTTATCAAATGCCGTGGAGAAGTCAATAAATGCACCATATACCTGCCCACCACGAACTTTCACATATTTTTCCGTAATAACCTGAAGTGCAGTCAAGTTGTCTAACGTTCCATGCTTTTGCCTGAAACCAGTTTGTTCAAAAGGCAGAATTTTGAACTCAGTTACCCATTCGTTAATTAAAGTGAGAATACATTTTGCGAAAACCTTACCGATGGCATCAAGTAAAGCAATTTGACGATAATTTTGAGGAAGGTCTCTTGCCCCTTTTTTATATAAAGGAACAAGGATACTCCCTTTCCAGGAAGGAGGGACTATTCCGCTAAAAAAGCAAGATTTAAACACAGGAAAAAGAATTTTGCTCCATAGCTCACTCTGTTGTTTTAATACAGAGATGGGAACTTCATCTGGGCCCATCGCACCAGAGGAGCGCATATTCTTAATAGCAAATTCAATTTCCTTTTCAGATGGAGAATCGTATACACGCGAGTCAACATAAGTTGCAACATTGTTTAATTGTAAATTGTTATTACTGTACAAATTCTCAATATATTGGACCCAGATCTGTTCATCAATGGCAATAGGCGTAGGATTGACTCTAGTACCACAGCCTTTGCCAATTAATGACCAGAAAGTCTTGGCTTGGCCGTTATATGAAGCTTCCCTAAGTTGAATCCATACTGAATCCTCCTTATTTCGTTTTAAACGGGCCTTAAGCCTGGATCTCCTTCTTTTTAAAAGTGCTAACTTCTGGTTGGCTTCCTCATTAAATGATAAATATTGCCCCCGTATTACTTTATTTATTTCTATGTTTAATGCCCGAAGTGGTTGGGGGACTACTAAAGGTTTTTTGACGGTGGAGTTCTTTTTAGCTGTAGAAATTACTAATTCTAAAAAATCTTGGCTCTTTCTATACCTCTTTTCTTTCTTACTGCACTTCTTTTCTTTCTTTCTGCACCTCTCTTGCTTCTCTCTGCTTCCCTCTTGCCCCTTTCTCTACCCTCTTCCCCCTTTCTGCATCTCTGTTGCTCCTTTCTTCACTTTCCTTGCCTCTTTCTGCACCCCTCCTGCCTCTTTCTACACCTCTGTTCCTTCTTTCTGCACTTCTTTTGTTTTTTTTCTGTACCTCTCTTGCTTCTTTCTGCACCCCCTTGCCTGCCTGTACACCCCTCTTCCTTCTTTCTGTAGCCCTCTTGCCTCTTTCTAAACCACTCCTGCCTCTTTATGTACTCCTATACCTTCTTTCTGCACTCGCTTCTTTCTATACCACTTGCCTCTTTCTCCACCTCTCTTCCCTCTTTCTGCACCCCTGTTGCTTCTTTCTGCACCTCTGCTCATTCTTTCTGCACTTATTTTATTTCTTTCTGCATATCTCTGGCTTCTTTCTGAATCACTTGTGCTTTTTTATGTACCCCTTACCTCTTTTGGCATCCCTCTTGCCTCTTTCTGTATCACTCCTGCCTCTTTCTACACCTCTGTTCCTTCTCTCTGCGCTTCTTTTGTTTTTCTCTGCACCTCTCGCTTCTTTTTGCAGCCCTTTTGCCTCTTTCTGCATTCCTCTTGCCTATTTCTGCTCCTCTGTTCCTTCTTTCTGCACTTCTTTTGTTTCTTTCTCCAGCTCTCTTGCTTCCTTCTACACCCCTCATCTCTCTTTCTGCACCCCTATTGCCCCTTTATGCACCTCTGTTCCTTCTTTCTGCACGTCTTTTATTTCTTTCTACAGCTCTCCTGCTTCTTTCTATACCCCCTTGCCTCTTTTTCCACCCCCTGCCCTTTTTCTGTGCCTCACTTGTCTCTTTCTACACCACTGTTGTTTTTTTCCTGCACTCCTTGTGCCTCTTTCTGCACCTCTGTTTCTTCTTTCTGCACCCTTCTTGCCTCTTTCTGTACCACTGCCCTCTTTCTGCATGATTCTTCTCTCTTTCTGCACTTCTCTTCCCTTTTCTGCATCTTTCTGCCGTCATTCAGCATCCCTCTTGCCTCGGTCTGCATCTCGCTTGCCTCTATCTGCACCTCTGATGCCTCTTTCTGCACGTCTGTTCCTTCTTTCTGCACTCATTTTTTTCTTGCTATACCTCTCTTCCTTCTTTATACCCTCCTTGCCTGCTTCTGCACCTCTCTTCCTTCTTTCTGCACCCCTCTTGCTTAGTTCTGTATCACTCCTGCCACTTTCTGCTCCTCTATTCCTTCTTTCTGCGGTTCTCTTGTTTTTCTCTGCACCTCTCAGTTCTTTTTGCATCCCTTTTGCCTCTTTCTGCATTCCTCTTGCCTCTTTCTGCACCTCTATTCCTTCTTTCTGCACGTCTTTTGTTTCTTTCTGCAGCTCTTTTGCTTCTTTCTGCATCATGCCTCTTTCTCCACCCCTCATCTCTCTTTCTGCACACCTGTTGTTTCTTTCTGCACGTTTGTTTCTTTCTGCATATCTCTTGCTTTTCTGCACCACTTGTGCTTCTTTCTGCACCCCCTTACCTCTTTTTGCATCCCTCTTGCCTCTTTCTGTACCTCTTTTCCTTTTTTCTGCACTTCTTTTGTTTCTTTCTTCACCTCTCTTGCTTCTCTCTTGCCTCTTTCTCCACCCGTCTTCCCCCTTTCTGCATCTCTGCTGCTTCTTTCTGCACTTCTCTTGCCTCTTTCTGAAACCCTCCTGCCTCTTTCTGCACTTCTGTTCCTTCTTTCTGCACCTCTTATTTTCTTTTTGTACCTCTCTTGCTTCTTTCCGCACCCCCTTGCCTGTTTCTGCAGCCCTCTTCCTTCTTTCTGCACCCATCTTGCCTCTTTCTGCACCACCCCTGCCTCTATCTGTACCCCTGTTCCTTCTTTCTGCACTTTTGTTTTTTCTACACCTCTCGCTTCTTCCTGCACCCTTTTTGCCTCTTTCTACAACCCTCTTGCCTCTTTCTGAAGATATGTTCCTTCTTTCTGTACTTCTTTTTTTCTTTATGCAGCTCTCTTGCTTCTTTCTGTACCCCTTTACCTCTTTCTCTACACTCATCTCTCTTTCTGCACCCATGTTTCCTCTTTCTGTACCTCAGTTACTTCTTTCTGCACTTCTTGTGTTTCTTTCTGCATATTTCTTGCTTCTTTCTGCACCATTTGTGCTTCCTTCTGCACCCCTTTTACCTATTTTTGCACCCCCTTGACTCTTTCTGTACCTCTGTTTCTTCTTTCTGCACTTCTTTAGTTTATTTCTGTACCTCTCTAGCTTCATTCTGCACCCCTTTTGTCACTTTCTCCAATCCTGGTCCCCCTTTTTGGATCTCTGTTACTACTTTCCGTACTTCTCTTGCCTCTTTTTCCACCCTTCATCCCTCTTTCTGTACCTGTTGCTTGTTTCTGCACTTCTCTTGCTTCTTTCTGTACCTCTGTCTCTGTTACTACTTTCCGTACTTCTCTTGCCTCTTTTTCCACCCTTCATCCCTCTTTCTGTACCTGTTGCTTGTTTCTGCACTTCTCTTGCTTCTTTCTGTACCTCTGTCCCTTCTTTCTGCAACCCTTGTGCCTCTTTCTACAACCCTATTCCCAATTTCTGCACCCCTCTTGCATCTTTCTGCACCTATTTTCCTTCTTTCTGCACTTCTTTTGTTTCTTTATGTACCTCTCTTGCTACTCTCTGCTTCCCGTTTGCCTCTTTCTCCACCCCTCTTCCCTCTTTCTGCACCCTGTTGCTTCTTTCTGCATCTCTGTTGCTCCTTTCTGCTCTTCCCTTGCCTCTTTCTGCACCCCTCTTCCCTCTTTCTGCACCTCTGTTGGTTCTTTCTGCACCTCTGTTCCTCCTTTCTGCACTGCTTTTGTTTCTTTCTGCACCGCTTGCTTCTTTCTGTAGCCAGCCCTCTGTGAGAAAGTGCCATCTTTCTTGCCTTGGTATGCCCCCACTTTTTTCTCAACTGCTGATGTGCTTTGACTGAGTGTGCCCTGGGTTCCTGCCAACCAGGTACCCAGGGCCTGTGTTCCTTCCCTAAAACTGTGTTGAAACTAAAACCCAATTGGCATCTCTGGCCACCTATCAGCCCCTAGTAAATGGTACCCTAGGCACCCAGGGTGGTGACCAGAGAAGACCCCTCAGGGGCCCTGTACTCTGACACCCACACACTGCCTTTGCAGGCTGAGTGTCTAAGTAACAGAACTAAACAGAGAGTCGACATGGCACACACCTCTGTGTGCCATGCCCACAGAACCCACTGCCCTGGCATACTTCAGTCACCCCTCTAGCTAGGTGCCCTATGCCAGAGGTGTGGGCACAGGTGCATGAGCCCTGTGTCCCTACAGTACCAAGGGCCATTCCTGGGCACTGTAAGTGCAATGATGCCATTAAGAGTATATGGTGCTGGGAGGTTGTCACTATGAACCCCACAGCACCATAATGGCTACACTGAAGACTGACAAGTTTGGTACCAAACTTCTCAGCACATTAAACCCACACTGATGCCAGTGTGGGATTTAATGTAAAGTGCACCAGAGGGCATCTTAGAGATGCCCCCTGATAACCAAACCTACAATCCACATCTGGGCTGAGTGGCTGCAGAGGCTGCCGCACAGCAGACATGTTGCTCGACCCCTGGGTGGAGAGCCCCCCACTCTCCTGGGCCTGCAACAATGCACATCCTGGGCGAGGTGCTAGGTTTCCTCCCCCAGGATGGGCAGGGGCAAGCTTCAAAGGCATGCCGCCTCTGTGAGCTTCTCCAGACCATTTGCTGCACCCAGCAACTGACCCCCACCAGTTCTGACCCCCACTCTGGCGGAAAGACTGGAGGGAAAAACTTTGTCAGGAAGGGGGGTGTGAAGTCTATGCCAACCCCACCCCTCGGGTGGGGGAGACGAGGTGAAGCACGACCCCGGGCTCTGGCCATCTTGAAGATGGGGAGCCCTACCCAATCACAGCTAAGCTCCTGCCCCCCTCCCACAGGAGTGGAGCAGGCTAGGGGGTATACCCACCCCAGGACAGGGACCTATTGGTCCCTGTCCTTGCCCTACCTGTAAAGCCGCTAAATTCAGTATTTAGGGGCTCCCTGAGCCTTCCTTTCTCAGATCCCGATAAGAAAAGAAGAAAGAAGATCAAGAGGAAGAATACCCGCTGCGCAGCTGCTAACAACAGGACGACAACAACTGACTTGGCCCCAGCCCTTCCTACCTGTCGATCCTGGAACCTGCTCCTGCCTAATCCCGGTGACTCCTGCGGACAGCAACCTTGGGACACCCAGAGGACCTGCCTGCCTTGACCCCTTAAAGCCTGGGACTCCCATCAGCAGAGGCTCTGCTGTAACAACACCCCTGGTGCCAGCCAGGAAGCTCCGGACCAACCCACTCTGCACCCGCCGAGCCCGGCCCGTGCCTGAGTGATCCAGGACCATGAGAATGTCCCCCCTGGTGACTGGGACCCGAAGTCCAGTGCCCAAAGACCCTCCTCGACAACCCCGACAATGCGTGCAGCCTCAGGACAGAGGACCCCTCCGACCGCAACCAGCAGGGGTTAAGATTTCCCGACCTCAAAATACACCCCTGCACACGGCGTCCCATGGCCCCCTGTGCCCAACTCCTGGGTGCCTACCTATCCTCCAAGACCCCAACTTACCCCTCGAAGAGTTGGTCGCTCCTGAAGACCCTTCGTCCCCGAGCCTGCAGCCTCTGTTCCCTTTTCAATTTCCTCATTGAATAACATTGAGCGCCCTACGACTCAAAAGCACCCTGCACCCAGCTGCCCGAGTGCCCATGGCAGTGCAACCTGTACCCTATCCTACTTCCCCATTTGACCTGAGCAAGTGACCAGGAGAATAAATCACAAATAATGATCTCTGGAACAGAGATCAAGAGCCTAGCTGTTAGTAGTCCTATCCACAACGCTCAATGGGGTTGGAATAGTGTATCCTATGAGAGAAAAGGAGACGTTGCTCTTTTTCTTAGTGTCCCCTCACTCACCAGGGTTGCCCCTTGGTGATATGCTTCATCATGGGGGTCCTCCCAGCCCTCTACGGACTGGGGCGTGCTACGACTCACGAGTTACGCAGGAGCACTTTAATAATGACTATGTGTGGTGCAAAGGTAGTGATGTGATGGAGTGGAATATGTGAATTTGTTAAAATGTACCTGCCTAGTAAGCTATAAACAATATTATTCTGGCTTCTAGGTGGTACTGTTTAAAACCGGGGTAGAACGATAGGGTGCCCAAATGTCAATATACTCAGGTGTACCTATCCACTCCTATCTGTCGACTAGTTTTGTGCATCCCCCTAGCACTTCCTCAGGACTACACAGGGACCAGCCCTGTGTTCGCCACTCTTAGTAGAAGCTCCAATGAGCTAGTGAAAGAAAACAAAGATTAAATAAATTAATGCTGCAAAGAATTAAGCATGCATCTGGTACCTACGTAAAAATATTATAATCACGTGGTTCCTGTAAGAGAAGAACATAACATGGTAGTTAAGGGGTATCAAAAACACCCATTATGTGCACCATCATGTGAACCTCACCTGGTAGACACACAAAACATTGTATATGCAGTACACATCCTTTTGAGGTAGTAATCCATAATGTCCCTGAAGGTGTTTCTCAGTGAAAAAACGTGATTAGCACCCTGTGAAAAGACAGACACAAACATACATATTACAGACTGTAGGTTACATACATGATAAAGGGGCTAGCTGTGCCCCATGGCCTCGAAGGGTTAGGTATCCAATCTATCTGGTAAGTTAAAGAAAGAATGCGATATTAATTATCGAGCGCTGCTCTGTCCAGCAGGATAATCAATGATGCCTGTAGCTCCCAAGCTCAGGGGAGTTTCTTCGTCAAGAAAAAACGGTCCCTCGGGCCCATGATCAGCGTAAAACTTACTTGGTATGAAGACATACTACACCTGATACTACACCTAAGCGGTACCTCTCCGGGCCGAATGTTAGAGTGCCGGCTCCCGGAGGCAGCTTGTATAATCTCATTTCCGCATTGTCATGAGCGGAAGCATAGAGCGTGGCTCTACAGTGTTTTCCATGACGGCCATGTTGGGGGAATAAAGTTCCATTTTTTGAACGCGGATAACTAGGTGATAGCTGCTGTAAAAACAGCGCGCCAATAATTTTAAGTATAGTGTTAATCATAGCGTTTTTGAAAATCTAATTTAGCAATATTTTGCATTTTCGAACTTTGGTGCAGTTTTTGAGTTGTTAATCGATCTACATTTATTAGATTACAGAGTGAGGCTCCTCCTTACGTTTATTTCAAAGTGGTTGACTGCTGGCTGGTATTTATATACAAAATGAACTAGGCTCCCATAGTAAGCCCATAAGTGCAGAATAAAAACGATAACCACTGGCATTTGGACTAGAATAGGGTGTCTTTTGGAAGCCTAACAAAGGGGGTTACTTTACACTGCCTCATGTATACAGTGCTCATGCATGATCTGCTGGTGGTCATGATGTCCTACCAGTATCATATTAAAATCCAATCAGTAGTGCTATAAGGGTTACTTCCTGTCAGAAGAGGTAACTGTCACTTGATGTACTGACACTAGCTAAATTGGCCCCAAGGTATATCATCATTCAGGCCAATAATGTGAGACCTCAATTTGAAAACCCAGCGTTGCTCTTTTTCCAGGAGCCTTTTTTCAATGCCAGGTTGTTGGTGCATGGATTCCAACACCACCCAACGCATGTCTTTGGGGGTGTGGCCTTTCTCCAAGAAATGAGTGGTCATTTTAGTGTTAGAATGTTTGCATCTGAAGTTGCTACGGTGTTCTACCATACGTGTGCTAACCTTCCTAGTGGTCATGCCGATGTAGTGCAGGTCTCACGTGCAGGTGATCATGTATACCACACATGTCGTGTTACAATTTCGAGAAAGTTCTCAGGTCCCAAACTGCCCCATTGTTGCAAACTACCTGTTTTGTGGCTGACGTCAGATGGCAGACGCTGCAATTCGCGCATGGGTAATGTCCCACTGGTAGTGGGTGCAGTTGGCGTATTGGGCCTGCTGTTTCTTTGGGGAGTGTGTGGACCAGTAGGTCCTTCAGATTTTTTCCTTTCCTGTTACTGAACATCGGTTGCATCAGGTCGAGGCCACCACTATTTAGAGTTTTCCAGTGTTTTTTCACAAATGTGTTCACTCTATCAGAGGCTACATTGTATGTTGTGATACAGATCGGTCTCCTCTTTTCATCCCTTGTAGTTGGGTCTGTGGGCTTTGGTTCCAGCAGTGCATCTCTATTGTTGTTGGATGCCCTCTTTTTAGCCTTTGATATTATATGTCGTGGGTAACTCCTCTGCAGTAGTTTTTTACTGAGTTCCTTAGCTTGTGTCTCATAATCCTGTTTCTCAGAACAGTTTCGTCTCAGGCGTAAAAACTGCCCGAAGGGTAAATTTTCTCTCAACTGTCTGGGGTGGAGCTGTCAAACTTTAACAGGCAGTTCCTGACCGTGGGTTTAAAATGCGTGGTAGTGACCAATTTACCATCCTTGGCTAGTATATTTAAATTCAGGAATACCAGTTTGGATCTACTCTGTCTGGATGTAAATTTGAGAAACGGGTCTTGGGAGTTCAGCCATAACAGGAAAGATTCTAATTCCCTCTCATCACCCTCCCATATGAGGAGGACATCATCAATATAGCGTTTCCACATACTGATGTGCCCTACGGGTATGTAACTCTTACAACGCAACTTTTACGTTGCATTCCGTTACAACGCAGATTTTACAACGCGGGATCCATTACATCGGATGTCATTACAATGCATGGCATTACATCGCAGATGCTATTACAACGCATACTATTACATCGTAAGTATTGGTAAGTATTTAATTTTTTATTTTATTTTATTTAATATTATTTAATTGATTTAATTATTATTAATTATAAAAAAAAATATTTATTTATGTTTTTAAATATTATAAATTAAATATATTAATTTAAGTGATTTTTTTAATAAGTATGAGTATAGGAGTATATGTTTTGGGGTACTGAGGTATATGTTTTGGGGTGTTTGGGTATTTATAGGTTTTAGGGCAGGGTTTGGGTTTTGGGGTACAGGGGTGTTTTTAGGTTTTAGGGCAGGGTTTGGGTTTTGGGGTACAGGGGTGTTTTTAGGTTTTAGGGTAGGGTTTGGGTTTTGGGGTACAGGGGTGTTTTTAGGTTTCAGGGTAGGGTTTGGGTTTTGGGGTACAGGGGTGTTTTTAGGTTTTAGGGCAGGGTTTGGGTTTTGGGGTACAGGGGTGTTTTTAGGTTTTAGGGCAGGGTTTTGGGTTTTGGGGTACAGGGGTGTTTTTAGGTTTTAGGGTAGGGTTTGGGTTTTGGGGTACAGGGGTGTTTTTAGGTTTTAGGGCAGGGTTTGGGTTTTGGGGTACAGGGGTGTTTTTAGGTTTTAGGGCAGGGTTTGGGTTTTGGGGTACAGGGGTGTTTTTAGGTTTTAGGGTAGGATTTGGGTTTTGGGGTACAGGGGTGTTTTTAGGTTTTAGGGCAGGGTTTGGGTTTTGGGGTACAGGGGTGTTTTTAGGTTTTAGGGCAGGGTTTGGGTTTTGGGGTACAGGGGTGTTTTTAGGTTTTAGGGCAGGGTTTGGGTTTTGGGGTACAGGGGTGTTTTTAGGTTTTAGGGCAGGGTTTTGGGTTTTGGGGTACAGGGGTGTTTTTAGGTTTTAGGGTAGGGTTTGGGTTTTGGGGTACAGGGGTGTTTTTAGGTTTTAGGGCAGGGTTTGGGTTTAGGGATAATTAAATTATATTTACCATTTTAAAATTAATTAAAATATATTTAATAAATTAAATTAATTATTTTACATTAATTACATTTTTTAATTACATTAATTAAATTAAATAAATTATTATTATTAATTTAATTTAATTTCATTATAAAAAATATGTACATTAAACTATAATTAAATTAAATTAATTACAATTTTTAATAAAATTACATTTATTAAATAGATATTATTTTATTAAATTAAATTAATGACAATTTTTAAATGTCTTTTTATTAAATTATTTTTAAAAAATTAATTACAATAAACTAAATAACATTTTTAAAAAAAGGTATACTTACCTATACTTACGATGTAATGCCATGCGTTGTAATAGCATCTGCGATGTAATGCCATGCATTGTAATGACATCCGTTGTAATGGATCCCGCGTTGTAAAATCTGCGTTGTAACGGAATGCGTTGTAACACAACGCGTTGTACTGACACCAATCCGCCCTACGTGGAGGTCGCTGGGGTTCAGAATCCTCTTTTTCTCTAGTTGATGTACGTACAACCCGCCACACTTGGCACAAAAGTGCTCCCCATGCTGGTACCGTGGGGAGCACTTTTGCTCACCTCGACACCGATAACTCACTTACCTGCCATTGGATAACATTGATGGTTTGACTCGAAAAATCTTCTAAGTGTGAAGTTTTGAAAACTAAAAATATTCATATAAAATCACCCGAATTCCGAAGTACTCACCTGTGATCAGGGGAGAAGCCAGTACTGTACCTTGTAGCCCAGTACTGAACCGCAAAAGTAATCCTTACCGGTTTTACTAGTAAAATGTATTTTCTCCACAGGAATCCATTGTCTGCTTTTCTATAACATTTCTTTTAAGTGTCTACTTTTGAAAACTAGAAATATTCTTTAAAAATCATACGAAATACTGAAACATAATTCCTTACCTGTTTTGAGTTGAGACCCCAGTGATGGCCCCAGGAGACCAGTACTGGATTACAAAAGTAACAAGATCGTACTTTACCTGCAACCTGAATTTTCTCCCATTGGATAACATTGCCAGATTCCTGTTGAAAAGTTTCTAAGTGGGAACTTTTAAAATAGCTTTTTATTCCTGAAAAATCACTACAATACCAAAAACGTTTTTGCTAAACTGTTTTCAGCTTAGACCCCAGGACTGAACCTAGGAGCAAGTCCTGGAATTACCAAAGTCATCTACAAAGTAATCAACTGTGTTTATATAAGGAAATCCATTGAACTCAATGCCAAACTGTGTGTAGAATTGTGTTGCCTACTGCAACCCCTGTACCTATTGTCTTTACAAAGTTTATTGCCTTTCTGCAAAGTACTCATCTGAGACCTCTCATATTGCGAACAGTATATTTTTTGATATCTGTTGGTTCTAGAAATAAAACAACTATATATTTTGATATAAAAACAATTGGCCTGGAGTTCAGTCTTTGAGTGTGTAAAACCTTTTGCTGACTGAGTGTGTACAACAAATGCTGTACACTGTCCTCTGGTACTGCCTTACTGCTCGACCAAGCTACCACTTTAGAGCGTAATGTCACACCTGGCTTTAACCTCTGGTATACCTCCGGGGTTTGTGGACTCAATACACACTGTACCTTTTTTTGGTCCAGTATATATAGAGCCACTTTCTCACATTGGTGGATCAGCGGTGGGATACAAACTTGCATTTGTTGGACTACTTGGTTACCATCTGATCACACAACAGAACTCATGAATTGCCTTTAGAACTCTGAGATTGGGTTTTCCAAAATACTAAAAGTCTGATAGGGCCTTGATTAAGTCCCAGTAGAATTCCAGAAAAATAAAAAGTCACTATGGTTAGGGTAGAGGGTTAGAGCTGTCAGTTTAGAATGTCTCAACAGAACCTAGCTGTTAGTGAAGATAACATGGACCTGGTTGAGGAGCTCGACCTCACACCTTACTTGCACTTGAATTTCAAGGAATTGAGGTCCCTATGTAAACTTAAAAATGTAGTCATGGACCTGCATCCAACTAAACAAAGGTTCCTGGAGCTCCTGGCTAAGTATGCAAAAGGACACCCCTCTGAACAGGGTGATGTCAGTTCAGAGGAAGAAGAGGAGGAGGAGGAAGAGGATAATACCAATCCCCCCATCTCTAGGGAAGTCAGGGTCTCTACAACCTTAACTCTAAGAGTCAGCTTCTGGGAGCCTGTGTACCACACAGGTGGACTAGGCCCCAGAGGACACATTGGGGAGAGCTTCAATGAAGAGGATAACTTTTTAGCAAAGTTGGCCAAGAGATTAGACTAGGAGTCCAGACTCCTGGCTCTAGAGAAAGAAAGGAAAGAGATGGGCTTAGCCGCCATCTCTGGTAGCAGCAATACCTATAATAAGGATAAAGAGAAATCTTATGATACTAAAATCCCTAAAGGGTTTGTCCCTAAGTTTGAGGAAGGTGATGATATCACTGAGTGGTTCACAGCCTTTGAGAGGGCTTGTGATATCAGAAGACTAAAGAAACCACTCTGGGGGGTACTCCTGTGGGAACTGTTCTCTGGTAACTGCAGAGACAGGCTTCTGACCCTCTCTGGGCCAGATGCAGGGTCTTATGACCTCATGAAGAAAACTCTGATTGAGGGATTTGGACTCACTACTGAGGAGTACAGAATTATTTTCAGGGGGGCTCACAAAACCCAGACCCAATCCTGGATAGATTTTGTAGACTACTCAGTAAAGACACTGGATGGTTAGTTAACTGGACACAATGTGCATGATTTTACTGGACTTTATAATTTGCCTATGAAGGAGCACATTTTGAGTAATTGCACATATGAAAAGTTGCATCAGCATTTGGTGGACCTAGGTCTAATTTCTCCCCAACAATTGGGAAAGAAGGCAGACCATTGGGTGTTCGGTGAGAGGAGATGCCGATCGCCTGAGAGAGCAGGCTGTTTCCACTCCCCCTCACTTCCTCTGACGTCAGACGCCGCCAGCAGCGAGGAGCTGCCACCGAGGCTTCTCAGAGTTCTTGGAGTTTTGGATGTTTTTGGAGTCCTGTTGTGCGGTTTCTTCAATCCACAGATTTAAAGCAATATTGAGAAACATTTTCGCTCTGTAACATACAGAGCCTCTTATGAAACAGAAAAATCTCCTTTGAGGCACCTGAGACAGCGTGGACGGACGGATTACAGCCAGCTGCCCGGGTTATGTATTAATTTTTTTTCTCTGCCAAATGAGTGCTGCCGGAGTTCCTCGTCAGGGGCCCCAGGTTTCTCACCAAGAGGGGGTAAGTCGCATTTTTCTTGCTCACTTGTCTTAGCTGTCTTGGCTGAGGATCACTGGGAAGATCCCATTTAGCTGACGTTTAACTCTCTCACTGTTTTTGTCAAGAGTTCTGGGCAGCTTTTTCAGCAGCTATTGGTAGAGGGGCACTGCAAGAAAGACACTATGAGGAAATTGGCCAAAGGGGCAAAAGCAACAACCCCGGTCGCATCACCGACTCTGGCACAAAAAGTAAAAAAGCGTGCAGCTCTAGCCACGGCGCGGATGAATCATGCAGCAGCATTCCGGCAGGACCTTTCTCCTTCATCTGAGGGAGGAGGGGAGTTCTGATGTAGCCCTACAGGACCAATTTGAGGCAGAAATGGTTGACCTGGATTCCCCCATTAGCCTCAGTGAGATGGCTTCCTTAAGAGCGGATTTACAGGCTTACTTCGCTTCCACCAAAGAGACTTTGACTCCCGTTAAGGCAGCGGGTGAAAATCTCGGGGCCAAAACATACCCTATTTTTATCAAAGCCAAGCAAGATGGACCTTTGATTGAGGCAAATTTAATGCAGGAGATGGAAGGGGACGATCTTTCAGTAGTAGATAACTTACTGGTTACCAGCCCAGAATCTCTGGTCTCCAAGTCTGGCAGTCAACTCCCTCTTCCCCTAAATCCATCAGCTGAGGAAGAGCCCATGCTGCTTTCAATGCCGGTGGTCGCAGATGTGTCTTTGGTGGCCTCACCAGTTGTCCTTGACTCGACGGGTCCAGAGGGGACTCAGGCAGAGGATAGGTCAAACGCTATCCAGATGGAGCCCCCGCAGGGTGGTGGCTCCTTTTCTATGCAATGGGATGCTAACTAAGTATGGGCGAAATTAGCAAATTCGCGGTCCGCGAATTCGTGCAAAAGCAAATTCGCGATTTGCATAATCCGCGAATTCATGCGAATTTGCGTTTTTGTTTTTTTTTCCATGTTTTTTGCCTATTCGCGGACCGCTTGCAGCGCACCGACCGCGAAGTTGCCCATACGGTCGTACATGGGTGTGGCTATCTTGTGCGCGTTGCACATTTCCGTTTCCGGGCGCTATTGGCAATCTCGCGTTGTGTGTGGCACGCTATTACGAGTTCACGCGTATTTTTGCGTGCTCGCGGGGGAAATATCGCGCGAACACACAAATGCGGTCCTCAATGGGTGCGGCCATCTTGTTTTTCATTCATTGCTATGGTCTGGGCATGCTTTTTGTATCCAGCTTGAATCTTTGCCATCCTTTCTTTCTTTGAACTTTTTTTGCTCTTTTTTGCTAATTATCTATCTCTCTATTTGTCTAGATCTATATTTTATGTTTTTTTCAACTTTTTGTTACTTTATAACTACTTTTTTGGTTTAGCTCTCTATTTCATTTTATTTTTTTTCTTCCCCCTATTCTTTTCTTCTTTCGGCCAGGACCATGGCTAAGGGAGCCGCCAAATCAAAGGGGAAGGGTCCCGCACCCCGTAGCCGGCTCCCTTGCGGGCGATTGAGGAGAGTTGATGTAGGGTATGGTCTCCAGGAGCGTCGCCAGTGGTGGGATAAGGTGTGCCGGGCCATGCGGAGGGAGTCGGGGGTCCGGCGCACCTACGACCAAGCGACGCACCGGTGGGCCGACGTCCTCAACCGGGAGCAGGACCTGCTCCACCTGCTAGGTGTGTAGATCCCTGGCCTTGGTGAGTAGCTATTTAATAACTAATTTGTATTCTTCTTCTCTGTGTTATATTACCTGCTCCACCTGCTAGTGTGGAGATCCCTGGCCTTGGTGAGTAGCTATTTAATAACTACTTTGTATTCTTCTTCTCTGTGTTATATTGCTAATATATGTTTTTCCCGAAGAGCAAGAATGCTGCCTATTCGATTACATTGCAGGTAAAATAGTGTTTAAATAGCTTCGGTGATTGCAGGTACTCGCCTCCTCAGTGGCGTTGCTACTATGCTTACTTGTTTGCTCATTTGGCCTGAGAATATGTATGAGTGTAGTACTTTACAGAACTGTGTAATGCTAGAGAGACTAGAGACTAAAGTCTTGTCCTTCCTTTGTACTGCTGCTGCCACTAAGAAGAAGAGATAGTGATAGATTGATCGGTTGAGTATATTATGACTTGTTATTAGTAGTAGTAGGTACAAAGTTCCCAGAGAACATAGAAGAAGGAGTCTGTGTGTTAGTATATTAGGAGAGTTGAGGCAGGGAGCAGAAAGCTCCCTTGTTGGAACTGAGAGGCCTCACACACCCAGCGAGCTAGATGTCAAGCTTCATCATTGGCTTTTTGCTCCTCGTCAGACTGGCGCTGCAAAGTCTGACGGGCGCCTAAAAGGCGCTCTTTGTCCGAGTTCTTTTGTTCCAGCCAATGGTTGTGTGCGTGTGAGGGGTAGGTGAAGGTGTAGTCGTGTGGGGATAGTGATTTAAAAAAGGGAAATCAATTCACAAGGACATTTATTCGCATGACTGATTCCCTTGGTTAAAAGGTGGGAGGGGAGGTAGAGACTGTAAGGGGCACAGTGGAACTACCTCAAACCCTCTGGTCAGGTCGACATGTTTCTTGCTTAATTTGCCTGCATGGCAAATGGTTGGTTGTTGACATGAATCCTCGACGGATGAAATATCATTGTTGTGCTGGTAGTAGTAGTGGTACACACTGGCAGTAGCAGCATATGAAATAAAAGGAAATTAAACATTGAGTGGTCTGAGCGTAGCAGTAGAAACAGTACGATAGATAGTACGCTACAGAACAGTGCCATAAATTGTAGCCTAAGCAGTGCTAAAGTATTCTAAATATAAGTATGAATTTCGGGGACTATGGCTACTTTAAGAAATATTATGAAGGCAAAGAATACTTAAACATAAGAATTAACCATTTGATTTGTCATGTGTACGAGCATGATGTTTGATGCTCAATTCACGATCTCGCACATGAAATTCCATTTTTCAACATTTTTCTAGTGCTTAGACCTTAGCCTCCCCTGCAAGTGTGTGGAATTTCATGTTTTCATAGTCATACCTCAATGAAAAACCACCACAGCCTGGGGGAAGAGGGTTAGGGTTTTTGAAGATTGGATGGGAATGGGGTTTTTTGGGAAAAGTTTTGTGGAGAGAAGAAAAAAAACACTGCATGGACAAACAACAAATGAAGAGAAACAAATTTTTGGATTCAAAGATATCCATAAATCTTTTAAGGGACATAAAGGTAGTGCACTACTGCATGCATGAAGTTGTTTGCTAAACGGATGGTTAGGTTACTGAAAAGTTGTACTTACTACATCTTATTAGTAAGTATGAGGAAACAATTTGACATTGACACTAGGACAGGGCTGCATTAATTACGCAATTTCACTTGCCTTTCTGCCCTCAGAGAGAATAAACACTTATTATTAGTACATTAAGTTAGTTATAAAAATAGCAAAGACACGTATGAAATAGCTGGAGAGATGACTTTGAAGCAAAGAACAAAGAAACGCACCTAGTCACATTTGTAGAGGATCAAGTTTTTTACAACAATAACATTTAAAAGATAAGGAGAAGTTAAGATAGAATACTGTAACTTTATGTTGTAGTTGTCCTGTTGAATTGGTGAAGTTACATGCATCCAGCCATTCCTCTTATTCGCGATATACTCCTCCATTCCATCTTACGCTCCGTCGATCAACATTGGTGACCAGACACACTGTCCACTGGCTGCCTGATGAGTAATTGCGGATTGCGTCTGAGTTCAGCGTTGGTTCCATGGCACATGGTAAAAGCTGTCCTGTAATTTTTTATGGGAAAAAACAGGAAGTGAACCAGTTAAAAAAATCTAAGGTACGCTGTGTACTGCAAAAATAACACTTTCAGTTTTCAGAGCTGACATTATTATTATATACAATCATCACTTCAAGAGTGCGTAACCTGGTTCTCCTTTACAAGGATAGTAATAGTAACTATGGTTGAATTCTGCTGATCCACCATGGATTTCCTTAAAGAAAATTGCAAACACAATTAGACATTCTCAAGAGTGCTCCCAGATCCCTGAACCCAGTCAGCAAAATGTAGTACACCCCCAAGTAGCCCCCTAAAAACGCACTCTGCAAGTAGGCCCAAACCCCCTTTTCAACCGTGGAATTTCTTCAAAACACTTGCAATCAAAATTAGACATTCCCAGGAGTGCCCCTAGACCCCGTAACCCAGGCGCCAAACTGTAGAACCCCCCCAAGTAGCCCACCAAAAACAATCAATACTGCGACTGGGATGAGGCCTACTTGAAAATCAAGCAGAAAGCGCACTTCGAAATTAGGCCCAAAAGACCCCTTTTCCACCATGGATTTTCTTCAAAATACTTGCAATGATTATTAGACATTCCCAGGAGTGCTCCCAGACCCCTGAACCCAGTCGCAAAAATCTAGAACCCCCCAAGTAGCCCTCCGCAGAAAAGCAATTTTGGTAAAAAAAAAAAAAGAAAATTCACCACGGGTTTTCTTCAAACCACTTGCAATCACAATTACACATTCCCAGGAGTGTTCACAGACCACTGAACCCAGTCGCAAAAATGTAGAACACCCCCAAGTAGCCCCAAGAAAAAATGCGAAAGTGCTAACCCTAACTCCAAATCGTGCCAAAACGCACTCTGCAACTAGGCCCAAACCCCCATTTTCCACCATGGATTTACTTAAAAACACTTACATTCAAAATTAGACATTACCAGTAGTGCTCCCAGACCCCTGAACCCATTCGCAGAAATCTAGAACACCCCCAAGTAGTCCCCTAAAAACATGCGATACTGCTACCAGGTTGTACCCTAACTCCAAATCCTGCCAAAACGCACTCTGCGGCTAGGTCCTAACTCCCGTTTTCCACCAAGGATTTTCTTAAAAACAAATGGAATCAAAATTAGACTGTGCCAGCAGTGCTCCCAGACCACAAAACCCACCCCCAAAAACCTAGAAGCCCCCCAAACAGCCCCCCAAAAACAGGCAAGTGAGCAAAAACTGAAACACTTTTTCACCATGGATTTTATCCAAACCACTTGCGCCCGATATTAGACCTACCCCACAATGCCCCCAGACCCGTCAACCCACCCGCAAAAAAGTAGAACACCCCCAAACAGGCAAAAAGCAAAAATGGAAAAACTCACACAGAAAATTTTCAGCCAACCAGTCAACATCGGTCCAAACGCGCTCTGCAGCTAGGCCCTAACTCCCCTTTCCCACTATGGATTTTCTTCAAATCACTTGCAATCAAAATTATACTACCCCAGCAGTGCTCCCAGACCCCAAAACCCACCCCCAAAAACATAGAAGCCCCCCAAACAGCCCCCCAAAAACAGGCAAGTGAGCAAAAATGGAAAAACTTTTTCACCATGGATTTTATCCAAACCACTTGCGCTCAATATTAGACCTTCCTAGCAATGCCCCCAGACCCGTCAACCCACCCGCATAAAAGTAGAACACCCCCAAACAGGCAAAAAGCAAAAATGAAAAATGTGACACAGAACATTTTCGGCCTACCTTCAATTCAGTCCAAACGTGCTCTGCAGATAGGCCTTAACTTCCCTTTTCCACCATGGATTTTCTTAAAAACAAATGCAATAAAAATTAGACTGTGCCAGCAGTGCTCCCAGACCCCAAACCCCACCCCCAAAAACCTAAAAGCCCCCCAAACAGCTCCCCAAAAACAGGCAAGTGAACAAAAACGGAAAACTTTTTCACCATGGATTTTATCTAAACCACTTGCGCCTGATATTAGACCTTCCCACCTATGCCCCCAGACCCGTCAACTCACCGCAAAAAAGTAGAACAACCCCAAACAGGCAAAAGCAAAAATGCAAAAACTCACACAGCCAACCAGTCAGCATCGGTCCAAACGCGCTCTGCAGCTAGGCCCTAACTCTCCTTTCCCACAATGGTTTTTCTTCAAATCACTTGCAATCGAAATTATACTATCCCAGCAGTGCTCCTAGACCCCAGAACCCACCCCCAAAAACCAAGAAGCCCCCCAAACAGCCCCCCAAAAACAGGCAAGTGACCTAAAACAGAAGCACTTTTTCACCATGGATTTTATCCAAACTACTTGCGCCCGATATTAGACCTTCCCAGCTATGCCCCCAGACCCGTCAACCCACCCACAAAAAAGTAGAACACCCCCAAACAGGCAAAAAGCAAAAATGCAAAAACTCACACTTTTTAGCCAACCAGTCAACATCGGTCCAAACACGCTCTGCAGCTAGGCCCTAAGTCCCCTTTCCCACCATGGATTTTCTTCAAATCACTTGCAATCAAAATTATACTATGCCAGCAGTGCTCACATACCCCAAAACCCACCCCCAAAAACCTAGAAGCCCCCCAAACAGCCCCCCAAATACATGCAAGTGATCAAAAACTGAAAAACGTTTTCACCATGGATTTTATCCAAACCACTTGCACCCGATATTAGACCTTCCCAGCTATGCCCCCAGATCCGTCAACCCACCCACAAAAAAGTAGAACACCCTCAAACAGGCAAAAAGGAAAAATAAAAATGTGATACTTAGAAAATTTTCGGCCTACCTTCAATTCAGTCCAAAGGCGCTCTGCAGCTAGGCCCTAACTCCCCTGTTCCACCATGGATTTCTTAAAAACAAATGCAATCAAAATTAGACTATCCCAGCAGTGCTCCAAGACCCCCCCCCCACAAATCTAGAACACCCCCAAACAGACCCCCAAAAACACGCGATACTGCTAGGCCTCAGTTTAAATTGTGCCAAAACGCTGTCTGCACCTAGAGCCAAACACCCCTTTTCCACCATGGATTTTCTTCAAACCACTCGCAATCAAAATTAGACTATCCCAGCAGTGCTCCCAGACCCCCAGATCCCCCCCACAAATCTATAACCCCCCTAACAGCCCCCCAAAAAAACACGCAATACTGCTAGGCCTCATTTTAAATTGTGCCAAAACGCTGTCTGCAACTAGACCCAAACCCCCCTTTTCCACCATGGATTTTCTTCAAACAACTCGCAATCAAAATTAGACTATCCCAGCAGTGATCCCAGACCCCCCGATCCACCCCCACAAATCTAGAACACCCCTAAACAGCCCCCCAAAAACATGCAATACATGGCAAATTGCGCTGTTCACAAAACATTGCTGTTTTCAGCACTTACACTACTTCGATCCTCTAGAAACTTACCTGGACACTTGTTCCAGCGATTCCCAAGAATCTCAGCAGGCAGAACAAAATCGAACCACTGCGCTCTTTGAAGAAGAAGAAGAATGTCTACGACTAGTTTTCACTTAGTTTTCACCCAAACACACGAGCCCGCAAAACACCAAAAAAGGCCAAAATTCTTCCAATTCTGGACCAAAGAACACCAAACCCCCCTAAAACCTTCCCAACATCATTATGAATGAGCCTGAATCGGGCCCTGAGCGCTAGACTCAGCTGGAACCCTATCAACTTAAACCCAAAAACCCTAGTAAATCGCAATGAACCCTAAACCCTAGATATGCTTTGTCTGTCTATGTCAAAGAGCCTAGGTATGCTACATCAGGAGGATGCTTCACTCAGTGATGCCTGCCTTGACAGTCTGCATGGCCCTGCCGCAATCATGGGCCAAAAATCCGTTCCGCTCAAGAATTTGCGATTTTTCAGTAATTTCGCGAGATTTGCGAAAAACGGAAAACAGCAAATTTCGCAAACATAACGGATGTTTGGCCCAAGCTTGAGGCAGAGCCATGCAGACGGTCAAGGCAGGCACCACTGAGTGAAGCAACCTGATGTAGCATACCTACGCTCTTAATCAGACAGACAAAGCATATCTAATTGTATGCAGCAAGCCACATAGCCCCAATTTTACATGAACTGCTCTCTGGAGTGGACTCTGCCTGGCATAACAACAACAGTACACTGCCTCACCCTCGACCACTACATACCACGAATAGACAGACATGTAGTTCTGTTGTAGTAGTTGTTGTAGACTGGTTTACCTGTTTGCCACTCACGAATTGGCCATAGTTCTTCCGTAAGCGGACGCTGATGATTCTAGTTAGTGACTGTAAAGAAAAAAGATATATTATTTAATCAATCATCATGGCATATTGGCAAGTGAGTCCACTCCAAGGACATTTTGCATATTGTAAAATGCAACATAGTGGCCCCTGAATTTGAAGTACAATTTGAATTAAACAAGGTAAAAAACAAAACAGAGTCGTTGACATGAGTTACAATTACTGTGTAAAAGATTAAATAATAACTAAGACAAGACATATGATTAATCATTTCATGCTCACGATCGCTTTTCACCCTCTGAGGCGGAAGCCGGAGGTTCCTCTCTACTTTCCTTAATGCTTTTTGATTTGTGACCTACTTTTAGATCGCTTTGTGTATTTTTAGCGCGTCTTGTGTAACGCGTGTATTTTACCTGTTTCTGCTTTTGTAAAAGCGGATCTTATCTGCACATTTATTCTCTCCCCCCTCCACCTCCTGGGCCGCTCTCAGCTGAGTATTGACGCTGAGAGCTGGTCCCGGGGAGGCGAGGGCTGTTTGGCGGCCATATTGAGGGTAGGCGCGACCTCGCGCTCTAGTCTCTATAAAGGGGGCTAAGATCGAAATTAGCAAACGATCGCTTTTCACCCTCTGAGGCGGAAGCCGGAGGTTCCTCTCTACTTTCCTTAATGCTTTTTGATTTGTGACCTACTTTTAGATCGCTTTGTGTATTTTTAGCGCGTCTTGTGTAACGCGTGTATTTTACCTGTTTCTGCTTTTGTAAAAGCGGATCTTATCTGCACATTTATTCTCTCCCCCCTCCACCTCCTGGGCCGCTCTCAGCTGAGTATTGACGCTGAGAGCTGGTCCCGGGGAGGCGAGGGCTGTTTGGCGGCCATATTGAGGGTAGGCGCGACCTCGCGCTCTAGTCTCTATAAAGGGGGCTAAGATCGAAATTAGCAAACGATCGCTTTTCACCCTCTGAGGCGGAAGCCGGAGGTTCCTCTCTACTTTCCTTAATGCTTTTTGATTTGTGACCTACTTTTAGATCGCTTTGTGTATTTTTAGCGCGTCTTGTGTAACGCGTGTATTTTACCTGTTTCTGCTTTTGTAAAAGCGGATCTTATCTGCACATTTATTCTCTCCCCCCTCCACCTCCTGGGCCGCTCTCAGCTGAGTATTGACGCTGAGAGCTGGTCCCGGGGAGGCGAGGGCTGTTTGGCGGCCATATTGAGGGTAGGCGCGACCTCGCGCTCTAGTCTCTATAAAAGAGTACTCAGCGGCTCCGCGCAGCGGACGCGGCAGCAGATGCGCCGGATGCCCGCCGGAGTCACGCCAGAGTCCAGCCCGTCTGCGCCCGTCTGCGCCCGTCTGCGCCCGTCTGCGCCCGTCTGTGCCCGTCTGCGCCCGTCTGCGCCCGTCTGCGCCCGTCCGCGCTGAGGACGGGCTGGACGGCTGGACCACTGGTCTCTACAATACAGGCGCCCCTGTCCTGAAATATTCTGTAGGTGAGTTGTTGCGGCTGAAGCCCGCTCCTGCCCTGTGCTCTCATCGCTATAGACCTGAGGATTATCTGATATGTCCCAGCTGTGCGTGCTTCACGACTCCGACGGATGAGCCTCTACTCACTCCTGCCTCTGTCCCTTCGGAACCCTGCCCTCTATTAACATCTAAAAACCCCAGCGAGTCCGGTCTCCTTCTCAACGCTCGCTCGCTTATTAAAAACAATGTCGCATTCAAGGAATTGGTCTTAGATAAGACTCCTTCCTGGGTCTTTATTACCGAGACCTGGGCCAAAGACTCTTCCGGTCCTGATCTGGTTGAAGCGGTCCCTGAGGGCTACTGCCTTACTCGCTTGGACAGATCAGGCCGTGTTGGCGGTGGACTGGCCATTCTTTATCGGGACATATTTCATTGTCACACTATACCCCTTTCTAATACTAAGGACACATTTCAGGTCTTATACTTCTCCCTTTCGGATTCTGCTAACCCAGCATTCAATGGAATCTTGATATACCGCCCCCCTGGTCCTAGAGCAGGCTTTGGGTTGAAACTGATGCAGGTTCTGGAACCCTATTTTGGTCTACAAAATCTGACCATCCTAGGTGATTTTAATTTTCACCTTGAGCTACTGGAGGCTCACGACACGATCTCCTTGGTAGAAATAATGTCAGCCTGCGGACTCACCCAGCTGGTGAACGGTCCCACCCACCGAGCGGGCCACACGCTTGATGGCATCTTTTCCAACGATCCTAGGTTGACAGTTGCGAGCCCTTTTCACCTCTCCTGGTCTGACCATCTGGCCGTTCCTTTCAACCTGCTGTATCCCGCTCAGGGCTATATTAGAAGGGCCTCGAGCACCACGGAAGTGCGAAGGAACCTTAAAAAGATCAGGGAAGACTCCTTCCTCCCATGGACAACTAGGTTGTCCATTCCTCGGGAGGCAGATACCTCCACTGCGGTCTCTCTATTTGAAAGTACCATTGCTGAAGCCATGGAGGAGCTTGCTCCCGCAAGGCCCTGCTATTCTGCAAGGAAAAGACCCTCCGCCCCCTGGTTCTCCGAACAACTCCGGCTCCGGAGACAGGAAGTAAGAAGACAGGAGCGCGCATGGCACTCTAGCGGGGCCTCTAAAGACAGAGAAGCCCATAGGGTCTTGCTTAAAAACTATAAACTTGAAGTCATTAAGACCAAGCAGGAATACTTCACGGCACTCACCTCCTCAGTGTCATCTCCTAGAGATCTCTTCAGGATTGTCGATTCCCTTACGACACTTCAGACACCGGATCCTGTGGTTGCCTCCCAGGACCTGTGCAACAAGATAGCGGCCTTTTTCCAGTCTAAAATCGCTGACATCTACGCTGCTCTGGAGGTCCAAAAATCCCTTACCACCGTCCCTCTGTTGCCTGCCCTCCCTGAACCCAGTGTTGCGGTATCCTCTCCGCCTCAGGAATTGACTTCCTTTCCTCCTCTTTCCAGTCAGGATCTTGAAATCCTGCTTGATAAAACCAAATCTGGTTCTCCGCTGGATGCCTGCCCGCTAAAGATCCTCAAGCAGTGCAGAGAATCTCTCCTTCCTCCTCTGGTTGACATCATGAACAGAGCGATGAAGGAAGGCATTTTTCCCCAACAGTGGAAAAATGCTGTTGTAAAACCCTTGCTTAAAAAGCCTTCTCTGGACCCCGGGGTGTTAAAGAACTTTCGCCCCATTTCACTGCTCCCGGCTCCCGCAAAGATGCTCGAAGCCTATTTAAATAAACATCTGGCTGCATTTGTGGAGAGCTCGGGCTGTCTGGATCTTTCCCAGCATGGGTTCAGGAGGGAACATAGCACCGAGTCTGCCCTCACCATAGTGCTGGATACCATCCGCACCAGAGTTGATGAGGGTCAGACCTCCCTCCTGATCCTTTTAGACCTCACTGCGGCCTTCGACACCCTTTCTCCTGCGGTATTAACATCTCGCCTAAGGGAAATTGGGGTCTGCGGGTCTGCTCTGGGACTTCTTTCCTCTTTTCTCGACCACAGAGAACAAAGGATAATGCTGGGCTCATTCCTATCTCCATCCCTGTCTGTGCAATGTGGGGTCCCCCAAGGGTCAGCGCTTAGCCCTACCCTTTTTAATATCTACGTGACCCCCCTTGCCAGACTTATCAGATCTTTTGGGATGGAGGTAGTGTCCTATGCGGACGACACCCAGATCCTAGTCTCTCTCTCCCAGCCAGCTACGTCAACTGCCGCAAATTTTAGATCCTGCATGGAGGCAGTTGGCCAGTGGATGATCCACAATTCACTAAAGCTGAATGGGGAGAAGACGGAGGTGATGGTTTTTGGTGGAAAGGAATCGATCTGGTCGGCGGAGTGGTGGCCGGATTCGCTGGGTGCATGTCCCGAGCCCACCCTGTCAGCTAAAAACCTGGGAGTTATGATCGACCCCAACCTCAGTATGTGCCAACAGGTCAACAGGACTGTTTCGACCTGCTGGGGGATTATCCACACACTGAGGAAAATCAGGCATTTCCTGTCACCCCAGGCAAGAAAGCAACTTGCTGTCGCTTTTCTGGGCTCGCGTCTGGACTACTGCAATGCGCTGTATGCAGGCTTGAACAAGAGTCATCTACAGCGCTTGCAGGTGGTCCAGAATGCGGCAGCGAGATTTGCTCTTGACCTACCTAAGCGTGCCTCTGCCACTGAAGCCCGAAAACAACTGCACTGGCTCCCCGTTGAATACCGGATCCGTTTCAAATCCCTGTGCCTGGTGTATAAAGCTCTTGCTAAACCCAACCTTACAAGTATGGGATCCATTCTTTCTCGGCACAACCCTAGTAGAAATCTTCGTTCCGGTCACAAACTCCTCCTCTCTGTACCTCGTGTCAGAAAGGTAAGATGGGGAGGTAAGGCCTTTTCCTTTCTGGCACCCAAGTGGTGGAATGCCCTCCCTCTCGAAGTAAAATCCAGCCCCTCTCTGCAAACTTTTAGATCTGCGCTCAAAACTCATCTCTTCATACTTGCATACCCCTAGTGGCACTCTGCATTGGTGGCATTCTATATTCTGCATGTTTTCTGTTTATTGATTTTGATAGGCGCCTTGATACCTTCGGGTTTAGTCTGCGCAATACAAATTGCTTAATAAATAAATAAATAAATGCACAAAAAACAAACAGCAATTGGTTTCATCAGAGCCAGGCAGCCATTACTGTCCACTGCATGCCATCTTCTCAATTATTCATTACTTGTTCCACTTTTTGTCCGCATCTTCTTCGGAAAGTGAGGGCCCACAGGGCAGCCTCTCCTGTCAATACCAGAGGTAATTCTGTCAGCAATCAGCAGCATGTAGTCTGTCAGTAATTTCAGTCCCACTTGAGGGGACTCGTCGTAATCCATCCCTCTGCCTTGAGGGAAATGGATAGGGGGAGTCTGGAGGAGGAGTATAGAGGAGCATGATTGAGTTGTGAACTTGTGAACCTCAGGAATACAGACTGCGGCACCTTCAAATCAATAAGGAAAATAAGATGAAGACAGTGCTGCTGATGGACTTGTTGTGATTAGGTGATTAGAGTTTTGTTGTGGTAAAAGTTGCAAAACAAAGAAAGACACACAGGAATAAAAGTGAATAAGGACGAAAAAAAGGAAGTCATTTTCAGGCCTCGGTGTCAGGGAAGTAAAGCTCGTCCTCAAACTCTATGAATTGAGACGGGAGTAGGTCAGCTAACAGAGAAGAACTTCCATCACCTAAGTCAGTGTCTTCTTCTTCCTGCGTGCATTCACGTATTTTGTAATCTGGTGGTATGAAATGCTGATTCATCTTGATCAGTGTTAACCTCTCCACATTTTTGGCCGAGAGGCGGGTCCTTTTTGAAGTTACAATGGCACCAGCAGCACTGAAAACAAGTTCAGAAGACACGCTTGCGAGTGGGCAAGACAAATAATTTAGAGCCAGGTTGATGATCAGTGGCCATAGAGGCATTTTCCTGTACCAATACAGCAATGGGTTCATATTAACAAAGACCTCTGTTGGGTCATCCAGATAGACTAAAAAAGGGAAAAGGCTTTTGATCAGTATAGACACAGGTCATCCAGATAGGCCTGCACCATAGACTCAAGGTTCTCCACGGTTGCTCCACTTTGCGTACCATCTGTGGCCTTTGCAGCACTGTAACGAACAACTCCTTGATGAGTTAGCCAATCCTCTTCCGACAATATTATGGCTCGGCCTGGTGCAGGTGAGGGCGATGATACGGTTGCTGCTGGTGTCGTTAACGGCTGTGAGGGAAAGTGACTCCCTTCGGCCACAGATTCAGAAGTGGAACTTGACACCGGATGGCCTGCTGATTCAGTTGGACTTCTGCCGGCTCCTTGAATTTTCTGCCGATCTTTTTTTAACCGAGTGGCTGACACAGCTAGCCAATGTTTGTACTTTGAAACATCTGCTTCATTCAAGGAATGAATGCTTTGCTGGCGACTGCCTTTTTGTACCATGGATCCAGAATAGTCGCACAAATGTAAAGTTGTTCTGTATGTATGTTTTTGAAGCCTTTCATTGTCAACTAGGCGGCTTAATAACCTCTCCGCCAACTTGCTTTTCAGCATCATCTCTGAACGTTGAAGACACCGCCTTCAGTTGGTGCTCTAGCATGACCAACAATGGGATAGCTTTGCCCAAAGAACAGTCCTCCCTGCTGACTTCACGCGTGAAGACCTCAAAAGGACGAAGCATGTCTGTCAGGCTTGCAACTAGCTTTCATTCCTCCAACTCCAGCCTCATGTCTTTCATAGTAGAACCCCGTTGAAAGACATACTCATTGATTACCATGCACTGCTCAGACAGACGCTCAAGCATGTAAAAGGTTGAGTTCCAACGTGTTGCCACCTCCTGGGTGAGTCCTTTGACTGGCAGTCTACGTTCATGTTGAATGCTCCTCAGCTGCTTCCGGGCCTTAAAAGAATGGCTGAAATGTGTGCAGATTCTTCGACAGGTGGTCAGTAACTTGCTAACTGTGTTTTCATTTTTCAAGAAATCTTGCACCACAATGTTAATACTGTGCGCCAAACATGGCACTCTGAAGTAGTTACCATCCTGCATGGCCTTAACAATATTACTGCCAGTATCCGTGGAAACATAACCAACTATGTGATTTCTTGGATGCAGCCATTCAGAGAACTTCCTATCAAACTCGTCCAAAAGGTTAGGTGCAGTATGAGTTTTCTCCATGGCAAACATGGCTAATGTTGCATGTTTCCGAGTAGCTTGAACAACAATGTCCGGGTCAATACCTGCACTTGACTTTAACCCCTGCAAAAGCGACCCAGTGTGCAGTGATGCACATGTAATCAAGGGCTTGGCAACTGGTCCATATGTCTGTTGTCAAGTGGATAGGGTGAACAGCACTCTTCTGCAAAGCTGCCCCAATCACCTCCAGCACATCTTGATGTAGTGCTGGAACCGCAACTCTGGCAGAACCAGCTAGGAACCTTCCATTTAGGGCAGACTGTTGCCACAAATGCTAGAAAACCCACCCCTTCCACGAAAGAAAAAGGGAGAAGGTCCAGCGCTAGCATTTTAGGCTGCTTTGCATTATACAGACATACCGTTGGGTGGTTGCATTCAAATGGCGCCCCGACCAAAACATGCTTCTAATGGTGAGATGGACTGTTTTACATGATGATGATGGTGATGATGCAGACTTCAAACCAGTTAGGCTCATTGATGTACTTTTTTGTATTGGTGTCTTTACCAGACTCTTAGTGTGCCTCATACATGTTGCAGGGGTAAAGGGTATGGGCGCTACTACTGCAGTGCTGTTGCCAGGGGTACTGGGTGTACTAGAAAAAATGTTGGTCGGTTCTTGACTCCCCCCCCTACACAATCAGCCCTTCATCAGCATCAGATGCAATGTGAATGGATAAATTTGGATCAGTTCTACTTTGGACTTCCTGGATCTTACTTAGGTGCGCATACCACTGGATAGGGTGGTGTTTTTTGAGATGACCTCTCTGGCCTCCGGTACCATAGTTGGTACCAAGCTTACCCCGACCAACGAATACTTTACAAATTGAATAAATGACCATGTTTTCCGCCTTTTCGCTAACAGTAAAGTAGTCCCAGACTGGAGATGTCTACTTGTGGTGGAGGTGCTACTTTGACTTTCAATAAGCAAAAACAACAGGTGATGGACCGAATGTTGATCAATGTCACACACTCACCCCAGTCCAAAGATCTGGTCCAAAGATCTGGGCCCAAATCCATCGTTTTTTTGCACTCCACACCACCCTGGGTTAGACAATGGCGATATGCAAATCAGCTCTGACCCTGTGCCCCATGCCCCATGGGAACAGTCCAGTCCGAACTACAAAAGCCATGTACTTCCCAGAACGGAATCAAGCATCCGAGGACCGGACCGGTTTCAAGGTAACACCTCTCATCAGCCCGGCTAGCTTGACTCCAGTGGTGTGGAGTGCCTGGGACCCACGTCTGGGCATCCCCAGCGCACTTAGGGCGGAATATGCAAAAACAACAGGTGATGGACCGAATGTGGATCAATGTCACACACTCACCCCAGTCCAAAGATCTGGGCCCAAATCCATCGTTTTTTTGCACTCCACACCACCCTGGGTTAGACAATGGCGATATGCAAATCAGCTCTGACCCTGTGCCCCATGGGAACAGTCCAGTCCGAACTACAAAAGCCATGTCCTTCCCAGAACGGAATCAAGCATCCGAGGACCGGACCGGTTTTGAGGTAACACCTCTCATCAGCCCGGCTAGCTTGACTCCAGTGGTGTGGAATGCCTGGGACCCACGTCTGGGCATCCCCAGCGCACTTAGGGCGGAATATGCAAAAACAACAGGTGATGGACCGAATGTGGATCAATGTCACACACTCACCCCAGTCCAAAGATCTGGGCCCAAATCCATCGTTTTTTTGCACTCCACACCACCCTGGGTTAGACAATGGCGATATGCAAATCAGCTCTGACCCTGTACCCCATGGGAACAGTCCAGTCCGAACTACAAAAGCCATGTCCTTCCCAGAACGGAATCAAGCATCCGAGGACCGGACCGGTTTCGAGGTAACACCTCTCATCAGCCCGGCTAGCTTGACTCCAGTGGTGTGGAGTGCCTGGGACCCACGTCTGGGCATCCCCAGCGCACTTAGGGCGGAATATGCAAAAACAACAGGTGATGGACCGAATGTGGATCAATGTCACACACTCACCCCAGTCCAAAGATCTGGGCCCAAATCCATCGTTTTTTTGCACTCCACACCACCCTGGGTTAGACAATGGCGATATGCAAATCAGCTCTGACCCTGTGCCCCATGGGAACAGTCCAGTCCGAACTACAAAAGCCATGTCCTTCCCAGAACGGAATCAAGCATCCGAGGACCGGACCGGTTTCGAGGTAACACCTCTCATCAGCCCGGCTAGCTTGACTCCAGTGGTGTGGAGTGCCTGGGACCCACGTCTGGGCATCCCCAGCGCACTTAGGGCAGAATATGCAAAAGCAACAGGTGATGGACCGAATGTGGATCAATGTCACACACTCACCCCAGTCCAAAGATCTGGGCCCAAATCCATCGTTTTTTTTTTTTTTTTTTTTTTGACTTTCAATGCCAGATGAAGTGGAGGATGGGCGTGGCTGATTCGTTTCTGTTGTTCACTTACAGCACCACTACTTGAGGTAATGGAGGTCGAGCTGGATGGAGGTCCCTGCCGGTCCTTCTGTAGGTCGTGTTGGTGTTGTAGATAACTGCGTTGGTGGTGGTACCAGTGCCACGCCGCCCACATCCCGCTCAGCAACCATTCGGGATAGGGTGAAAATGTCTGTCTGCTCCATGCCCGCTAGGGCTGGAGTGACGTCTGTGATGACTGGTTCGTCGTCAGACTGTTCATCAGCAGCAGAAGACACCACTTCTTGTTCATCGTCATCACACATAAGTCGAAAGCCTTGCGGGATCTTTCCTTTTAGGCTTAGCTACCTTTGTCGGCTCATGGTGTGCCTCACTCTCAGACTGCATTTTTGGGTTCCAATCAGGATCAAGGTCATCAGAAGGAAGGGGGCTTGAAGAAGAACTTGTAGTAGTAGTAGCCCTCCTTGACCTTTTTCTTGCTGGGGATCTGGAAGACAATGGATCATTCTCAGGAGGAGTGGCTTCCTCGGATGATACCCCCGCTTGAATATCAATTTCCTGATGTGCCCCTACTTCTGGAGGAACAAGCTTTGTAGGCAGTTGTGCCACTCCATGAACCTCTAGTTGCACCTCTACATGCACCTCTCCATGCGCCTCTCCGCGCCTCTCCCTGCTCCTCTCCTTGTGCCTCTCCTTGCACCTCTCCTTGCGCCTCTCTTTGCCCATGTACTTGCGCTTGTACTAGTTGCACCTGTGGTTGTCGTTGCGGCTGTGGTTGTTGAACACTCGTCAGCTGAGTTACACCCGGCGTTGATTGGATGGTACTTTCTTGTGATGAGTTAACATCACTGGCCGATGGTGATTGAACAACCAAAGTGGCTGCTGCAGCAGCACTCATGGTCTTGGACCTAACTTGGCGTGGTGACACTGAGCCCAATGAAGCGGAGGTGCTGCTTCCAGCTTGGTCCCGGCGGACACCGCTGCTGCTGCAGGCGTAGTTTTTTCCCCCAAAAAAGGTGTCAGTGGGCACATGAGTCTCCTTGGTAGGTGGTCCCACTTGCTTCTTCTGCTCCTTCTTACTGGCAGTGGCACTGGCAACTTTTTTCGTTGAGGCACTACGGCCACCTTTCTTTGGGCCCATCTTCTTCATTTGTCAGAACAGCAGGCCGCAGTTGCACGAGTTGCAGAGTTGTCTTGTCTGTGGCCACACGTGACGTCACGTGACATTGTGCTGCACACACCGCTGCAGGACTTCTTCCTGGCACTGGTGGTTCTCTTGTGCACCTAAAAGCAATAGAAGCCCGGGGAACATCAGTTAAATACCCCAAAAAGTTTAAAAAAAACACAAAAATCACCACAATCCAATGCCACCCATGCCCTCAATGATGTTTAAATTCAAGACACCCCACAGAAAGACTTGGTCCATGCACCACTCACTACCCCTGGGCCTAATGGAAGAAAGCAAGGCAAACTGGGTGCAGGCCTGAGCACACTGCCTGGCATTAAAATGGCCCCTTGACCCCCAGCCACATGGCCAGGCCCTGCCTCGACCAGGCCTCAAAATGGTCCCCACCCACATTGCCAGGCCCCAACACCACCCCCAAAAAGTCGAAAAACACACAGAAATCACCACAATCCAATGCTATCCATGTCCTCAATGATGTTTAAATTCAAGACACCGCACAGAAAGACTTGGTCCATGCACCACTCACTACCCCTGGGCCTAATTGAAGAAAGCAAGGCAAACTGGGTGCAGGCTTGAGCACACTGCCTGGCTTCAAAATGGCCCCTTGACCCCCAGCCACTTGGCCAGGCCCTGCCTGAACCAGACCTCAAAATGGCCCCCACCCACATGGCCAGGCCCCAACAACACCCCAAAAAGTCGAAAAAACACACAAAAATCACCACAATAAATGCCATCTATGCCCTCAACGATGTTTAAATTCAAGACACCCCACAGAAAGACTAGGTCCATGCACCACCGAGTACCCCTGGGCTTAATGGTTGAAAGCAAGGCAAACTGGGTGCAGGCCTGAGCACACTACCTGGCTTCAAAATGGCCCCTTGACCCCCACCACATGGCCAGGCCCTGCCTGTACCAGGCCTCAAAATGGCCCCCAACCCACATGGCCAGGCCCCAACAACACCCCAAAAAGTCGAAAAACACACAAAAATCCCCACAATCCAATGCCATCCATGCCCTCAATGATGTTTAAATTCAAGACACCCCACAGAAAGACTAGGTCCATGCACCACTAAGTACCCCTGGGCATAATGGTTGAAAGCAAGGCAAACTGGGTGCAGGCCTGAGCACACTGCCTGGCTTCAAAATGGCCCCTTGACCCCCCACCACATGGCCAGGCCCTGCCTGTACCAGGCCTCAAAATGGCCTCCACCCACATGGCCAGGCCCCAACAACACCCCAAAAAGTCGAAAAACACAAAAATCACCACAATCCAATGCCATCCATGCCCTCAATGATGTTTAAATTCAAGACACCCCACAGAAAGACTAGGTCCATGCACCACGGAGTACCCCTGGGCATAATGGTTGAAAGCAAGGCAAACTGGGTGCAGGCCAGAGCACACTGCCTGGCTTCAAAATGGCCCCTTGACCCCCACCACATGGCCAGGCCCTGCCTGTACCAGGCCTCAAAATGGCCCCCAACCCACATGGCCAGGCCCCAACAACACCCCAAAAAGTCGAAAAACACACAAAAATCCCCACAATCCAATGCCATCCATGCCCTCAATGATGTTTAAATTCAAGACACCCCACAGAAAGACTAGGTCCATGCACCACTAAGTACCCCTGGGCATAATGGTTGAAAGCAAGGCAAACTGGGTGCAGGCCTGAGCACACTGCCTGGCTTCAAAATGGCCCCTTGACCCCCCACCACATGGCCAGGCCCTGCCTGTACCAGGCCTCAAAATGGCCTCCACCCACATGGCCAGGCCCCAACAACACCCCAAAAAGTCGAAAAACACAAAAATCACCACAATCCAATGCCATCCATGCCCTCAATGATGTTTAAATTCAAGACACCCCACAGAAAGACTAGGTCCATGCACCACGGAGTACCCCTGGGCATAATGGTTGAAAGCAAGGCAAACTGGGTGCAGGCCAGAGCACACTGCCTGGCTTCAAAATGGCCCCTTGACCCCCACCACATGGCCAGGCCCTGCCTGTACCAGGCCTCAAAATGGCCCCCACCCACATAGCCAGGCCCCAACGACACCCTAAAAAAGTCGAAAAACACACAAAATCACCACAATCCAATGCCATCCATGCCCTCAATGATGTTTACATTCAAGACACACCACAGAAAGACTAGGTCCATGCACCACTCACTACACCTGGGCCTACTGGCTAGTGAGGCTTTACAGGCACCCCAAAATAAAAAATAAAAATCAACATATAACTATGAGCTAAAATTCCATGACATAAATGAGAATAAAGTTTAAAAAAATCACAGAAACAGTTGTATCATGCACCCATGACTAACCCTGGGCCTACTGGATACTGTGGCTACCCACAATATATATTTTTTTAAAGTTGTGAAAAAAGTTTTAAAACTGTAGTTGCCACAACTGCAATGCCCTAAACAAACAACACCAACTTACTTGTAACATCTCAAGTCCAAAAGTGATCCAAACTCCAAAGTCCCAAAAGTCCTCAAATACAAATATCTAGCAGCAGCCACAAAAAGTAATCCTTCCAGCTCCAGATCCAAATCAAAAGTGACCAGGACATGGACAAAGCACTTGGAGGAGCCTGCTGGACAGGAACAGGAAGTTGGAGACTCTGGGGCACTTCCTTTCTCCCACACCTCCCCCAAAAACGGACTCCTTGCACTATAAAAGTGCAGCCAAATGTCAATCTGAGGAGTTATTCTGATCAAAATCATCATTTTCAGGATGTTTATGCTTCCTGCGGTGGATTTCTTGTGCAAAATTGCAATTTTTGCAATTTCGGGAAAGCGAGCTGTTCAAATCTCCCGCCAGAAGTCAGCTGCGCACCGCATCTACGTGTTCGGCATTGTTTACTCCCGCAATACGTGATTGCGGGCCCCTATGACATACCCGCGTTGTCAAACTCTCGCTGTGCAAGATGGCGAGCCGCGATGACGTAAAACTCTCCCGTGATCATGCAGCAAGATCGAAAATGGCGCAGCACACGCAAACCGGGAGAAAAACAACTCGGCGGACTCAGAATCACAGTAAGTCAACGCCGCGCGCACGATATTGTATTTTTCAAGCGCGACCAAGCAAAATAGTTCGCAGCTTGCAAATTTGCGCGATTCGCGGACCGCAAAATTGCCAAAAACATGCAAATTTGCGAACGAAACGGATTTTACATCCACGAGCCTCCTCAATTTAATTTTGGAAGAGATTCGGGACCTAAAGGCTTCCCAATCTATTGAGATCGCTGCAATAAACTCCCGCTTGATGAAGATTGAGGAATCCATGGCACAGGTCCCGGCACGGCTCCTGGAGGCTAAACCTTGGATCTCCCAATAAGAAGATCAAATGTCATCTCTAAATCGTAAAGTGACTACTTTCCAGTCCCCTAGAGCTTCATGGGAAATGAAGCTGGAGGAATTGGAAAAACAACTCCAGACGCTCAAATCTACGAATCCTGGGCATTCCGGAGGGTTTGGAGGGCCAGCATATACTACAATGGGTTGACTCTTTCATAAACAAAAATGTCCTTCCAGACTTCAAGGGAGATCTGACAATAATGAGAGCTGACAGGAGCAGATCGTGTCTAGAGCAATCAGGCAAAGACAGTTTTCCTCTGCAGAAGTGCCAGTGTGTCGTATTTTTTCAGACATGTCAGCCTCCGCTGCAAGAAGGAGGAAATAATTTGTAAAAATGCTTCAATTGTTTAATGCTCAAGGGGCACAAGCCATGATAGATCAGCAGAGCAAGCTCAAAGTGTTAGTCAAGGGCAAATTTCATATTTTTTGTGATGTCGCAGATTGAGGCACAGGGTTTACTAGAAGAGATTTCAGCAGAGAAACACTAGGGGCTGGAAGCAAGTATTTGGTCGACATATTGGGTGGTATGCATTATTGGGTTAGGAATGGCTTATTCATCTCTTGAGGATAGTATTATTATATAACTTTTTACACTGGTGAAATGCTATGGTGTCAGCATCTGGCATAGAAGTGAAATGATAGTATAAGGCGGTTAAGAATTTAGGTTTTGTAAGGTAGGAAAGGGGAAGTGAGGGAGGGGGAGGGCTTTATTCAGCTCCACTAGGCACCAAGTCAGCGTGCCTGTAGAAGGGTGTGTGGGTGGGACAGGTTGTCAACCACGGGTCAGGGGCATCCATCTGCTCGGGCGACAATGGGTCAAGGGACAAGGGTTCGGTGGGGAGAATGGGGAAAAAGGAAATCCATATTTTAGATTCATACTCATTTGTTGATGATTATGCTGATTGTTATGTAAGAGCAAGAAAGAAGAACCTGTCATCTCCGTTAGATCTGAAGGGAGGCTTCTCTCAGTTTTACCAAAAGGAATATTTTTTGAACATGGGGGTATTCAGAAATTCACTCTTTTTTTGCAATGACTGATAAGGAAATAGTTAGTGTCATTCAATGTCAATGGTCTCAATAGTAAAAGGAAAATGCGGGCTATTGAGACTTGGATTAAAACAGAGAACTTATATCAAAAATAGGAGGGAAGAGGATTAGAAGTCCATTCATTTCCCCTAGGTAAACGTTCAATAATCAAAAATAGAATGGACACTTGTTTCTACAAAACCATTGGTTTGTATTCGAAAACCCTCATAGACATCCTGGTATTGTCGTTTGCGGTGTATCTTTTCTCCGCCCCATCAGGAGTCATGGCGTATTCATCGGGTGATCGATTGACGTGCTGGGTGCCTGCCTCACCTGAGACTACCTCTGGTACAAGTAGAAGTGCCCAGAGATCAAAAGAATATATGTGAGGGAATAGACTAAAAATAGTGTCTAATCAAAAAAAGGTTATTTATTCTGGATAGTTTAGGCACTAAGGTTAAAAAGGAATTGCAATATGTAGGTGGTCAAGTTACTGGACTACCATATCTTTTGAGGGACGTGTCGACATGTTTCAGCTCGCTTGGCCCGGTCGGGTCTGTGGAGCTTTCGTCAGGACAAAAAGCGTATATACAAACAAAACATACGAAGAAAAATTAAGAAATGAGCTTCACACAATTTGTGCGGGATTTAGTGTTTGGGGAATGGGAAATTCCCATGCTGTTTTGCGCAAAGTGAGCACTTCAACAGGGGAACCAGAGTCGCATACGGTATTTTACCATGAGGTACAGCTTGGTGTCCCTTGTGCTGACTCATCCCCTGGCTATAGCCAGGGGATGAGTCAGCACAAGGGACAGGGATATTTGCCGCCCGCTTCCAAATCTGGATATAATTTAATTTTACGCGGACGACATCATGCTGATCATAAAACAAGAGAAGGATGTGCAGGCAGCGGCCTTTCAGATTTTTGCACGATATGAAGAATTCGAAGGGTATAAAATTAACAACAAAAAAACTGCAGTCTTACTTTGCGGTGGTGGGACATCTAAGGATTTACACCCCGATATTATCTCATGTTTGAACGCAAATTCTAAGAGGTATTTAGGGGTGTATTTCTCACCCTTAGTCTCGGAATTATATGAGTTAAATGATGTCCCACTACTTCGAAAAGTTCAAGATTTACTTACCCGTTGGCATCCTTTTCCATTATCTATTCTAGGCAGGGTGGCACTGAATAAAATGTCAGTGCTGCCACTTTTTAACTTTCTCTTTTCAGCTATTCCCTGTGTTTAAGTTAATTCATTTTTTAAGAAACTAGAGTCCATGTTTACATCATTTCTCAGGGGCAAAAAGGTCGCCCGCATTGCACTTAGCACTTTCTAAGAGGAGCGGGCAATCGGTGGGTGAGCTCTTCCCAATTTGAAGAATTATTATTATGCATATTTTACACAATATATGTCTAGATTTAAGCAGGATTCACATTCAGGTTTTTTTGTGAATTTTTTTATGAACCTAATTTGTAAAGAGAATCAGATCCATTGCCCATTATCAATTTTCAGATCTCCTAAGTTAGTACGGTATAAGTCTCTACATTGGTTTTACTTTAAACGGCAGGCTTTTTATAAAAAATATTCTATCCCAGTAATTAATAGTTCCACTCCCATAGCAGGTATTTTTTCCTCTGCGGCAATGAAAGATTCATTCACCACCAGTCAAATTTGGATTAAGGTAGGGTTTTTGAAACTCTCGGATTTCCTGCAGAATGACAGGTGGTTGAATATCGAGGAAATATCTTACTTAACCCATAGCAATGTTCTCCTCCTAGGGTCATATAATGCTTTAAAGGAGTTTTTTAGCAGTCTGGACTTGGTCCAGATTAGCAATCAGAAAAACCTAGTCTATGACCTAGTCAAAGATATGGCTAAAAAAAAAAGGGGGTTTCGAGAAAGCGTCTTGCATCGGTTAAGGGGAGGGATTTGGAATCTAAAGCTTTAACTAAATGGAGAAAATATGAGGAGATGGAAATCAATGCAAATATGTGGTGTACAATAAATAAATTAAATATTAGCACGCTCAGGGGGGCCAATTGGCAAAGGATTTTTTTTCAAATAAATTGCTACTGTACAGAACCCCGAGCTTTATAGCTAAAGCTTATCCAGATCAATCAGGGCAGTGTTTTCTGTGCCACAATCATCCATTTGCCATCTGGACACACATAATTTCACAGTGTCCCGAGTCCAGAAATTTTGGACTTACATTTTGTACTATTTGACATTAGACCGTATATTAGTTAGTGGTCCCAATGCATTGCTTACAGTTCTTGGTTATGACCCAGATCTCTGCCTACCTGATAAAACGATTAAACTTCTCTATATTGGCATGGCAGTTGCCAGGTCACTTTTGCTTCAAAAGGTGGCGATCAGATTTAGTACCATCTAAATATGAATGGATCTGGAAAATGGAACAGGTCAAAAAAAGCGAACAAGCATATGCCTTATGAACGGGTGGGCTGAAGAAGTTTGACAAGATCTGGGCAGAGTTTTTTAATGGGGATGCCTAAATCAAATTCCGTATGCTTATAGGGTTTACGCTCTAAGAAGGAAAGATCTGAGAATATGTTTAAAATGGATGGGATTAGGGGGCATTTGACAATATTATAGGTCATAGGTGTTTTTAGCTATTTGCTTTGCTGCTGCTGATTTAAGAATTTGATGAACTCCTGTTTAAATGTTTATGTTATATTTTAATTCCTGCAAATCTGATGATATTAATGAATTTTGATGCATGTATGTCGACATTTGGATGTATGAATTTTAAGATGCTAATTTATGTGATATATGGATTTCAATAAAAAATATTTTTTTTAAAAAAGACTAGGGGGACAAGGACAGCCACTGGGGGTGACCAAAATAAGGAGGTTACAAAACCTCCCCAGGGGAAAGGTGGTGAGAATCTCCAAGATAAAAAGTCTGAGTCTTCCAAAGGGCCCCTAAATCCTGTCCAGGTGGGTGGGTCCGAAACTACTCCCTACTTGCCTCAGCCCTATAGGGGGAAGAACTTTGATCCTAACAAGGACTATTGTTACAACTGTAAAAAGTTGGGACATTTAACTGTAGACAAAAACTGCCCCTACAATAAAGCCCCAAAGGCACCCAATACAGCTACTCCAGGGACAATAAATCTACAGATGGGATCAGAGGAGTGCCCAGAGCAAATCTGGGAATACACTCAAGCTAGTCTTGTCTCCCTGGGGGAAATGGAGGTTGCCAATGTAGCTGGTTGGCCACCCAACTGTAACAAGCATCTGCAATACCCCTCCATTAATGGAACTAGAGTAGAAGCCCTGAGGGATACAGGTGCCAGCATCACTATGTTAACCACATCCCTGCTGACCATATCCCTCTCCCTCTCCTGTGCTGGGCCATAATGGAAATGGGTGTGTTCATGACGAGCTCAGCTCGTCATGAGCACAGGAGCAGTCATGAGCATCGAAGTTGTTAAAGGAAAAGCTGGTTTCCCAAGAGCAATACTTGGTTGGGAAAACTTACCCAGTCACCAATGCTCACAGCATTACCACCCAACGCCCTCTGGCTTTGGTGACATTAGGGTGGGGGGAGGTTACAGGCCTGAAACTGGTAGTGGTCTCTCCACAATTGCCAGCTGACTGTCTGCTTTTAAATGACCTGGAAACCTCAGCCTGGGCTGAAGTTGAGCAAGTAACCCATACAGCCATGCTGGCTATCCCTAGACTGGTGTGTGTGCAAACCAGAGCACAGAGCAAAAAGAAAGGTGAACAAGTAGGTTTGGAGCCTGAAAGTACGGCCCAACCAACCAAGAGAAAAAGCAAGAAGACTGGGGAGCCAGCTTCTACACAGCAAGCCTCTCAATACCCCTCTCCTCATGGAGAGGACTTGGAAACCCTAGAGGGAACTGAGCCCATGGAGCTTGAGCCTTACCAGGCTGGACTCCTGGGCCCAGGGGGACCCACTAGGGTAGAGCTGTGCCAGGGTCAGCGAGACTGCCTCCCTCTTGAAAGCCTGAGGCAGCAAGCTGCTGCAGAAGCAAAGGGAGATGGCAGTGGTACCCACAGAGCTTATTGGGAAGAGGGATTACTGTATGCTGATGCAAGAAACCCCAATCCTGAAGCTACCAGGAGGGTGGTAGTGCCACAGAAGTACATGGTGTTCCTCTGTTCTTCCTAACTTTAGCTCATGACATCCCCCTATCTGGACACCTGGGGCAAACCATAACTTGGGAAAGGCTAGTTAGCCGCTTCTACTGGCCCCAGATGAATCAAAAGGTGAAGGAGTTTGTGAGTTCCTGTGTTACCTGTCAGGCCAATGGCAAGACAGGTGGCAACCCAAAAGCCCCCCTGATACCACTGCCAGTGGTGGGGGTACCCTTTGAAAGAAGGGTAGGTGTGGACATTGTTGGTCCACTTAAGCCTCCCACAGCCTCGGGGAACAAATTCATTCTAGTAGTAGTGGATCATGCTACTAGGTACCCTGAAGCAATTCCCCTTAGGGTTACTACAGCTCCTGCAGTAGCCAAGGCCCTCCTGGGTGTCTTCACCAGGGTACGGTTTCCTAAGGAGGTGGTTTCAGACAAAGGTACCAACTTCATGTCTGCTTACCTGAAACATATGCGGAAGGAGTGTGGTATGCAGTACAAGTTTACTACCCCATACCACCCACAAACCAATGGTCTTGTGGAAAGGTTCAAGAAGACATTGAAAAGTATGCTCATGGGACTCCCTGAAAAACTCAAAAGGAGATGGGATGTCCTGTTGCCATGCTTGTTTTTCGCTTATAGGGAAGTGCCACAGAAGGGAGTGGGGTTTTCACCCTTTGAACTTCTGTTTGGTCATCCTGTAAGGGGACCACTTTGTCTGGTCAAAGAGGGTTGGGAGAGGCCGCTCCAAGAACCCAAGCAAGACATTGTGGACTATGTGCTTGGCCTAAGGTCCAGAATGGCTGAGTACATGGACAAGGCATCCAAGAATCTTGATGCGAGCCAGGAGCTGCAGAAGCACTGGCATGACCAAAAAGCTGCCATGGTTGAATTTCAACCTGGACAACAGGTGTGGGTTTTGGAGCAAGTGGCACCAAGGGCTCTCCAAGACAGATGGAGTGGCCCTTTCCCTATCCTCGAGAAAAAGAGTGAGGTCACTTACTTAGTGGACCTAGGCACCAGCAGGACACCCAAAAGGGTTATCCATGTGAATCGCCTGAAACTCTAAAATGACAGGGCTGACCTCACCATGCTGATGGTGACTGATGAGGTACAGGAAGCAGATAGTGAACTTCTCCCTGACCTCCTCTCTTCCAGCCCAAAATATGGGTCAGTGGATGGTGTGGTCTTTCCAGACACCCTCTCTCCCCAACAGCAGACTGACTGCAAGAAAGTCTTGCAACAGTTTGCTAGCATCTTTTCTTTGACTCCTGGTCTGACCAGCTGGTGTACCCATAATGTGGACACTAGTGACAGTAACCCTGTCAAAAACAAAATCTATCGACAATCAGACCAAGTTAAGTAAAGCATCAAAGCTGAAGTCAGCAAGATGTTAGACCTAGGGGTAATTGAACCCTCTGAGAGCCCCTGGGCTAGCCCAGGTGTTCTGGTCCCCAAACCTCACCAACAGGGTGGAAAGAGAGAGATGAGGTTCTGTGTGGCCTATAGAGGGCTCAACGCTGTCACCAAGACAGATGCTCATCCCATTCCAAGAGCAGATGAGATTGTCTCCTTTTCTATGAAATGTCTTCTGTCTACTTTTGAAAACTAGAAATATTCTTTAAAAATCATACAAAATACTAAAACGTAATTCCTCACCTGTTTTGAGTTGAGACCCCAGTGTTGGCCCCAGGAGACCAGTACTGGATTACAAAAGTAACAATATCGTACTTTACATGCAACCTGAATTTTCTCCCATTGGATAACATTGCCAGATTTCTGTTGAAAGGTTTCTAAGTGTGAACTTTTAAAATAGCTTTTTATTCCTGAAAAATCACTACAATACCTAAAACGTTTCTGCTAAACTGTTTTCAGCTTATACCCCTCGACTGAACCAAGGAGCCAGTCCTGGAATTACCAAAGTAATCTACAAAGTAATCAACTGTGTTTATAGAAGGAAATCCATTGATTTCAATGCAAAATTGTGTGTAGAATTGTGTTGCCTACTGCAACCCATGTACCTATTGTCTTTACAAAGTTTATTGCCTTTCTGCAAAGTACTTTTTTGAGACCTCTCATATAGAGAACAGTATATTTTTTGATACCTGTTGGTTCTAGAAATAAAACAACTATACCTTTTGATATAAAAACAATTGGCCTGGAGTTCAGTCTTTGAGTGTGTGAAACCTTTTGCTTACTGAGTGTGTACAACAAATGCTTTACACTTAACTCTGGTACTGCC